>NC_138895.1:18742652-19946090 GCF_965194825.1 Balaenoptera physalus | reverse complement strand
GATTAAACTAGTTCAAACGGGTTGCAGTAACTTGCAACCAAAAAAAAACCACTTAGGCAAGTGCTCACATCCAACCATTCTCCTCTCCAATTTCAAAAGAATAATTTATCTTCTGTCGCTTCTCTTTTATGATATCTCCTTCTCTATATGTGCTCTGGATCCAATCTTCTGTTATGCTCTTGGTCATCAATATCTTTCCTTTTATTCAGCCTCATTTTCCATCTCTTTCCACTTGCAATATAAACATCCTTACACCACTCCAACTTTGAAAAACAACAACACATCTTTCTTGAACTCTTGCTTCTCTCGGTCCTTGCTATATTGTCACAATTACACTCAGCAGAAAAACCTTTTTCCCTCCACTGCCAAACTTCTGAGAAAGACAGTCTAACCTCATAGGCTCCAATTATTCATCTCGTATTTACACCTCAGTCATTGCAATTTGTTTTTTGCTCTCAGTGCCCTTCGTTGATAATTTTCAATTCTTAATTTTTTCTGGTATATCTCAGTATTTGACATACTTTAACTTCCCCTTATCTTTTAAAACCAGCTTTCCTTTGTTTCTGACATTTTATACTCTATACTATACACATTCTTCCTTATGAAACTGATTCTTACTCATCTTAATGACACACAGTTGTAAATGTAGAGCTGATACTTCTTCTAAACTCCAGTCCCATATACAAATACGCACACACACACATATATGTGGATTCCCATATGACACATATATATGCATACATATCTTTGGTACAAGCCAGAAATCTCAAAGTCATCCATGAGCTTAGGGTTACTAAAAATCTTCTTAATTGATCTCTCTGTCTTTACTATCATTCCTCCAAGCCAGGATTTAAACTGTTGGCAAATGATCTTTCCAAAATATATATTTAACCACCTGTGCCCAGGCCTGCGGCCAACAGTAGTGGGCTTAGGACAAGAGTGCAAATAGGGGCTCACATATAATATGTCTAAAAATTTAAAAGTTATACATGAATGTAACAAACTGTTAAATAAAATCAATTTTATCCTTCTACCTTAAAGAATATACTTTTATAACAAAAATATAATAATATAATGCAAAGCTATGTTTTATATAACTAATATTTGGCAGATTATCAGACAACTGAAAGAATCATTTATTACTACCTATGTCTAGATTTTCTGTTGTTGGGATGATAATATTTACATAAGTAATCAAATAAAGGTATACAAAATTATTTTATAGTTTTCAATAAATTTTGTTTCTTGACTTTATTTCAGGAAAATCACAAATTATATTATTATGAAAATTTTCTTATAATTCAAGTTTTATTGTTAGCAATACCAAATCAGAAAGCTTTCCTTAAATTGCTGTAGCTCTTAAACAGTTTTTTATTAATAGCAATTTGGAGAAACTTTTCTCTGCCAAAGCAGTAGCAATTGGAACTGTCAACAAAATTCTTCAAGAAATACTTAGGGCTTCCCTGGTGGCACAGTGGTTGAGAATCTGCCTGCTAATTCAGGGGACACAGGTTCGAGCCCTGGTCTAGGAAGATCCCACATGCCGCGGAGCAACTAGGCCCGTGAGCCACAACTACTGAGCCTGCGCGTCTGGAGCCTGTGCTCCGCAACAAGAGAGGCCGCGATAGTGAAGAGGCCCGCGCACCGCGATGAAGAGTGGACCCCGCTTGCCACAACTAGAGAAAGCCCTCGCACAGAAACTAAGACCCAACACAGCCAAAAATAAATATAAAAATAAATAAATAAATAAAACATTACTATTAAAAAAAATACTTAAATCAGAGATGAACAACAAATTTTATATATAATATTGAAACTGTGAAGTGGGGCTACACATGATAGATTATTATTATTGCAGTAAATATTACTAAGTATTATAATTTTGTTATATAAATCAATAGTAATTATATCACAGTTTTAGTCTTCTCTTAAAGCAATATCTAAATCCATTTATTCATATAAAGCCTTGGTATCACATGTATACCTTTTTTATGGTGTATCATGCTTACTTCTTACATAATTTTTAGAGCTATAAATTGCTTAAAAATGCAAAATACTCCTCAGTTGCCATATGTAACTATTGCATGTACCATATTATTTTGTGAGTGCCTCTATATCTTGAATTGAAATACAAAAAGAAGCAAAAAAGTGGGTGCTTGGCACAACTGAAAAGCAATAAAGCAATTTCAAGTATCCATTATATTTATGATATCTGAAGGGAAGGATTTGACAAGTTGAATAAATGTGCCTTTTTTCTTATCTAAATATTTCTGCACCACAAATTCTGCCCATAGTTCATAGTGTCTATCAGCAATATCAATAGTGGCACAACCAACAATCCTCCATGGCTTTTAGATGTGGTCATCCATTGTTTTGAGAAAGTATGGAAAAAAATATGTGGAGAAGCATTTCTCTGGAACCTGAATGGGTTTAGTCACGAGAGTGGGTGTTTGGGGTAGATTACAAATAAAAGAGGTGACCATCCTTTCTGGTTTGCCTGGGACTGTGGGGCTTTCCTGGGATGCAGGATTTTCAGTGCTAAAACTGAGAAAGTCCCAGGCAAACTTGGACAAGTTGATCACTCTACCATGTGTATTTTTTTAAAATAAAATTTGTGTGTATGTTTGTGATATGTGTGGCTCCAGGTCAGGGATCCCTCTTTCCCATGTCTAAGAGTGGTGACCTTCCATCATTGACATCATGATAAAATCCAAACAGCTTAGACACTAGACACGACTCTTCTTGCTCCTTCTCATCTCTCTAGAGTTATCTGTCATTGCTCCTTCAATCCACACCTTTGTTCTATGCTAAATTTCTCATACTTCCCAAACCAGTTTTATACTCTCACACTCCTAAATCTCTGCACATGGTCTTGTCTTTTGGGAATGCTCTTTCCCCAATTCATTGCCTGGTTCATTCTACTTACTCTTTAAATCCCATCTCAAACATCACCTCTTCCAGGAAGCAATGTATAATCTCCCCCTCCTCTCAGTATAGCAGAGTGCTTAAGAACATAGTTTCTGGAATCAGGCTGCCGGTATTCAGATCCTAGCCCTACCCTAACCAGGTATGTAACCTTGGCAAATAATTTAACTTCTCTGTGTCTCAATTCCCATCTGTCAAATGGAAATTGGAATACTCCCTACTCATGAGGTTGTTGGGAGGATGAACGAAATAGCGAGAAAAATTTTAATACACAGCAAATATTAAATACATGTTAGCTCATTATAATTCCACCCAGACACATACTGGATGATCAGTACATGTTTTTGAATACCTGGGAGGAGTTTCTGTTTTCTAGGAGATTCACAAATCAAAATGAAGAGAGATAAAGTGAATGGATCTGGCTTTAAAACTTTACTTCAGAGTTTCCAGGGATCAGGCAGTTGGTGTCCAGATGACCTGAAAGTCTAAATTAGGACTCTGAAAATGGTAAGATCAAGATATTTCCATTTGGAATTTGGAGTACAACTTCGGGGAATTTAGAAACAGTTGTCAGATGAATGGATGTTTGTCATTTAAAGGATACATCCTGTAAGTTAGGAACTCAGGCCCCAATTTATGAGGGAAAAGAATCAGTCTTAGAGAGGAGGACAGGGGAAAAAAAGCAGAATAGAGAGTCCTATTATCATCACAAAGTGTCAGTTGCCTACTGTATTCCAAAAACTATTCCAAAAACTAACAGAACTCCAGACCTAAATGGGAACTATACTACTCATCCAGAAGGGGACAGGGCTTGGTAGAGCTATGGTTTGAAGCACATACCCTGGCTATCGTAACTAGCAATCTTGTTTCCTGGACCTTATTTGTAAGGAGGTAGACAAACTGAACAATGTGGGAGTCCAGCAGATGCCTGAGAGTCACTGGAGTTGGGGAGTAAGACAGTTTTTGGCTGTTAGAATGCTCCAAACCTCAGTCAAGATTAACTCTTATATTGCATTGGGCTAAGGTGGAAGGGCATTAGTAGGCCCAGATATGTGGAGATAGGCATGACAAAGTCCCTGGAAATGAAGCAGAGGTCTTTGAAGTAGCTGTGTCAGAACTTCAGTCCAGGTCTGAATTCTGAATCTTATGCTTTTACCATTTTAAAGCATACCAGACATCATTGTTTGATGGAATAAATGTGTTCTAGAGAGTAAAAGTGGAGTGTATTGTGTTTCTACCAAATCCTTTTTCAACAATTTTTTTTTTTTTTTATAAATGTGGCAATGTGTTTCTACTACAACAGAAAGGGAGGATATTGCAGTATCAACATGTCAAAATAGAAGATAAACAAACAGTTATTTCATTTTAGCCTTACAAAATCCTGTAAGGTAGAGCAGGAAGCTATATATTATTGCTCCATGTTCCGTGTAGAAAGGAAAATGAAGCACATTGGGGTCAAGTAATTTGTCACAGGTCACCTAGCAAGTTGGTGAGACAAACACTCTTCCAATACCCTTTCCACCAGACCATGTTAGACCTAAAAGGTCATGACTACACACTTGTTTCCAAGTCTGAATTGCATTTTGGAGTATGGAACGAGGTGACTAATGGAGAAATAGTGTCTGAATACCCGTTGTTGAGCTTGGAAGAAACAGTCCTATTTAAGTCAATGACTGAAACAGGGAATAACCTGATGGAAGACTTAATGTTCCAAAGCCAAGTGCCGCCTGCCTGTGTCAAGATACATGCAGTTTTACCTCAACACTAAAGAGGGAAACATCTGTTACAATGGAGCTACTCCAATGCAAGAGAGATGAGAAAAAAAGGTTGATTATAACACTAACAATATCCACCTAATTTCATAAAAATGTACTATTGCACAAGAACAATTTGCCAGGTTATAAAAACTGCTGGATTAACCAGGTGGCATTGTTGGATGCAAATCTTGCTTTCCACTTGTCCAGTAGATATTTAAATGTCAACAGACGATTCCTCCAAGTGCCTTTCAGTTCTGTGGTTAATGGAAATGTTTAATTAACTTTATTGTCACGCTATAGTCCAACCTGCAAAAAGTGGAACTCCAAACATAATACATTTACAGAGGGATATTATATATGTATATATGTGTGCATATATATATATAATATCTTTATGAAGAATGATAATGGATATACCCTTTCTATTTTTACTTCTTGATCCAAGTGCATTTTTCCAGTCTGTTTGCTTGCATCAGCAGATAAACTTGTTTTAGGAGGACTTCTTTGTTGACTAACTCAAGAATCCTAAATAACTGGTCTATGTAAAGGGATAGAGGTCATGAGAATGTCACACCTCTTTCCCTGCTTGGTGTCCTACTCCTCACTCATGCCTGCACCACTGTCTGCCTCATGAGCCCAGGGTGACGAGTACTATGACCACACTGATTTAATATGTGACTTTTGCTACATTCCTCCCCACAACAGGGGAGGGGACCTGGCCCCTGTCCCAGTGCCAGAATGTGGCACTTGAGCTTCAATAAAGACTAAGAAGTAGGATGAATCCTGAGCTTCTTCTGAGTTAGATTTCATAGTTAGTTTTTGTTAAGTTTGAAATAAAGTACCATGACATCTCAGTCTTGAAAAAAAAGTACATTTGCACATTGAATAAAGAAAATGGGTTCCAAACCTAAAGAGAAATTACTTCTGTATTTTTATATCATTATCTACCTCAATTTTCACGGAGGATTGAGAGAAGATTTAGGGATTTGTTTGTATTTGTGGTCTAATCTAGTAAATTATGCTTTTTAACTGAACCTCAAGTCAACTACTAGGATCCATTAAAATAGATTATGTGTGTAAATAGGAAGGAAATGAGATTAGATGAAAATGTTTTCATTAATGCTCATAGCCAATAGTGACATATTTTGACATATCATTAAGGTAATGGTAATGTATACACAGATTTCACAAACAAATATTTGCACAAGCATATGCATGTAAGAATATGCATACATACCAGGGAAAATAGGCTGGGCATCTGGAAGGAGACACGCTCTTCAGGATTAGTTGGGCACTGTTTTTTATCCCTCTTCCCACCTAGTAAGGACAAGGCCTTTTTGATGCTGTGCTTGTTTCAAAACCAAAAAGAATTCAGAATAAATGTTTCCCTAAACAGAAGCACTCAATTTATTATGTATATTTTTTCACAATAGTGGTATAAGCCCACAGTATGATGAAAGAACAATACAGTGGCAAGTGCTGACCGTTCTAGATGTGGTGAGACCTTGCCTCTCCATGAGCCAGTGATTGACAATGGAATGACCCATTAAGGACTCTAGGGACTAAGGAAGGCTCCAATGATTTTACAGTAAGTCCCCTACATATGAACGAGTTCTGTGCTGAGAGTGGGTTCATAAGTCTAATTTGTTCGTTAGACCAACAAAGTTAGCCTAGGTACCCAACTAACACAATTGGCTATATAGTACTGTACTATAATAGGTTTATAATACTTTTCACACAAACAATACATAAAAAGCAAACACAAAAAATAAAGAAAACATTTTTAATCTTACAGTACAGAACCTTGAAAAGTACATTAGTAACAGCTACACCACTACTGCTTTTATGCTTGCTTCTGGATATCCTGGGATTGAAATAAAGATACTGTACTACTGTACTCTATACAGTACTACACAGTAAAGTACACAAAAGCACAACCACTTGCAGAGGATGCACGCATGTGGCAATGTACACCAGGCATGTGAACTAACTTATGTGATTGGACATGCGAACGCACGTTTGCATCTTTGAAAGTTCACAACTTGAAGGTTTGTATGTAGGGGACTTACTGTAATTAGATTCTGTTTTCCTGGCTATATGAATCTTACCTCAATCTGATACTCTCCAGAAATGTGGTATACAGCAAAGATAAGATGCATGGGTCATATTTGCAGGTAGGTTGCTTATAACAGTAAATGAGGTAGCACTAAAGAATCTCACCTCATACTTAGCACAATCAAGTTTCTTCCACCGACTCACATTTGTACTGTAAAAAGCTGAGTGCACACATGTGCTTCCAGTTATCTTTTGGCTGAACACTGAAAGGAAAATTGTACTAGTTTTTCATATCTTTATCACCTAGTTTTTGCCATCAATTAATAACAAGCAAATACAACCCCCCAAAATACTAGCAGTTCTTAGACCATCAATAAGATATATATTTTCAGTATAAAGTTAACATAAATGTAGAGAATTTGTGCTTTAATTTAGCTCTTTATTTATATATTCAAGATAGGCATATAACTATAGTAACTAGAATTTCTATAGTCTGGTTCACCTTATAAGACATTTACATTCCCATCAAAATTATGAAATCACTTTTACTACCGTCATTTTTTTACAGATGAGAAAACAAAAGCTCTGAAAGTTAACTGACTTGCCGTAAGTTAATAGCTATTGAAAATGACCAGAGTAGGACTTGAACTCAGATACACTGATGCCACATTCCAAATGCTCTCCACTTTGCCATACTTATTCTTATATCTCTACTCTCAGCTACACAAGATGTGTTCATAATGTGTATTAGTGGTGTTATAATTTCTGCTAAGAGACAGAGACAGTCAAATCAGTGATTTAAAAGTCTGGTGAAAAATTAGTTGCATGACCACACCTGACTGCAAAACAAGTTTAGAAATATGGCTTTTATTCTGGGGGCCATATGCTGTGGTCAGTTACATGTTAATAAAAAAGAAAGAACAGATACATTCTCTGACACACAATGGGAAAGAACTTTAGATTCTTTGAATGATGCCTTAACAGTCCCCATTTATGTATTTAATACTATTTCCAATAAATGGCCTAAAGACAAAGACAGAAAGAAAATAGAATCTGCAAACTCTATTTAAGAATTAAATTATTTCAAGCAATAATTTCAACACAGGATATTTTTAGTCCCTTGTAGTTTAATAGGTTTTCGTTTGTATATTGCATGAGTTTAATGGGTAGAGGGCTATTTATAACATCTATTTTAACAGTGTTTAGTTGAAACTCATGAGTATTTGAAATTTAAGTAAATAATTTTAGTGCTGTTTAATGTGTTGGCCAAAAATAATAACGGCAATTTTGTATTCTGCAATCATGTTGATAAACTGATATCAGAAAAAGTAGTGAAGATGGAGTTTGTTCATTTAATTTGAATATCTAAATAGGTTATACTCTTGGAATATCTCTCAACCATCAGAAAAAAATTATGGTTGGAAAGAAGTGCCTTGCCAATAGGCCATAACCAGGTTAACTGGACATGCATTCTTTCTGGATTCCTACAGTTTTCTTTTCAATGAAAATACAAAGAGGCAGAATAGCCTCTTGATGCCAAAATGTTCAGACATTTTACATTTCTCCATCTCAAAGCTGTCTTTACATGAGATTAGTTAGAAAACAGACTGAATTTTCAGGTAATAAATTCCTCTGAACTAGGCATTTTCGGTTTTTCATTTATGGCATAAGTTGGCTTTCTGTGCACATGTGCTTGTTTTTCTACTGGAGTCAGTCATATACCTGCTTTTAAGCAACACCTTAACATGAAACTACAGGGAATTTCTGGCACAGGCCATGGGGGAGAGTCTGAGGGAGCAAGTTTCTTGGAGTTCAAGATTAATGTTAAGATTAAATCGAGTTTATTTCAGTTCTAGTTTTCCCCTCTTACAAATTAGCAGTTATTTCAATTTCATCGGAATGTATATATTTTAATTTCTTCTAATGATTCTTACTCTTTTCAATGTATGTGACTCAATCATTTACAGTGGGGTGATGCTGGATATAATTGTCACATGGATTGAAAATTGTAGAGAGGATTTAGGCACCATTTGATCTGTAGATAGATTGGGCTTTGAATTTAGGGGATATTATTGGAATATTTTATTTTAATATAAATTTATTTGAGGCCATATGTACTTTTTCAGGTCTACTAAATTTCTAGAGTAGTCAAGGTTAGAGAGAAAGGGTAGCTTGGCTTGGCCTGATTTCTAGTTGGATGGAACAGGAAGAAGATAAAGAGGAACTGGTGTTTCCAGAATTGTCTAGTTATATTTTTAGCCACTACATGAATGTCTAGATTATTGAACATACTAATATTTAAATGTAAACACAAAACTGTACTCTAAAGCCACTCTTTCCTCCTCTAGTCTATTCTCCATGCAGCTGCAGAGGATCTGTTTAAAATTTGTCAAACCCTTTGTCTACTCAGAACTCTACAGCAAGTCCCCACTTCATTCAGATAAAAAGCAAACATCCCTATGATGGCCTAAGAGCTTTCTCTCCCTCTCTCACATTCACCTCTGCTACTATTTGAACACACGAGGCACCTTTCCATCTTCAGGCCCTTGTTTTAGCTCTTCTCGTCTTAAAAAGGCTTCCTACCAAATATATCTGCTTATCTCACTTTTCATACTCTTCAAGTTTTTGTTCAAACATCACCCTCATAATGTGACCTTTCCTAACCACCAATTTAATTTACTCCCCACCCAGACCCCTGATAATCTCTTTACCTTCCTTTGTTTATTTCTTTAATAATACTTACTTTCTTCTAAGATGCTATAACATTCACTTATTTATTATATTCATTGTTTATTGTCTGTTTCCTTCCTGCAATGTAAGCTCCATGAGGACAAGGATCTTTGGTTTGTCCTATGCATCAAAAAGGCCTTAATGGTGCCTGACACTTTGTGGGCACTCAATATAAATGAGTTGAATGAATGAGTGAATATGACAAACTTTCCACTCCCAAATACCCTGCTCATACTCTCTTTCCATTTCTTTGTTTCTGTCTGTTTCTTCCTCTCACATGTACACTTATATACATATTAGCAAAAAAACATAGTAACCCATCCATTCAATATCTCAGATCCTGGTTAAATGGATATATAGCTAGAACTAGCAAATGACCACTTAGCTCTACAATAGAACTCTCTACTACAGAGAGTCTATTGTGGAAATAAATGAAGACCAACCAAATGAGAGGAAGCAAGGGCTACTTATTCAGAGTTTGTTATAGCGAGGAAGTTAGCCATCATCACTTACTGGTTTGGCAGATTCAAAGGCGGGCAAAGAGTGGAAAAAAAAGGAAGGCTTCAGGTATACCCTGAGTAGAATATGTTGGCAGAGAGAAGCTGTGGACGGGCTAACTGGAAGCAGGGTATCTTACGTGATTGGTTAGAGGTACATATTTCCTTTCTCTGGTTAGTAATAATTTGGAAACTGGGAAAAAAATTGGACGCTTTTAGTTATTAATCAAGTCTCATCTTTTGGGTCTGATTGTTTGGCTCTTGGATTGTTACTAGAGATCACAGTCTGACTTCCTACAAGTTTGACTTACAGATAGCAGGCTGGGTTCCTGGGCTGTTTACTGCAGATTGTGGGTCAGAGTTCTATATTATATATAGTCTGGCCATTATCCATTTGTATATTGAGTCTCACAGTACACAAAACAAATAAACACGCAGAGGAACTTTTAAAAAGATAGATAAACATTACGTAGCTACACATCTATTACCGAAATCAAATTAATGGTCTCTAAATAATCTTTCTTAACGACTGTTATCACTTCTTCAAATTCTCTTGATTTCTAGAATCTCAGTGAATTACGTACAGGCTGAAATTTTTTAAAAATCCCAAATGCAGTCCTTTCTGGTCCCCACTGAGATTCTTCTCATTTGATTATAAAAATCTGTGAGTGAACCGTTTAGACGCATTTGGGGATGATTTAACAATTCATTGATCATGTAAGCACTGGGCTGAGATCAGTATTCATTGACTTCCACCATCCCGTCTTACGCTGCTCCAGTCTGGTTTTCATGCTACAACTATCAACACACGAAAAATCCAGAGCAAAGGCAGATCTTACTAAAACATAGCCTCATTCAGTCCCTTCACTGATTTAATAATGCTCTGAGGGAAAAAAGTACGAGATCGTTAACGAGAGCAAGACCTTTAAGTGGCTTAGCCTTAACCCCCCTCTTCAGCTTCTCCTCATCCTTAAACCTTGGTTTTGTTGTCTAATCACTCTGGGGACAGCCACTTGGACTGGCCATGTTCCCTCTTATTACATAGCGTTTTCCTGCACTTTCTCAAGTCGCAAAACTTTCCTCCATCTCACCCCTCCAACATTTTGATTAGTTAACTTATTCTTAGGATGTCAGCTCAGGCTTTAACCCTTTTACTAGCTGTATATCTCCCTCTTTATCACTATCAGAGCATCATTGTATATTTTCAACTTAACACATCAGTTATTATGAAGAATCAAGCAAAAATGTTATCTCTGTCTTCTCTACTAGACTAAAGCTTTGGAAAGAAGGGAACAATTATATTTTCAACACTATTTTGACCTCGGTGCCTAGCACAGTGTCTCTCACGTAACAAATACTCAATAAATGTTTGTTGAATGAAGGAATCAGTTAATGAGTGTTAAGAATATACACAAGAGTAAAATAGGGCCAGTAACCTGAAGAAGCTCACAGTCTAGACAGGAGTTAAATCAGACATAAATCGTACAAAGTGAGCCACAATGTATTATGAAATAAGCATAGAGGAGAGAACAATTAACTGCAAGAATCAGGTCAACTTCTCAAACAAGGTGCTCCTTGACTGGTGTTTAGGGTAGGGTTTTTTCAGATGTTGAGAAAGAAATGAAAATCAATGATACTCTCTTATCTATGCTCCCTGTAATATAGACCTTGTACATAAAATATTTATTTGTAATATTAGGATCAGCAACTATTCTTGATAATAGTGTTCCTCTTTTCATTGGGCATGATGATTTATAGTTGAGTCATAAACTATATAAAATATTTTGAAAAGAAATATCATTTCTTTTGAAAAGGATTAAGTAGCTATTTCTTTTACTAGTCTTAGTGTAAATTAAAAAGGAGGGGAAGGAAAAAAAATCTTTCCATAATGCTAATAAATCAAGTTATTTAAGGCTATTCTTTGAAGGATAGAGAAATATTGAACTGGGCAAACTGAGATCTGAAAACTAAGAAAAAGTTTGGTTATGAGACAGAGCTTTATTAGGAGGTTTTCCCTACAGCACTCAGTCACCCTTGCTGTTTCTCAGTTCAGGAGGAAAAAACAACACCCTGTAAGTCGCTGCAGAAAATATAAGCTTTCCTTACTTCCAAAATATTTCTTATTTGAAGAACTGTATATTTAAAAGCCAACAGTCTCATACTCTTAAATAGTCTTGCCTTTTCAAATAGTAACATTTATAACAAAGATTCACTTGCCCCAAATGTTAAACATGTCTACAGCTTTTAGGAATCCGTACATTTTAGGTAACTCTATACTCAGATACAAGCCTTTATCAATGGACTAGGGTGTATACTGAACAAAAGACAGTATACGGTATTTTTATATGATACAAGCATATAAAAGTAGTGACGTTTCCTGATCCACAGATTTGATCCTGAGAAACAACCACAACAAAATCCTTAACATTGTAGTGATGGTCTATTCCCATTTACTGTATTTTAGAAGACACCGGAAGAGAAATACAATGTAATGAGTTCCCTTTAACTCTTTACTTATAGGCAAATTATAATATATTCTTAATCACGTCTGAATATTCAACAATTTTTTCCAATAGTTCTACCTGGTTAGATTTCAGCTGAGTCTGCCACAGAGAGTAGAATTTGCAGCCTAACTGGAAAAATTGGGGCAGATGTTGAAACACAGGTAGACTGAACAGAACTGACATTTGAAGGTTTTTCAAAATTTTACATTTCTAATATTATTGTCATGGAAATGAGAGAAGAAATGATGACAATGCCTTTTAGTAAGAGAGCCAAGCAGTCCTCTATCTGATATGCTAATCATGAAGGCGTTGAAATATCTTAAGCCCAGTGGGTTTGTGCTTCTTTTTTCCCCCTTTAAAGCCTAGTCAAATACCCTTAACCAGCTTTTGATGTGTTGATAGATGTCACTTTATTTGAAGAGAATAAAAAAGCCTTGCCATTTAATTTTAATGTAAGTAAGTTTTGACTATGCTGTATATTGACAGAAGACAATATAGTGCAAAGGCTTTCCATAGGGATACATTTTTGAATGGAAGCTTAATGCCCCTGGTATGACTCTTTAGCTCTGTCTCAGAGTCGACTTAAGAGGTTGTGTGTATACTCTCCCATTCCCTGTAAAAATGATCTATTGATATATTGTAAAGAAGATTCATCTGTATCTAAGACTAAATCCACCTATAAAGTGCTTTAATTGCCACATTCATCTTTACAATACCAATCGTTGATTGGGCACTCAGCGAAACTTAGTAGAATGATTAATTTTTACATTTTTCCCATGCCTTTATTATTGACTTGTGGAAAGGTTACTTTTAAAAACAGACTTACTCATCCAAACAAGTGCCATTCTTGGTGTTTAACTGCTATGACTTATGTATATTGGCCAAGTATGCAACTTTCCCCCCCACCCCCAAGGGAACTCATTGAAAGGATACCCATACAGCTAGTTGACCAAATGTGACTTCCTGCCCAGGTCCATAATCAAACTCTTCTTACAGTTCTTTATGAACATTAGGTGTCAGCACAGTGCAATCTACTGCAATTATCCCCAGCATGTTATTTCCTAAATTAGTTTAAAGTCATTGAAATTTATTTTTGCTTTCTTGATTAATAACCATCTCCAATATGGTTGGAGATATTTCTCATCCTTTATTTTCCTCTTTTAAATTTTACAGTGCCAGCTATTATGTCAGAGGCAGAGTCAAATTACAGGGAGCTAATTTTCTTTTACTTAGAGATACATTTGGTCTATTTACATCAAAGAATAATGGGAATGATAGAGAAGGCAAGGGAAGCTATTTCTTCAGCTGTAATGATACGCTTTTTGTGATTCATTAAAACATTTTTTGTTAGGTATACATTAAGTATATGTATTACAATATTCTTTAAATTTAATATTTAACCAAAATTAAATGTACACATAGTTAAAAATACAGTAATTCTAAAATGCTTGTTATGAAAAAAGGAGTCCCCTTCCCACTCCTCTCTCTGATTCCCTCTCTACAGAGACTTTTAACCCTTTCAACACTAATGACATTTACATTCATAGATCTAAATAATCTTACATCTTGAGTTTTTAAAATGTTAGACATTATTAATTAAATTCCCATAATCAAAGAAAACGACTTCACTCTCTCCCATTCCTTCCTCACTATACCCCATCTCTACATTTTCTTTCCATTATAATTATTCCCGAATTACAATTTATAGCTGAGCCATATTTACTCTACATATTATGTTCTTTCTTGTATGAAATTCTGTTTTTCCTGGAAGTAATGAATGTCTCTTTTTAATTTCTTCATTTGCTCAGCTCTACTGTCACCATTTCATCCCCAAATTCCAGTGATGTGTATACATGAATTTATTTTTTAACAGCTTTATTGATATATGATTCAAATACTATACATTTCACCTATTTAAAGTGTACTATTTAATGGCTTTTAGAATATTCACAGATGTGTGTTTCCATCACCATAATCTATTTTAGAAGATTTTAATCACTCCAAAAAGAAATGTGACACACCTTAGCCATCACTCTCCAACCCCCAGAGCCCCCAGCCCTAGGCAACTGCTAATCTATGTCTGTCTCTATAGATTTACCTATTCTGGACATTTCATATAAATAGAATAGTGCAATATATGGTACTTTGTGATTGACTTCTTGTAAGCTTATTAGTAATGCCTTTACTTTCATTTCTGATGTTAGTTTTTTTGTGTGTCTCCTCTCTCCTCCACCACACACACACTTATCTATCACCTATCTATCTATCTATGTATCTATCAACTATCTATCTATCAACTATCTATCTATCTATCTATTGGTCAGCTAAAGGTTTGTCAATTTTGTTGATCTTTTCAAAAAAACCAACTTTTGGTTTCCTTACTTCACTCTATTGTTTTTTCTATATTCTACTTCTTTTATCTCTGCTCTAATCTATATTATTTCCTTCCCTCTGCTAGCTTTGAGTTTAGTTTGCTCTTCATTTTCTCATTCTTTAAGGTTTAAGTTAAGTTATTAATTTGGGATCATTCTTTTTCAACATAAGCATGTATAGCTATAAATGAACCTGACAGCACTCCGTTTGTTGAATCTCGCAAGTTCCAGTATACTGGGTTTTCAATTTTCATTCACCTCTAAGTATTTTCTAATTTACCCTGTGATTTCTTCTTTGACCCATTTTTTTCTTAAAGAGTGTGCTGTTTAATTTCCACACAGTTGTAAATTTCTTAATATTTTCTTCTGTTATCAATTTCTAGTTTCATTCCATTGTGTCTGGAGAAGATATTTTGTGTCATTTTGATCTTTTTAAATGTATTCAGACTTTTTTTGCGACTTAGCATTGACTCTATCCTGAGACTGTTCCATGTGCACTTAAGTAGAATGTGTATTTGCTATTGGTGGATGGAATGTTTTGCACATGTAACAATTTTTTACTTAAAGTCTATTTGGTTTAATGTTACTAGAGCCACTGTAGCTCTCTTTTGATTATTATTTGCATGGAGTATATTTTTCCATCCCTTTCTTTTGCAATCTATTAGTTTCTTTGAATCTTAAGTGGTCTCTTGTATATATCATATAGATGGAGCTTGTTTATTTATCCATTATTCTAATCTCTATTTTTAATTGAAGACTTTAACCATTTACATTTAAAGTAATTACATATAAGAAAGGACTTACTTCTGCATTTTGCAATTTGTTTTCTATATGTCATATCTTTTTTGTTCCTGATTACTCCATTATTACCTTATATTTTTAATTTATTTTTGTAGCATACCATTTTGATTCCCTTCTCAGTTCCTTTTGTGAATATCTTTGAGTTATAGTCTTAGTGATTACCTTTGGGATTATAATTAGCATCTTAAATTTATAACAACCTACTTTGAAATTATACCAACTTAGCTTTAATAGTATACAAAACCCATCTCCATTCCTCCCCCTCTACATTATTTTCACAAGTTACATTATTATATGCTGTGTGCCTATTAAAAATAGGTTTATAATTATTGTTTTAGGCATTTGTCTTTTAAATTATAAAAGAAACAAAAAGTTACAAGCAAAAAATACAATAATATTGGTTTTTATATTTACACATTTAGTTACTTTTAACTGTATTTTTTATTTCTTCATATGGCTTTGAGTTATTGTCTAGAATCCTTTCATTTCAGGCTGACAAATTCTCTTTAGCATGTTTGTAGGATAGGTGTACTAGCAATGATCAGCCTCGGCTATTGTTCTTCTGGGAGTGTTTTAATTTTTCCTTCATTTTCAAGGGCAATTATACCAGATATAAAATTCTTGGTTAACAGGCTTTTTTTTTTTTCTTTCAGTGCTTGAAATATATTATTCTGCTGCCTTCTGGCTTCCATTGATTCTAATGAGAAATGAAATGTTAACCTTAAAGATTCCCTTTTATGTGGTGATTTGCTTTTCTTATGAGGCTTTCAAGAGTCTTTCTTCGTCTTTGTTTTTTAATCGTCTGATTATAATGTGTCTGTGGATCTCTGTTAGATTATCCTACTTGGAATTTGTTGAGCTTCTTGGATGTTTAGCACCGTATCTTTCATCAACTTTGGGAAGCTTTTGGACATTATTTTTTCAAATATTCTTTCTGTCTCATTCTCTTTCCTTTTCTTCTGGGACTCTCACTATGCGTATGTTCGTATACTTGATGGTGTCCCACAAGTGTCTTGGGCTCTCTTCAATTTTCTTCATTTTTTTTTCTGACACTTCAGACTAGATGACTTTAATTGATCTAACTTTAAGTTTGCTGGTTCTTTCTTCTGCTTGCTTGAATTTGTTTTTGAAATCCTAGAATAAATTTTTCATTTAAGTTATTGTGCTTTTGAGGTTCAAATTTTCTTTTTGGTTCTTTTTTATAATTTCTATCTTCTTACTGATACTCTCTTTTTGTTAAGATATTGTTCCCGTGCCTTCCTTTAACTTTTTTGCCCAGGGTTTCCTTTACCTATTTTAGCATATTTAAGACAATTGATTTAAAGGCTTTGTTTAGTAAATCCAATGCTTGTGTTTCCTCAGGGACAGTCTCTGTTAAATTCTTTTTTTCTTCCCCTGTGAATGGGTCATATGTTCTTGTTTATTGGAATATCTCACAAGGTACTGCTGAAAACTGGGCATTTTAAATATTGTGATATGGAAACTCTGGAAATCAGATTCTACATTGTTCCAGGATTTTTAATTTATGCTCTATGTAGGGTTGCAGTTGTTTGTTTGTTTAGTAACTTTTCTAAACTTTTTCAGTAAACATTATATTTTTTATCATGTATGATCTCTGAAGTCTCTTTTTTTAAGCTTAGTGATTATTGGTTTGACAGAGATTTCTTTAAATGCCTTGATTCAAAAAACAAACAAAAACAAGAAAAGAAAAATTTTAAATCCTCCTTGTTGACATGCTCCCTTCACACATAGCCAGGCAATTTTAAACTTTGCCTTAGTTTCACTTTTTTTGGTTCCTTTCCAGATTTACTGAGATACTGCTGGGCTCTTGATTTTATTCCATCAGTCTATGTGTCTGTCTTTATGCTTATACTGTACTGTTTTCAGTACTATAGTTTTGTAATAAAGTTTGAAGTATGACGACTCCATTTTTGTACTTTTTTCTCAGGACTGCTTTGACTATTTGAGATCTTTTATGATTCCATACACATTTTAGGATTTTTTTTCTATTTCTGGGAAAAATGCCATTGAAATGTTAATAGACATTACAATGAATCTATAGATGACTTTGGGTAGTAAAGACACTTTAATGATATTAATTTTCCCATCTATGAACATAGAATACCTTTCCATTTACTTGTGTCTTCTTCAATTTTATTTTCAAAGAAGAAAGTTTTCACTGTACAGATCTTTTACCTCCTTGATGAAATTTATTTCTAACTATTTTGTTATTTTTGATGCTAATAAATGTAAATTGCCTTCTTTATTTTTCAGATAATTTGTTATTAGTATATAGAAACAAATGATTTTTTAATGTTGATTTTGCATCCTGCAACTTTACTGAATTCATTTATTAGTTTTAACAGTTTTTTTTTGTGTGTGTGTGGAGTCTTTAGGATTTTCTATATATAAGATCATATAGTCTGTGAAGAGAGACAATTTTACTTCTTCTTTTCTGATTTGGACGCTTTTTATCTTTTTTTTCTGCCAGATTGCTCTGGCAAAGACTTCCAGTACTGTGTTGAATAGTAGTGGTGAAAGTGGGCACCATTATTATGTTCCTAATCTCAGAGGGAAAGCTTTCAAGTTTTCGCTGCTGAGTGTGATGTTAGCTATGGTCTTGTCATATTGTCATAGTGCACTGAGTTGAGTTACGTTCCTCCTATATCCAATTTGTTGAGAGTTTTTAATTATTAAAGGATGCTGAAATTTGTCAAATGCTTTTTTTGCATCTATTAAGATAATCATATAATTTTTATTCTTCATTCTATTTATGTGAGTACCACATTTATCGATTTGCATATGTTGAACCATCCTTGCATCCCAGGACAATCCCACTTGATCATGGTGTATGATCCTTGTAATGTGCTATTGAATTTGGTTTGCTAGTATTTTGTTGAGAATTTTTTGCATCTATATTCTTCAGGGATATAGGCCTATAGTTTTCTTTTCTTGTAGTGTCCTTTTCTGGCTTTGGTATCAGGGTAATCCTGTCCTTATAAAAGTGTTTGGGAATGTTTCCTTTTCTTGATATTTTGGGGAAGAGTTTGAGAAGGATTGGTATTAATGTTTGGTAGAGTTCACCAATGAAACCATCTGGTCCTGGCCTTTCTTTGTTGGGAGGCTTTGATTACTCATTCAATTTCCTTACTCATTACTGGTCTGTTTCTTCTTGATTAAGTCTTGGTAGGTTGTATGTTTCTAGAATTTTATCCATTTTTTTTTTACGTTACCCAATTTGTTGGTGTATATTGTTCATAGTATTCTGTTATGATCATTTGTATTTCTGGGGTAACAGTTGTAATGTCTCCTTTTCATTTCTGGTTTTATTTATCTGAGCCTTCTCTTTTTATCTTTGTTAGTCTAGCTGACAATTTTGTTTATCTTTTGAAAAAACAGCTCTTATTTTTATTTTCTATTGTTTTTCTGTTCTCTATTTCTTTTATTTTTGCTCTTATCTTTGTTATTTCTTCCGTCCACTAACAAGGGACTTTATTCTTTTTATAGTTCCTTGACATGTAAAATCAGGTTTTCCATTTGAGATATTTCTTTTGTTTCTTAATGTGGGTGCTTATTGCTCTAAACTTCCCCCTTAGAACAGCCTTTGCTGCATCCCATAGATTTTGGTATGTTGTGTTTCCACTTTTTTTTTAAATTTCCTTTTTGATTTATTCTTTGACCCATTGATTGTTCAGTAGTATGTTGTTTAATTTCACATTTTCTGAATTTTCCAGTTTTCCTCCTGCTATTGTTGACTATTTTCTTACCATTGTGGTCAGCAAAGATAACTGGTATGATTTCAATTGCACCCACTCCCCAGTCATGCAGCACACCTCAGTATTTTTGATGAGGTGAGAAGGAAATGGGTCTCTTGCAAGTGCTTCACATGGCTGGGAAGCCAAGTGCTCACTCATATGCTCTTGCTCTCCCACATGGGAGAGATCATGGGCCTGAGGGAACTTCTCTTGGCTCTAGGCTGTGCCACCTTGGGGAGGGATAACACAGGTAGAGTGAAACTCTTCTTTAGCCTCTTCATTGCATCTAATCTGGGATTTTTTTCTCTTTTTTTTGCTTTAATGATGTGCTGGAACTCTTCTGCTGGACTTCTACAAAGGTACTCTCACACATGGGTGATTGTCAAAATCAGTGCCACTGGGGGAAAGATGGTAGAGAACTCCTATTTATCCATTTGATCCTTCATTTCTTGTTTTCACTGATCCTAAAGATCAGCCAGAAGTAAAAGCATATGCTCTTCTCAGGTGTTTTCTGAGCAGCATCCTGCTCTGTGCATGCACGTGGCTTTCTAGATTCCCCAGAATATGTGGAAGATTTTAAAGTCCTTATGTCTCAAAATATATTCTCCAGATTTTGCATCCAAGCTTTCAGCATGTCTATTGCTTTCCACAACTATTATATTATTCCCCAAGCAAGCTGTTCACTTGCCTTTTAGTGTTTTTGATGAACATGCTCCACATAGGCACTTCTCTGCACTTGGCTCTGAGTTAGGTGAAACAAAGGTTAAACCCTTGCATCAGTCCTTCAGGGAACCCACAGATGGGTCAAAACAAAGTTCCTTGGGAACAAGGTCCATTCTGCTCCTTCTAGAGCCAGGTACTCACACGAGGAACATGGGCTGCAGTTTTTAGGACTGCCAATACCCTAGAGAGTAGGGTGGAACAAAGGTAAGTTAAAATGCCAAAATCTTCTCCTATCGTGTTTCAGTGGCCTTTCTCCTGCTAAACATTCACTTGCTTGTTTTAAACATTTAACTATCTTCCAGAGTTTCTATAAGGTTGAGTCTGACAGATTTGCCAGTTTTTCAGTGTTTCAGGTCAGTGACAGACCCCTGGAATTCTCTGCTGTGCAGTTTTTGCTGACCTCCCTCTTGCTGTGTTTTATACTCTGTCTTTTAAGCATTTTCTATTTATATTTGCCAAGGTCATGCGATCTAGAAATCTCTAAACTTGAATTAATATAAAAAGTCTGGAGGTGGAATCCCTGAGGCACCTTGCAAAAGCAAACATAAAACTATTGTAGAATTTTATTCTGTGCATTCTCCACCCTAGCTGCACAGGATTACTCCACATAAAGCCCCACTGAAGAGCAACACACACTTGAAACTAAATAATAAACACATGAAAGGAAATCCACCATACATAAGATTTAGGAGACTCAACTACAACAAGATTAGACAATCATGTTCTTCAAAAAACAGAAATATTGTTTGAATATGTTTTAAAATTTGGTTTATATGGTTATACTAATTATACAGAGAGAGATGATTGATAGGACTCTGGAGACTCCACGAGTCATACTCATGTAAGGTTTTAAGTGAAGCTAAATAATATTATATAGCAGTAGAAACAAAGCGTGGACGAACACTGGAGAGGTCTGAGACTGCCCAGTGCAGCTCCCAGAATCCTTTCTCAGTCACACAGGGGACAGTAGGATACACTGGGGTTTTTTTGTTTGTTTTGTTTTGTTTTTTTAATTAAATTTTAATGCACATACTTTTATAATTATTTATTTATTTTATTTTTGGCTGTGTTGGGTCTTCGTTTCTGTACTAGGGCTTTCTCTAGTTGCGGCGAGCGGGGGCCAATCTTCATCACGGTGCGCGGGCCTCTCACTGTCGTGGCCTCTCTTGTTGCGGAGCACAGGCTCCAGACGCACAGGCTCAGTAGTTGTGGCTCACGGGCCTAGTTGCTCCGCGGCATGTGGGATCCTCCCAGACCAGGGCTCGAACCCGTGTCCCCTGCATTGGCAGGCAGATTCTCAACCACTGCGCCACCAGGGAAGCCCAGGATACATTGTTGACTGCTCGTCATTGCATTGCTTAAATGCTTCCACTGCTGCTCATCTACAGTAACCGAGAAGTCATTTCCAAAGACCAAATGTGGGTACGGTTGGAGCTGCTGGCACGTCTATCACTTGAGCATCACTGAGGTTGTATGACCCCAAAAGTATCCATTGGGTAATGGCCCTTTGCCACTCTAAGCTAGACTCCTGTTGTCCAGAGCCTCATTCAAATTCAGCCTTTTTTTTCCTGGTAACTTTGTTAGTGGGGGCTAATATTATAAAACAAAACAAACCAATTAATTTTTGTTTCAGTTTTTGAGCTGACAGAAACAATAGCTCATTTTTTGTTGTTTGAAGAATGTTGCTAACGTCATTGCCCAAGTAATTCCTATGAATGTTACCATGTATTCTTGAACCTCTATTTTAGCTGGTTAGTTAGCCAGTCCCTGGTAGTGACATGATTAATCAAAATTTCTAATTGTCTTAACTTGATCTTCGATTGAGATCAACATTATATCATCAATATATGTAATGCATAACAGTACATTTCAACTGAATCAAATCAAAGCCTTTTCGCAAAAGGTTGTGCAAGTAACAAGAGGATGTAAGTAACCCTGTGGAAGCTCAGTAAACCTGTATCAGATTCTGTCCAAAAGAAATGCACAATGATTTTGACTTTTGTCCGTAATTGAAATGTAAAAAGAAACCATTAGATAAATCAATCAATCAACCACAGGATACCAATCCTCCTTAGCTCGTTGCAAGGTTGAAGTGTTAACTCCCTATCAGCATGGCTGATGCTTTTGGAGGGACCATTTTATCCAGTCCTCCATAGTCTATAACTAACCTCCAGCATTCACCAACTTTTCTTACAAGCCATAATGGATTACTAAAAATGGTATTTTGTGGATGACAATATACTTGTTTTAACATATCCTTAATCAAATCAGGAATTTACTGGTGACCAACAGGTATGCTATGTTGCTGTAAGCTAACTTCTTGAGTGGGGAAGTTAAGTGTAAGGATTTGAATTTAGCATGCCCAATTAAAATAGGACTTAGAGCAGATTTTTACAACATCCCTTTCCGCATTTGTTTGAGTAAGGGAAGAACTTCACCTCCCTCCCATTCAACATGTCACATACATTCCAATAACAATAACACATTCTGGTAGAGTTGATACACAATCATAAATGCCTTCTGTCCATAAATTTCTACTTTAAGCCATATGTTCAATTTTAAGTTATTGGTAATTTATCACATCTCCATAACTTAATTATGTTGCCTTTTTACTTTACATTATCAGGTTTAGATTATGACAGTACATTATGAGCCAGTGTAGAAGAATTCCAATAAAATTTCTTCATCATGTCTGTGACATTTCACCTACACACCAGTGCAAATGGCCTCAGATACCCTGCTATGGACAGCACCACCATCCTCACCCTGGGACCAACCTGATATCCTGCTACATCTTCTTTAACTCACATTGCTGTTGTTGTTGTTTTTTAACATCTTTATTGGAGTATAATTGCTTTACAATGGTGTGTTAGTTTCTGCTTTATAACAAAGTGAATCAGCTATACGTATACATATATCCCCGTATCTCCTGTTTTAATAAGTGCTGGTTATGAGGATCCATCTTTTTCTTTCTTTCTTTCTTTTTTTTGTATCACCATAAGATTTTAAAAATTCATCATGGTTAAGATAAATTGAAAAAATCTCTATAATTTTTGAAGTTAGTGGAGCAGTTGGACCTCATAATCTCTCTAGCAATCTATTAAAATTTTAGTACTTATTCCATCTATCACTTCATTTTTCATGACTTTTTAAATTAAAATTCTGAACCATTCCACCCTGTTTAATTATCCTGAGATCTTTTTCGTTTTTAATCTTAATGTTCCTTTTGTCCCCTGAATATTCCTAATCTTTTTCCCATCACTTAACCCTTTAAAAAGAGTTGAGCCAGTAGGTCTGTGATAGCATTATTCATGGGCTTTTCCTTCCAACAGGAGGGTCACATAAGAATCTCAAGCATTTAAGCCCCATTTATCACATCAGTCATTTCTTGGGTATAAGGCCTAAAACTTGAGCATACTTTATCATTATATAATCAATTTGAAAGTGCTTTCATTTTCAACATTTCAGCACCCTCGGGATTATTCAATTTTGTAAATAATGGTGGAGTTGGACTATTCCCTCTCTCAAAGTATTTTTGCATAATCCTGCCTTCCACCAGCTCAACAGATTAGAAAATTCACATTTCTGCGAAAAGTACACTGCATGAACATTTGGAATGATCCCAAGATTAGGGTATCTCCTAATCCCCACCCTCCCCTTCACCACACCCAAAGTCTATGTAGTCTTTTTAGTGTTTATCAGTTACGCAGGCTAACATTCTGATCAAAAGAAATATTTGTACTACTCCCTGCTTTCATCATGTCCCTTCTCATTATAGACAGAATCAATGGTGGTAACTTGGCAGATGAGAAGCCTCGTGTTTTTTCTTAGTTAGCCTCACTTTTGCCAAAGCAGCCAAAAGCAGCCAAGGCACAGAATTCCTGACTGGCTTCCCTTCTGTCTGAATTTCTTTTTTCATCCATTTAGGTATTTCCCTCAGCTCCAGATCTACCCACTTCCAAGTTGATATGTTTATCCTGCTGTCAGTGGTCAAATGTAGGCTAGCCTGGGGGAGCTAGTCTGGCATCAGAGTCCTTCACACCCTATTTCTTTATCTTCCTTTCTTCCAAACAAACCCTTATCCATTCTTTAATTATAGAACCAAGGGCCACTTCATGTAACCTGCTCAGGAGACTAGCTGCAGCAATTACACAGCATCAGATAATTGAAAGAACTCATGAAACTCCATAGGATACACTCATAAAGCTTCAATAAAAGTGAAAGATATGACACAGCAGAAGATAAAAAGCATAGACAAACATGAGAAAAAAATGGAGATTTCTAGACACAGCTTCCAGACTCTTTTCTCAGACACAGGACATGCTTCATCTGTGGGTCATGACCACCAAGATAAGTGTGGGAAACCATGATTCAGCAGAGCCAAGATATATAAGCTCACTGGATGAGTCTTTTATACTCCACTGGTCATGGAGCTAAAACCAAACTGGTTTTAAACAGGTGAAATAAATACAAGCCATTAATCTATACATTTTCTATAAACGAAGTGGACAAACTGGGACAGAGTATCTCCAGTCAAGCTGGGGACTTTACACAATACATTATAAATTACAAGCTAGTATATGTTATATCTATCTTGGTCAAGGGTCAGTTTTGTGACATCCGTGGACATATGGATAGAGATAACACAGATCAGCCTTTACTGTTTTCCATAACTTTCAAAAGTTGTGTGTCAAAGAATTTCTAGTGCTAGTATATCAAAAAGTAGAAAAGTATAAACTTCTAGGCTTCTGAATCACGTAATGTTTAGAAATCATATTAAACTCCTATTATATACCACAGGTATACCATTTTAAAATATATACATATATCCTTTATTGATGGTTTCAAAACAAATAATTTGATTAACTAGATACTACTAGAAACCCTTTTGGTGATTGTCTTGTAGAGTCAAAATCATTCCTTATGTGCTAAGCCATTTAAGTGATAGAGAAAACATAAGTAGACACAACTATAAAATGCCTTGAGATGAAAATATATATTCCTTAATCACTTAAAAAAATACAAATGTCAAAGCTGAAAAGAAACAAACAAAAAAAGAAATGAGCTAGCAAGGCATGCAGAGATACAGAGGAAACTTAAATGCATATTACTAAGGAAAACAAGCCACTCTAAAAGGGCTACCTACTGTGTGATTTCAAATATGACATTCTGGAAGAAGAAAAACTATAAAGAGAGTAAAATGATCCGCGGTTGCCAGGATTTGTGGGAGGCAGACATGAGTAGACAGAAAGGACAGACGATTTTTAGGGAAGTGAAATAATAGTATATGATGCTATTTTGGTGGACACATATTATTATACACTTGTTCAAACCCATATATTGTACAACACCAAGAATGAACCCTAATATAAACTGTGGAGTTTGGGAATAATGATTTTTCAATGTAGGTTCATCAACTGTAACAAATGTACCACTCTAGTGGAGGGAAGGTTGTGCATGTATGGAAACAAGAGGTATATAGGAACTCTCTGTACTTTTATGTGAACCTAAAACTGCTCTAAAAAATAAAGTCTATTAGAAAAAAAGATAGATGGAAAACGATACACCAGACACATTATAACTTAAGTAGATTGTTATTACCAGAGAATATAAGGATACTAGGATCTTTATTTAGGGTAAAGAATTTACTACATTTTATAAAAAGAAAGTTTATCAGATAGCTGTATCAGTTATGGACTTTAATCTACCTTTCCAGCCTCTAGAGGCTGCCTATATTCCTTGGCTCATGATCCCCTTTCTCCATCTTCCAAACCGGCAATGTTGCATCTCTCTGATGCTCCATCTCTCTCTCTTTCTATTAAAAAAAGTTAGGAAAACAGAGAAAGACAAATATCATATGATCCCACTTATATGTGGAATCTAAAAAAAGTGGTACAAATGAACTTATTTACAAAACAGAAATAGAGTAACTGATGTAGAAAACAAACTTATGGGTTACCGGGGGGAAAGAGAGGGAGGGATAAATTGGGAGATTGGGATTGACATATACACACTACTATATATAAGATAGATAACTAATAAGGACTTACTGTATAGCACAGGGAACTCTACTCAATACTCTGTAATGACAGATATGCGAAAAGAATCTTAAAAAGAGTGGATATCTGTATATGTATAACTGATTCAATTTGCTGTACAGCAGAAACTAACACAACATTGTAAATCAATTATACTCCAATAATTTTATTTTTTTTAAGTTAGGAAAAGGTAGTTAAAGTTCTCTGTTCTTAAAATCTCCTGTCATTAGATCAGGTCCAGCTGCATAATCCAGGATGGTCTTTCCATCCTAAGGTCCTTAACCTTTACCATATCCACAAAGTCCCTTTTGCCATGTAAGGTAAGACATTCACAGGTTCTGAGGATTAAAATGTGAGAGTCTTTGGGGGGCATTATTCAGCTTACTATAGCTTCCAAGTTCAAGTTGTTGGTCAAATTAATTTCCTTGTGACTGTACAACTGAAGATCTTGATTTTTGCTGGTTATTGACTGAAGACGGCCCTCAGGTCCTAGAGACCATCTGTAGGTCCTTGTCATTTGGGCTTCTCCAGCATAACCACTGTAAGGAGAATCTCCTGCTCCAGTCTGCTATGGCACAGTCTTACATAACATAACGTAATCACATGAGTGAGGTCTCATTACCTTTGCCAAAGCCTATTGGTTACAAGTAAGTCACAGGGATGCACCTCACTCAAAGGGAGGGAGTTACACAAAGCTGTGGACACCAGGAAGAGGAAAACCTTTGGAGCTAAACCTTTAGGGTCTGTCTCCTCACTAGTAATTGCACTTCTTAGTATACTCTGAGAAACTCTCACAGGAAGCGTGTAAACATGTGCACAGAATATTAATTGAAGTATTACCTGTAATAGTGAAAAACTTGAAATAACCCAAATGCCCATTATCAGGAGAATGGAACAATAAATTGTGGTACATTCAAATAATGAAATACCAAACAGTAGTTAAAATGAATGAATTAGAGCCTCATGTATCAACATAGAGAAATTCCAAAAGTGTCTTTTTAATTCAAAAAATATAAATTGTACCAAAAATCATATTGTACCACTTATTTAAAGCTAAAAACAAGAAAAATGATATAATGTTTTTATTAATAAAATCTGTGCATAAAATTTCTAGAAAACGTTCATGGGAATGTTAAATGCCAAATTCAGAATAGTGGCTATTTCTGAAGGGGGAGAGTGAGTTATAGAATTAGGGAGAGAAATACAACTGATCTTAACTGTGCCTTGTGCTATTTATTTATTTTAAAAAACTCAAAATAAAATGAAGCCAAATGGTAAAATTTGACAAAGGTGACTGTGAGGTACAAAGATATTCAATATTTTCTACTGTTTTTTGTATATACCTGAAATATTTTAGGAAAAATAGAATACAGATGCATTGAAACAGCAATATTTAGTATTTACAACAAGGACTCTGGTTCAATCCCAACTCCTCCACTTACTAGCTATAACCCCGGGGCAAGTTACTTTACCAACATGTGGCTCAGTTTCCTTTGAATTGGTTACTAAGAGCATCTGCCTCATAGGATTGTGATGAGGACAAAAAAATGAGTTAATACATTTAAAGCACCTAAAATTGTGCTTGGCAATGGTGGCAGTTTATATTATGTGTCAACTTGGCTAGGCTATGGTGCCTAGCTGTTTGGTTAAATACTAGTCTAGATGTTGCTGTAAATGTATTTGTGGATGGGATTAACATGTGCAATCACTAGACTTTAAGTAAAACAGATTGACCTCCATAGTGTAAGTGAACCTTTCCAATTAGTTAAAGGCCTTAAAAACAAAGACTGAGGTTTTCCAAAGAAAAAGGGATTTTATCTTAACGCTGCAGCATAAAAATCCTGCCCGAGTTCCCAGTCTTCTGTCCTGCCTTGCAGATTTTGGATTCTAGACTGCACCAGTAACTCTTACATGAATTCCCAGGCTGTTGGTCTGCCTTATGGATTTCAGACTCACCAGCTTCCACAATCATGTGAGCCAATCCCTTAAAATAAATCTCTCTCTCTCTCTCTCTATATATATATATCCCATTGGTTCTGTTTCTCTGTAGAACCTTGACTAGTAAAGCAGCTTGGTATCCAGATGTTCTCTGTTATCGTCTTGGTCCATATTAGCACAACATAATGGATAATATGAACTATTTAAATGGCTTGGGGGTAATTTAATCTCCAGATTTTCTTTTCTGTTTTTATTGGATGTGGCCCTTACTGTGTTACCTTTACAAAATTTTCTGTGGTTTGAAACTGGGTGTTTTCTAGAAAACATATAGGATATGTTTTCCTATGCACAGAGAGGTTGGAATTTCAGTTTGAACTACTGAAGTTAAGATGAAGAATTAATGAAATATTTAAAATATGATGTTAGTTAAATTAGAATGTGTGATGTAAAATGCATTCTTGACAAAGTCACAGAAACTTATGGCAAGATGTAAAGATGCACTTTGTGGCCGCTAGAGGGCATGCAACATCTGCCACATTTTTTTTTTTTTTAAACCAAGGACTGTTGATTGCAGAAGAAAGCAGTCACATTTTGTCTAAGAAATAAGGAAATGGAGTCCAATTTATACTTAAACCATCATCACTGAAATATAAATACTTAAGCTTAATTAAAAGTGAGTTCATTCACTTAAAAGTCACTTTTCTGCGAATTTTCAATACGTAGGAGTTTTCTTCCCCCAACATAAGATTTTTAAATATAGCAATGTATTTGACTCTGAATCAATGAGTAAATAAGTAAAACTAAATTTTAAGTTTCTTGAAGATAGACATAGCACCCACTTATCCTTGAATCCTAATATATTTTTTGACTGTTACATTTATAAGCATAGATTTTTTTAATTTTAAAATTCAGATTTATATTAAAGCCAACATTAGGTACTTTAACAGGTATATAGTGCAATTCCATAGATATCACTTTGCTAGATATATTATAAGGTGATAGTATCAGTCAAATCATATTCTCTAGGAATTCAGGGCCAGGTAACAGCCTGTGGTGTGTCAGAGGTAAGGCCTACCTGCCTAAGGCATCTCCTCCATCTGCCTGTTGCTTGTTGGGGAATCCTCTTAGGATATTCTGTTGATTAAACCTCAGACCCATTTCTTCTTTCAAGCATTGGATACTTTGCCCCCATATTCTGTCTTCTCCAAACCCCAAGGGATTGAACTTATTTTCCTTTTCACAGACTATTACCTACTCCATTCCATGAAAATGTTACCTATGACAGACCTAAACGCCATTCCCTGATCTACTGTTTTCCCCAAACCATCTCTTTCTTTTTAAAAATTTTCATTTAATCTCAGAGAAACCTTGAGCTTTTCTGCTTTAGACACTGACACATACATACTAGGTCTGATGTGATTTCATACCTCATATGTTGTAGATGTAGAGTCACAATTATTTCTTTTGTTTCATTAGGTCAAAGAGTTATGAAGACCTATAAATATGTCCTTTGAAAATTATTTGTATTCGTTCCTTTTTCTCTCTCTTTACTGCCAACTCTTTGGTCAATCTCTCATGGCCTTGCATCTGAATTATTACAACACTTTCTTAATTGGTATCTCTTACTCTGTTTCCCTTTTTGAATATCCTTCTATAAAGCTACCAGATCAATCTTGTTTAAATAATGATTTCATTATGATACTCTCAAGCAAATACATCCATAGTGATTTTTTACTACCATACAAATGTGAAAATCCTCTGATATGTAAGCTTTCCCAGAATATCATCCCATCCAATATATCAGAACTCATTTCCCTGACTCCCCCATATGCATGCTTACCTAACGAGTCAAGCCTTTTTGTCACGACAAAAAGGTGACTTTCACATCATAGCAACTTTAGACTTTCTAATGTTCGTATATTTCAACATTTAGCTTCTCTAAAGCAGACAGTATTTTATTAGCTTTGTATTTTCAATCCTTTCCATAAAGCCAGCTCCTAGAAGAAGGACACTCATCGTTGATTGAATGTATAAATCTGTAAAATGGCATCCAGGCTTTTGGATAGAACGTTCTCTATATGTATCTATTATGTTCACCCGGTCTAATGTGTCATTTAAGGACAGCATTTCCCTATTGATTTTCTGTCTGGATGATGGATGTCCATTGATGTAAGTGGGCTATTATTTTAAGGTGATGGTCTCTTATGTTCAAATACATTCTAACAACCCTGAATTTTTACTCTCCCCACCGTGTTTAACATTTTTGACATCATGTTTTACATCTTTTTGTTTTGTGTATCCCTTAACTACCTATTGTGGATATAGATGATTTTACAACTTTTGTCTTTTAAGCTTCCTACTAGCTTTATAAGTGGTTGATCTACTACCTTTACTGTATTTTTGCCTTTATCAATGAGACTTTTCTTTCATACTTTTCATATTTCTAGGTGTGGTCTCTTCTTTTCTGCTTAGAGAAGTCCCTTTGACATTTCTTGTAAAGCAGTTTAGTGGTGCTTTTGCTTGTCTGTAAAACTCTTTATCTCTCCGTCAAATCTGAATAATAGCCTTGCTGCGTACAGTAGTCTTGGTTTTTTCCTTTCATTACTTTAAATACAGTTGACACTTGAACAACATGGGTTTGAACTGCATGGGTCCCCTTACATGCAGATTTTTTTCAACAAATATGTACTATAGTACTACATGATCCGCAGTTGGTCGAATTGGTAGATGTGGAGCCACAGATCCAGAGGGCCAACTGTAAAGTCATACGGAGATTTTCAGCTATGTAGGGGTTGGGGCCCCTAACCCACACACTGTTCAAGGGTCAACTGTACATCCCTTCTCTCCTGCAAAGTACGCAACCCCACTGGCCTTCAAAGCAGACATTCTGGGGGTTCGTCCTCCCAATGCAGGACCTCTGGACTGGGGAATTGGATGTTGGTCTTGGACCCTTTGCCCCTTGGGGAGAACCTCTGCAATTGTGATTATCCTCAATTGCCTTTGTGGGTTTGTGGGTTGCCTACCTGGTGTGTGGGTCTTGACTGTACCATGTCTTTACCCCTCCTAAACTTTTGTGGTTCCTTCTTTATATCTTTAGTTGTGGAAAACGTTTTCTGCTAGTCTTCAGGTCGTTCTCATTGATAGTTGCTCCGTAAACAGTTGTAATTTTGGTTGCTTCTGGGAGGAGGTGGGCTCAGGGCATTCCTACTCTGCCATGTTGGCCACACATCCTCAGGACTGCATTACTTTCTGGAGGCTTCAGGGCAGAATCTGTTTTTTTTTAATTTTTCCAGCTGATAGAGGCTGTCTGCATTTCTTGGAGAGTTACCCCCTTCCTCTTCAAAGCCAGTAGTGGCCAGCTGAGTCCTTCCTGTATTGCATCACTCTGACACTGACACTTCTGCCTCCTTCCTCAGCATTTAAAGGTCCCTTGTAATTACATTACTCATTTACTTTAGATAATCCATGACAACCTCCTTATCTTAAGGTTAGCTGACTAGCAAACTTAATTATATCTGCCACTTTAATGCCCCCTTGCTATGTAACATAACACAAGTTCTGGCGATTAGAACAAAGTTGTATTTCAGGTGAGGGCATTATTCTGCCTATCACAGTCTACCCTCTAGCACTGAAATAGTCACATCTGTCTCACATTCAAAATATATTCATCCCATTTTAATATCTTCCTGAGTCTCAACCAATTATAGCATCAACTCAAAGTTCAATACCTCATCTAAATACCATCATTTCAAAAGCCCCAGATCTTGTTATCTAAATCAGGTATGGCTAAGGCACTGGCTGAGTCACAATTCATCTCTAGCTGTGAACCAGTAAAACTCAAGAAAAAAAAGTAATTTGCATCCAAAATGAAATGGTGGGTGGGCATCAGATAGTATTTTATTAACATATTACTTTAAAAGGGAGAAAACAATTTTTTAAAGTGTCACTGGTCCCAAGCAATTTTGATATCATCTGGGAGAGCTCCATTTGATTTCAAGTCTTGGAAATAATCCTTTGTGGCTAGTGGCTCCACTTTCTGGGCTCCTGATTCTGCCCTAGGAAACATCTTTTCTTTCTCTTCAAAGATAGAGTATGTTTTCAGTCGATTATTTTATCAACCTGTTGGGGATGTGACAGCAAGTACTCTCTCTCTCTCTGTCCCTTTTGGCCCAAGCTGGTAATTTTTCTACTGGTATAAAATTATCAAGAACTTTGTGGGTCTCCCATGTATGCTATGAGAAATCACTTCATTGGAAAGGAGCGTTCTCCACAAGTTTCTCTTGGAAAACCATATCTCTACTCTTGACTTCTGCTGATATGGCCTAGGGTGCCCACGAGTCACATTTTAATCTCTTCAAAGAGCCCCCAGTGTGACTGAATACTCTGATCTTTCAATCCTTCTGAGGCACTAGAAAAATGGTTTTCAGCCACTGTTGGCTTTCTCTTAAGAGCATGCTTTCCTGAAAGAAAATCTCCTAATTTTAGCATTTTCTGCAACCTAGATAGATGAGAATTTCCAAAATCACCAAGTCCTAGTTTCTTTTTGATTAACTGTTAACAGTTAAACTATATCTTCCCTCTTGATTTTACTATAAGCATCATGAAGAAACCAGGCTGCACCTTTCACACTTTGCTTGGAAATCTCCTCAGTAAATTATTCAAGTTCATCACTTACAAGTTCTGCTTTCCACATACCTACAGGATACAATTCAGTTAAGCTTTCTGCCACTATATAGCCAGGATTTCCTTTTCTTCAGTTTCCAATAACTAGTTTCTCTTTTCCATCTTAGCCCTCACTGGCAGCATCTTTAATATCTATTATTTCTATAAATATTCTGTTTATGATGATTTGGATATTCTCTAAGACAGAATGTTTTCTTTACGATGATCCTCCCTTCATTCTAAGTCTTCACTAGCAGAGCTGTTAATATCCATATTTCTACTAATAATCTGTTCAAGGCAATGTAGGTTTTTTTTCAATTTTTTTCTCAAAATTCTCCCTCTACCTATTTCCCAATTCCAAAGCCACTTCTACCCTTTTAGTTATTCGTTACAGCAGCATTCTACTTCCAGTTACCAAAATCTGTATCTGTCATGGTTCAATCAGAGAAGTCGGATCAGTAGGAGATATATATTGAAAGAATTATTGCAAAGAACTGACTTATATGATCGTTGGGGACTCTGTGAGGACTGAAAATGTTGTCCATAGATGGAATTTATTTTTCATCACGGTAGTTTGAGCTCTACTTTTAAGGCTTTTCAACAGATTGAATCAAGCCCATCCGGATTATCCAGGATAATCTTTCCTACTTTAAAGTCAACTCATTATGGATTTTAATCACATCCATGAATGCCTTCACAGCCACACCTAAGGTTTGTGTTTTATTAAATAATTTGAAACTACAGCCTAGTCAAGCTGACACATCAAACACATCAAAAGATTATCATATCCTGTTATTCTAACATAATTATTATTATAATTTTGTCTTTAAAAATGTACCATTATAGATAATTATATTCATAATGTATATCATGTTGATATTTACTTGGTTTGTGTAAATATGCTATCATAGACTTTTCCCATGATACTGAATATTTTTCCTAATTAAAATAGTTAATGATTGCATAATATTTAGTCCAGTTCTTAAATCATAATAATTTTCTTCCATTTTTTACCATTGGAAATTGCACCATAACTACTAATTGCATAATGATACTTTTTTCTATCTTTTGATTTTTAAAGGCATACACCTCAAAATATAATAATCAAGTCAAAGGATATGAATAAATTGATTATGTTATGAAGTTACCTCATTATTACGTTGGAAGAGTAATAAAATCATCCTTACCTATCTTGAAAGGTATAGTCAGATTATGTTAAAATGTTTAATAAATTGTAAAGAACTATACAAAAATGAATGGATTATTGTTCTTATAATACATTGTGATATAAAATGGGGACTGTCTAAATTAGGGTTCAGTAGACAGTAGACTTATAGACTTTGTGGGACACATATGATCTCTGTTACAACTACACAGCTTTGCCACTGTATTGCAAAAGCAGCCATAGTCAATATGTAAACAAATAGCTATGCTCCAATAAAACTTTATTTAAAAAAAGTAGGCAAGGAGCCAGATTTGACATATGGGCTATAGTTTGCAAAACTCTGGTCTAATTTATTGACTAGTCATTTGATCAAAAACCATTAATATAATTTGAAAATATTTATAGTTTGACTAAATTAATCACACTTCATCCTTTGAACCTTTTAAAAAATTATATTGTTGCTGATATAAAGCTCCTATCCTTGTAATTGTGGCACCTTATTAGATAGAAGACAGAGATCAATCTGGCCTGCAGATCATCATGCCCACTGTATCCCAACAAGTATTTTATATACTGACTTTTTTTTTTTTTTTTAATGCTATTCTTGTCTGCTTACATTCTTTTTATTTATGTATGTATGTATGTATGTATGGCTGTGTTGGGTCTTCGTTTCTGTGCGAGGGCTTTCTCTAGTTGTGGCAAGCGGGGGCCACTCTTCATCGCGGTGCGCGGGCCTCTCATTATCACGGCCCCTCCTTGCCGAGCACAGGCTCCAGATGTGCAGGCTCAGTAATTGTGGCTCACAGGCCCAGTTGCTCCGCGGCATGTGGGATCTTCCCAGACCAGGGCTCGAACCCGCGTCCCCTGCATTGGCAGGCAGATTCTCAACCACTGCGCCACCAGGGAAGCCCTATACTGACATTTTTTGATATCCTAATTCTGCTCCCTTCTAAGACCATGACCATCATTAACAAGTGATGTTCTAAAGTTTGCCTTTCTGGGATCATTTCTTATTTTTGAACTTCCAAAATATTTACATCATCAATTAATTCATTGGATTACAGAAATTTCAAATATTTCAGTTTCTTTTATCTGCCATAATTGTGTGACATTCTTTGAAGTTTCATCTATCTGAGAGATAATTTTGTTTTAGTTTGCTTTTTTCTTGTGGCATAAAATACTATAAATAAGGGTAAAATGGAGGGGGACAAAAAGGCTATATAAAATAATGGGGTCATCCTAGACTTTCTGTATACCAAATCAGGCCAAAAGAGTGAGAGAAAAAAAATTGTGTTTTGCACTTGGGCTCTGTTCTAGGCTCTGTTCTCATTCTATACAATCTTGTGGGCAACATTATACATTCTGTGGCTTCCTTGAACTTCTATGTAAACCACTAACTCCCAAACTTTTATTTTAAATCAAGATCTATTTTCTGAATTCTAGCCCTGTATATCTAGCCACCTACTATACATCTACACCTGAAAATCTTACAGCCCTAAAAAGCAACACTTCAAAATGACGTCATCATCTCCAAATATGTTTTTCATCTGGTATTTCTTAGCTCATTAAATAGTACTACAATCCATGCAGTTACTGAGCTCAGAAACCTTGCAGTCATTCTTGATACTTTCTTCTTCTCCATTTCCCATATTTAATTAACGATCAAGTTCTGTTGATACTATCACCAGAGAATGTCACAATCCACTGAGTACTATCTACTCTCACTACATCTACTGTCATCTAAGGAATCATCATCTACTTTTCAATCTAGTACAGCAGTAATATTCTATCAGTTCTCCGAGCAGCCATTCTTGCCTGTTTTAATCTATAGCAATCTTCTGGGAAAAGCAAATCTGGTTATACCACTTCCCTCTTGAAAGTCTTTTGCTCTAGGATAAGGACCAAAGTACTTCACATAGCTTACAAGTCCTAACAGAATCTACATCATGACTATCTTCCCTCTTTTCATCACCTACCACTTCTCCTTTCAGGCATAGGACTATTATTTCAAATATTCTTTCTTGTCTCATAATCTTTGCACATATTCCTTCCTCTGCCAGGAGTAGTTCCCAATTTCTCTTCACTACCACAAACACTTTTGCCAACATACAGCCTACACCTTTTCAGGTCTCATCCTGAATTAATGTTTTCAGTACACATGCCCTGGCCACTTAAATAGGTTAGATCTTTTGCACTATGCATCCGTAGCACACTGTATGGCTCTTTTAAAACATGTAACCCACTTGAGACAACTTGTTCGGTGTCATTTCCTCTACTGTATCAGTTCTTTGAGTGAAGGTTTGGTGATTGTTCATCTAAAATAGATACTGGCTGAAGTAGATATTCAGTAAATATTTGACAATTTCTCAAAAACTTATAGAATGAATAATAAATATATATTTTGTGACAAATAGATGTTTCTCTGAAAAGATATTATCATTTATTATGAAATATTGTAGCAGACCTGCAATGAGTGAAAAGAACAAATATAGGTTACTGAGAGTAACAGCAGTCAAAGTATAGGTGAAATTAAAAGTACTGTACTTTGACTCTCTTTTATTAAAGGACTCCTAACAGCATAGGCAAAATAATAATCACTTTGAGATGGTAATCATCTTCTAAACTTGTCTTTCCCCTTTCCACTAGTTTCTAATGTCTTTAATGGCTCACTTGTTCAACATTTTGTACTTAGAGCTGATAAAACAATAGAAAATCAGAAAATATTTTTAATGAATTATGAATGAATAAATGTGTTATCTTCCCTAAACTATATATTCCCCAATTTATATCAATATATTGAACTTTATGAACACCATTAAAAACATTATTTATGATTTCTGCATAATTAGTACTATTGCATGTGAGAACTTTTCTAACATATGGTGTATGCAGGGGTACATATTTTATGACCCATAAAATATGCTTAGTTGCTTAGGAAAATATGTACTCTAACATCTAGAAAATGTTAATTCTCATAAGTACACATTTCTGCAAATATGACAAACAAACACAATGTTCTCTAAATTCTGCTTAATATTTGATTTTTAATAAAATTCTAGACATAAGCATAGTAGAATCTACTTCAAAATATTTGAAAATTCTAGTTGAACCCACACAATATACCAGTTTTCCCAGAAAATTTCTCAGTAATGATATTTCAAATTCTAAATAACACCTTTCTTCATAGGCTTAGTCAGTGAGGAAACACTAATGGGCAGACAGATGGCAACACTGTAACCATGAATGCCTCTTGTTCAACATCCTTAATGCTTTTTGCTATTTGGAAAATATATCTTATTTTATTTCATAATGGAACCATTTCTTTAAAATTAACTTTATTTTTCTGCTTTAGAGAACAAATAATTCCTAGGTGTTAAGGGAGAACACTGTTTATTAACTAAAAGATCTAAAACTATCAAAATTGAAGGGAGAAAAGAGATTGACAACATGCTTATAGGACTCTTCAGTTAATTGGGATTTTAGCAACAACCTGGTCTCTAAGAGATTCTGTTAGTGGTTATTTGTTAGTCCTCTTTATGGCAGTTATTATAAAAGTTTTAAATAATTCTTTATGATGTCATAGTGGAGATTAAAAGTAAGGAACTCTAGAAGAGTCCATGTCATCGTCTCAAGAATTAACATATACAAGACATCTTGATGCCTGGTGCCCATTTCAACACCTAATATCTACTGTTTCTCTCAGTGGATAGACAACAAAACTATGCTAAGAAGAAAATGGTTCATCAAAATCACTGTGCAATAATTATTCATATCATGTTAAGTTTTCCTATATGCCTTGTAAAATAAACCATTGTAAAATTTTATAGCTTTTTTCAACTTTACTGTTTCTATTCACATGATGTTTATGTTTATAGATATATCAGAAAACTATTTAAGTTTCCTTTTGCCCTTGATTTAAGACATAAGAAACTTAAGGTTTTACTATTGATAGTCTATATAAAGGTAATAATTTTATGAACTGTGTTTTAGGAGCTTTCTGTGTTACATTAAAATTCTTCAGATTTATTTTCCTGGGATCATCCCTTTTCTTGTTTTACACAGTCTATCTGGATGCTCTCTGTCATCCCCAAGTTTCCACTTAAAGGTTAGCTATGCTACTAGCCTGACCCTTTCTTCCAAACTCAATATCTGTATTTCAGCTTCCCAATGAATATTTCCAGTCTAGATGAACTTAAAAGGTCCAACATTAATTCCTGATACTTTCTTGGGAAAGAATTTTTCCTGAATATTTTATCAGGATAGCTTTATATTTAGCCATAGTAAGAGTGTATCTTACTTCTATAACTTTCTTACTTTGAAACACTGATAATATATAGACAGATGGGAATGTCAAAAGAAGCTTTACATAACAATTTAGCAGATAGTACCACCTCATCATTCCATTAACTGGAGGAGGGTATTCAGGGTGATCAGAGGATATGTGAACCCTGCATTTTGAAATATGAACCTTGATCCCAACAGGTCCCTGATACTATTATGTTTAAGTCCACAATGTGACAGAGCAATAAATCATAAATCAAAAAATGAAAGTTAGAGAATTAAAATAAAAAACCTTATTTTAGAAGTTTTTCTACTTCATTTTCGCAGACATTTTTCGTGGTTGCACAGTAGCCTGAAATCGTCAACTGCTATAAACGTGGTGATTAGAACTTTTGTTAGAACTTTCTTCCACAATCATCAAACCTATCAGAAGAGAAGACAATTTTCTCCATTTTCATTTTCTGGAGCCTTCCTTCATTTTCTCGTAAAACCTTCTTTTTCAGTGTTCTTGATCCAAATTAGTGGAATCATAAACATCCACATTTACAAGGGAAAAAAAAGTACTTTTTTAAAATCACTGACTTCTCTCTTGAATTTTCATGCAATTGGGAGTCAAATGCTGTATCTTTGGACTCAGAAATGATTCTCAATTTGGGCTTCTTTCTTTATCACGTAGTTCCTTAGTGCACAAACTCATCACCATTTTCTCAGACCAGGGTATCTCTATCTCAGCACTATTGACATTCTGAGCTGTAAGATTCTTTATTGAGGTAGGAGGAGCTTTCCAGAGATTGTAAGATGTTTAGGAACAGCACTGGCCTCTACCCACTAGATGCCAGAAGCCTCCCACTGCCATCACCATCACTAAATAGTGAACATTTTAAAATGTCTCCAGATATTACCAAATATACACTGGGCAACAAAATCACCTCTGAGAACCATTAACCTAGACTAAACATTGCTCTTGCCCTGAATAATAAAGTTTTCAAGCAAGACCCAAAATAACCAAATTACTTCCAAGTAACTTTATTCTAAAACAAAGCACAAGAATATTTATAGAAATATAAACACAGACAGCACCCAACAAAGTAAAAAATAACATTGTCTGGCATCCAATCAAAATTATCAGACATTTAAAGAAGGTGAAAACTAGAACCCATTCTGACATGAAAAATTAATTAATTGAAACGTACCTAGAAATGATACAGGTGGTAGAATTAATAGACAAAGACACTAAATAGTTATTATAATTGTATTACGTACGTTCAAGAAGCTAGAGGAAATATGTGATACGTAAGCAGAAACATGCGCAATATTAAAAAAACCCAAATCAAAGAGGTAAAAATTAAAATGTTTGAGATAAAAATACATTAAACAGTATTAAAGGTAGATGAGACACTGCAGAAGAAAAGACTGTTGAACTTGAACATATAGCAATAGAAACCAACCAAACACACACATACATACACACACACAGAAAGAAAAGAGGCTGAAAAAAATGGACAGATCTGGGAAACTTAATATAGTCAAATATATGTGTAATTACAGTTCCTGAAGGAGAAGAATGAGTAGAGAATGAACAAAGATATTTGAAGAAATAAATGCCAGACATTTTTCAAACTTGATGAAAAGTATAAATCCATAGAACCAAGATAATCAAGGAACCCCAAGTACAAGAAACGAAAAGAGAATGACACTAAGTTATATCATAGTCAAATTAATTTAAAAGCGTGATGAAGAGAAATATTAAAAGCAGCTATAAGAAAAAGACATATAACACACAGAGCAACAGAGATAAAGATGGCAGTAGATTTTTCATTGGAAACAAAGCAAGTGAGACTGCAGAGGAACAATATTTTTACAGCATTCTCAACCTGGAATTCTCTAACCAGTCAAATTATCTTTGAAAAATGAAAGATACATAGGCTTTGCTAGATATACAAAAGCTGAAATATTTCATAACCGGTAGATTGGCAATCCAAGAAATGTTAAAGAAAACCCTCAGGCAGAAGGAAAATTATACCAGATGGAAATGAAGAATACCAGAAACAGTAACCAAATCTGCAGTTGAGGTCTTTTTTCTAACTATATTTGAGTCGTCATAAACGATTATTTACTGTTCAAAAGAAAAATAATAAAAATGCATTGTGATATTTATAACATATAGAAGTAAAATGCATGACAATAGTACAGAGGTCAAGGTGACAGAAATAAATATATACTGTCGTAAGTTTTTTTATATTCTTTGTGATGTGGTATAACATCAAAATGAAAGTAGAATGTAAAAATGAAGCAGGTATACTACAAATTCTAAAGCAAACATTAAAATAACAACAGAGGAGTTATATCTAATTAGCCAGCAGAGGAAATACAATGAAAATATTCAAATAATTTAAAAAACAGAAGACAAAGGAAAGTGAACAAAGAACAGATGGGATACATAGAAAACCAGTAGCCAGTAGCCAGACGAAAGTCTTAATTCCAACCATATCAACAGTATATATAAATGGTCTAAACACCCCAGTTAAAAGTCAGAGATTGTCAAGTTAGAATAGAAAAAGAGAGACCCAAGCGTATAAAAACCCCTTTAAACATAAAGACACAAACAGATTAAAAGTAACAACATAGATAAAGATATACTAACTAATCAAAATAAAGCTGGAGTGGCTAAATTAATATCAGAAAATGGAGATTTTAGAGAAAAAAATATTACCAGGAATAAATTAGGTCATTTTATAATGATAGGTCAGTTCTTCAAGAGGACATAATAATGGTAAATGTTTATATACTAATAACAGAGTTTCAAAAATAGAAATAAAAACCTGATTGAACTGTAAGGAGAAATAGGCAAATCCAGTTACAGTCATATCTTTCAACACCCTTCTCACAATAATTGATAGACCAGGTGTTCAGAAAACGAATATGTTTAGATAGTTTCAAGTGCATATAAAACATTTAACAATATGGTCCACATTCTGAGCTATAAAACAGGTCTCAATCAATATTAAAGGATTCATGCCGTACAAAGTATCTCACCACATTGGAAATAAATTAGATAGCAGTAACAGAAATATACAAGGAAAACTGCCTAACTTTGGAAACTAAATAATAATTCATACATTCAACTCAGTACAATGAGGCAACAAAAGCATCTGAATTGGAAAGGAAGCACTAAAATTGTCTTTATTTGCAGACCACATGATTGTATACAAAATCATAAAAAAATCTCTGAAAAGCTTCTAGAATTAATAACTGAGATCACCAGGGTGGCAGAATATATGACGAATAGACAAAAATAATTTGTATTTCATTAGGATAACAAAGAACAACTGGAAACTGAAATTTTAAAAAATGTTCAGTTACAATAACACCAAATATGTGAAATACTTAGATATAAATCTGAAAAATCATGGAAAGACCTGTACACTAAAATTTACAAAACTTGTTGAGAGAATTTTAAAAAGACATAAATAAATGGCAATACATACTAAGCTCATACATAAGGAGACCCAATATTTTTAAGATAACAATTCTCTCATATTGATCTATGGATAGTGCAATCCCATTCAAAATATCAGCAGACTTCTTACAGACATTGACAAGTTGATTCCAAAATTCATATGAGGGGACTTCCCTGGTGGCACAGTGGTTAATAATCCACCTGCCAATGCAGGGGACACAGGTTCGAGCCCTGGTCCAGGAAGATCCCACATGCCGCGGAGCAACTAAGCCTGTGTGCCACAACTAAGCCTGTGCTCTAGAGCCCGTGAGCCACAGCTATTGAGCCTGCGTGCCACAACTACTGAAGCCCTCGTGCCTAGAGCCTGTGCTCCGAAACAAGAGAAGCCACTGCAATGCAAAGCCCAAGCACCGCAACGAAGAGTAGCCCCTGCTCGCCGCAACTAGAGAAAGCCCGTGCACAGCAACGAAGACCCAATGCAGCCAAAAATAAATAAACAAATAAATTAATTAATTAAAATAAATAAATAAAATAAAATAAAATTCATATGAGAATGCAAAGGACCTAGAAGAGACACAACTGTGAAAGAGAAGAGTAAAGCTGTTTACAGGAGTTTCACTATCTGACTTCAAGACTTATTATAATGCCATATAGTCAAGACAATTTGGTATTGGCATAAAGATAAACAAACAGATCAACTAAACAGAGCAGAACATCCAGAAACAGGCCCACCTATATATGACCAAGTCATTTTTTCCCCGAAGTTGCATTAGCGCTCAGTGGAAAAACAGCAGTCTTTTCAACAAAATTTTCTGGAACAATCAGATATCTACACCCTTCCCCAACCCCCACCAAAAACAAACAAACAAACAAACAAAATTTTGATCCACACCTTGTGCCATATAGAAACGTTAGTCCAAAATGTATCAGTGATTTAAGTGTCAAAGCTAAAATTATAAAACAACATAGGAGATCTTTATTGCCTTGAATTAGGCATAGATTTCCTAGATATAACATGAAGTGCATAACCCATACAGGAAAAAGATAGAAAATTAGACCTCATCAATAAAGACATGGCTGAGTATGGAAAAAAAAAAAAAAAAGCATCAGACTGGGAGAAACTATTTACTTAGCACATTGCTGATAAAGGACTGGTATCCCAAGTATATAAAGACCTCTCAAAATGCAAGAATAAGAAAACCCAGTCTTTAAAAACATAAGGATGATTTAAACAAACAGTTCACCAAAGAAGATATATCTATACAATGAAAAGTTGCTCAACAGTATTAGTCAAGCACAGGAAAAAGTGCTCATCATTAGCCGTTATATATTTTTTTTAATAGACATTTTTCAGAGCAGTTTTAGGCTTACAGGAAATTGAGGAAAGTACAGAGAGTTCCCCTCTTTCCCCACACAGTGTCCCCTATTACTCACATCTTGCATTAGTGTGGTACATTTGTTGCATCCCTATCCAATTTTAACAGCCCTTCAGATGCCTCTCAGCCTCACCAAAGCTGAACAACCTCAGCATCTTAGACTTCTCATCCTCTGCTGTCTCCTCTGGTCATACTTCTGTCATCATGCCTCTGAAATAAGTGAACCAAGGTGGTCTGACCTGGGTGGCAGGCAGCATTTGTGCAGCCTGAGATCAAGTTACCTCTTTCAGCTGCTGCCTCACACTGTGGGATCACCTGAGGCTTGTGGTGCACTAAGACCTCTGGATCTTTTTCCTTTTCTTCCTTTTTTTGCTTCAAAACAATTGTATACATTTACTTTTTTATTATAAAAGTAACAGGATCACATATAAAGGCTTTGGAAAATAGAGGAAGACACCCCTATAACACAACTGCTTAGCTTTCTGGTACGTGTCCTCCTAGTCCTTATCCACATTAACTGATGAGCTTATGTAGTTGTAACCAAGGACCATGCACATTTTCATGCCCTGAGCTTGGTTCACGTGAACCGCTGCCAATTCCTATCTCATATTTTCGCAGCACACTTTTTAAACTGAGTGGAAGAATTTATGTCCATCTTTTTCTTTTTTCTTCTCTCTATAAAACACCCACTTTAATTTAAAATAGATAACTAATAAGAACCTGCTGCATTAGCCATTATTGAAACACAAATTAAACCCTCAAGGTGATACTACACATTGCCACCCTATTTTAACCAGTTTTTCTCAGCACCACCGGCATTATGTTCAGGACACGTCTTTGTTATTGGGGACCATGTTATGCATTGTAGGGCTCGGCAGCATCCCTGGCCTCTAGACTCCAGAAGCACACTTCCCCTTCCGCTTTCTCCAGGGATTGACGAGTGTTCCCTGTGGGACAAAATCGCCCCAGGTTGAGCACCATTGGCCTTTATATGGCGATCACTTCCAGGATGTTCTCACTGTTGTCAAGTCTTGTCCCACTATCACCAGTTCCACACTACTGTCCAATTTATCTTCTAAAAACCAAATCTGATTATATCCATTTGTTCCTTTAAAGACCTCCTGGTTCTCAACTGCCTTTTAGGAAAAAGCCATATTCCCCACAAGTGTCATGGTTTTCATTTGTTTGCTTGTTTATTTACCTATCTTCTTCACCCTATATTTTCTCATATATAGACTCTGGGTTGCAGCAAGTCAGAGCTCCTTGCTGAATATCCTTGCATCCTTTTGTGCTTTTGCAGTTCAGAGCATTTGGGCCTAGTGCTTCTTCCACAAGGAAATACTCTCCTGTCACTCTATCTACTCTCATTGAGCAGAAATCTGTTCACCTGAAATCTTACAATACATAAAGTACATCTTCTCTGTGAAAACCTTACTGACACCATAAAGCGATATTATATTCAGGTTCTTAGAGTGCACCTGCCAGAAAAAAGGTGAGAAAAAAAGGAAGCTTTGTTATTACCACGAGGGTCTATCTGAAAGTGTGAATTTGTGAGCTCTTTGGCAGTAAGCAGAGTTTTATATGTTACATGTATATAAGGGTGCACTAAGATTAGTTAATTGTTCTCAGTACTCACAAAAAGATATCCTCTGAGAGTAAGCAAGTCCAGGAAAAGTACATTGGGCGGTCTTAGATTTTTCAAAAACACAGCAATTTAAACCCTAGGCTTGCAATTCTTTGTTACATATGAGTTGTAGAAATGTGTTAACTCTCTAAGTTATTAACTTCATATGATGAGTTTCCATAGCACCTATTTTTCATACTTTGATTATAGACAGTATTTTTAATGCTACATTTTTTCATACATTCTTGTCTGCCCAATTCAGTTATGAATTCCTCAAAAGCAAAGCCTGTATCTAATTTATCTGTTTTATTCTCCGTGTAGCACTGCCTATGTATGGTTGCGTTGCATGTGCACTGTTCTGAGCAAGGTGGTCATTGGTGGCTGATACCCAATGTGCGTGCCCTAGTGCAGAGCTGCAACCATTACAGAAAAAGGGAGGTTTTCTCTAAATTGTGAAAAGGCACTTATAGACTAGCTACAATGCTGCTCTAATGTCTAGCATAGCTCATGGTAGGTACTCAAATAAAGATTTGTTAAATGCAGATTCCTTTAACAGACAAATCAAAGTTTCAGGGCTCTATCCAGGCCAGTCATCTCAGAACATCATTATCTAAAGTGACAGGTAGAAAATTTAAAACAGATACAGAAGTGTGTATTAATATGCAAACTCAGGGCTTCCCTGGTGGCGCAGTGGTTGAGAATCTGCCTGCCAATGCAGGGGACACGGGTTCGAGCCCTGGTCTGGGAAGATCCCACATGCCGCGGAGCAACTAGGCCCGTGAGTCACAATTACTGAGCCTGCGCGTCTGGACCCTGTGCTCCGCAACAAGAGAGGCCGCGATAATGAGAGGCCCGTGCACCGCGATGAAGAGTGGCCCCCACTTGCCGCAACTAGAGAAAGCCCTTGTACAGAAATGAAGACCCAACACAGCCATAAATAAATAAATAAATAAAAATTTTTAAAAAATATGCAAACTCAGGCAAGGAGAGAGTTAGTTCAGAAGGGTAAACTGAATGAAAAGTGAGGGAACAGTAGAGAGGCACTTAAGCAGACAGAAGTGACACTAATGACAGTAATAACAGTCCAAATTAATTAAGTTCTTTTTGTTGAAAGTTCACCTTTAGTAAAATGAAGAGCCACAAACACATCTGACTTCAAAGACTTAGTACAAAGAACTGTATAAGTACTTTCATAGGGACACAGTGACAACAATTAATGAAAAGCTACCTGTAAAAAGAAATTCTTTTAAAACATTTATTTTTTCAGTTAAAGAGATGAATAATATAAAGATAACATAGATGTGAAAATTTTCATCTAACCCCAACCTTTAAAAACAAAATAATACAGGTTTAGACCAAATGTATGTTTTGGCAAAGTTCAAATTTTACTGAAATCTGATAATGGCCAAGTATTTTATGCATTTCCAAAGCCAACTGGCTAAGAATCAAAATAAATTTTCATTTGGAAATTGGAAAGTCTATATAGTGAGGCTTCCTCTTACCAAACATCATTCAGGTCATTGAAAAAAGTTTCATAAACATGGAAAGTCTAATAGTATTTTGACAAACTCTGGGAAGAGTGAGGAATCGCTAGGTCATCCAAATCCTAGAAAAGGATTACTCTTGACTTTAACAGTTTCTTTTTCTTTTCCCACAAGATTATATGGGGTTTTCTAAAGAATAAATTTTTCATAGAGACTCTCCAGTTATATTCCAGGAATCTTAGGTTGCATTCCATATAGACTAAATTTTGAGTAGATACTTGTATTTCCATGTTTGATAATAAGAATGGCCACCAGATACCTGGATATCTGTTACTTGTGTATCAACGAGGGTTTAAGCAAGAAATAAATGTCACATACACATTCGAAGAGATTTTTTAAAAGTGAGTGTTTGAAAAGGCATTGGTAAGCTTTATGAAAACCACAAGGATAGTGCAGTACTTTAGGGGATGAAAGAGCTGGGAGCCATTATTTTCCCACTTAAGGATAAGGGTGGGAACAGTTGTGACCAATGGGCAAGAGAAAACTGGGTTGAAGGCTGACTTTTGCTGTGACCTTCAGCTCTGGACCATAGGCAGCCTGCAGTGACCCTGATGGAAGGGAGGAGGGAATAAATAGCTTGACCTCACTCACTCTCCTTCCCCTCACCGACTTCTGATGGTGCCCCCTTTCTCTGAACCAAACTGGGAATCGGAGTCTTATTCCTTTAGTGCATGTAAGTTGCTTCCCAAGAAACCCAATCAGGGTAAAGAGAAGAGGAGAGTAAATCTAGATGAGCAAATGAAAGATACCTAGCATACTTGTTTAGAATTTTAAAAGATATATATTAGAACTTAATTGTGCTTTTGTTGTGTTTACTGTGTTACATTTTAAACTGTTGTTTCACTAAATAATTTTGCTTTTCCTTTATCACAGTTACCTAGTAGTTTCTTATGAAATTGATCATTTTAACCTAAAATGATGGTGTAAATATAGAGAAGTATTTATATTTTTGTTCTTTTCTAGCTAAGCAGCATTGAGGGGGAAAAACAAAAATATTTATATAGAAAATGCAGTAATTTTAGATTGGCTTAGGTCTTAAAATCCTTTTACTGAGATTTCAGAGGAGTTGAAAATTTTAACACTTTCAAAATTATTTTGTGACAGCTATGAAACAGCTGGGGTGACAGAACACATACTGGGGTCATGGGCTGCCTGAATCATGAATCTTTAGTTTTCATGACTCACCTGTCGTTTGGTTTTCATGGATTATTACCTGGATCATCTTTAGATGACTTCGTGACATATTAGTCATCATCTCTCATGGGCATTGAGTTTTTTTACCTAAAATATAACTTTATAGCATGCAAAACAAGTGTTAAATGAATATAGAAATGGAGATATTGTTAAACTGTAGTAAACTTTTACAATTTATTTTATAGCTTTTATTTTTGCCTTGTCCTTCAAAATAAGAATTCCCTCTGATACTGTACTAAATTCAGGACCTTGTATTTCAAGTAGTTTGTATCCACCAGCAGCTATTTCAGTATGTTATCTCAGGTTTTTGTGAATCTTTGTGGCGTGGAAACTTCAGCAATCAGATACATGTATTCGCTGTTTTTGAGAGCCTATCACTGTTGGTCTCAGAGACAGAAGCAGTTGTCTTACATGTAGAGTCTCCTTGCCAACATGAAAAATGTTACCTTCCCCCCAGTACTGGAGAAAAGAAGAGAAAAATGATGCAAGGTATCCATTGAAAAGAACTACTTAAATTTACTTCAACTTGGCATGTATAACGCATGGTGAGTCAGTCCAGCTAGTTTTCTTGAATAGTTTTAATCTAGGTGGCTATAAGGTTTTAAAGTCTGAAGTGATATACACACATACCCCTTTTTATTGCACTTCACTTTATTGTGCTTCACAGATACTCTGTTTTTTACAAATTGAAAGTTTCTGGCAACCCTATCGGTGCCATTTTTACAAAGCATTTACTCACTTCGTGTTACTGTGTCACAGTTTGTTAATTCTTGCAATATTTCAAATTTTTAAATTATTATTATATTTGTAATAGTAATCTGTGATCAGTGATCTTTGATGTTACTACTATGACTTGCTGAAAGCTCAGATGATGGTTAGCATTTTTAGCAATAAAGTATTTTTAATTAAGGTATGTTCATTGCTTTTTTTTAAGATATAATGGTGTTTCACACTTAAAAGACTTCAGTATAGTGTAAATGTAACTTTTTATATGCACTTGGAAAGCAAAAAATTCATATGACTTGCTTTATTTGCTCTATTGCGGTGGTCTGGAACCAAGCCCTCAATATCTCTGAGGTGTGTCTTTATTCATGATACCATCCATCACTAGTTAGTACTGCCAGTCTCGTCATGTTGACTTTTAGTTCCAGGTGGTTCCATCCAAAACTTTTTAGTTTCTTCTAGAATGGCAAACATCAGCTGCTATATAACTCACCACAATATTCATATATTAAATATAAACTTTAAAAACTTTTTGTGGGTCATAAATTAAGACAAGATGCCCAGAGTTTGAGTCAAGTAATGCCTGTGTGGTACCATATGGGAAAATGCACTCAGGATGGATTTATCAAACTTGGACCATGTGTTCTGCATTATCCATTAAGGGCCTTTCTCTCCCATACAAACAGGGTGTAGAAATTCTAAATAGACACTGTCATTGGCATTGCTCAATGTTAGAACAACTGAACTCTTACTTAAGATGGTTTTTGACTTGATGCCATATTATCATGCAGTCTCTTGGAGTTACTCTGTGGTAAATCCCAGCATAGCTGATTCAGAAGTGTTCAAAGATGGAACAATAAAAAACATGAACTTTTACTCTCAAGACTTAGTCATAATAAATTTTTAAGAGAAATCAGTTAATAATCTTAGCAATAATAATGTCTTTATTAAGTTATTTATTTAATTCCTTAAGAGTATATAATTCAGGTCCCAGCTTTTGATGGTCTAATTATATAAAATTTCTTGTAATATTTAAAGACTTAGTCCAAATATGTTGTTTCCTTAAGTGAAGTAGTGGATTGAAAAGCAATATTACTAAATATCTCCCTTCTCTTTATTGATCATTTTCTGCCAAATAACTTTACAAAGAGACCTCAAATTTGAAGATTTCCATGAATATAAAAATGGAATTTTTATAAATTATTCCAGGTAAATATATAAGAATTTATGCCATGTTTTCATTTGTTTCATCTTACATTGAGATATCCCTGCCCTATTTGCCATCAATTTGCTATAGGTTTCTGACAACCCAGAAGATATGATTTAATTATTCATGCAGCCCTACATTTGATAGGAAATACACATCTATAAATATGAAATAACTATAAGGAAGAAGGATATGGTTTCAGATTAGTAGACTATTCTGTCTTCCATCGTTCACATAAAAAAGAAAAAAAGAACTTGAGCAGCTCACTATCCGTCTACTCTTGCTGACAGACCAGAAGAAGACTGAATCAAGCTCGTGAAATCTCCTAAGCCAGGTGAGCCACAAAAAAGTATGAAATCATGAGCAATAACAAGAGTCCACTATCATTCTGAAGAATTAATGAGTTATGAAAGAAAGTTATAAATTTTCTTAGAATATTTGTTTGGGGTTTGTAATAATTATTCAGTAAATGAGTAAATGCCTCTCTGCAAATTCAGTACATAAAACATTCCAATCTACATCAGTACCAATGTTCATGAGAAACATTATTTTGGCTGCTCCTTTTTGGCTGCTACCTTTATAAAAACTAGAGAATATAAGAAGCCTCCACTCTGAAAGGGTATTTAACAAATTTATAAATATAAAAACATCAAATAACAACAATAACAGACCATAAGAATTATATAGGAAAGTGTGGCTTTCTAGACTGATATTAGATTAAACTTTCTGCTATTACCACAATATTGAGTAGGAAACATATTACAATCATGAGTATTCTAAGAATGTGCCTATATAGGAATTCAATCCCTTTGTTTATGGTCTTTGTTTTCATCTCCTTCTGCACAATGATTTGTTTGGATTTGATTTAATATTTATTTGGGGGAGCAGGAGATGTTTTGTACACTGAAACATTACGATTTAATTTAATTTTTATTCAAGGGAACAGGAAATGTTTTTTTACACTAAAAAAGTTATCTGAGTTTATAAAACAGTAATTTTTTTTTTCTTCTTCTTTTTAATTTTATATTGTGATTTCTATAATTTCACTTCTTATATTCTTCAGTACCAAGACTTTGGTTATAAATAACGCTTTTAAATCAACATGAAAGACTTCATATACTTCTTCTTTATTTTATGACCAAGATTGTCAAAAAAGTAGACGCTCAGCACTCATTTTTATTATGGCCTTAAATTTAAATTCTACTTCAGAAAAAGGTGAAGAACTATTAGTGGGGAAACTTGGCTAGGTGTCCCAATCACCTCTGTGGAAATGCTGTGATTTCATCTATTAAAGGCGTTAAAGAAAGGATTCCTGAAAAAGAAAGGAAAAAAGAAAAACAATTCCAAAGACCCCACACCTTAGGATGGGGCTATCACAACGTGTAGGTTTTATACATATCATGAATTTGAAGACCAGTGAGCATCCAAGTGGAAATGTCAATATTTTGTTGCATTGGAGGTCAGGAACTCAGGAGACAATTCTCAATTTTGATATGCAGGTTTACCAACCATTTGACTAAAGATGGTAATTAAAGCCATGGGTGTATATTAGTTTGCCACGGGAGAATATGCAGAGTTAGAAGAAAAGAGAGCCTAAGAGGACATTTAAAAATAGGGCAACTCGGGAAATTAATTTGCCAATATGAATTAAGAGTTATACAAACTTTCACATACTTTAATGAAAAAATATCATTTAGGAATTCATCTATAAAACTAATCTTTAATTTAGAAATAACCCCATGCTTGAAAATGTGTGTCATTAAAAATAATAAAAAAAAACAAAAATAGGGAAATGGCAATAAATAATATTATATCATTTTAAAATATATTATATAGTCACTGAATTTTTATAAAAGTGTTTTTAGTAACACAGACAACTATCAATAGTTGTCATAATAAGTAAATGGAAAAACAGGCTATGAACTCACTCATCCAATTTGTTGGATATACACACACACACAAAGAAACTCGTAAAAATTTTCCTAGTGTTTCTCAGAATAATATTCCCTTGGTTACATTCTAATCTATTTCAAATATTCTACAAAAATCCCTATTTTTATTTCAAAAAATTTTTTTTAAATTTCAATATTTTATAGAACACTGCAGTTACTTATGTCCGCACAGCATGTGTAGCCACCCATTCTGGTAAAAGAGTGCCACTCTTTTTTGTGATGTTTATTGGTTTTAGTTGTGGTAGGTTCCCCGATCTACACAAATTTGGGTAGAAACCAAGAGCCGACCAATCAGAGGACCCCATTTACATCAATATAGATATTGGCACATAGATGGGCATGTGTTTCAAATTAGAGTAATCAGCCAACCTCGGAAATTTTATTGGAATAACTGAGAAATGGCATTCTATTTGATTTGGGACTATTACTGTAAATCTGATGTTAAGTCTAGAGCTGCTGGTGATCATTTTTACTTGAGAATGAAGCCGACACGAAGGAATGAGCAGCCTAGAACTGGAGAAAGAGACCTGTTATTTGCATTCCTGGATCCTGCTATGCTGAAATGGGTCACCTTTACCTGTTTCCGTTCTATGATGTAACAATTGGGGGAGGGGGTGTAAGCTAGTTTGATCTTCTATCATTTACAAATGAAAAAATCTAACTGTAATAGGCTGAAATCATAACAAAGGGACAACCCTAATGAATCTATTTTAGAGGTCCTCTCTCCCCAGTTCTAATCCAATGACATTAGAGAGAAGACCTGATGGAGAGTAGAAGGCAGTGGGGGAACAGAATAGCAGGGCTGAAATCCAGAAAGGGAGTTCAGTTGCTCCATTTACACCTTATTTGTTGAGATGATGCCTGGTACCCATATTAACACTAATATTCTCTACCCACACCACCACACTCTACATCAATCTGAAAACAAGGGATTAAAGAGGACACCAATGAAGTTAAATCATTATCTAAAAGGAGTAACTAATGATGTATCCATTCACCAGCTATCACTATCCTGGGATTATTCTAGTTAAGGACCAGGAGCAAGGGACTGGATAAGTGATGGATGTGGATGGCTCTCATTATTTCTCTGCTGTGCCTTTTGTATAGCAGTGTATTTAGGCCTCTTTTGTTTTTAATAAGTAAGTTAATGACACGTATTTTGGCTAATTCTAATTGTACTGAATGTAGTGGTGTTTTTTTTATAAGAAATCCTTCCCCCCCCGCCAATTCCTAGAGCCAACTCAGAGAATACATGGGCAACAACATGACAAAAAAAGCAAAAATAAAGCAATTAAAATAAAGAGAGAAAGAGAAAAAAGTGAAGTAATGAAAGGTTATCTGGGGCAGTTACTAGAACCCCAAACTAAGGAGACATTGAGATTAAACAAAAAGTTAACTTCCTGGCTAAACCAAACATTGGACAGTCTTTTTATCTAATGAAATGTGGTTTATTTGCCACATGTGGTTTATACTATCACAATCCAGGTATTTCTCCTCAGTATTTACTAACATAATATTTGTGATTTTTCATTATTTTTGACCGTCCTTATTGCTTTACCTAAACTGCATATGGCTTTCACTACCTGACTTGTATGGATTTTTTTTTTAAGCATTGTTAAATATCTTGGCATCTGCTTGCCAAGGAAAAAATTAATTAAGAAAGTTACTAAATTATAGAAAATGTTTTATAACCCCAATATGCTGAAGATAAAGGTTGTTAGTAATAATCAAATTATTTTAAAATTCAATTAACAATCAATATAATATAGATAAGATTATATACTCAGATAGAAATATGCATTAAGAGGTAACATATGAATCAGATTCAAAATATATAACTTAATAGTGTAAGTCGCATATGCTGTTTACTTGACAAGTTAAACCACGTGGTAATATCAGAAAAACTGAATCTAGACTAGTAATAATGCTGAATTTAATGGATTTGGTTAAGAAGGAATGCATAGATAATTTTAAGGGAACTATAAGAGTATTAATATAAGTCACTAGCATCTTCCCTGAGAAATTTTAAAATCAAATGAACATAAAAGGTTGTTTCTTCTAGGTCTACTTTCTAATAGTGAATGTACTCTGAAAAACAAATAACCAAAGCCTTCTTACTCTGTTTAAATTGTGGGTATTTATCCATTCAAAAGTAGAAAGATTTCATTTATTTTTCAGTCCAGGAAAAAGAATCACACCCTGAGGGTCAATCATCAAAATTTATGCAGTTTTCAAAACACTGAAAAACAAATCCAGGCTCTTAGTTGAATTAAGTTTGGCATATACTCTATAAATACTCTGTGGCCAACAAGAGTGTTTATAAAGTAGTGGAAAGCTTAAAGAGCATAGTAGTACTAGTTTAGAATTCTAAACAAAAATTTATAACAAATTCAGTGATTTCATAAAATGGACACATTTCCCAGGAACATATTTTTAAGGTAATTAGATTTCAATTAGTAGTTACTTTACTAAGTAGAACTACATTTTCTATCAATGTTAGTGAATGCGATTTAAACATTTGAATTTTGATGAGAGGAAAAAAAGTAACTAGAAGACACTTTCTCTGCAATTTTTCTTCTCAGTATAAAAATACCATAAGTGTATATAGTAAATTATAAAAGATAAGCCCCTCACCTACCTTTTGTAACCACCCTGAAAGAGTAAGCAGACTTATTCATATTATGTCAAACATATTTTTATTAAGAATGTCATTATCCTCACAGTTGACGCATCAGTGGGTTCTGGTTCTGCTCACTTGGTAGTAATTAGGTTCAAAGCAGCTCCCTGTCATTGCCTGGTCCATCATGTCAATGAGCATATGTGATGCAAAGAAGGGAGGAATTAGTCAGATGGACATGGTTTATATTTTTTACTGGCTGGATAATCTAGGAGAAATTACTCTTCCTGAAACTCTAGTTGAGTCATTTGCAAATTGGATATAATAATACCATCTATGCTTGAGTGTTGGGAAGATAAAGGGACTTATCTGAGTGAAGCACTTTCATCATACTGGACACCTAGAAAGACCTCAATGACGTAGATTCTCTTTTGCCCTTGAAATGCCATTTCCTCTGTCGTCAGCCTACATTCTATCAGCTGGAATTAATCACTTCCTCTTCAACAGTATACCTATTGCGATACTGTGTTATATCTGAAAACGTATCTCAACCAACATTTGGAGCTTCCACATCTATCATGAAATGGTGAAACTGTTAAATTTTACACTAAATTTAAAAGATGAGAAAAAGTCAGCAACGTTAGAATTATAAAGCAAAGCCCAAAATTAAAGTTTGAAGAAAGGTTAAAATTAAATCAAAAAATTTTCAATCAGAAAAATATTAAAACAGAAGTATCAAAATGTATAATTATGACAAAGCCAAAATTATAACAATAAAATCAGTAAGACAAAAATGTAAGACTACTAAATTTGTGACTGCAAAAAGGCTAAAAGAGAAAAGGCAAGAAATAAAATAATAGTTTTTAAAAGTTGTAACTTTTAAAGCACTTCAGGAATAAATGAAAATAGATAACAATTGATTTTTCTAAAGAACAAATATTTGCAGCAACGTAGATGGGCCTAGAGAGTATTATGCTTAGTGAAGTAAGTTAGACAGAGAAAGACACAGATACTGTATGTTGTCATTTATATGTGGAATCTAAAAAATTAAACAGACCTATGTATATAGCAAAACAGAAATAGACCTCATAGATATAGAAAACAAACTGGTGCATACCAGCAGGGAGAGGCAAAGGGTTAACGACAACCAGGGATAAACCTGTGATGTCAGGGAAGGCTAAGGGAGGCTTAAGGTAAAGAATGACTAATTTTTTAAAAATTTGATGCTATTCTGTTACACTCTTTCATCACTCCCTATTTGGAATAAAAGTTTAATATACTACAACGCTTTATAATATTTTTGGTTACTAGAAATAAAGAAATGAATTTTATGACACATTTGAGGCAAGGTGGAAAGAAAGTCACAGGAAACAGAATGTGTAATAAAGATGGAATTCAGAAGAGAAAGGATGTAAGTATCAGATCACTAAGAGACATATTAGTTACCTACAAATCTTGAGAAATATTGTAATGCAGGAAGAGGGAACTATATTTCTTAGTTTGGGGGACTGGGACCTACAGTTAGTTATTTTATTTATTTATTTTTAATTTTTAATTTTTTATTTTTTAACATCTTTATTGGAGTATAATTGCTTTACAATGGTGTGTTAGTTTCTGCTTTATAACAAAGTGAATCAGCTATACATATACATATATCCCCATATCTCTTCCCTCTTGTGTCTCCCTCCCACCCTCCCTATCCCACCCCTCTAGGTGGTCACAAAGCACAGAGCTGATCTCCCTGTGCTATGCAGCTGCTTCCCACTAGCTATCTGTTTTACATTTGGTAGTGTATATATGTCCATGCCACTCTCTCACTTTGTCCCAGCTTACCCTTCCCCCTCCCCGTATCCTCAAGTCCATTCTCCAGTAGGTCTGCATCTTTATTCCCGTCCTGCCCCAGTAAGTTATTTTAAAAGTTCAGTGGTAAGGGTGACTTCAGAGGACTGTAAGATTTAGGAATACATAGATTACTGACCCTTGGATTATATAATAAACTATTAAACCTACTTCCTAAGTATTTCCTTAAAATACCTATTTTACTTCATTTCTACTCTCACCACCAATATTGAAATGTTCTCTGAACTTTTCTTGACCTTTACACTTTTTCTCCTTTTCAATCCATCTTCAACTCCCATGATTCATCTTTCCTAGGTAAAGCTAGCCAAAGTGAACACTTCAAAAAATAATATATGAGATTTTCAGTTCCTGAGTAGGCAACAATAATATTCATGTGGCTTATGATATATTTGAACTTAATTCCACCATATTATTAAGGTTTTATGTTTACCATGCTTATTCTTCATCTTTTTTCCTCTTTAACAACAGTTAGATTGGTAAAAAATGTTCTTATATTTTTAGTTCAACCTTACGTTATTTTAGGGGTAGCCCTTAAATTTTTAGCATGCATGCCCAAATTTTCTTCTTTCTAACCAAGTCTAAAATTAACTTGTATTTCTACCTGTATTTGCAGGACTGCAGGAGAATAAATTTCAGTTGTTTTAATCCACTCAGTTTGTGGTACTTTGCTCCAGCAGCACTAGGAAACCAACACACACCATTTTCCTACTGGCCTCAGGGTGTTCTTTCCTCTACTTGAAAATTCTGCACTCAGAGCTTTTCACTAACTTAGTTAAATCCATCTTTGAAATTTCATTTCAGCTTACTGGTACTTTCTCTCTGCCCTCCTTTACCAGGTAGTATTATGTCATGTACTCTCACAAACTCTGCATTTCTTTTTTTTAATATAGCATTTCCCACAAATGTAACTAAGCCTTAATAAAATTGTTGTTTACTGTTTATCTCCTCCACTAGAATGTAAGTAATCTCCATGCACAGATACATGTTCACCACTATACCCTTATCAACTAAGACCGTATCTAGTCTATGGTAGAGTTCAAATAAATATATATATAATGAAATAATTAATACACTTGATAGGAAGGCTAATTTCAGGGTACTAACATTCCTAATTTTGAAAATATATCTACTCAGGAATAACAAGTTGAGATATTTTTAACTTTAGAAGATCCTCAAATGCTACATACACATACCATTGTCAGGTTAATACATAAAATATATATTTCTTATTATGGTGCTTTCTTCGAAGGGATTTAATTATAGTTTCCATCAATGTCAAACATCCCCCAGAACCACAGTCATAGCTTAAACAACATTTGATATTTCTGTCTGAATCTTTTTTACTTCATTGAGAGAAATCTCATTTTTGTTCAACTTCTACCTGAGTGTTTCTTCATAGACATTTGCCTAAGCTATTCTTTATGTATATATAAACACAGAAGTTCCTCAAGTGGTAGTGAGAGAAGGCAAGTGTAAGGGTGTGAAGAAAATAACCACACTAGGTATCAAAAGGTTTCCCAATTCCAGGGAAATGGCCTGGAGATGGTTGCTACCAACCAGGAAGCACAGAGAATGTCATAAGCTGAAAGCATGATTATAAATGAGCAGAAATTCCAGAGAGCAATGGCAATGATTCTGTAGAATGGGGTTGGGGAGAGAAACACAGAAATTTATGAGCCAGAATACTTACAAATAGACAAAACTTGGTCAGATGAACAACAACAACAAAAAAGACCTCTTGTGGTTTACAAACAGAACTTTGGAAAAAGTTTTTCTGCCACTGCTACAAAATGCCCTCACAGTGAGAATTCATTAACCTTGGCAATCCTTACTTGCTCAATGGAGACTGATTATAGCAACTATATCCAAGCACGGCCTTTCCCTACTGTTAAGCCTTTAAAGCACTGAGCTTCAAACTTTGATTCCTCCAAATAAGAATACACTGATGAGGAAATCCTTGGCGAAATAATAAGAGTTTTGAAGTAGAATAGGTGGTAATACAATCTTTATCTCTCAAAGTTTAAAATCAGTAAGTCATAAATACTTTTTGGTGACGATAAACAGGAAGAATTTCCCCCCTTAAATTTGAAATGCTTTCATTTAAATATTCAACACCAAAATCATTTCCACTACTCCTTTTATGTCTAAAATAACACATGCCCTTGAGACACAATCAACTAAAATAAGCGTGTCTTTCTTCTATTGCCACGCCAATTCTTATAAGGACTGACGTGAAATGGCAATGTTGAACTCTTTAGTGAATGAGGTGTTCTGTATAGACACATATTGCTATTACTTATAATCTAAACCAAGTTTTTCTAGGATTTTAACTTAAGTCATTAAACACTTTAATTACTTTTTAGTGATGGTTAACAATATGTAACTCAAGGAAAATGAGTTATCCTGGGCCTATTTTCTAAAGAACTAAGAATATATCCTTTCATGCATCAGAAGTTTTGTATTTTTACTTAACAACCACATTTTTAAAATTACAGGTGATGAAGGTAAATGAGTTTCTGAAAAGGGCATTAAGGAGATCCACTGTGAGTTAAAGACTTGGACATTAGTAAATTTAAACTTGTGATAATCATTTTAATTACAAGTATACAGCATTAGTAAGACATTCTCTGTAAGAAGATATCACAAACTCATAGAAAAAAAAAAAAAAAGCACATTTTTCTCATAAATCTTCACCACTCTTGTCTCTGACTGAAAATTGGCTGGGCAACTTCACTGATAGCTGAGCTTTGTTAAGAGTCTGTGTTTCAGCTGAGGATCAGCTGGCGTAGGCTGAATCTATGCTTCATGCTGCAGGTTTTTAGATCAGCCATGGAGCTCTCCCCCAAGGACATCCTGCACCCTTGGACTACAGGGCTAGCTAGCTGCATGTTCTTCTCTTGATGGCAGAAATTCCAGAGAGCAAGCCCATTCATACCATCACTTTCTTTGCTTTCTGCCATGTCCATTCACTTATATTCATCGGCCAAACCCAAAAGAGTGAAAAGTGAGCCCACCTTTTATGAAAGGACTTGCAAAATTATGTGACAAAGGTTATGAACTCAGAGAGTGGTGAAAAATTAATATACAATAATTCCACCTGCCACAGGGATCTTTTAAATTTTATTGGTAATTTGATTCTCAATTGTTCTTCAATAATAGAAATGATGGAATAATCGGTGTGTTGGTTAAGACTGAAGAAGAGTCATATCTTTTATTTGCTCTACTGTGACTCTTATTCTAAAGGAGATCATTGTTGTAAATATGCATTCTGGGCATGCAAAATAGGAGAATCTAATATTGGAAAGTATAATAATTATTAAAATAGTAGATAGGTAAGAATGATTTCTAGTGTTCCTGAATATATGGGAGTACTGAAAACCAAGGTTTGGCTTAACAGAGACAAGCAAATTAAAAGATCTGCACTGTCCTAGGAAAACTACAGTCCTTATAACTCAAGGGTTGAAAGATTTATTTCTCTGTGGGCCAAGGTTACAGCAGATCAATTAATAGAGCATGTTCTTCTCTTCTGCTGCCATGTGCAGAAAGAAAAATGTGTTGATTATGCCATTTCAGAGTACTGTATACACAAAGTCAACTTTATGGGCTGGTCTAACCTACAGTGCAGGACTCAGAAATTGGGAACCAGAAAATAATCAGTCTCTGTCCACTTGGCAGCATGAACTATCATGAAGTCCAGTGGTTGGCAGACAGGATCTGGAGCCCCGAGTGGCTCTCGCTTCACAGCTTCTGATCAAAGGACTGAAGCTCCCTAAACTCAGTAAAGTATAAGAATCAAATTACTATATAACATATGCTCTAAAATTTACAAAAGGCTTAGAGTAATGTAATCTTTCCCTTCCAGGCAAGGAAATGAGCACCATTAAAATGTTTAGGTTTTACAATACTGCAAAGGATGGAAAATGCCATTAATATCATCAAATCACCCATAATGGGTTCTCTTTCAGCATAGGACTAATTTTCTTTTTGGCCTCCTCCACTACAGAATGACTTTTCTGTGTGGAGCCTCTGTTAGGTTAATGGCAGACTTCTTGTGTACTAAAGCAATAAATCAGCCCCTTATGATTAACCTAGGTTCTTTTAATTTTGTGTTTTTTAGAATAGTATGAAAAGATGTAATATTCTTTGAATAATTTCTATTTATTCAAAGGACTTACTAGTTCTAAAATACATAATTAAGTAAAAGTAATAGCTCCTTTCCAATGTGATATGATAACGTTGTAGAGTATATCTTTGTGCTTTAGAGCTGAAAGTGACCTTGGAGACATTAAATCTAGATTTTCATTAGTGTAGGAATCTCTTCTAAGACATCTCTTAAAGAATGTCATCCACTTTCTGATGTAGTACTTTCGGTGAATGGGACTCTTGACAAGAGACACAGAGAAAATGCGTCAAGAAACTTGACAATATCTATAAAATAAACTGTAAAACAAAACAAAAAAGAAAGAAAAAAATAGAAATGGATAGATAAAATATTTAAACCCCTGAATAAGAAATGTGAAGTATGTTCACTTCAATTTTCAATTCTAATTTAATTTCACTGTGTATTTGTATCTCTTCCTCTAGATTGTAATTTTGAAGAAAGGAGGGGTGATGTGAAAAATGAATAGTCAGCTATATTTATGCTGTGGAAGAAAGAATTTGGTTTTCTGGAACACAGCCTGTGATAGCAGAACAACGTCTGGCAAGAAACACGTTATGTTTGGCTGGAGAGTCACTGGCACTATCAAGAAATATTCAAGTGGATATTTGAGAGAGGAGAAAGACCCAAGCAAAACCACAAACCAGGTAGGACCAAGAGAGGAACAGGACAATGGAAGTATGGTTTGTCAGTCAACAGAGAGTTAACACACAATTTTGTGCCTCTTCTTTAGGTCATAGAACTCATATTACCAATCGTCAGATTTCCCTTAAATTAAGGAGTTAGGAAAAATTCTCAAGATTTACAGGTGGACATATTTGCTACTTGCTTTCAAAATGTAAGATATAAGAACATTCCAACAGGGGCCCAACTTTACTATATCACGACCATATAAAAAGTAAGCAGACATTTCCCTGGGCTTTTCTCCTTTAGAAAGTAATAGATTGTCAACTGGCATAGAAAGATTAGATAGTAAAAACTGATTCTCCCATAAATACCAGCCATAAATCTAGACAATAAACAACAGCAACAAAAAATACCTGAAGGCTCTGGAGACTGAATGAAAGCAGACAATTTGTGGAGAGGGGTCAAAACTTGGAACAAACATCCAACAGAGCAAGTTTCTTTTTGTCTCTATACTGAGGGTATATGCAGTTTGACCTTGACTACAATGTCAAGTGACTCCAATTCTGATAGAAAGTTTCACAGTCTTTCTGGAACTATATATAGTAAGTATTTCTGGGGCAAGAACAGCCTCTGAAGATTGAGAAAGAAGCTCCAGAAAAGATGCCCAGAGGTACCTAATTTCACGTATAAGTTCACCATTAAGTCCATGCTGTTTCCTGAACCACTTCTGTGTAGGGCAAACTGCATGCAGATAACAACTAAGGTTTGAAGAACTGAACTGATATCTGAGTTGCTGCCCAGATTTCTGTCTAACGAAGTTAGTCATCTGATAAAAACAAACATATCAACACTTTGGAGATTATAACATAACCTGAAATCCACACAGCATCATATTCACAGTGTTTAGGATATACACAAAAATTACCTAACATAAATTGAACCAGGAAAATGGGACCCAACCTCAAGGGAGAAGACAATCAAAAGATGCCAACCCGAAGTTAATAGAGATGCTAAAAATTACACTACAAAAACTTTAAAACAGCTATTTTAACTCTGCTCAGTGAGAATAAAAAAATTAATCAACAGAAACCTCAATTAAATAGAGTCAAGAGACCAGAGGGGGATCTCTCAGGCCCTGCAACAATAGCAAAGCCTGACAGGAAGAAGAAAGACTCATTTCCTAGCAAGGACTCAGCCCATGAAAACGCACAGACTCTTTGCTTACTATAGCCAGCCCAACTTCCTTTTCCCCTCTATAAAAGAGTTTTCCTTCCCTTGCACGTGGCTCACCATGGCTACAGATCCCTAACTGCAATTCTTTGCTGATCCCAAATAAACCTATATTTGTTGGAGAAATATCTGGCAGTCTATTTGTTTTAGGTCAACATTTTGGTGGCCCATAGGAGGACCACAGAAGGCCCCCAAAGGCTCTGAGCCTGGTGAGCAAATAGGTGTGGTGCTCACAATTCAGCCCATTGTCACTCATTGCTTTCTCACTTATCCTGAAGGCATGTTTTTCTCCTGGATTTGAGCTCACACCCTCTTTGCATTTGAAGCTATCCAGGCTTCATTCAGGATCTATTTTAAGGGTTTGTTCTTTATGGTTAAGACCTTGCTTTGTATGTGAGTACTCTCCAGACTTTATTCAGGATTTATTTTAAAGTTTTGTTCATTCTGGTTAAGACTTTGCTCTGCATGTGTGTACTCCTTTGGCAGTTCAAGCTGATTTTTAGATCAGACTGTTACAACTGAAGCTGGCTGAGACACCTTCGGCCCACTCCTTCGGGAACAGGGGCTGCTTCACTGAAACTGTGCTGTTTTTTTCAGGCTTTGGTCCTTTCCCTTGGAATGGGACTGTTCCATGGTTACTGGCTGAAAAGCTTTTGGCCTGGTCCTCTGGGACAAGCTGTTTCCTTAGAACTGGCTCATGTTAGGCCTGCAGGCTGTCTGAGTTGCAAGATGTTTAAATTTAGGTGTTTGAGCTGTAAGCTATTTAAGCTGTTTGAAAATTATTTTTTCTCCAGAGAAAAACCTCCAAAAAGTGGTTATCTAAATATTTCAGGATGCCCTCCTACAGGAACTCTGGATGATTTTATGTTTAAAAGCCATGGTCCCTCTTTAGGGACCCTGTCCCCTAACTAAATGGACTGACCTAACCAAAGGCAATTAGAAAATCAATGGCCATTATGGGGAACTTCTGAAATCCCCACACTTAGTTATCTTATAATTTGATTACAAGAGCTCTAAAATCACCAGAAATAAATGGAATGCCTATTTTGATTGGTATTTTGAGGCTTCCCAACATTATCAGGGGTCTAAAATTGCCTCTCTGCAAAATAAGATTTTACGATTAACTGAGACAAAAAAAATTTTTTTAATTAAAAAAAATAAAAGAAAGACAAAATGGCTCCCAAAGATTCAAGCTCCTCTTCCTTGGTTTCTTTGTCTCAGGCTCTGCCTTTGGTGCCATCTTGTGTCTGTCCCTCAGCTCCTTGTAGTCAGATTCCACCCCTGGCACCATCTTCCTCCTTCCTTTCTATGCCCACCATGTCTTCTTTATACCCTCAGTTCCCCTGTACTAATTCTCTTGCCAAACTTCCCTTTTCCTCTGAAACTCTTCCCACTCCCTTTTCTTCTGTACCGATCAGAACCTGTCCCTCTAAAATTAAGTCTTCTGAGTATCTAGAGGCTATACCCTTAATTTCTTATATTCCCTGGACTAAAGCAAGCCACAGTCAAAGATTTTTCCAAAGTAACCAAAGATCCTCACAGATTTTCTGAGGAATGTAATATAGTCATTCAAATTTATCAACCTGGTTTCTCCAACTTACATTAGTTAGTTCGTATGCTTGTCAGTGAAGGCCAGGTCCAGTATTCAATGAAAACCACCAATGGGAAAAATCCTGAAAGGTCTCTAGAATTACAACTGGGGGACCAGCCCACTCACTTATTAAATGATCAGTTTTGAGAAATCACTAGATAACTTCATCAGGCAATTAATTCCTAGGGTTTTTTCCAACCCTGTTGATTGGAACAAAATTCAGCCTTGCACACAAAAATCTGATGAACCTGTTAATGACTATTACAACCAACTTCAGATTATTTTTTAAAGAAAATTCTGATTTTCCTTCAGACGTTCCACCTGGGTAGTTTTTTAAAACTCTGTGTTTATTAATGGGCTGAATCAGGAGCTTTCCCTTCAGTAAAAAGAACCAGGATAGAATGGGAAACTCTGTCCACTCTGAATTTAGTTAACCTGGCAAACCAGTTCTCTCACACTCTGGATGAGTCACCTAAAAGGAAGACTGCTAAAATTCTTAATCATCATCTCTAGCTATGGAAAGCTCCTAAATTAAATCAAAACCCTCCAAGTTTCTGCTATTATTGCAAAGAGCCAGGACATTAGAAAAGAAAACTGTTAGAAATTTAAGTGCCTCAGGCACTTTTAGCCCTCAAATCAGCCTTTTCTCTGTCCTCCCAATTCTCAGTGATGGGGCTCTGAGAAACTACAGGGGCTCTTTCCAATCCTCCCTCTTAACCAGATTGGAGAAACATTTCTCCAGATTGGGGATGAGTTTCTTCCAGTCCTAATTGACCTGGAACCATACTGTCAGTGTTCAACCTATTATAAAGCAACCCCCACCTCAGAGTACTAAAATGGTGCACATAGTGGGATCACTAATGAATTTGAAGAGGTTCCCGTCTCTGAACCTATTTCCTTTTGTTTAGGCCCTTTGAGAGATACACACACTTTTCTCCTTAGTTCCTCTGCCACATCCATTTACTAGGCTAAGGCTCCATAGAAAAGTATCATGCTGAAATTTCGTTATCCCAAAAGGGGAAAAAATTTTTGGAATTTGATAGTAGTCACAAAATAACCAACCAGGTTGATTAAATGACCCTTTGACATCTTTTATTTGTTTTGTCTCTGACTGTACAAGAGCTGATTCTTGAAACACTGATCATTTGTTCTTATTGAATCAGCTACCATCCTCCTTATGGGCAAAATATCTAACTGATATTGGCAAAATTCATAGTGCATGTCCCATAAAGATTCAAATAGATCCTCTATAATCTCTTCCCAGAATTAATCAATATCCTGCAGGTAAAGAAGCCCTTAGAGGCATAAGGTTGATAATAGAAGATTACAAGAATTAAGGCCTAATTATCCTTTACATTAGTAACTGTAATACTCCTATTTTACTGGTGAGAAAACCTAAGAGCTAAGGATGGAGGGTTGTGTCCAGGACCTCTGAGCAATAAACAACATTGTTATCCCTCCATACCCTGTTGTCCCTAACCTTCATATGTTGCTAACATCCATTCTCACCAAAAGTAAATTCTTCATTGTAATTGAGTTATACGCTTTTAAGTATTCCTGTTGATAAGCCAGCCAATACCTTTTTGCCTTCACTTGGGAGGAAAAAACAATTCACCTAGGCAGTAATGTCTCAGGGTTTTACTGAGAGTCTTTCTTATTTCTCACAAATCCTAAAGGCTGATCTGGATGACATGAAGTTCCCTAAGAGTTCTACTTTGCTACAGTATGTGAACTATTTGCTTCTTTGCTCTTTTCTCAAGGCTCCTTACAGGAAGACAACATCCATTTGCTAAAGATTTTAGCCTTAAAGGGAAGTAAAGTCGCCAAAGAAAAATTAGTTTGCTCAAACCCAGGCTCAATATTTAGGGTATCTGATATCAGAACAAGGGTTACACCTAGATCCAGTTGGACTTCATGGTGTCCTAAGTTTCCCAAAACTCAAAACTAAGTGCCAACTGTGAGGTTTTCCTCGGCTAGTTGGTTACTGCTAATGTTGGATTCCAAATGTCTCTCTTATGGCCAAACCTCTGTATGCTTTACTAAACAACAACCCTGACCCAATTTTATGGGAAAAACCAGACGACATGGCTTTTAAGGCCTTAAAGGAGAACTTATAAACACCTCTGCCCTTGGGCATTTCAATTAGTAGTTCCCTTTTTCCTTTTTGTATATGAAAAGGAATAGAATGCCCTCAGGGTAATTGTCCCAAAACACAGAGGCCACCATTAGGGTATTATAGCCAGCAACTGGCCCCTGTGGCACGTGGATACTCCCCCTGTTTTAGAGTCATTACAGCCATGGCTCTTTTGTTTAAAACTGCCAAGAAAATCATTGTGGGACTGCCTTTAACAATTTTTGTACCTTATGCGATAGAAGCCCTAATGAATTCTCATCACACTCAACATTTCTCAGTTGGCTGCCTCATCTTCTATGAAGTCCTTTTGTTAACTGGTTCTCACATAATTCTTTTATATTGTAATAACCTTAAACCTGATATTTTTCTCCTCTCAGTCACCAGTGAAGTTCCTTATGACTGCTTAATGCTGATGGATCACCTCCCGACCCTTCATGATGACCTACAGGAAATACCTCTGAGTAACACTGACTTCTTATAGTTCATTGATGGTTCTTATTTAATAGATGGGGGTGGAAAATATTGTGCTGGGTATGCTATGGCAACTCCTTTTGATGTTGTCGAAGCAGCATCTTTACCTATTGTTACTTCAGCCCAAAAGGTTGAATTATATACTCTTACGCAGGCTTATACTTTAGGCAAGGACAAAACTGCCAATATTTATATTGATAGTAGATATGCTTTTGAAGTAGTAATGATTTTGGAATGCTGTAGAGGCAACATAGCTTCCTTACTTCCAGCAGAAATAAAATAAATAATGTATCCTATATTCAGGAATTACTGAATGCAACACTTTTACCTACCACTTTAGCTATTATGAAGATTCCAGGGCATTAAAAACTTGACTCTCTGGAAGCTAAGAGAAATCATCTTGTTGACACTTTTGCAAGGAATGCTGCCCTTAATGGGACCAATAGGAGCCAAACCTCTGTCACAGTACAAAAGGATATTTCCCCAAATGATAACTTAGAAAAACTGGCTAGAGAGGCCCAACAATTGGCCCCCAAAAGGGAAAAACAAGATTGGAAATTCAATAATTGTTGGTTTAATAAAAAGAGAAAGCTCTGGTTTGGACCAAATAACTCAGTCCTACTGGAGACTCTAAAACTCCCACTCTTCACCACTGTATATGCATTAAACCATTAGTCTACTGACAAAATGATAGCCTTCATGAATCAATATTGATAAGGAAACAGTAATAAGCCTGCCAAACCTGCCTACCTCATTTGTCCCAATTGTCTGAAATACAAACCAAGAAAGCCTGTTTGTACTGTTCCCAGACATTTTAAACTATCTAATGGACCATCCAAGATTTGGCAAATGGATTTCATACAAATTCCTCCATCTCATAGATATATATTTTAGTCATGGTCTGTATGTTTTCACACTGGACTGAAGGTTTCCCTTGCAGACAGGCTCCTTTCTCTTCTATGGCTAAAATTCCTTTGAAAAAGATTACCCCTACCTGGGGAACTCCTCTCAAAATTCATAGTGATCAAGGAACCCATTTTACTGGCCAGTAAATCTTTGACAAATCCGTGTTGTTTAGCTGGTTTTATGACACTTTCACTGTGCTTATGACTCTCATTCCTTTGGTTTAGTTAAACGCACTAACGGCATTAAGACTCAATGGGCAAAATTTGTAGAGGCCCTCCAAACATCTTGGACAAAAGCATTGCTGTTGGTCCTTCTAAACCTTACATCCACCTCCTCTTTGGAAACTCATAAACTCTCACCCTTTGAGATAGTTACAAGACACCCAATGCACTTGACTTCTGCTTCTATTGAACCACAACGTATAAAAGGAGAGATACTCTAATACTGCAAAGGCCTCACTGCTTCTATTAAAAAATAAACATGTCTTGGTAGAGCAACCTCTTCACAGTGCTTTCTTGGGAGTTGAAGACCTTAAAACCTGGAGATTAAAAAAGACACGTCCAGAAGAACTCTCTTCAATCTCACTGGAGAGGCCCCTGTCAGGTACTGCTAACCAACCTTTGTACCACCAGACTCCAAGGAATATACTCTTGGATGCAAGTGACACAGCTAAAGAAAACTGAACCCTGACTGAAACTACACATCATCTGATGACCTGAAAGTAAATATTTCCCAAATCTTTGATGATGACATAGCACTTCAGATGATCTCCAATGTCTATTATCTTGATAATGTCTGGAATTTAGATAAAAAGTACCTGAGAGTTCTCCCTCCTACTCCTCCTTGTTACTCAAATGTGGCCTTAATAGGTTTCCAATCTGTGCACTTTGCCTCTGATGTGAGACGCTACACCCAGGAAAGCTTCCTCCTGGCACTGAGGTACAAAAATCCTCTGAAACTGGAAAACCTGGCACTTCATCAATGATGATTCACAGAACTATCTTAATCAAAAGGGGGAAATGCAAAAAAAAAATATTAATAAACAGACACTTCAATTATATAGAGTTGGTAGGCCAGAAGAGGGAGCTCTCACACCCTGTGACCATAGCAAAGCCCAACAGGGAGAAAGACTCTTCTTCTTTCTTAGCAAGGACTCAGCCAATGAAAATTCATGAACTCTTTGTTTACTATAGCCTTCCCAACTTCCTTTTCCCTTCTATAAAAGAATTCTCTTTCCCTTGCATGTGGCTTATCATGGTTGCAGATCCTAAATTGCAATTTTCTACTCATCCTGAAGAAACATACCTTTGCTGGGGAAATATCTCGCCATCTATTTGTTTTAGGCCAATATGAGGTAAAAGCAAATGTACTCATTATAAATGAAAATACATCAAGTCTTAACAAAACATGTAAACTATTAAAAAGTAACCAAATATAAACTTTAGAATTAAAATATACAATATCTAAAAGTAAATTCACTGAATAGTCTCAATAGCAAAATGGGAAATGATAGAGGGAAGAGTTAATAAAGATAGATCAATCGAATATACAATCTGAAGAACCGAGAGGAAAGGAGATTAAACAAAACAAACAAGTAGATCCTCAGAGATTTGTGGAAATTTTTCAGAAAGCCAATTATATGAGCAATTAAAGTTTTAGAAAAGGAAGAAAGAGAAATGGGCAGAAAAATTTTTTTGAAAAAATGTCTGAAAACTTCCAAAATTTAATGAAATACATACATTTACAGATTCAAGAAACTTAGGAAACCCAAATATGATAAAGTCAAAGAGAACCATACCTAAGACCATCATAGTTAACCTGCTGAAAATCTTGAAAGCAGTCACAGAAAAATGACACACTAATTACATAGAGAAGAACAACAAATTGAATACTAGCAAACTTCTCATCAGAAATCACAAAGGCTAGAAGACAATGGAGCAACCCCTTTAAAGTGCTGAAATAAAATAAATACTAATCAAAATTCTATATCCAACGAAAGGATTCTTAAAGAATGAAGACATTCTTTTTAAAAATTAATTGAATATTTGTGCTTTGCTCTATTTCTGAACTCTCTGTTTGGTTCCAATGATCCATTGACGTATTCTTACACGAATATCACACAATTGATTGCAACAGCTTTATAGTAAGTCTTGAAATCAGGTAGTATATATAAGCCTTCCAGATTTTTTTTCAATGTTGGTAAAATCAGCATGACCTTTTTGTAATAACCCTTCATGTACTGCAATGTGGAAAGTTCCCCTATCCAGAAATTTAGAGCAGTTGTAGGGCTTATCTTGTTTACTTCCCTTCTATCATATACAGATAGATCTTGTTCCTGTGCTGTTTTTGTACAATGTCTGAAAACAATTTTATTCTGTATTTTTTCAAGTTTCTACTTATTTACAGAAAAGCTAATTCCAGTCTCAGTTACATAATTATGGCCAGAAACATAGTTTGTTTGCTCTCGTGTTGTTAGTCATCTAAAAACAATATTCAACATATTTGTTATTATTCTATGAACGATATCTTTTCATTCGTGTTTGTAATGTGGGTACAGAATAATCACCTCCCTAAAATGCTTCACATTCAATTATCTTAGATTGTTTTAAATTCTAAATGGCAATAACAGTCTCAAATCTGTGTTTGCACCTTTTTGAACTTTCTTTACAATTATGGAGAAAAACATTTTTTCAAGTATAATTCATAATCAGTGTACACTTTTATAGAATAAACTAGTTTCTTAATAAATCTTTAACCTCATGAGAATGCCACCATGTTTTACGTTATGTATTACTAGTCTAATGACAAGAAAATAGAGATAAACTTAATAGGTAAAACAGTTTTGTGCCAAATGAAATCAAAATGATTTCATGTACTGTATAAATAAAGATTTCATGGTTCAGAGAGATAAGAATGGTGGGAAAACTGAGTCAATAATAGCACAAGTGCAGGATACTCAAGACAAAAGAATCAATAGCTGTGTCATATATTAGTTCTTGATAGTTATCTGTTTTTTTTCTTAAAGAGCATATGATTCATTACATTAAAATATCATACTTTGAATGTTATAGATGTTATGGCTTTGTTGACTTTAAGTGTGCTATGATACAAAACTTGTGCATAAATTAATGTGTAGTAACTAGTTATAATATTATGTACATATCAAAAAAAACTATTCCATCCAATACTGGGTATCCAAAGATGTTTTCTTTTTAAAGGTTTTTGTTTGATTGTTTTTGTTGTTGCTGACGTTTAAGAAACTCTGATTTATAACAACAACAATGGGAAAGTAAAATCTTTTTTAAGAACTCTACTCTTAGCTTTATTTAAAAGAGAAAAAGGCACAAACTATTTGGGGAAACTTAATTAATTATGTTTGTTAAATATAACCATACTGGCTGTTTAAAACCTGGATTGTTAAACAGAAATCCAATAGTGGAAGGAGAAATATTAATTTTCAAAGGCATCACAGGTACTGACTATAATTTTACAGAAAATACTCTTAGTCACAACTGTGTCTGAGTTCTATAATGAATTTAAATTTGTTAACTAATTGGCTGTGATTTCAATCGTGGGGCATTTTTAAATGACATCATAATTTTAATTTACACATTTCTGTCAAAAGGTAACAAATCAGTTAATAGAAGGGTAACCACGCTAAGGCTTAGATTATAAAGTGTAAGTACCACAAATCTGAAGTTAGTCTGTGTTTTAAATAGTCAGAACTAAAACCTGGTGCCTCTACCTTATAGCATCAAAACTCTTTAGGCTGCAAATGAAACATATAAAACTTGATATAACTTAAGCAAATAGAGGATTCGTTGGCTCATGTAGCCACAATACGAGCAGAGAGAAATGGGTCCATGGACTCATTCGCAGTAAATTCTCAATGTCTCTCATCTCTTGTTCCCTCACTGCGTTAAATTCAATATCCCCTCCTCACAGAATTATGGAAGTTCAAAGTTAATATCCTCAACCTTCTAACAGAAGAGGAAAGGGCTCTTCCTTCTCTCAACTCCAATTTGAAAATTCTCAGGAAGGAGTGTGGATTGTCCAGCTTGACTCACTTACTCATTCTGAGCCAATTACTAAGACTAGAGATGGGAGGTATTATGAATATTATCATATGTTTCCATGGCTCATGCTTCCATTAATCACCATGAGTTTGGAAGCATATTATTTAAGAAATGGTGGCTTTTATTCTGAAATTTTGAAGTGGGATATGTGATGATGGGAAGGAGAGTAATATCTCAGATGGGAGCAGTATTTTTCAAAGAGAGCAGACTGAAAGGTAAACAATAAATGTGCTCTACAGTCAACATTTGGCTCCCCAGAATATACTCCAGACACCTTTCACGTAACTGTACTCTATCCAATTTTCCCCCTTTTCACAATTCCAACAAGGTCCTTGCATTAACAAAATCCAATAGTGGTTTATCCAAATAATGGTGGGTTATTTTTCTCACACAGTGAAGAATCCAGAGTTAAACAATTCAATGCTAATACAATGTCTTCATAATGTCAATGTCCTAGGTTCCTTCCATATTTTTCTTTACCATCTTTAACATGTGTCTTTCATTCTAATGTCTGTAAATTGAATTTCTTGAATCTGTAAATTGGCTTGTACGATGTCACAACCACAATACTATTAGGAAAAATAAGTGAAAAAGTGGGAGGATGAAACCAATATCAGAAAAGCAAAATTTTCATGGAAATAGCTATCAAACTTCAGCTTACATTTTATGGTCCAACATTAACACATGGACCATAACGTCTACAAAGAAAGTGTGAAAGTGTGGATTTTTAGCTGGGCAGATTGCTACCTTATACGAGAAAGAAGTATGGCAACTGAAGTTTGCACCTAACTGTTCCCTTTAACTCCAAGCTTCAGATGATGTCTTAATAACTTTCATTTCCACCAACTACTATTATACTTGGCTGTGACTCTATAAACTTGTGTAATTAAAGGCAAGCTGTATTCACTCTTAACATAGTTGAAGTGCCTGAAATCAAATGATGTTGAAGACAAAATTAAGGGAAAAAATCTTTTCATTTTAGTAAAAGTAAAAAGGGGAACCAATATGTGGTGGTCAACAAAACCATGACATTCACCACATCCCGCTGCACAGGGCTAGTAAGGACTCGTTCCTTGGAATTAGAACAACCTCCCTGTCAATCACTCTGCTTGTGACAGGTCCTGCTTATTTTAGGCACTTATCTTCACAAGTGATCTCAGAGTTGTGACTTGCAAAATGAGCAGCCCACCTCCTATCTGCAGGGGGTCTTGGAAATTGCTTTAGGGCTTGAACAAACACGGAGTTCTCCCCAGCATTTGAAATCAGGCACAATAAAAATCCACGCAAGTCCTCTAAGATCACAGTTGTCTATCCGTTAATTTAATTTGGAGGGAACTAATTAGTAATCAACACCAGGAAGAGTGTCTGCTCATCATTGTAAAATCTGGGCCCAGTATTCACTTTATCTCTTAGCAATGTCTGCATATCCCTCTAGGGTTTTGCTTCATTGCACTTGTCTTGGCCTCTGTCTCTACATTATAAACAATGGACTGAGATAGGAAGATCAGGCTAATCTCTGGAATGTGGCCTCTGACACCAGGCTACATCTCCATTATATAGTTGCACTGAAATTCCTTTGTCAGACAAGGGATGGTACAGCATGGGTTCTTAGGGAAACATCTTGGATTGGCAGATGTCCCTGACTCCTTAGGCTCAGCTGAGGCTTCTTCAACATCAACATCCTCTCTTTTCCTTCCCCTCTCCCTTCCTATTCCTCCCTCCCTTGCTTCCTTCTTCCCTTCCTTCCTCTCATTCTCTCATATTCTGTTTTTCTCATTTTCTCTTTATTTATTTTTTACTCCACACAACAAAGTGTACACTTGAGTGATGTCCAGAATTTAAACCAAAATCACAATAATTATCAAACTCAGGGAGTACCTTTTCCCCCTGTGCCAAGAATTTAAATAAAAAACTCCAGATTCTCTCAGAGAAATCTTGTATGAATGTGACACTAGTTTTTCACATTTCCTAAGTGTGTACTAACCTGCTTAAAGCATGCTCTAAGAGTTTCCTGGAATAGGTTGCGGGTATGAGTTTACTTCTTCAGTGACAGTTTCACAAGGCAAACTTTGGCTAAATGTCTACAGTAGTGTTTTTGACTGTTTTTATTATTACATCTATATTCCACTTACTGCATCTCTGATGTTTTCCATTCTTTAGTTTTCTCTATTGAAAACGTCCTTAAATTTTTCATTGTCTATTAAAAAGTATCTTTAAAATATTCTTCCTTATTTTACATAGCTTTTTGAATCATTGCATTGACCAGTTGGATCTAACAGGTTTGACACACAAAATTCACCACATATTTTTTAACCTACTTGGGTTATATTTAAATACCTGCTCCAGGCTGCATCACATGGGCAGACGTGCCCTTTAATACTCACGGGACCAAAACAGACATTCTGGTAAAGAACAGCCTCTTCAATGCCCATTCTAACTCTTCAAAATAATATAGAACCTTCCAACCTGACTGTAAATACAGAAATGAACTTATTCTTAAATATTTTGTTACCCAAAGCTAATTTTCTGCAAAAGAATCCAAGTACAATGTCTGATGACTAAGGGAATTTCTCATACCTTGTAAGTCAGCTTGCTTTCCTAGAGCAGATTTGATTCTACTCTTGACAACATTTTGGTAAATGTAATATGTCCAGGACAATGAAAGGGCTATAAGAAAGCAGCATAGTTCATCGACTAACAATGGTTATTCCCTTTGTGAAAAGACTTTCCCCTCAAGTTTTTATATAATGTCATTTATGGCTATTATGTGTGCATACAAATAAATTTCATCCTGAGTTTTCTTTTCAAGTTTTTCAGCTTCCCTCGTTCTACCTCTTTTCTCAAGAAACTCACACAAGTAATGAAAATATTACTTTGCTATTTAAACAGTGTTAACTGTCTTTTCCCATCTCCTCCCAATAGAGTTGTATCAAAATTTTGCTTACATTATTATGACCATAAAATGTACTTCACAGCTAAGTCATAAATACTATTATGATAATTTTTCCTTTTCTATGCTTCATTTTGTTTTCTTTGGTATTAATAATTTGTTTCTTTCCCTTCTTCCTTTCTCTCTCTCTCTCTCTCTCAAATTATATTCTCCTTGCTTACACCAATTTTATCTTCTTAAAGAACATCTAAACCCTTCGGAACTTATACCCTTAACATGACTCCCAAGGCCCTAAATGATCTTGCTCCTGCTATCTCTCCAGCCTCATTACGAGCCATTTGGCCCGTGGGTCACTACATCCCAGCAATCCTGACTCCACCTCCCTGCCAACCCCTCACCATAAGAGCTGCTGAATTCAGTTCCAAGTTTCTTTCTCTTCAGGTCCTTTGCACATGCTATTCTTTCCCTCTTTGCTGCTTAATATTTCTCATCCTTGAAGACCAAAATAAATTATATATTCCTTAGAAAAGTCCTTGATTTTCTTTTTTATTTTTTTTAACATTTTTATTGGAGTATAATTGCTTTACAATGGTGTGTTAGTTTCTGCTTTATAACGAAGTGAAACAGCTATACATATACATATATCCGCATATCTCCTCCCTCTTGCATCTCCCTCTCACCCTCCCTATCCCACCCCTCTAGGTGATTACAAAGCACCGAGCTGATCTACCTGTGCTATGCAGCTGCTTCCCACTAGCTATCTATTTTACAATTGGTAGTATATATAAGTCCATGACCCTCTCTCACATCATCCCAGCTTACCCTTCCCCGTCCCCATGTCGTCAAGTCCATTCTCTACATCTGCATCTTTATTCCTGTCCTGCCCCTAGATTCTTCAAAACTATTTTTTTTTTATTCCAAATATATGTATTAGCATATGGTATCTGTTTTTCTCTTTCTGACTTACTTCACTCTGTATGACAGATTCTAGGTCCATCCACCTCACTACAAATAACTCAATTTCATTTCTTTTTATGGCTGAGTAATACTCCACTGTATATATGTGCCACATCTTCTTTATCCATTCATCTATCGATGGACACTTAGGTTGCTTCCATGTCCTGGCTATTGTAAATAGAGCTGCAATGAACATTGTGGTACATGACTCTTTTTGAAATATGGTTTTCCCAGGGTATATGCCCAGTAGTGGGATTGCTGGGTCGTATGGTAGTTCTATTTTTAGTTTTTTAAGGAACCTCCATATTGTCCTCCATAGTGGCTGTATCAATTTACATTCTGACCAACAATGCAAGAGGGTTCCCTTCTCTCCCCACCTTCTCCAGGATTTATTGTTTGTAGAATTTTTTTTTATATTAAACCCATGTTATATGTTTAATAAGTTTTCACACAAAAGTACGTGTTTGTTATCATAAAATTTAGAAAATACAGAATTAGAGAAAAAAAGAAAGTAATAATCCCCCATGATCCCACAACCACCTTTGACATTGGTAATAATCCTTTTGCCTTTCTTGATGATGGAAATTCTGACCAGTGTGAGGTGACATATCATTGTAGTTTGATTTGCATTTCTCTAATGATTAGTGATGTTGAGCATTCTTTCATGTGTTTGTTGGCAATCTGTGTATCTTCTTTGGAGAAAAGTCTATTTAGGTCCTCTGTCCATTTTTGGATTGGGTTGTTTGTTTTTTTGATATTGAGCTGCATGAGCTGCATGTAAATTTTGGAGATTAATCCTTTGTCAGTTGCTTTGTTTGCAAATATTTTCTCCCATTCTGAGGGTTGTCTTTTCGTCTTCTTTATGGTTTCCTTTGCTGTGCAAAAGCTTTTAAGTTTCATTAGGTCCCATTTGTTTATTTTTGTTTTATTTCCATTTCTGTAGGAGGTGGGTCAAAAAGGATCTTGCTGTGATTTATGTCATAGAGTGTTCTGCCTATGTTTTCCTCTAAGAGTTTGATAGTGTCTGGCCTTACATTTAGATCTTTAATCCATTTTGAGTTTATTTTTGTGTATGGTGTTAGGGAGTGTTCTAATTTCATTCTTTTACATGTAGCTGTCCAGTTTTCCCAGCACCACTTATTGAAGAGGCTGTCTTTTCTCCATTGTATATTCTTCCCTCCTTTATCAAAAATAAGGTGACCATATGTCTGTGGGTTTATCTCTGGGCTTTCTATCCTGTTCCATTGATCTATATTTCTGTTTTTGTGCCAGTACCATACTGTCTTGATTATTGTAGCTTTGTAGTATAGTCTGAAGTCTGGGTGCCTGATTCCTCCAGCTCCGTTTTTCTTTCTCAAGATTGCTATGGCTATTCGGAGTCTTTTGTGTTTCCATACAAATTGTGAAATTTTTTGTTCTAGTTCTGTGAAAAATGCCCGTGGTATTTCGATAGGGATTGCATTGAATCTGTAGATTGCTTTGGGTAGTATAGTCATTTTCACAATGTTGATTCTTCCAATCCAAGAACATGGTATATCTCTCCATCTGTTTGTATCATCTTTAATTTCTTTCATCAGTGTCTTATAGTTTTCTGCAACCAGGTCTTTGGTCTCCTTAGGTAGGTTTATTCCTAGGCATTTTATTCTTTTTGTTACAATGGTAAATTGGTGTGTTTCCTTAAAATCTCTTTCAGAATTTTTATCATTAATGTATAGGAATGCAAGAGAGTTCTGTGCATTAATTTTGTATCCTGCTACTTTACCAAAATCATAGATTAGTTCTAGTAGTTTTCTGGTAGCCTCTTTAGGATCCTCTATGTATAGTATCATGTCATCTGCAAAGAGTGACAGGTTTACTTCTTCTTTTCCAATTTGGATTCCTTTTATTTCTTCTTCTCTGATTGCTGTGGCTAAAACTTCCAAAACTATGTTGAATAATAGTGGTGAGAGTGGTTAATCTTGTCTTGTTCCTGATCTTAGTGGAAATGGTTTCAGTTTTTCATCACTGAGAACAATGTTGGCTGTGGGTTTGTCACATATGACCTTTTTTATGTTGAGGTAAGTTCCCTCTAGGCCTACTTTCCGGAGGGTTTTTATCATAAATGGGTGTTGAATTTTGTCGAAAGCTTTTTCTGCATCTATTGAGATGATCATATGGGTTTTAATTTGTTAATATGGTGTATCACATTGATTGATTTGCATATATTGAAGAATCCTTGCATTTCTGGGATAAACCCCACTTGACCATTGTGCATGATCCTTTTAATGTGCTGTTGAATTCTGTTGCTAGTATTTTATTGAGCATTTTTGCATCTATGTTCATCAGTGATATTGGCCTGTAGTTTTCTCTTTTTGTGACATCTTTGGTTTTGGTATCAGGGTGATGGTGGCCTCGTAGAATGAGTTTGGGAGTGTTCCTCTCTCTGCTACATTTTGGAAGAGTTTGAGAAGGATAGGTGTTAGCTCTTCTCTAAATGTTTGACAGAATTCGCCTGTGAAGCCATCTGGTCTTGGGCTTTTGTTTGTTGGAAGATTTTTAATCACAGTCTCAATTTCATTGATTGTGAATGGTCTGTTTATATTTTCTATTTCTTCCTGGTTCAGTCTTGGAAGGTTGTGCTTTTCTAAGAATGTGTCCATTTCTTCCAGGTTGTCCATTTTATTGGTATAAGTTTGCTAGTAGTAATCTCTCATGCTCCTTTGTATTTCTGCAGTGTCAGTTGTTACTTCTCCATTTTCATTTCTAATTCTATTGATTTGAGTCTTCTCCTTTTTTTTCTTGATGAGTCTGGCTAATGGTTTATCAATTTTGTTTACCAAAGAAGCAGCTTTTAGTTTTACTGATGTTTGCTATCGTTTCCTTCATTTCTTTTTCATTTATTTCTGATCTGATATTTATGATTTCTTTCCTTCTGCTAACTTTGGGGGTTTTTGTTCTTCTTTCTCTAATTGCTTTAGGTGCAACGTTAGGTTTTTTATTTGAGATCTTCCTTGTTTCTTGAGGTAGGACTGTATTGCTATAAACTTCCCTCTTAGAACTGCTTCTGCTGCATCCCATAGGGTTTGGGTTGTTATATTTTCATTGTCATTTGTTTCTAGGTATTTTTTGATTTCCTCTTTGATTTCTTCAGTGATCTCTTGGTTATTAAGTAGTGTATTGTTTAGCTTCCATGTGTTTGTATTTTTTACAGATTTTTGCCTGTAATTGATATCTAGTCTCATAGCATTGTGGTTGGAAAAGATACTTGATGTGTTTTCAATTTTCTTAAATTTACCAAGGCTTGATTTCTGAACCAAAATATGATCTATCCTGGAGAATGTTCCATGAGCACTTGAGAAGAAAGTGTATTCTGTTGTTTATGGATGGAATGTCCTATAAATATCAATTAAGTCCATCTTGTTTAATGTATCATTTAAAGCTTGTGTTTCCTTACTTATTTTCATTTTGGATGATCTGTCCATTGGAGAAAGTGGGGTGTCAAAGTCCCCTACTATTATTGTGTTATTGTCGATTTCCCCTTTTATGGCAGTTAGCATTGGCCTTATGTATTGAGGTGCTCCTATGTTGGGTGTATAAATATTTACAATTGTTGTATCTTCTTCTTGGATTGATCCCTTGATCATTATGTAGTGTCCTTCTTTGTCTCTTGTAATATACTTTATTTTAAAGTCTATTTTGTTTGATATGAGAATTGCTACTCCAGCTTTCTTTTGATTTCCATTTGCATGGAATATCTTTTTCCATCCCCTCACTTTCAGTCTGTATGTGTCCCTAGGTCTGAAGTGGGTCTCTTGTAGGCAGCATATATACGGGTCTTGTTTTTGTATCCATTCAGCCAGTCTATGTCTTTTGGTTGGCGCATTTAATCCATTACATTTAAGGTAATTATTGATATGTATGTTCCTATTACCATTTTCTTAATTGTTTTGGGTTTGTTATAGTAGGTCTTTTCCTTCTCTTGTGTTTCCTGCCTAGAGAAGTTCCTTTAGCATTTGTTGTAAAGCTGGTTTGGTGGTGCTGAATTCTCTTAGCTTTTGCTTCTCTGTAAAGCTTTTGATTTCTCTGTTGAATCTGAATGAGATCCTTGCTGGGTAGAGTAATCTTGGTTGTAGGTTTTTCCCTTTCATCACTTTAAATATGTCCTGCCACTCCCTTCTGGCTTGCAGAGTTTCTGGTGAAACATCAGCTGTTAATCTTATGGGGATTCCCTTGTATGTTATTTGCTGTTTTTCCCTTATTGCTTTTAATATTTTTTCTTTGCATTTAATTTTTGATAGTTTGATTAATATGTGTCTTGGCGTGTTTCTCCTTGGATTTATCCCTTATGGGACTCTCTGCACTTCCTGGAATTGATTAACTATTTCCTTTCCCATATTATGGAACTTTTCAACTGTAATCACTTCAAATATTTTCTCAGTCCCTTTCTTTTTCTCTTCTTCTTCTGGGACCCGTATAATTCAAATGTTGGTGTGTTTAATGTTCTCCCAGAGGTCTCTGAGACTGTCTTCGATTCTTTTCATTCTTTTTTTTTAATTCGCCTCTGCGATAGTTATTTCCACTATTCTATATTCCAGGTCACTTACCCATTCTTCTGCCTCAGTTATTCTGCTACTGATTCCTTCTAGAGAACTTTTAATTTCATTTATTGTGTTGTTCATCATTGTTTGTTTGCTCTTTAGTTCTTCTAGGCCCTTGTTAAATGTTTCTTGTATTTTCTCCATTCTATTTCCAAGATTTTTGATCATCTTTACTCATTACTCTGAATTCTTTTTCAGGTAGATTGCCTATTTACTCTTCATTTGTTTGGTCTGGTGGGTTTCTACCTTGCTCCTTCATCTGCTGTTTCTCTGTCTTCTCATTTTGCTTAACTTACTGTGTTTGGGGTGTCCTTTTCGCAGGCTGCAGGTTCGTAATTCCTGTTGTTTTTGGTGTCTGCCCCCATTGGCTAAGGTTGGTTCAGTGGGTTGTGTAGGTTCCTGGTGGAGGCGACTAGTGCCCGTGTTCTGGTGGATGAGGCTGGATCTTGTCCTTCTGTTGGGCACGGCCTCATCCAGCGGTGTGTTTTGGGGTGTCTGTGCCCTTATTATGATTTTAGGCAGCCTCTCTGCTAATGGGTGGAGTTGTGTCCTTTCTTGCTAGTTGTTTGGCATAGGGTGTGCAGCACTGCAGCTTGCTGGTCGTTGAGTGGAGCTGGGTCTTAGTGTTGAGATGGAGACCTCTGGGAGAGCTTTCACCATGTGATATTACGTGGAGCCAGGAGGTCTCTGGTGGACCGATGTTGTGAACTCAGCTCTCCCACCTCAGGGGCACAGGCCTGACACCTGGCCGGAGTACCAAGACCCTGTCAGCCACACGGCTCAGAAGAAAAGGGAGAGAAAGAGAATAAAGAAAGAAAAGAAAAGAAAAGAAAAGAAAAGAAAAGAAAAGAAAAGAAAAGAAAGAAAGAAAGAAAGAAAGAAAGAAAGAAAGAAAGAAAGAAAGAAAGAAAGAAGGAAGGAAGGAAAGAAAATAAAGTTATTAAAATAAAAAATAATTTTTAAAAATTAAAAAGTAATAAAAAAATTTATAAGAAAGAAAGAAGAGAGCAACCAAAGCTAAAAACAAATCCACCAATGATAACAAGCGCTAAAAGCTATGCTAAAAAAAACACCAAAACAGACAGAGAGAACTCTAGGACAAATGGTAAAAGCAAAGCTATACAGACAAAATCACACACAAAAGCATACACACACACACTCACAAAAAGAGAAAAAGGGGAAAAAATATATGTATCATTGCTCCCACAGTTCACCTCCTCAATTTGGGATGATTCCTTGTCTATTCAGGTATTCCACAGATGCAGGTACATCAAGTTGACTGTGGAGATTTAATCTGCTGCTCCTGAGGCTTTTGGGAGAGATTTCCCTTTCTCTTCTTTGTTCGCACAGCTCCCAGGGTTCAGCTTTGGATTTGGACCTGCCTCTGCGTGTAGGTCGCCTGAGGGCGTCTGTTCTTCGCTCAGACAGGACGGGGTTAAAGGAGCTGCTGATTCGGGGGCTCTGGCTCACTCAGGCCGGAAGGAGGGAGGGGTACGGAATGCCAGGTGAGCCTGCAGCAGCAGAGGCCGGCGTGATGTTGCACCAGCCTGAGGAGCGCCGTGCGTTCTCCTGGGGAAGTTGTCCATGGATCATGGGACCCTGGCAGTGGCGGGCTGCACAGCCTCCCGGGAGGGGAGGATAGTGACCTGTGCTTGCACACAGGCTTCTTGGTGGTGGCAGCAGCAGCCTTAGTGTCTCACACCCGTCTCTGGTGTACGCACTGATAGCTGCTGCTCAGGCCCATCTCTGGAGCTCGTTTAGGCGGTGCTCTGAATCCCCTCTCCTCGTGCACCCCCAGACAATGGTCTCTTGCCTCTTAGGCGGTTCCAGACTTCTTCCCGGACTCCCTCCTGGCTCGCCGCGGCACACTAGCTCCCTTCAGGCTGTGTTCACGCCACCAACCCCTGTCCTCTCCCTGGGATCCGACCGAAGCCCGAGCCTCAGCTCCCAGCCCCTGCCCGCCCCGGCGGCTGAGCAGACAAGCCTCTCGGGCTGGTGAGTGCTGCTCGGCGCCGAGCCTCTGTGCGGGAGTCTCTCCGCTTTGCCCTCCACACCCCTGTGGCTGCGCTCTCCTCCGTGGCTCCGAAGCTCCCCCCTCCGCCACCCGCAGTGTCCGCCCACGAAGGGGCTTCCTAGTGTGTGTAAACCTTTCCTCCTTCACAGCTCCGTCCCACTGGTGCAGGTCCCGTCCCTATTCTTTTGTCTCTGTTTTTTCTTTTGCCCTACCAGGTACGTGGGGAGTTTCTTGCCTTTTTGGAGGTCCAAGGTCTTCTGCCAGCATTCAGTAGGTGTTCTAGAGGAGTTGTTCCACATGTAGATGTATTTCTGATGTATTTGTTGGGAGGATGGTGATCTCCATGTCTTACTCTTCCGTCATCGTGAAGGTCTCTCCTTGATTTTCAAATTAGATTAGGTTCCCCTGTTTTAGGTTCCCTAAGCTATATTTCAGATGGAGATGGAAGTGAATTTGGGTCAATTCAATAAAATGCAAGTAAAAATTACCTTAATCCTTTCACAGAGTTGATGTTATTTGTTTAGTTGACGTAGATAACTCACAATAGAGCACAGAACACCCACACTGGCAACAGTACTTCAGCAAACTACTCATCTGTTTCTATTATAATTTTTACTTTTATCTAGGTGATACATGAACACAATTTAGAGAATCATATACTGATAGGTTTACAAGCCTTGTAAAGAAAAGAGCAGTGTACTACCTACCCCACCAATTACTCACTCTCAAAGGGCGATTCAGTTCAATCCTTTTGCCACTTCTCTTGGTAATTTCCTCCATATTTCTAATAACAAAGAATAGATCTGAATTTCTATGCCTTGCAATTTTAATGTCTGTATTGCCTTTCAGTATGGAAGATGAGAAGTTAATTTTATTTCACCCCTCAGCAGCCTGCCTCCTCCACACATACTTCCCAATCTCCCATCCTCCTAATAGCACTGCATCATAATTTTGGTTAAACTTGCATTTTAATATATAATGTGCATATAACATGCATATTATAATTATAAATACACTTCACGGGTAAGTCATGATACTATCATTTTTCTTTGATATGCTTCATTTTGTTTTCTCTAACTTGATCCTTCCTTCCTTCCTTTAATATCCTTATATTTTTTTATTTTTACTCATTTTCAATTTTATCTACTATATATGATATTTCCCCAACATTCATTGCCATCTCTTTTTGCTACTATGTTGAATTCTCCTTTTTTCCTCCCCTAAATGTTCTTTCCTTTTTTTGTATCACATCTTCAGTGTTTTCTATTAATGTGATTTTTTTCTTATATCTCTGAAAAAATTTGCTTTCCTTTTACTTTTGTTTCCATTCTTCATATGTTTCTTCCAAGTTTGTTGTTTTTAATATTTATTTATCATATAAGAGACTTTCCTTAAGTATTTGGTCACTTTTAATTATGGACTCATATTTAAGAATAGGACAATTAAAAAAAAACTGTTTAGAAGCTTTGTGTAAGCTTATAGTACTTACTACTGACTTTGAATTCCATTGTAGGATAACCTATCCAGGCTGATTCTTTGGAGAATCTCCTACATGAGAATCTTTAGATTTATTTTTTGTTTGTTTTGTTCTGCTTAAATTTCTCAAAAAAAAAACCAACTCCCAGTCTTCTGCCTGGATGTTGAATGTCTGGCATCTTCTTAGGGTCTGCTAGCTAGTTATCAACTTAGTATTTTCAATCTTCCATGCTTTACTTACATTTTTTTTTTTTAGTTGATTCATTAAAAATAATTTTATTATCATTGTATTGACATTTTGGCAGAGGACAGACATAAATGCATGAGTTCACCCTGCCAACCTTAAAAAGTAGTACACTCATTTGTTTCTAAGCACAGAAGAATTACATAACATTTAAAAATATTTCTATATTCCCAATAATTAGAATGAATGAACTCACTTAATCAGTGATACCAATCACTACTTGTCTTTGTAGGCTCATAATAATTGTTTAAGCATACATTACAATATCCTTCTTTACACTTATGTAACAGACTATGTTGGATGGGCATGAACTGGGTCATGCTACTGATGAGAAGTGAGGCAAACCCATCTCCTGTTATATCATTTTTCATCCACTGATTTACATCGGGTGTGGGATACCTGCTGATCAAAACATAATTGGGCCTTCCCACCAATGGTATTCTGGAATATACCAGGAAGCCCACAGAGGTCAGATTTTAAAAGACAATGGATTTCTGAGAGAAAACTCACCATAAACTACAACCAATAACATCCTTGTGCACTGCTGGTAAGCGGTGGGTCTGACTGACCCCTGAACCCATCCTGACCAGAGAGCCTGTGGTATTTTTGCTATGTGAGATAAGTAACTTGGGTCAAGTATAAAGGCAGCATCATTGCCTCCTCCAATATATTGAAACCTGGTTTGAATAGACATAATGCAGAACGAATATTCTCTTTGCTATTTCTCAGGAGTGACAAAGTTGATGCTTACTACTGGGAAAGTTCAGACATTATATAGAGTGATTTTAATTTGTACCAATGAGTCAAAACATGGTCATATTACTACATAGAGGGATGATAAGTCTAATTCTCTAATTCTTGCGAAGAATAACTTTTTTTTTTTTTAGAATAACTTTTATACAGAACATGTACATGGAGGCAATCAAACAGACTGGTTGAAACACAGATTTGATGTCAAACAGCCTTGGGTTTCAGACACAACTCTCCAAATGGTAACCATGTGTGGCCTTAGGCTAATTATACATATTTTATAAGATACTTTCTCATTGGTACATTAAGGAGCATATTAGCATTTACATTATAAAGATATTAACAGAGTACTATCATATAGTAAATGCTTAGTAAATTTCAATTATTATTGTTTTGCTATTATTATTGTTCAAGTATTTCATAAGGCAAAGTTATAGTACTCTATGAAATCAGGAGGCCTTTCTGTGCAGGATTTTCTGTATATAATTTTCAAATATTTCTCAGAACTAAAAACTAACCAGGATATTGGATTTGTATACAAAAGCCACTGCTCTCCTCTCTATTATGGCAAATCTACAATGGTCTAGAAAAATTTAGGTGAATGCAGTGGGAAAAAAACAGCCTGCTCCAGTCCCTCCCATGTGCGCCTGGCACCCAGATCTGGATTAAACATTCCTAATACTGAAGGCATTTAGGAAACTGGGGGCCCCTCAAGCTAACTGTGAGAAAATTCCCTTGATAAATTGAGTCTGTGGATTTTTTTTTTTTGTAACGCCCTTATAATCCTAAAACATTTACAACAGAACTGGGCTTTACACAAGCTAATGCCATGCTTGTCAAAACAGTTCAGGAGAGTCTAAAAAACAAGCTCATGGGAAGAGATGGATCTCTGTGGGAAGAGAGCTAAAGCAAAATAGGAAATTATAGCAAATACTTAGAGATCAGAAGCAGCAAATGTTTAACTGAGCAGATGTCTGTAATTTAGACAAAGGCTTGAAGACTAAAAATGAATCAGTCAACCTTGCTTGGGCCACGTTGGAGGTGGAGAAACTTTTTCAGTCAAGGAACAAGTAGTAAGTATTTTAGGCTTTGCAGGCCAAGAGGCAGAATCAAAAACATAATATAGGTCCCTTTATAAAAAGATAGAAAACAAATTCCACAAAAATTTTATTGAAAAACTTCAAAATAATAAATAATAATTGAGTACCGTTTCCTTTTTTTTGGAGTAAAAGTCTACTAATGAAAAGAATAAAATTCTTTCTTGAGGAGACAACATTTTGCTTAATTAGGGTTCAAGGTCAGTGTTCCCTATCATCAAGTTGATTGTAGATCTTCATTTGTGTTATCAGTTGTGCTCATTTGTGTACTGAATTTTGTCTCCTCAGAGTTCTTATGTTGAAGCCATAATCTCCAAAGTGACTGTATTTGGAGATGGGGCTTATAAGCATGTAATAAAGGTTAAGTGAGATAATAAGAATGGGACCTTAATCCGGTAGAACTGGTATCCTTATAAGAAGAGGGGGAGAAAGCAGGGATGTGCGAGCACATAAGAAAGACCACGTGAGCAAAAAGGCATCTGCAAGCCAAGAAGTGAGTCCTCACCAGAAACCAACACTACCAACACCTTGATATTGGACTTCTAGCCTCCAGAAATGTGAGAAAATAAATTTCTGTTCTTTAAGCTACCCTGTCTGTAATATTTTGTTAAAGCAGCTCTAGCTGACTAATGCAACCTGTGAAAACCATTCTTAACTCTCTGGCCATACAAAAACACAGAGGAGGCAGGAGTTTGCTAACCCTAAGCTACACGATTAAGAAAAAAGTACTTTTGGAAAATTTCCTTGAATGAAACCAGGGAAGTGAAGTAGTGCAGTCTAGCCCCAAAGATAGGATCTTATTTGCTCTGGAATCAGGACTCAAAAGTCTCCTTGAGCCAGTTTTCAAGCTGTGCTCACAGTCTGTGGAAGAGGGGATGAAGAACCAAGTCTCAGAGGCCAAGGAGTTATCATCAGGAGGAAAGAAGGCTAAAACACATGAAAATGGTTCACACTCAACAAGCCCTATTTATCACTGTCCCAAAAGATCATCCAACAGAGGCCTCACTGACAGAGCTCAGTGCGATTCTGTACAACAGAAGCATAGCTAAATTCTTTCTGGAAATTGATTTTTTTTTAAGTCTTGAGTGTTGAGTATTCAAGAGTGAGTTTTCACAAATATTATCTTTCTTTCATAAAACAGTAAATTTTCCTTAACATAATGAGCACATAGCTATAGAAGAATTCCTCTCATTGAATGCATTACAATTTATCTGCTAAATTATTTTTTTAATGTTTTACATATGATTTTATAAATTGCATTTTATTGAATCTATTTTGTTAATCAATAATAAGTTTAATTTATCTGATGCAGGCAAATATTGTTTAAATTGATTACTAAAAATAATAAATATTTGTGAAAAATCTCTCTACCTCAACATTTAGTTCAGAACTTAGCTTCTTTCCTAAGTGATTTTTCAATTATATAAATAACCATTGATTTTGGTAGGTTTTAGAAATAACCGTGTTTCTTCTTAAATATAATTAAATACATTTTATATTGCATGATTTTATTTTGAAATAATTTTAAATTTATTAAAAAACTGCAAGAATAATACCAAAAAAAATTATTTCCTGAATCCTTTGAGAGTAAATTACCAGTATAATGCCCTAGTACTCAAATGCTTCACTATGTACTTCCTAACAACAGGAATATTCTGTCATGTAATCACAATACAACCAACACTGATACCTCTAACCTGCAGAGAGCATTCAATTTTGCCAATAATGTCCTGGAATTAATTTGCTTAGGACAACTTTTTCCTTTAGTTGCCATGTTTCTTTTAGCCTCTTTCAATTCAAAGCAATTTCTCAGTTTTTCCTTGACTTTCATGATTTTGACCTGAGAATTTTATGGGTCAGTTATTTTTTAGAATTATTCTCAAGTTTGATTTATCTGATGTCTTCTCATGATTAGATTCAGATTTTACATGTTTCGCTGGCAATTCTACTAAAGTGATGCTGTGTCCTCCACTCTGTATATTATCAGACAATGTGCAACATACACAGGGTGGAATTTTGTTTTCTCCCTTTATATATTTGGTATTCTTGTCTTCAACAGTAAACCCCTGGGTGCTATTTCAGTGTGGGAGCCTCCGGGTGGCCTTGCAGGTACAAAGGACCAATCTGTGAGTTTCTTGGGCCTTGAAATTAAGTAAAAAATCTGGTTCCAATTATTTTCAATATTTTAAAAATTTGATCAATTTCCTCTTAATGTAAACAATCTTATGTCAGTGCCACTGCTACTCACTGTGGATACTGCCCTTCATCCCTTTTCAGATCCCACATACTTGGCTAGATGACTGCTGCATCCATGCCTCCTGCAGAGGCTCTCCTTACTCACCTGGGCTTTGATGCCCCAAACCAGGCAGCCCTCAGCATAGCCGTTCCCATTCCTGAATGGATGATCTTTCCGACCTGCTTGGATGACGACACCCTACACTGGGCTCTCCCCTCTACTTGTGAGAATACCTGCCTTACTCAGTCCTGCTGAGTATATCTGGGACTGATTTATTCAAGAATGAAGGAAGGAGGGAAGGAAAAAAGGAAGTAATAACAGAGTATATAAAGTTATATTTCTTCTTTTTCTGTTGAAAATTTGATATTACACACTATATAATTTCAATTTATTTCAAATTATATATATAAATAATATGGTTCACATATTTCTTTTTATAAGTACTGTATTTAAGGTCCCAAGAAAAAGTTTCTTAAGGAAAATAATTTAATTTATAAGAATATGAAATGCTAAAAGACAGAGACCCATATCTCAAAGAATATTCAAATAATACAAAATAATTATGCCAGATGAGAAGCTATATATCTACTTTCCCTATGGAAACTTTAGTCATAAGTAATACAAATAATTATACTTCCCAAATGGGAGTGATTTGAGAAGTTCCAAAAATAATCCTCCACATCTTAGTAAAGCCATTATCTTCCAATTGCTAAGGCAAAATCCTCCCTTGCTCCTGATCTGCAATTCACTGACTTAGAGATGCTTCTTTGGTTCTGATAGTAATGGCTATAAAAGGAAAATTTAATTAAGAGGTCATTTTATAGCCACCTAAGTCACCTGAAATGGAGATGAAACAACTAAATTTCCTTCTTTTTTGTAACATTAGAAATTATTTTCAATCCACCAATCCACCATAGTTATCCTGGTATGCATCCTCAGCTACATGGTCCTGGGTATGAAATAGTAGAAGAATGTTTGAGAATTGACCCAATGAGGATTAAAAGTTCTGGGGCAGTTACTGCATGTTAGGAACAATGGGTTTGTCAGAAGACTAGGGAGAAATGAAAGAAACAGAGTATGTCAAACTTTTCTGATACCAATTTTACATCCTTTGGACTGGAGTCTTCATGATGAAGTGAAACTGCCCAAAGTTGTCATTAACTACATTCTATTGTGTTTACTTCATCAGAAAAGGCTAGCCCTTCAGTCAATTTCATAATTCACATTCATTTGTCACTAAGGTTAACTTATCTCCCAAGTATTCCTGAAAATTTTCCAAAACAGACTGAAGAACACTCAGAAAGAAAAGGAGAGAAAGACTTTGTATCAATATTCTGAAAATTCTGCCTCCAATATAATTACTTTTCTTGCAATTTATTTGATCTTATTTGTAGTATCCTTGAGAATTATTTTTCTTTATCTTTGAAGTCTAATAGTTTTACTAGCATATTTCTCAAGGTTGATGATTCCACATAATTTTCCCAGTTTTCCAGTTAGCCCTTTCAGTATATGGACTTGGGCTTTCTATTTCTGGAAATTTTTTTCAATCACAATTATAAATATTAATTTTGTATGAATGCATTGTTTTAGTCTTTACTAACTCCAATTACACAAATATTATTCTTTCTTTTCCTGTCTTCCATTTCTACTATGTTCTTACTGACTCTTTTCACTTCTTTAATTTTTGTATCTTTGGTTGTTCTCCTGTTTTTCCTAATTGTTCTGAAGTTTTATTTATTTTTATTCTCCCTTGAGCGTCATGCATTTGTTTTTATTTCTGAGATAATTTCTTCAATGTCTTCCATTTCTATACTGAATCTAATCCAACTTCCTTCATTTCTTTTTCTCTTTTTCTGCTCTTTTCTCATCTTAATTTTTAAATTTATAATTCAAGGGATTTTTCCATATCACTAAATACTTTTTATGTGTATATTTAACTAAGCTGAAGTACACTAAGTCCCTTACATACAAACGAGTTCCATTCCGAGAGCGCGTCTGTAAGTCCAATTTGTTCGTAAAGTTAGCCTAGGTACCCAACTAACACAATCGGCTATATAGTACTGTACTGTAATAGGTTTATAATACTTTTCACATAAATAATACATAAAAAACAAACAAACACAAAAAATAAAGAAAACATTTTTAATCTTACAGTATAGTATCTTGAAAAGTACAGTAGTACAATACAACAGTTGGCATACAGGAACTGGCATTGAGTGATCAGGCAAGAGTTACTGACTGGAGGAGGGAGAGGAGGTAGGAGATGGTAGAGCTGAAGGATAGTCAGCAATAGGAGATGGAGGGCAAGCTGCAATTTCACTCACTCACATCCTGGGCTTGAAATAAAGATACTGTACTACCGTACTCCTTACAGTATTGCACAGTAAAGTACACAAAAGCACACCCACTGGTAGAGGATGCACGCATGTGACAATGTATGCCAGATGCGTGAACTAACTTACATGACTGGACATTCGAACGCACGTTCAAATCTTTGAAAGTTCGCAACTTGAAGGTTCGTATGTAGGGGACTTACTGTATTGCCTTACAGTTGTTTTTTGCTACATGCTTTCCTTCTTTTTGTTTTTTGGAGAAATGGAGAGTTTAATCAGTTAAAGTTCATTAAATTTTATTTTCTGATGTTTATAATAATTCTGTATAGATTTATAGAGTTTTCTTTTGCTCACTGTTGTGAACTTTAGGTATCTAACAGAATTTCTAGTTCAGTGGCATCTTCTTTTATCAGTACATCAAAATAGATAAAAATCCAGACCTTTAGTGGGTTTTGTTACTTCTTTTCTTATGGTTGGGAAAGAGGTTGTGTGTCTCTGACATTTGGCTCTCTTTTGTCTGGTAAGACTCTAAATTTTCCCCTTTATTATCCAATTATCTCACAAATTTCTCTTTTCTCTTTTCTATTCTGCTTTTCTTGGCCTGTCCTTGCTCACCACAGAGGTTGCCAGTGGTGTTATCATGTAAAGATTGTTTTCTGGGATTTGATGCTTTTCTTTTTTTATTTACTGTTATTTTGAAGTTTGGTCATTCTTTGTCTTTAAGTCATGCTTAAGGCATATTTTGGGTATAGTTTTGCTATTATTGTTGCTTTCTTCTTATAGTTTTGAATTGTTTGGAGATGGTATATTGAAAGATGCAAACTTAGCCATTATTATCTTCAGCTCCCTGGAAGTTCTTTGTTTTTTAAGCTTTTATTTCTGTTTGGCCTATGCTCCTTAACCCATGTTATTTAGAATGAATTATGTGTTATGAGCAAGTAAGTTATCTTATTATTTACTATTATTATTTCTCTCTTCCTCAATAATCAAATACACACATTATGATAACTAGAATGAAATCTGCATTGTTATTAATGCACCATAACAATAAAGTGAAACTTGAAAAAAAGAATACCCAGTCCTGAAGTTGGAGATTTCCATTCCAGCAAACACAAGGTAGATGTGCTATGCAATCAAGGAGAATATTTTATATTACCAAATTATACCCCTGCTGTACCTGTTATGTAGTTAAAGACAAAGCAGTTCAGTCTTATGAATGTCAACTGAGTAGTTTTTAATAGTAATAAATTAAGTTTAAATACATTAAAACATTTAAATGAAACAGCACTATATTACCCAAAATGAGGTAGGTGTAAGTCATTGGAGCATAAATTATTACCCATTTTAAAAATTGCTAGTTTCTTATTTTCTGGCAAGAAAACAGTGAGCCATTTTAAGCTCACTGGCAAAGCCAAGTGTATTTTAGCACAGTTTCAAGATAAAAACAACTTGTCGTGTCAATAGCTAAGGCAAAGAGGTTAGTGAGATGTAGTTTAGTACCAATATATCCTATTTTGCCACGCAACTTAAGAAGAAAAAAGTAGTGAGAGGTTTGACTCTACATTTCACTTTACCAGTGACAAATTACAGTGATTATTGGAAATAATCCTTATCTAAAGAATAAACAACATTCTATTTCAAAAATTTGTTCTCAGTTGTGCTCAGCTTCTTCTTTCTAGTATCCTCATCAAGAAAAACAATCAGCGTTTTCCTTTCTCCCAAATGTCTATAAGATGATAATGTTATTTGGAAATTACATGATGAATTGTTACTACAGATTTCAAAGGCCTTTTACATGCATTGCCCCAGGGTCCATCTTCAACCCCATCACAGCCACCTCTCCCCCTCCCCTTTCCTTTCTTTATCCACTTTGCCAAAGGGACTAATTTTCCTTTATTTCTACATTGGTTGTTTGCAACCATCTAATCTATCCTGTGGGGATTTTTCTTCCCCCAAACTTGAAGTGAAATAGGGATGCTGTCTCCTTTGTTCCTTCTTTGTTGCCAGTAAAAATAAACAAGCCAGTAGATTTTACTGCTAATCATTAAGATGAAAAAAAAAAAGATTTTACAAAATTAAACACAACTGAGTTGCTAAAGTTATAAATTTCCTAATTCATGATTCATGGAAAATGATTAATTTTCCTTTCTAAAATGGGAGGCTCCTACACAGTTTTGTGTGGCTACCAGTTTCTATCCTTGAGATAGGGTTCATTAAACAGATCAACATTCCTTGTATTTTTGTCTTTAAGCAACGAATTGTTTGAAACATTCCTATAAAATATGCTACCTCCCAAAGTAGCATATTTTCTGAAGATATATCTCAGAAAATATACCAAAGTAATAAGTTCCTGTTTTATTGAAATGGATAATTTGCATGTCATTAAGCTTCAGACTAGGCCAAGAATTTTTCTTCTGGGTAGCTACTTAATATCAGTCACTTCTCTGAGTTTCAGTTTGCTTGAGTTTCATTTTGTTTCTTTTTTCTTTTTGTTTTTAATAGACTTTATTTTTTACAGCAGTTTTAGGTTCAAAGAAAAATCAAGAGGAAAGTTCCCATATACCTCCTGCCTGCACACATGCACAGCCTTCCCTACTATCAATATTCCCCACCAGAGTGATACATTTGTTATAATTAATGAAACTATATTGATGCATCATTATCATCTGAAGTCCATAGTTGACATTGAGTTCTTGGTGTTGTATTGATAGGGTCTATGGGTTTGGATCAATGTATTATGACATGTATCCTCCATTATAGTATCATACAGACTAACTCTACTGCTCTAAAGATCCTCTGTGCTCTGGCAATTCATCCCTCCCTCTTCGCTAACCCCTAGTGACTACTGATCCTTTTACTGCCTCCACAGCTTTGCCTTTTCCAGCATGTCATGTAGTTGGAATCATTTGGTGTGCAGGATTTCCAGATTGGCTTCTTTCACATAATAATATGCATTTAAGTTTATTCCTTGTCTTTTCATGGCTTAATAGCTCATTTCTTTCTTTTTTTAAATAAAACTTTTTTTTTTTTTTTAGAGAAACTTTAGGTTCACAGTAACATTGAGCAGAAGATACAGGGATTTCCCCATATATCCCCAGCACACATACACAGCTCCCCGCAACCCCGCAAGTGATATCCCCCACCAAAATGGTACATTTGTTATAACTGATGAAATCTACACTGACACATCATAATCACCCAATATACATATTTCATGCTAGGGTTCAGCCTGCTGTTGTACATTTGATGGGTTTGGACATGAGCCACCATTGTAGTATTATACAGAGTAGTCTCTCTGCCTTAAAAATCCTCTGAACTCTACTTATTCATGTCTGCCTCCTCACTAATCCAGGCAACCTTACTACTCTCCCCATAGTTTTCCATTTTCCAGAGTGTCATACAGTTGGGAATCATACAGCAGATAGTCTTTTCAGATTGGGGTCTTTCACTAGTAATATCCCCATATCTTTTCATTTCATTGATAGCTTATTTCCTTTTAGAGCTGAATAATATTCCGTTTTCTGAATGTACCACAGTTTATTCATCCATTAATATACTGAAGTGCATCTTAGTTGCTTCCAAGTTTTGGTATCAGTTTGTTTCTTTTTATTATTCATATTTAATAACTTGAAACTTTTATCCTTTAATACGGGTGGGTGCAAACTCTCTAGTTCCAGGCATGTTATTAAATGGTGAGTTGTAGGATGCTTTTCAAACCACTCATCCCTGCCACTCCCCATAAACACGATATTGATGTACTTCTTTATCCCCATCCAGGAACATATCTTCTCTAATCTCTGAAAAAATAATGCCTTGAAATATCCCAAACTCAGTTATTTGGTAATGGGTTGTCATTTTTTGCAATTTCTTAGGTCATTAATTGACTTTATTTCTTTTCCCTTTTTTTTTAAATTTATAGAAAATAACCAGATCATGGCAGAGTGACTTTCTTTTCCTACATTAAGTTCACAACTATTTTTGAAATAAAAGAGATCTTTTGAAATAAGAGGACTTAATTTGAAAACTGGTTTATTCTAACTTCTTTTCTCTAGTACCCTTAATAGGAAAGAATAAAAAGAAATGTATATATGATTTTTATTCATGGAAACTCTATTCAAGCATTTTATAAAATGAATCCTTGTCCACTGCTGGCTCAAATCATCCATTAGCACTGAACTGTCAGATACTAGAAGATCACATACTCCTTTCTAAAAGATCTGCATCTTTTAAGATATCATGTGTTAATTACCCACTGTTCAATATGGCTAGAATATTCCCTTAGGCTTCATGCCTGAAGACTGGAACACCTATAGGAAAGTAACTTTGGGAGTCAATGTTTTGAGGAACAGCTCCATGAAAATGCTCACATAGAAAAGGGCATCTCCTTACAGTGCAGCAGAAGAAGAATGTTCTTTCTTCTCCTGTACTGATATTTTAAATACAATAGATTTTTCTATCATTTTATCCCTTTCCTCAAACCATGGATGGGAGGTAGGAATCTGGCCTTGTATCCCTTTCGGTGACAAGGGCTTGTTTCTTGCCTTATTCTGGTCAGTGTATTTGCTAGGTCCAATACCAGCAAATGTTCTTACACTTTGCTTCTTCCCAGATGGTTTCTTTGCTCTGTATCTCAGATACAGATACAATCTGTTAGATTGAATAATTCTTTGAATGCTTTTCTGTCCATGTAGTTTAGTGAAATAATATGGACTAAACCAGATACCAATACAAAAACAAAGAATACTACATACAGTGCAGTATGCAATTAAAGAAAAGTTGACCTTATGAAGAAACTCGGAGTATGAATAATGAGTGAAATACAGAAATTCACAGGAATTTGAGTATTTCTGTTGTAAAAGTCAGTATATAATCATGGAATACTTCACAACTTGGCTTTTGACCTGTGCACATGAGCAATGCCACAATTAGACCTACTGTGCCCTGAATGATTATAGCAAACATCAGAATGCCAATAAGGTATTCCTATGAAGTTCCTAAATCACAATGAAGAGTAGATTTTCTTTTACTACATATGTATCAATAATTTCCAAATGGTTTATCTCATCTGCCTCTGAGGTAGTTGAGATTAAAGCAAACAATTCTGAGATCTTGCAAGGGATTATTGAAGCTGACAAATGTTGTACGGAATTTCACAAGCTGCCCTTTCTACCAGAGAAAGCTGAGTGTGCAGTACTTGAGGGATCAGGAAATAAAGACACCTGGTTACAATTTATCACCATTTTCTTTGGCTAGACTGACCTTCTTGTCTTGTGATCTTTTATTGCTCTTGACTTCCCTCATTAACTCTTTCAAATACATTACTACATTATGTTTTCAAAGTTCACATGTATTCAGTAGATATGGGATTTAAAAACACTCTGTAGAGTATATAGGTCAGAAGCTTTGTGTTGCCACAGACCCCTGCATTAAGTTTCAACAGTTATCCTGTGTGAGTTCAGATAGGTTTGCTCCCTTCCCTCTCCTACTTCCCATTGTTGCTTTGTAAGGTTTCAGGGGAGGGCATGTCAAGGATTGATTCTGTTTAGTAAAAACCATGTGGCCTATTGGCCCAGCTTTTAAAAAATCATCACTAAATGAGATCTTCGCATCTATAATTGTCCTAGTTGGTTGACCAGAAAATCTGGCCTCAAGCTAGACCTACCCACAAACTGTTTGAAGCTTTCTTTCCAAGCCCAACATCCCCAGAGTTTCTGTTGAAATGAATAGATTCATTGAAATGCATCTGTATATATAATATTATTAAGAAAGAAAATTTTCTTTCAGTATTTGTCCATTTTCCCTCCTACAATGTCACTTTTAGTAACTCTGATACAGCACTTCCACAATTTACTCAAGAAAACTTATCCTCTTCTGTGTTAAAGATGTTTAAATCATTAACTTTAGCCAAGAAAAGTCTCTTGGGAAACAGATCCACTTCTCCAACTACTTATTGAACCTCCAATTTAGGGTCCCTTAGTCATCTAAAACTCAACATTTCAAAAATTCAACTTATCATCTCTTCCCACCTTTTGATACCTAAGTGATTATTATAACTGTGCATGAAGTTGAACTAAACAAAACCTTTGACCTTTATCTTGGAGTATTCCATGTCACTCACATCCAAATTCATCCATTTCTAAATCATGTTGCTTTGGCTTTCCAAATATGTCTTAATTCTATTCACTTCTCTCACAAATACCAGTTCCTTTGAAGAAACCACCATCATATTTCAGTATGTTAATTTGGTTCCTTTTTTCAAGCTTTATACATTCTCTAATCCATTATTCACATTACAGCCACGGTATCTGACACTTCAGTAATTAAAAGCGTATAAACACTCTTTTCTTCTCTTAGGAATAAGTCCAAATTAAGTAGAATATCTTACAAGGTCTTAAATAACTTAATGCCTGGTATTTCTCTGGCTTCATTTATTACCATTTTTAATTAAACAAGCTCACATCATTTAAGTCAGCATGAACTTATTAACTTAGTGCTATTTAGATCTATAAATTGCTCTTAAATTTTAAAAATTTTGATATTCTATAATGAGAAATTATTAATTTTAATAGTAGACACATCTCTCATAAATAATCACACAACTATTGTCAATGGCAAATCAACTAAAAATCAACTGTACTAAAAAAAAAGGTGAAAAACATTGATGATATACTTAAATATCAAATAGTTAATAGCTAAAATGAGAAAAAAAAACTTTAGCAAGCATAAGGTGGCACTGATTAATATAAAGTGAAGATTTAACTAGTGCAAAATAAAATAATGGTGGATCCTTCTTTATCTTGGGTGTAGGAAAAGGCTTCCTAATTATGACTAAAAGTCTGGAGGCAGTAAAAGAATGGTTAATTGGCTATCCAATTTTTAATTGGCACAACAAAGTTACCATAAATGAAATAAAAATACAACTGACAAACTGAAAGATGATATTTGCAACATATCATAGAAACAGGGCTAAATCTTTCTAATATATAAAGAACTCTTAAAAATTGAGAGAAAAATTACAAAAGCCTAGAAGTATAAAGGACAAAATATACAACCAGATAATTCTCAAACAAAAAATGTTATCCTTAAACATACAAAAGTATGTTCAACATCATACATAATTAGAAGAAAGCAATTTAAAACATAACTGAGATAGTATTTTCACCTACCAAATTGGAAAATATTAAACTGTAAAACAGCACATCTATTGGTGGGACTGCAGAAACAGACTCTCATATATTGTTTATGGGAACACAAATTTATACAAACCTTGTGAAGGAGAATTTGGCAAAACTCACCAAAAAATACATAGATGTTTACTTATTAATTCAGTAATCCCAATTTTAAGAGTTTATCTAAAGATACATCTCCAGCAACACTAAAATACATGACATGCTCAAGGATAATCACTGCAACATAATTATCGCAAAATATTGGACACAATATAATGTCCATACACAGAGGAATAATTGAATAAACTCTGGTATCTCTATATCTACATAATATCAGCACATCTGATGGAATGCTGTAAAAGTATAAAAATGAATGAGGAAGAATTCGAATGGAGTAATTTTCAGAATATATATTGTTATGTGAAAAAGGATAAGTACAGAAGAGTAACTGGGGTAAAAAAACAGAAGAAAATAAAATATATGCATGTAATTACTTGTTTAAGCACAAAGAAACAAGAAAGGATAAACTAGATACTAATGAGAGTGGTTAGTTTCAAAGAGTGGGTAGAAATGGTCTATTGGTATATTCTCTGAATATATCTTTCTGTAAACATCTTTCATAGCCATGTTAAAGTTTCATATACTCAGAAAAAAATAAATAAAATCCACAAACTTCTAAAATAGAATACAAACAGAAACATATTAACTTACCTGTATTCAAATGAATAACGTTACAACTTGAAGGAGGTTGGTTGAGATCAAAACTGAGTTACTCTCAACACACTGGTTAGACTACATGCCTTCAAGCTAAAGAGAAAAGGAAAAATACCTTCTAAATGTACTCACAATAAATTTAAATCCAAGTTAAAGGCTTCTTTTATGATAAAAGCATGAATAAGCAGTTCTAAAATCATGCTCTATACTTTCTAGAATGGAACACATAAAAACGTTATGGAAATGGGAGATAGGTTTCTCACTCAGAGAAGGGAGAAACAAAGATGGAAATTAAGAAGGCAGAATGAGGCCTGTAGATTTGGATTGGCCTTGGTCATATCAATGTGATAACTCTTTCTGTACTCTAAAAATGTATAGAAGCAATGGCTACTCAATAGCAATAAGCACACTGAATACCTACCTTTTGGTTTCTAAATACCACTTTTCTCTTAAAGGAATCAGGAATACTTAGAAAAAATGGCTGATTCCAGAACTGGGTGGGGAAACTACATAATAATCCTGGAATAATTCTGAGCCAAAATGTAAAGAAATGCATAAAGAATAATGGAGGAATTGTCAAAAGGGCCCAGACTCAACTTGAAGGAGCTCTTACTAGCATTACAACTTGAATATCAAAATAAATAATTACAGTAAGAGATTATATTCAATAAAATAGTATTCTGTAATTCATACTGATATAAATAAATGAATACACAACTAGGGAAAATTATTTCTTTTCAGTAACATGCTAACAAAACATATATAAGAATAATATTTGAAATCACTATTTGCAAACCACCATTACAATGATTTAGTCAGTCAACAACCATCAATGGATGCTGATAATTAGTCCATCAAGATAACAAAATATTTACAATATTTTGGCATATCTTCCCACAGAATACTTAATATCTCAAAATGTAAAACAGTAACTTTACAGAGGTGAAATTTGACGGGAACCACCTTAACCAAATGATCAAATTAATATTGCCAGTAATGAAACAAACCAACAGCAAGTGCCCTCAGGTATAATATACTGAGAACTCAGCATCACTTCTAGTGTATTTCTACTCAAAGTGCATATTCTCAATGTAATCATGAGAAAACACCAGACAAGTTAAAATTGAGGAATATTGTAAAAAAGTAACTATCTTCTGTTCTTCAAAGCTGTCAATGCTGTAAAATGCAAAAAATATTAATAAATTCTTCCAAATTAGAGGAAACTAAAGTTATGTGACAACTGAACATAACACATGATTTTGGCTTTTCTTTTGCTCAGAGGTCATTAATAGAGACATTGGTGAAATCACAACACAGCCTTGCATCAACATTAATTTGCTTTTTTGAAAACTGCATCATGGTTACATTCTTGGGAAATAAATACTAAAGTGTTTATGGTAAAGGGACATCATGTCTGCAACTTACTTTTGAATGGTTCAGGGAAAAATTTCTACATTCTACCTAGAAAAAATGAAAAAGTAAATATCACAACATACTAACTTTGGGGGATTCTAGGTGAAAGGTGTCCAGGAATTCTATGTACTATTCGTGCAACTTTTCTGTAAATAAAAATTTTGAAAAAAAATTAAGTAATGATGAGTTAAAGTAGCTCATATTTATTTTCTCAGAACTGCACTAGTTCCTTTCCCACTAATAATTATCTACATTTCTTCAAAATTTATTTTTCTATTTTTTCTTTCATTCTTGATTTTGTTTAGTAGAAGATGCCAACTAATAATAGTTGGCAATAAAATGGCAAACATTATTTACAGTAAATAGAATGAGAAAGTACTTAATTTCAACATTTAAAAAAGAAAGGAAGGCTACTCAAAATTACAAGGAGTGATCAGTTATAAACAATTTAAATAAATTCACATCTAAGGTGGTATAATATTTTTATTCACATTTGCTATTATATAATGTTTGCACTATAAGGGACCCACTCCATTTTATACAAAAGAAATCTAAATTCTCAATAAGCTGAGTGTTGAAGTTCATACAATTGGGGAATGGCAGAGTGGGAAACAAAACCCATATTTCTTGACTACACTGGTGTAGTAACTAGGACTTGGCACTTTCCCTGTTATTGGCTGGATATGAGTCTATGACAGGGAATTTCTTTTTTGAGGGAGTGTGGTTTAGAGAACACGACAGGGACTAAGGAGACTTGTGTTCTAGAACCAGCTCTGTTGCTTACTATGTGACTTTGAGGGAATCTCTTCCAGCTCTAATACTGAATGTGACGATATGTTCTCCAATTTTTATTTATTAACACAAAAAATGATTAAAAATTAACATTAAAGCAAAACGTTTAAAATAAAAACATCAACATCTATCCCATAAATACAACTTAGACAAGTGCTCTATTTTTCAAAATCAGTTTATAATTGACAAATCTGCAGATATACAAACAATGCTAATGGGAAGGTAAATTAGTATATACTTTCTGAACGATGATATAAAACATACCTTTAAAGCTATATTTAGCTGTATACACTCTCTAACAAGGCCACCAAAAGAAAAGTGCCATAAGAATATAATCAAATAAATGCTAAAATTTATAATTATAAGGGTAACTCATCTTAACTCTATGTAAATAAAAAGTGAAACAAAGTCCAATAATAGTGAAATGACTAAATATACTATATCTACAGATTGTAATAAAATATAAACATTAAAATAAAATAATATTTCCCAAACTTGTATTAAGAAATACGAGTCCCTGGAATGAATTCTATGAAAAAATAAATATTTTGAATATGTAAAATTATATAAAGTTAGGTGTCACTAATTCTCAGCTATGTTAATACTCTAACAGCCACTGTGTTTCACCACATAGACGAATGCAAGAGATATTGTATAGAATGTTTCTAAATTTAATTTGACCCTGGAACCTTATTTTTATAAATAATTTATTAGTATTTCTTGGGGCAAGGTTTAGCAGAATAATGTGTGATAAATATGTTGTAGGATATTTAGCGCTGTGGCAACTATGCAAAATATATGGATAATTAAAACACATCATAAAATGTTATAGATTATATATAAAACTATATGGATGGTGTGAAGTATACATGTCAAAAAATTAACAATCTTGGCTAGAGAAATGAGAAGTAAATAATATTTTTTCTCATTTTTAATTTTTAAATTTTCTACGACATAAATAAATTACCTATTGTACTCAAAATTTTTCCGTTATGGTACCAAATGTTGGTATTTGTATCTTTCTGCGCTCTAGTGCTTTATTCTTCAGTCCCTAAGATTTTTTTTAAGACTCCACATCCTAAAATCAACCATTTAGTATTATTTTTAAGACTCCACATCCTAAAATCAGCCATTTGGTATTATTATTTAGCCCCAAACTGAAAAAATTCTGTCAGTGTTTCTTCCTTCATAACATCCTTTTCTGTTTCTATAGTGGCATCGTACACATCTGGTTGATTTCATCTCACCTCCACAGCTTCCACATATGTAGTCTCAACTCTCCTCCACATTTTTGTGTTTCTGTAACATGCGGCCAGACATTGCTGCCAAAATCATCTCTCAAATGTATTGCTTTGCCCACATTACTTCCTTTTTCAAATCCTTCAAAGCCAGTATTTCTTTGTATATGAAATTCAAAGTATTCATATACATTTTCAAATAGCCTTTTCTGCACATGAATGTAATCCATGAAATCTCTCATCTACCCTTTTCTGCATATTGCTCTTTGTTGCTTAATATGTCCAAACACTTCAAATAACCATGTTCATGATAATTTTACTTAAAGATAATTTAAAAAACATTTTTCTTTTCTTTTTAACTAAAGGATTTGCATTTTATGTTTCCTGGATATTTACACAAAGGAAGGAGGAAATGACTCTAACATTTATTGAATGTCTGTTATATATGGGACACTGAACAAGTTGACTTAATACATACCATCTATCGTAATTTAATTGAAAATTAAATAATTCTAAGTCAAAGTGCAAAAATTTAATGAGCTAGGAATTAACAGTGGTCTGATAAATTCTACCTTACACCATTTTCTTCCTCCCTGAGAAGTATTTGACTATAATTTTACCTCCAATATATTTTTTCTCATTTTTGTTCCTGGTAAGTGGGCTAAGGAGTAGGGAACTATGTGTCTCTTTTTTATTCCCCTAATGAATCTACTAAGTTTTACTGTTTGTTTTTTTTACAGCCAACCTCTGTAGAGAATTAATTTAGTTCTCATTTCCTAGGTGGTTAAATTTCTCTTACCAATCCTGACAGAGGGTTATAGACTTATTATTTTATTAAGTAAAGGAAATGAACACCAATGAAAGAAAAAAAAGTATACAATCTAAATCAACATAATGTCACAAAATAACTGACATATTAATATTTAAAAGTAGAAAGGACTTAATTCCCTAAATAGAAGCCTGCCCTTTCCTCAAAAGGCGAATTGGCCACCATACACTGACATATCCAAGAATCAAAAACTAGAAAAAAATTGTGATACACGTACATAAATGCAAAGACAATAAAACCATAACCTAGCATTTTATCATATTATATTTATTTAATTGCTTTCTTGATATGTTTGCAAGTTTGGAATCTCTATTCTATAGCAGATATGAAGAGCAATCTGAATACTATTTATTCCAGCATTTTATTTATTAGTCACTGGAGATCTGATGTAATTGTTTGCTTGGGCTGCCATAACAAAATACTACAGACTGGGTGGCTTAAACAACAGAAATGTATTCTCTCACAATTCTGGAGGCTAGAAGTCCCAGATCAACTTATTGGCAGGATTGTCTCATCCTGAGGACTCTCTCTATGGCTTGCAGATAGCTGCTCTGTTGCTGTGTCCTCACATGGTCTTTCCCCTGGGTGAATTCATCCCTGGTGTATCTTCTGAGTGTCCAAATTTCCTCTTACAGGGACACCAGTTAAATTGAATTGGGGTCCACACTAAGATCCTCATTTTAACTTGATCACCTCTTTCAAGGCCCTATCTCTAAATACAGTCACATTCTGAAGTACTGGGGGTTAGGGTTTCAACATAAGAATTTTAGGGAGATACAATTCAATCCATAACAATAGCAACACCACAAAAATTGGAATATCAGCCTATCTATGATTTGCCCTTTCTCTGAGATTAGAGATGATTTAGTCCAAATGAAATTAAGACTGAAAAATTTAGAGATTTATACATGTTAGCTATGAACTCTAAGGACAAGAATGTGTTTAGTTCTTCCAGGAACTATTATATTTTTAGTTATCAAATAATAAATTACCAATCCCTCTGATATTGAGAAATGAATATGTATTTTTCTAATTTTTTATTTTTAAGGCACTTTGCTATTTATGGGTTTCCAATTCTAGCAATAACATCCAAGTGACATGGAGATCAGCTCAATGCTTTCCCCTTCACATCCCTCTCATATCATGGATCTAGCATGGAAAACTTGAAGGCTATTTAGCACAGAGGGATGGGAAAAATTTTTTTTAAATGTAGCTGCATTCTTGGTGATAAGTGAATTCATATTTGTGTGTTGAATTAAAAATATTTTGATACCAGTAATAATGCCTGTTTGTTTAAACAAAGATATACTATGTACCCAAAATTCTATTTCAAAGTGACATTTTTACTTTTCTCTACATTTTTTTCCAAAATGTATAGAAATAGCCATAATTTTTAAAACTTCTATTTTCTACTGTTTTGGGGGTTTTATTCACCTTGAATGTTTAATAGATCAGACTTTGTAGTTGCAAGCAACAGACAGCAACTCTGGGTCATTTTAGCAGAAAAGTTATTCAGTTAGCTCACACAATTGCAGCCAAAGTACTTGGTTCATAAACAGGACCATCCAAGGAGTTGCTGTTACTGGCATTACGCAGCCAATTTTTGCTGCAGCTGCAGGCTTTACTGAGAATTTTGCTGCTACCAAAAATGTCCTTGGTACCACCAAAACTTCTGCAATGATCTTACCCCTTCATTGACCCTGCCTGGAGTTACATATTGAATATTCAAAGTCCCTGGCAAAAATGTCATATTGGTGGAGCTTTAGACATATGCTATCATCCTAGCCAAAGGATATAGCCTCTTTTTCTTCCATGATGGAGGTAGGTAGTGGAAATCACCCTTTAACACAAGGAATGTGCTCTAGGAGCTGGGGAATAGGGACGCACTACATTTGTAACAATGCCTAAAAGCTCCATGTGGGCCTGGGAAACACAGGAAGGAAACACTTTATGTGTGTTAAATTTCAATCAATTTCAAACCAAAGTTTGGGGAAAACTCCAAATCTCAATTTACAGACTAAAAAAAAGATGGTTAAGTGTTACAGGCATTTCAAAACAGTAATAGCTCTTTTTGGTGATTTCTGAAAAATAACACGAGTTTTCCTCAAGCAGTAAGTTGGATCGAGATATAGCATAGTGTATTTGTATAAAGTGAAGGCTGATAATATTGTCTTATTTCAGTCAACATTTCAGATAATCTTGGGATCTACCTCTGGCTTCACCACTAAACTCAGTACCCTCATAAATGAATTCATATCTAGAAGTCTTGGATAAAGGCTTGAAACTCCTGTGATCCTGAATACATACAGGCTAGAAAAATAGTTTAAAATACCTCTTCAAATGTGGGTAAATAAAAGGCTGCTTAATATTAAATACATCAAATAATCAACAAAAGGGATGATTATCTTTACTTAAATAACTATCATTTTACTAAATGTATTCCCTGGGTTTGCTTGTGGTTATTGTTTAAAAAAATTCCAAAATGAAGAAATATTCACAGAAAGTAGAATGCATAACCATTTACCCACCAACCAGAATTTAGAACTGTTATAATTTGTTGATACTTGCTTTATCTGTTTTTATCTAATCATTTACATATTATACATTATAGACAAATTTGAAGTCTCTCCCTCCATATCTAGTCATTTATCTCTTGAGATAAATATTATCATAAACTTAGTATACATATTTTTAATATTTCTTAATACTTTACATATACATGTATATGTATTTTTGAAGAGCATGTAGTACTTTTGTGTTTTGTTGTAAATATATCAACACATAAACAGTACCATACATTTCTGCATCATCTTATCATTTTGTAATTCTTCTGTCATTATACTTTGAGATTTATTTCTGATACATTAATTTTAGTTCATTCATTTTAACAGATATGTTATATCCCATCATATAAATATAACATATTTTATCTATCCCCTCTTGATGGGCTTTTAATTTTTAACTATTATTTTGTTTTTACCAGTCATGTTGCAATAAACATTTTTGTATATATATCTGAGAGTTTTTCTAGAGATATAAATTCTGGGATGCAAGGCATGAAATTTTTTTTATTATGCTAGATGACTACAAATTGTTTTTCATCCTATATTATTTTTTAAAAAATAAAAATCCTCAAAGATAAACTATACTTTTACTGATCCCTACAATTTTTAGACATACCTTCCTATTTTTGTTTTTATATCACAGAGGCAAATCTTTCTAATAAGATAATGGGATAAGATGGGTAATAAAATACAACTGTTTTCTCAGCATTACAGGTTTGTGTAATGACTTAATTTGCCAATCTGTTCATTTTTCCTTGCAAAGTAATTTTGTTGTATGACTGGAGTCCTTTTTCAAATCCTGGGAAAATGCTTACTCATAAAAATCAAAGACAGATTTTCTTCTGGAAAAAGTATCTCCAAATTTACCAGCACAAATTGGTAGAGCCAGGAACATTTCTATAAAGGTTTGGGAAAACAAACCTAATTAAAATTACTAATATTTGACAAACAAAAATTTCTCAGTCAAAATTTTAAAGTACATTTTGAGTTTTTAATAGACCAGAGTACTTGATTATTCAAAAAAATCATTAGTTAGATTTGAAAGAGCATTTTTCACAATGGCTGTTATGGATATGAAGATATATATATGTATTTCTTTTCATCTATTCAAGTAAAGAGTTTCTATTTTATCCCACTGTGTCCATCTGATCAAGAACTGGGAACAAGTAGCAATTTGGCTTTACCACTATTTCTGTTGGATTCTGAAAATAAAACGTAAGCTATTCTAAAACATGGGCGACTTGGTGAGCTTGATTTATCTAATAAAAGATGTTGGTGGCATTCCTTATCATTGGGAAGGTCTGTTATCAATTAGGATTTATTTTCCATCTTTTTATTATTTCTCAAGAAATGATTCTGTAAACATACATTTTATAAGGGTAGAGTGAATAAGTTAATTCTCACATCTTTCCTCACAACTTGGACTGGCTTTGCAAAGATAAAGGCAGGGAAGTATGTTTAAGGGTGTGTGTGTGTGTGTGTGTGTGCACACGCACACACGCATAAGGTAGATGCCCTCTTCCTTCACTGCTCCCATTATGAAGGAGAGGAAATGCCTCCTTATAGTGCAAAGATCCTATCTGGTTACCAGCCAGATATATTCTGCATTTTCAGACAAGGGGTATATTTGAGGTCTAGAGGTAGACATTCTCTGGGGAAAATTAAGTGGTTTTGTTAACGTAAAGAAAAATATATTTGGCTTGAATATTTGCATGTTTCCACTTTTGCAGTGTATTGACTTTCTTTTTAGCTCTGCTACAGAATTTGGGCAACCTGAGTGTGAAGTTCTTAATAGCTGGGCTTTTGAGAGATTAAAATGGGATTTCTCCTAATTTTCTAAACTCCTCGTCAATGCCAGTATTCAAGCGGAATCTGATTATCTGTTGTGGAAGTGGTTGGATGGATAACTGCTTTTACTGGGAAGTTGGCTTATGTTATTTTGTAAGACATTTCTAATATTAACATATTATGATTCTATCAATTTGTAAAAGAGAGAGATCAGTTTGTGCCAGTAGTTGGAAAAAGCATCAAAGGAATAGGTTCTGAAAGACAAAAGATGGGTAGAATTTTCTTGTGCGATGTCAGATGTGAAAGGCAGTTCAGACAGAGTGAACCTGAACAAAGATGGTCATGGTAATGGTTCTCCTGATGTATGAAATGCTCTAGGTCAACAACTGTTTTGAAGCAAAACTGAGATTAGGAACCAAATTTTCCCGCTCCTGAGTGTTTGTCCCACTTTGTCAACAGAGTGACATTCACACAATTTTAGGCACGTTACCTATATATTTTTAAAAATATATAAATTTATATTTATAAAATATACTACATGTATATATATACAATACGTAAACAATATAAAATGAGAGTGAGAGGGTTTTCTAAAGAATAGATAACAACATGAGTAAAATATAATGGAAAATCTGATTTTTATGTTGACATCTTAAAAATTAAATAAATACCAGAGGATATATCACCAAACTTTGTTATCTATTCATCTGATAAGGACTAACTCATGTTTATTATTTCAATATAGGGATATAAATTCTTTATGAAACCATCACTATGCTCAACATCCTCATTATCTCTACAAAAATATAAGGTACTTAAGATAATTTAAAGTACCAGTTTGCCTGAAGTTTAAATGTACATACCTTAACCAGATTATGATTTGAGTCAGTAGCAAATTAACAGTTACCTTTAATCCGGCAAAAAACAAAAACAAAGATTTAGACATGCAAACACACACACACACACTTGCTGAAAAGTTAAGGTTTCACTTCCCAGGCAAGTCTGCTGTTAATGTACTTTTATATCCTCTAACCATGATCCAGTTGGGGCCCACTTCCCTAAAGTAAACCACCTCTTTTAACCAAAATTGAGCAACACATTCATTCAATTTCATGGTGTTTCAACATGTATCTTTTAGAAATGATGAAGTAAGGGAAACTAACCCCAAATCAACTACTGAAGCCCATTAAAATAGGCTTGTTTTCATACTTTGGTTTTATATGGATAACATTCTCCAGAGAGCTGCAGAACAAAAGCAACATGAACTTCTGGGCTGAATGAGATACAGGGTTGTGGCTAATGTTTTCTCGTATAGCCCATTCAGATCTATGGGTCTGTCATAGATCAGTACTTCCTGGATATTTGAATAAACAAAGAGGTTCAGAAGTATGGCACCTGGAAACTTAAAGGAGTTCGAGGCCAACTGAAGTGTGCCATTTAGAAAAATGCATCTTACATAGGTTTGAGTTCTTAATATTTAATTAGCACTCTTGAGATTTCACTTCTCCACCACATGCTCCACCATTCTGCTATAAAAGTAGGAGACTTATAAAACAAATATTGACAGTTTATTCAGTGTAGGATTTCAGCTTTTAAAGACTAACCAAAAGCCAAAAAACCTAGAAGTAGTGGATTTTGGCACAGAAGAACAGGAAAAAAAGGTCTGTTGAGTGATTGACAGGTCAGATTCTGAGGGAAAAAAGAAATCACTCCAACTTTTTTAAAGAAGCACAGATAATAATGTACCTCTGAATATTCAAACACATCCAGTTATTTTAAAGTTTAAGTATAAACTAAGTAAAATAATCACAAAACTAAACTTAAAATTACAATTCATACCAAGATAATCAGATAGGATTTTTTAATACTAAGACTGCAGTTCTACACTATCAAAAGTTGTATTTTACTTCAAAATTTTCATAGCTCCATGTTGTACAGTTCAAGGTCAAAAACTTTTGACAAAGCAAGTTTTGAATGCTAGGATTATGCACAGTTTCTCAGTTTATGTATGTGTCAGTACAGTACACTTAACATTTGAGAACTTCTATAGCCTGATGAATGAAAAGTTAAAGAGAATGTGTTATTTCATGTTTACCAACATAAGAAGAGAAATTTTATGAAGCTCATCTTTTTTTAGACGGTGTAATTTTAATGCTATACATATAAGAATAAGTGACATGTTTACTCGGTCCAAATGTAAAATAACTGCACTTTTGCCCATGCATTAGACCCAATTTTACAGCACTGTCATTTGAAAAACACAGATTCTCTAAATCATTTAATCATTAGAAATATGGGCGAAAACACTGATTTATAAAAATAAGCAGTTACAAATTGAAAATATTCAATCTTACCCTGCAATTCCAGTACCCATTAAAGAGTCTATATTTATTTATTGCTTAAATAACAAAGACTTGTATAGTACTTACTATGCAAAGACCCTGTGAAATTATAGATAATGCATATCTTGGTCTCTGCCCCCAGTTCCTGGCACAGAAACTCCAAAACTCTTGAAATTTCCTAAGTGATAAGAGCTAGGAGCATTTTTTTTTTCTAATATTTGGTCTTTGACCCTGGTTTGTATACGTCTAAACAATAATATCACTTCACTGTCATAATAACCTCCCTCCAATAGCTTTCAATGCATCTGTGGAAAAACTACCAGTTTTCTTTAGATGTGTTTAAAATTTTCAAGAAGCAAAAAACAGAAAGATAGCTCATATGGTGAATGAATGACCGTAAGTATTCACATGCAAAAGTAAAAGATGTTTGAGAGACGAAAAGTTTCACAGTATTGTCACCTCATTAGCAACATTTAACACTTTGGGGTGCATTCCACTGCAAAGATTTTATATTTGGGGAGAGGGGCTTTTTTTTTTTTTTATCTCTTCCAATCTAACTCACAGATAAAGACTGAAGAAACTGGAAGCCTATCTTTAGAGGAAGTTAAATTTTATCCTCTGGAAATACACTTACAGTGTTTTAGTAAAAGTGCTCATGCCTAAGCAGGGAAAGTCAGTGCAAAAAGTCAAGCTTTCAAACTTCAGTCTTTCATGTTGCTTTGCTGTACAAAGAAGATATAACTGATCTCCACTCAATAATGACTCTTAACAAAGGAAAATCGGCCACTTAGTCCTGGAAAACACCACAGGTAGATTAATAAAACAGTAGGTAACAACTGAGATTTAGTTATAACTATTTTTGTTGAGTTTTTAATTACATTAAAATTAGGACATTTGAGTCTAATTATGTTTTCCTAGAAACTATTCTAAAAATTGTGTTAGCTGCTGCCAGGGAAATGCTAGTATCTGTTGAAGGATCCCTGGGACAATATGGACTAAAGGGAATTGTAAGGTAAAAGAGATATTCTAGTAACCGTTTCTTCTTCCACAAACATTATCCTTTCTTTTAAAAACCTGTAAACATTAAATTATATGATGCGCTAGTGAAGGATTATGGGAGCAAGATCCAAAGAAATATGTTCCATAGACACACATCATGTACCTTTCTCTCAAAAGATCTTTCGGGTTCCTTTCAATCCTGGAAATTCTATGATTCTATAATCATCAATTATATATATATTGATAAAGATAAAATAGACTTTTAAAAGTAACTTCATGCTTCCTGAGAAATCAATGTTTGTTCTTTAATGCTTGTTTATCCTCAGGAGCCCTTCTGGAATGAGGCCTTTATTGATTTGTGTTTTCATTTGAGGAAGCTAAACAAAGGGACAACACCAAAAAAAGCTAATGACAGAAGAGGTTAATTTAGTGCGGGGCTGTATTTTCCAAAGTGGGAGGACCAAACAGTAGCCATGGATAGATATTTTTCTTTTTCCTTTAATTTCAACTATGTTTCTTTAATTTTCAATATCAAATTATGGAATATTTCTCAACATCCATGTATTTATTCTTATATTATAAATATAACTATTATTTGTGAAAAACTCTTGGACTGTGTATTGAGCAATAGGTTCAAAGCTTATTTCTTTTAAATCTTCTAAATTTCTTCCTGCGTTACAAATGAAAAATAAAATCTCCCCAATAAATCCACGTATTTATCTATAATAAAATGGATGTGAATATTTAATTTACTTTCAATCGCCTTCTATAAAATGAATTAAATCTTAGATCTTGGAACCACAGATTTCTGCCCTTTGATTACATTTATTTCTTAAAAACGCATTACTCATACATATGAAAATAAAGACTAATATGCTGTTTTTATGACATCCACTGTATGAGATAAGAAAGTAGCTTTAAATAGAGTTTGATATATTCCATCATCTTCTAAAAAAAAGTACATAAGTAATAAGTAAAGTTATGAAGTAAAATTAAAATACACCACATTAAAAACTCTCAGGCTACTCTATGTCAAAATTATATTCTATCTTTTAAATTTTTCTCATATGTCTAATTTGTTTAGTTATAATTTTTATATTTTATTTTACATTTTAATTTTAATAACTAATTGGGGAGAAAAAGACTTCTGGAGGAACTGTATGGATTTCACTAAGTAGTACTTTTTCTTGCTCATTAAAATGACCCAACAATGCATTTTTAACTCACTTATTACTAGAGAAATAAGTTCATTATAATTAACAGAGGCTCCAATGTTTAATGTCTCCAAAAAGCCTAAGACATTTATGCATTGTGACTGGAATAAGGATTTATTAATTGATTTTCTTCTGTTTGGACTGTCAGGAAAAGGTTTTGAAATGAGGGGAAAAAATAGTCTAATTTTTTTTCTTGCCTCAGAAAATTTTTCATTTAAAATAGAAAAGAATCTCTACAGTTCAACTTGAAAATACACTCAGGAGAAAATAAAAATAGATTTATCTGAAAGGGAACCACATATCCACGGAAAGCAGTAGGTTCCACTTAACCTCTATTCAGAGTTAGCTTAAAAATTTTCATGAATTAACTCATCTCTCTCATGACACATTTAAAATTAATAATATTTTACTGAATATAAAATCCAGGTTATATTTTGGTCTCTAGAATGACCAGTTAACATTTGTGGCACATATGTGTTTATGTAATTTATAGCCTAATTCATATATTCATTCATTCGCTTATTCATTCAACATATATTTACTGAGCTTCCATATGCCTGAAACTGTGCAAAGCATTGACGAACATAAATCATAGCAATCGCTTTTGTGACTTTTTAAAAGTCAGATTAATCAAAGTAAACATTATTTGAAGGTAGAAATGTCAGTTACTGTGACAGAGACAAGATTTATTATTTTCTACTTCTCTCCATATAGGTATTATCTCTAGGTATCTCATTCTTCTCCATTCTCTTAGGATGCTCTATTACAATTTTCTTTAAATTTGTCTGCTTAGTAATTCATTACTATAACATGTTTTGGGGCTATTTTTACACAGACCTGAGTTAATAATAATTTAAGACATAGTTATCTTTCTTTACTGTACCCAAAATCACCAAACATATGCCATGAACAAAATTATGGTGAAATAAACATTTATTGCTTTTTTTCCACCTTCCACACTTCCTTTTGTCCATTCAGATATGACCAGAGACTGATAATGTCATGGTGCCTCTGCCTGCTGTTACACCAGATGTCTTCTCTTGACAGATCCCTTGATCAACCTCCCCCTTCTTTTTCCTGGTTCTCATCAAAACCTACCCTTTCTGAAATCAATGATATACTCCTATCTAATTCTTATGGTAGTAATTTTTATTTTTTTAAATTTTATTTATTATTTTATTTTTTGTTAGATTCAGGTATACTATACAGTGATTTGATATTTGCATACATTATGAAATGATTACTAATATAAATCTAGTAACCATCTGTCCCCATACGAAGTTATTACAATATTATTGACCACATTCCTAATGCTGTATATTATAACCCCATGGCTTTTTTTATAACCAGAGGTTTGTGCCTCTTAATCCCCTTTAATATTTCACCCCCACCCCAACCCCTCTTCCCTCTGGCAACTATCTGTTCTGTATCTATGAGTCTGTTTTTGTATTGTTTTGTGTTTTAGATTTCACATATAAGTGAAATCATACAGTATTTGTCTTTCTCTGACTTATGTCACTTATCATAATACCCTCTAGATCCATCTATTTTGTAACAAATGCCAAGATGTCATTCTTTTTTATGGCTGAGTAATACTCCATTGTATGTGTGTTCCCTTTTCTTCATAACCTTGCCAAAACTTGTTATTTGTTGTCTTTTTGATGGCAGCCATTCTGACAGGTGTGAAGTGGTATCTCATTGTGGTTCTGCTTTGTATTTGCCCAGAGATTAGTGATCTTGTGCATCTTTTCATGTGTCTGTTGCCCATCTATATGTCTTCTTTGGATAAATGTCTATTCAGTTACTCTGCCAATTTTTTAATCAGGTTTTTTGCTTTTTCAATGTTGAGTTGTATGCATTCTCTGTAGATTTTGGATATTAGTGCCTAAACAGACATATCATTTTCAAATATCTTCTCCCATTTAGTAGGCTGCCTTTTCATTTTGTTGACAGTTTCCTTCACTGTGCAAAAGCTTCTGAGTTTGATCTAGTCCCATTTGTTTATTTTTTTCTTTTGTTTCCCTTGCCTGAGGAGACAGATCTCCCAAAATATTGCTAAGATCAATGTCAAATCGTGTACTGCCTCAGTTTTCCTCTAGGAGTTTTATGGTTTCAGATCTACATTTACGTCTTCAATCCAATTTGAGTTTATTTTTGTATATGGTGTGAGAAAGTAGTCTAGTTTAATTCTTTTGCATGTGGCTGCCCAGTTTTCCCAACACCTTTTATTGAAGAGGCTGTCTTTTCCCCATTGTATACTTTTGTCTCCTATATCATAGATTAATTAACCATATAGATGTGGGTTTATTACTGAGCCCTCTATTGTGTTCCATTGATCTATGAGTCTGTTTTTGCACCAGTACCATACTGTTTTGATTACTGTAGCATTGTAGTATAGTTTGAAATCAGGGAGCATGGTGCCTCCAGCTTTGTTCTTCTTTCTCAAGATTGTTTTGACTATTTGGGGTCTTTTGTGTTTACATACAAGTTTTAGAATAATTTGTTCCAGTTATGTGAAAAATGCCACTGGTATTTTTATAGGGATTACATTGAATCTGTAGATGACCTTGGGTAATATAGTCACTTTAACAATTCTGATTATTCCAATCCATGAACATGGCATCTCCTTCCAATTGTTTGTGTTGTCTTCAATTTCTTACTTCAATGTCTTATAATTTTTTGAGTACAGGTCTTTCACCTCTTTGGTTAGATTTATTCCTGGGTATTTTATTCTTTTTGATGCAATTGTAAATGGGATTGTTTTCTTAATTTATCTTTCGGATAGTTCACTATTAGTGTATAGACACACAACATATTTCTGTTTATTTATCCTGCAACTTTACTGAATTAATTTATTAGTTCCAATAGTTTTATGTTGGTGCCTTTAGGATTTTCTATATATACTCTCATGTCATCTGCAAACAGTGACAGTTTTACTTCTTACTTTCCAATTTGGGTTCCTTTCATTTTTTTTTCTTGTCTGATTGCTGGGGCTAGGACTTTCAATACTATGTTGAATAAAAGTGGTGAGAGTAAGCATCCTTGTCCTGTTCCTGATTCAAGGAAATGCTTTCAGATTCTAACTGTTGAATATGATGTTAGCTGTGGGTTTGTCAAACATGGCCTTTATTTATGTCAAAGTGTGTTCTCTCCATATCCACACTGCTGAGAGTTTTTATTGTAAATGGATGTTGAATTTTGTCAAAAGACTTTTCTGCATCTATTGAGATGATCATATAATTTTTATTTCTTTCCTTGTTAATATGGAGCATCACGTTGATTGATTTGTGGCTATTGAACCATCCTTGCATCCCTCAGATAAATCTCACTTGATCATGATCTTTTAATGTATTATTGAATTCATTTTGCTAATATTTTGTTGAGAAATTTTGCATCTATGTTCAGTGATATTGACCTGTTATTTTCTTTTTTTGTGGTGTCTTTGTCTGGTTTGGTTATCAAGGTGATGCTGGTCTCTTAAAATGAGTTTGGAAGCATTTCTTTTTCTTCAATTTGTTGGAATAGTTTGAGAAGAATAGGTGTTAACTCTTCTCTAAGAAGAGTAATAATTTTTTAATCTAACAAAACCTATGCAGTGTTTCTATGATGTGAGTTCACTGTAGAAAGCAAAGCTCTATGCCACAAACTCCTTAAAGATGAGCACATCATTTTTAACAGTGATTACTTGAGATGGTTTTGTACCTTGAACTGATAAATATTCTTTTAAATTTTTATCATAAAACTTTTCAAACATTCACAAAATTAGAAAAATAACACAATGAACTCTCATGTAGCTGTTATATAACATCCGCAATAATCAGTATTTACTAATTTTAATTTATCTGTCACCCCATTTCATTTTTCTGAAGCATTTTAAAGTATATCCCAAACGACTCATGCTTTCACCTGTTATAAATACTTCAGAATGTAGTTATAAATAATAAATATATTTTAACATAACCACTATGCTTATATCACCTATAAAAATTAATAATAATTTCTTACTATCATCTCCAGTTGTCTCAAATGTTACTTTACTATTGGCATGATCATGTCGGTACCTAAATAAGTTCTGTGTATGCCAAAGTCAATATCTGAATGGTACATAGTATTCTTGGCTAGATAGAAGAGTTGTGATATGGTATCAAGCACAGTGCAAGTTAAGCACAATGGAAGAATTTCATGTAGTCACTACGTATCTCAGCTCTCTAGTCAAAGTTTGGGCTCAAATCAGGGGTTGTGTTACTTGTGAGTTATGTGCTGTAGGGCAAATTCCTTAGTCTCTCTGAGTCTGTTTCTACAACTGTAAAATGGGAGTTGTGAACATTTAGTGAACAAATATATTTAAAACAGTTTTCATGATTCTCAGAAATAGTCTTAATAAATGTGTTTATTTTATTATTTAATATAGGTGTTCTTCTCTTCCTTTGTGTATATATATGTCTGTGTGTATGTGTGGGTATGTTTTGCTTTAGAATATGAAAATCTTAAGGTATTAGGCCATCAGAGAAAAATAATCACAATCAAGCTAATTCTTGAAACTTATTTGAAGAAAGGAGACCTTTCCAGTTAGTTGTATTAGCTAAGGTTTTAGAATTAAAATCAAAACTGATTTATAGCAGCCTTTCAACATGAAAAGAAACTGAGAAACTTTAGTGGTAAATTTCATAGTAATTGCAGAGTCTATGTGTGCCCTGAGTACACTTTAGATGTATATTCCACTTCCGTGGGTATATCAAAGAAACAATGTTATAGTATGTTAGAAGTTCATATAAAATACAGTTGATTAAAGGTTTAAACATTGGCCTTAATTTGTTGAAAACACTGAAATGTGTATTTGTGTTTATTTAAGAATACAAGGGTGGCATCTAGTGTTCAAATTACTTGAACTGCAGCTACATGGCCCTTAGAAACTCAGTGAATGCTAGAACAGGCATGTACTACTCATACAACGTATACAAAGTAACAGAAAACATGATAATTTCCCATTATATATGATTTTCTTATGGAGTGTAATCTGATGTTCATTCTGATCCTCTAAGTTTTTTGGTTTTGTTTTTGTTTTTTTAAATCAGATGGATTATATCCCCGGGTGTAGTCCTTTCAGTTTTTTTGTGAGATTTTGATTTGTGTATCATAATAAAAATGCCATCGACATCTGGTGAAAGCTGGATAAATTGCAGATAAAATTCTAATACTAATTACAGGAAAGGAGAACTTGTACAGTGAGTAATAATAATAATAGCAGCTAATATTTTGGGTACTTATTCTATGTTGATGTGCTTTTTGCTCTTTACCTTTATTATCTCTAATACTCAGGAATTCTATGAGTAAGGTATTGTATCCATTTTACAAACGTAATTAAACCTTAAAGAGATTGTTTGCAACATCACACAAAGTGTGGGAGACATTATGATAAGTGTGGTCTTCATGCAATGACATTGTGCTAGCTTACACGCTACCTAATTCCATAGTACTTCAATGATGCCAGCCATCAAACCAAAGCATAAAAATGACCATTGATTAAAGATAACAAAATATGAGCCTCCCATCAAGCCTCTTAGATAGCCTCAACCACCAGAGGGCAGACAACAGAAGCAAGAAAAACTACAATCCTGCAGCCTGTGGACCAAAAACCACAGTTACAGAAAGATAGACAAGATGAAAAGGCAGAGGGCTATGTACCAGATGAAGGAACAAGAAAAAACCCCAGAAAATCAACTAAATGAAGTGGAGATAGGCAACCTTCCAGAAAAAGAATTCAGAATAATGATAGTGAAGATGATCCAGGACCTCAGAATAAGAATGGAGGCAAAGATCGAGAAGATGCAAGAAATGATTAACAAAGACCTAGAAGAATTAAAGAACAAACAAACAGAGATGACCAATACAATAACTGAAATGAAAACTACACTAGAAGGAATCAATAGCAGAATAACTGAGGCAGAAGAACGGATAAGTGACCTGGAAGACAGAATGGTGGAATTCACTGCTAAGGAACAGACTAAAGAAAAAAGAATGAAAAGAAATGAAGACAGCCTAAGAGACCTCTGGGACAACATTAAACGCAACAACATTCGCATTATAGGGGTCCCAGAAGGAGAAGAGAGACAGAAAGGACCAGAGAAAATATTTGAAGAGATTATAGTCGAAAACTTCCCTAACATGGGAAAGGAAATAGCCACCCAAGTCCAGGAAGCGCAGAGAGTCCCATACAGAATAAACCCAAGGAGAAACACGCCGAGACACATAGTAATCAAAGTGGCAAAAATTAAAGACAAAGAAAAATTATTGAAAGCGGCAAGGGAAAAACGACAAATAACATACAAGGGAACTCCCATAAGGTTAACAGCTGATTTCTCAGCAGAAACTCTGCAAGCCAGAAGGGAGTGGCATGATATACTTAATGTGATGAAAGGGAAGAACCTACAACCAAGATTACTCTACCCGGCAAGGATCACATTTAGATTTGATGGAGAAATCAAAAGCTTTACAGACAAGCAAAAGCTAAGAGAATTCAGCACCACCAAACCAGCTCTACAACAAATGCTAAAGGAACTTCTCTAAGTGGGAAACACAAGAGAAGAAAAGGACCTACAAAAACAAACCCAAAACAATTAAGAAAATGGTCATAGGAACATACATATCGATAATTACCTTAAACGTGAATGGATTAAATGCCCCAACCAAAAGACATAGACTGGCTGAATGGATACAAAAACAAGACCCATATATATGCTGTCTACAAGAGACCCACTTTAGACCTAGGGACACATACAGACTGAAAGTGAGGGGATGGAAAAAGATATTCCATGCAAATGGAAATCAAAAGAAAGCTGGAGTAGCAATACTCATATCAGATAAAATAGACTTTAAAATAAAGAATGTTACAAGAGACAAGGAAGGACACTACATAATGATCCAGGGATCAATCCAAGAAGAAGATATAACAATTATAAATATATATGCACCCAACATAGGAGCACCTCAATACATAAGGCAACTGCTAACAGCTATAAAAGAGGAAATCGACAGTAACACAATAATAGTGGGGGACTTTAACACTTCACTTACACCAATGGACAGATCATCCAAAATGAAAATAAATAAGGAAACAGAAGCTTTAAATGACACAATAGACCAGATAGATTTAATTGATATATATAGGACATTCCATCCAAAAACAGCAGATTACACGTTCTTCTCAAGTGCGCACGGAACATTCTCCAGGATAGATCACATCTTGGGTCACAAATCAAGCCTCAGTAAATTTAAGAAAATTGAAATCATACCAAGCATCTTTTCTGACCACAACGCTATGAGATTAGAAATGAATTACAGGGAAAAAAACGTAAAAAAGACAAACACATGGAGGCTAAACAATACGTTACTAAATAACCAAGAGATCACTGAAGAAATCAAAGAGGAAATAAAAAAATACCTAGAGACAAATGACAATGAAAACACGACGACCCAAAACCTATGGGATGCAGCAAAAGCGGTTCTAAGAGGGAAGTTTATAGCTATACAAGCCTACCTAAAGAAACAAGAAAAATCTCAAGTAAACAATCTAACCTTACACCTAAAGAAACTAGAGAAAGAAGAACAAACAAAACCCAAAGTTAGCAGAAGGAAAGAAATCATAAAGATCAGAGCAGAAATAAATGAAATAGAAACAAAGAAAACAATAGCAAAGATCAATAAAACTAAAAGTTGGTTCTTTGAGAAGAAAAACAAAATTGATAAGCCATTAGCCAGACTCATCAAGAAAAAGAGGGAGAGGACTCAAATCAATAAAATCAGAAATGAAAAAGGAGAAGTTACAACAGACACCGCAGAAATACAAAACATCCTAAGAGACTACTATAAGCAACTTTATGCCAATAAAATGGACAACCTGGAAGAAATGGACAAATTCTTAGAAAGGTACAACCTTCCAAGACTGAACCAGGAAGAAACAGAAAATATGAACAGACCAATCACAAGTAATGAAATTGAAACTGTGATTAAAAATCTTCCAACAAACAAAAGTCCAGGACCAGATGGCTTCACAGGTGAATTCTATCAAACATTTAGAGAAGAGCTAACACCCATCCTTCTCAAACTCTTCCAAAAAATTGCAGAGGAAGGAACACTCCCAAACTCATTCTATGAGGCCACCATCACCCTGATACCAAAACCAGACAAAGACACTACAAAAAAAGAAAATTACAGACCAATATCACTGATGAATATAGATGCAAAAATCCTCAACAAAATACTAGCAAACAGAATCCAACAACACATTAAAAGGATCATACACCACGATCAAGTGGGATTTATCCCAGGGATGCAAGGATTCTTCAATATATGCAAATCAATCAATGTGATACACCATATTAACAAATTGAAGAATAAAAACCATATGATCATCTCAATAGATGCAGAAAAAGCTTTTGACAAAATTCAACACCCATTTATGATAAAAACTCTCCAGAAAGTGGGCATAGAGGGAACCTACCTCAACATAATAAAGGCCATATATGACAAACCCACAGCAAACATCATTCTCAATGGTGAAAAACTGAAAGCATTTCCTCTAAGATCAGGAACGAGACAAGGATGTCCACTCTCACCACTATTATTCAACATAGTTCTGGAAGTCCTAGCCACGGCAATCAGAGAAGAAAAAGAAATAAAAGGAATACAAATTGGAAAAGAGGAAGTAAAACTGTCACTGTTTGCGGATGACATGATACTATACATAGAGAATCCTAAAACTGCCACCAGAAAACTGCTAGAGCTAATTAATGAATATGGTAAACTTGCAGGATACAAAATTAATGCACAGAAATCTCTTGCATTCCTATACACTAATGATGAAAAATCTGAAAGAGAAATTATGGAAACACTCCCATTTACCATTGCAACAAAAAGAATAAAATACCTAGGAATAAACCTACCTAGGGAGACAAAAGACCTGTATGCAGAAAACTATAAGACACTGATGAAAGAAATTAAAGATGATACCAACAGATGGAGAGATATACCATGTTCTTGGATTGGAAGAATCAACATTGTGAAAATGAGTATACTACCCAAAGCAATCTACAGATTCAATGCAATCCCTATCAAATTACCAATGGCATTTTTTACAGAGCTAGAACAAATCATCTTAAAATTTGTATGGAGACACAAAAGACCCCGAATAGCCAAAGCAGTCTTGAGGCAAAAAAACGGAGCTGGAGGAATCAGACTCCCTGACTTCAGACTATACTACAAAGCTACAGTAATCAAGACAATATGGTACTGGCACAAAAACAGAAACATAGATCAATGGAACAAGATAGAAAGCCCAGAGATTAACCCACGCACCTATGGTCAACTAATCTATGACAAAGGAGGCAAAGATATACAATGGAGAAAAGAAAGTCTCTTCAATAAGTGGTGCTGGGAAAACTGGACAGCTACATGTAAAAGAATGAAATTAGAATACTCCCTAACACCATACACAAAAATAAACTCAAAATGGATTAGAGACCTAAATATAAGACTGGACACTATAAAACTCTTAGAGGAAAACATAGGAAGAACACTCTTTGACATAAATCACAGCAAGATCTTTTTTGATCCACCTCCTAGAGTAATGGAAATAAAAACAAAAATAAACAAGTGGGACCTAATGAAACTTCAAAGCTTTTGCACAGCAAAGGAAACCATAAACAAGACGAAAAGACAACCCTCAGAATGGGAGAAAATATTTGCAAACGAATCAACGGACAAAGGATTAATCTCCAAAATATATAAACAGCTCATTCAGCTCAATATCAAAGAAACAAACACCCCAATCCAAAAATGGGCAGAAGACCTAAATAGACATTTCTCCAAAGAAGACATACAGACGGCCACGAGGCACATGAAAAGATGCTCAACATCACTAATTATTAGAGAAATGCAAATCAAAACTACAATGAGGTATCACCTCACTCCTGTTAGAATGGGCATCATCAGAAAATCTACAAACAACAAATGCTGGAGAGGGTGTGGAGAAAAGGGAACCCTCTTGCACTGTTGGTGGGAATGTAAATTGATAGAGCCACTATGGAGAACAATATGGAGGTTCCTTAAAAAACTAAAAATAGAATTACCATATGACCCAGCAATCCCACTACTGGGCATATACCCAGAGAAAACCGTAATTCAAAAAGACACATGCACCCGAATGTTCATTGCAGCACTATTTACAATAGCCAGGTCATGGAAGCAACCTAAATGCCCAACAACAGACGAATGGATAAAGAAGATGTGGTACATATATACAATGGAATATTACTCAGCCATAAAAAGGAACGAAATTGAGTCATTTGTTGAGACGTGGATGGATCTAGAGACTGTCATACAGAGTGAAGTAAGTCAGAAAGAGAAAAGCAAATATCGTATATTAATGCATGTATGTGGAACCTAGAAAAATGGTACAGATGAGCCAGTTTGCAGGGCAGAAGTTGAGACACAGATGTAGAGAATGGACATATGGACACCAAGGGGGGAAAACTGCGGTGAGGTGGGGATGGTGGTGTGCTGAATTGGGCGATTGGGATTGACATGTATACACTGATGTGTATAAAATTGATGCCTAATAAGAACCTGCAGTATAAAAAAGCAAACAAAACAACTAATACTAAACTTTCATTGGGTTATTTGTATGGAAATATGTTAATATAAATGTTTCAGATATTACATGAAATTTCTAAAAATCTTATATTTGTATTTGTATGGAAATATGTATGGAAATATGTTAATATAAATGTTTCAGACATTATATGAAATTTCTAAAAATCTTATATGTTCTGGTATAATGTTATAAGTAATAATCCTAGTTATTACTTTAAAATGCATATCTCAGAAATAACTAATTTTCTTGTCAACTGCATTATTATGAACTTTCATCAAATCTTTTACCGTGGTCATTTTTAAGTCTTTTGTCATTTACAGACAGTTCTGGGTGTACTCTGATGATTTTGCAAATATGTTCCTATAAAAGGGTTTCATCTTCAAGAAATTCATGGAAAAGACTCTGACAAGTACAGGTTTCTGGTAACTGACTGTACTGCTGAACTGAATGAATAAGCATTTTCAGAACTCTGATGAAAAACTGATGAACTCATAAAAGTGCTAACAAAAGATCAAGATAAAAAAAAAACAATTAATTACATGGGACTGAGTGAACTGATGAGGATGAGTATAATTTTTGTGACTTTCTGTCTGAATTAAAAAAAAAAAAATCCCACAAGGACTCAGAGGCAAAGAATATACAAATCAATTTTCACTGCAAAGTAAAGGAGCTGTTACAGTGGAGGATTACTGGACTGAATGTCAGTATTATGACATAGTATGAGTATGTTTCATGTTTGGTAATTGCAATCATTCTTGCTTTTGTTGTAGTCATCCATGTACAATGCTTGGTGTCAGTCTATTTATCTCTTGTAAAAATAAAATACAGTGTGTGTGTGTGAAAAAAAAAAAAAAAGATAACAAAATATGACATTTGTCTACTTGTGACTTTATAACTGAAACCACCTCAAATGCCTATGTCATACAGCTGTAGTTTTAACAGAAACCAACACAAAAATCAGATAATCAGGTTATCCAGAGATATGTTTTGCTTACGAAAGGATATTTATTATTTTTTAAATATTTAATTAAGTAATAAAAGAAGTGCTGGAATCTCTTTCATTCTAGACCAGAGTTTATCAGCTATTGGCTTTGGCACTATCGACAGTTTGGGCCAGATATTCTTTTATTTTAGGGGTGTACTTTTGAATTGTAGGATGAATATGGTCCCCAACTACCCATTCCCAGGTTCAGAGTGATGAAATTTGTGTGGTGGTCCTTGAGGAAGGCCCTCTGCTAATAGCCTTCACCTCTTTAATTTTATATAGACACATTCCAAAATAATATTAAAATATTGGACTCTTTTGGCAGTGGAGCAGAGTAGTTGTAAATAAGACCAAGTTTCTATTCTATTGTGCTTCATGTCTAATGGGAGTGGAATATTACTTTTAGTCAAAGTTTAAGAATTATGTCATGGCAGAAATTAATTTCAAAGTTATATCTCTGGTAGATATAGTCTCTGGTAGAACCTTTTCTGCAAACACCTGATCCCAAGACTCTTCTCCATTTTCAAAGGCTAATCATTGTATATAATGAGAATAGTATAGATTTCCTATAATTCTGCAGTTTATCTTAAATTATGTTGTTTTTAGAAAATTGGTATCTAATTCTAGGTATGACATTTTAATAAACTGACAACAAAAAAATAAACAAGTAGTTCCTTACAACCTCAATATAAGGCACTTTTCTCTCTCTCTCTTTCTCTCTTAATCTTGTTAGATGGTAGAAAGAAGTTGGAAGTAGACCAAAAGGACTGAGGAATGAGCAAAGATAATCTATATGGTAAAAAAGGAAGCAATATAGCATAGTGAGGAGGACTTCACTGACATTTCAAAGATAATTTCAGTATAATTTTTAACTAGTTGTGTGACTATGAGTAAGGCTTCATAAATTTTTGGAAAAAAACGAAAAACTGAGTAAATGCACAAACTGTCAGAGTCTCACCTTCCTTCTATAGAAAGAAAAGTAGTATATATACTCTTTGTGTCACTCAGGAAACTTACCTGAGTAAAATACCTGATCTTTTATCAGGAAAGATCAAGTGAACTAATGAGTTTAGAAGTAGTTTATTTGTAAAGATCAAATAAGATGTGTATTATATAAATCCTCTAAAATTCCCATTAAAATATCCATAAATTTACAAAAAGAAAACAATTATTAATAGCAGTGTTTAAGACAACATCAGGCCATAGCCTGGGCAAAATTTCAACTACATGTCTAGTCATTCATTTTTATGTTTTCAAATTATCTTAACAAAACTTACTAAACATGGATTTAATGTTTCTATTTACAGATTCTTTACCAGCAAAATTTTTTGTCTTTCTATTTGACCTCACCTTGGTAATGTCAACAATAGTTCCAGAATTCAAGCACTTTTTAGTGGCTGGAAATTATCACTATCTTTTGACTTTCTTTTAATAAATTAATAGTTCTTTTACATTTATATCTGTGACTTTTCTTCATCTTTGTGAGTAACAAAACAAGTAGACACAAAGGAAATGGAATACACTGTATGGAGAATTAATTTGGCAGACATATAATTTTATCTGCTGAAAGGTGACTCAGTGCTAAACTATTAGAAGTAAATTACCTGATGCAATATACTATAGAGCTGTAGAAAGCTATGCATAAATTCAAATCCATTAAGTTTAACACAATTTCCCCAAGTAATATAAAAATCCTTCATGATGAAGCAACCAAAACAACAAAAAGGCTTATATAAGCCAAGTTGACTTTAAAGACACTTTTAGATTATATACAGGTGACAAGCTGTATGATATTTATTCATAGTTGAATTTTTGGAAAAAAATCATATCCAAGCATACCAAAAATGTATTCTAAGTCCTACACACTAAAATAATAGAATAGGTATAGATGAATTTTATAAAAGCTTTTAAGTGCACAAAAGTGAACCAAGTATCAAAAGGAAAACTGTGGAGTGTTCTTTTAGAAAATGAAGTTATTTCTGTCAAGTAAAAATTCACCTTATTTCAACTGCTTTATATGTTCATGTTTTGGCATATTGGATTTCCTTCAAGAGAAGCACTAATTTACTTTGTAGTATGGAGAAACTTTCTATTAGTATTTGCAAGCTCAATGCTGTCTTGTCTTGTGAAACATGTTATTAACTGTTAATCCACACAACACCCCTTGTTAAATAGGTCATTATTATTATCTTCACTTTCCAGCTGAGGAAACACACCAAGAGAGGTCACAGAGTGAGTCAAGGCCAGGATTAGCCATGAAAAGCACCCAGTTGTCAGTGCTTTCCTTGGTCTACCCAGCCACACTAAATAGGTGAGATGACTTGCCTGGATAGCCACAAAGAATGGGAGCTGTCCCAGAGCTTGTATAACCCAACTCCTAATAAAGACAGCCTGTGTCGTCCTTGCCTCTGGACTTCATACAAGTTAGCCTAAATTTGAATTGGTGGAGCCCTCACTAATATTCTTGACCTAGATCCTGAACGTTGCCCTTACTATTCCTCACCTCATGTCACCATCACTACTGAAACCCTGTGAGTTTACCTGTGGTTTGCTCTACTCTGGACCTATTTCTACAGAGAGAAAGGTAAATAGTACTGAGGGGATTTTACAACCTAGGGTGATATTTCTGGAGGAACTGGAACCTGTATTAATTCTCTTAAAAAAACTAGACTGAATTTATAATCTTTTAAAATATCTAAATGTTTGAGAAAAAATAAATGAACATGTAATTAAAACTGTCAGAAATTCTAGACAGCCGCTAAGATATAGGCAATAGATAACAGTATATTTTATGAGATATTGATAGACAATGAAGCCATGAATTTTGTAAGTAAGTCAACTTCCAATTGTTAACAAGTCTCTCACAGTAGCAAGCACTTTAACCTAAAGAAGATGTATGATCAAGGAAATAGAAAAGAACTCTTAAGACCATCTAATTGCAAACAAAAATACTGGGTTTTGTCGGAACTATGTAGATTTCACAGTTATTGAAATGTGGAGGACATGGGTTACCAATCATATTTATCAAAAACATATTCGTATTTTAATTAACCTAAAATCTCACTGGGAAATAAAGACATTTGCTCAAAATAGCATTAAGGTTTACCTATTGCTAAAATATCCTATCAATATTACATAGCATTTAATATATTTGATGTAATTGATAAAATGCACAAAATTTTTTGCTTTGTATAATAAAATATGGTCCTAGTTATTTTTCTTCAATTTGAATGAAATGGAAAAACACTTCCCAGGTGGAAAATAATAATAAAATATACCAAAGCTGACAGAAAAAAAGAAAGAAATTCAGATTATCCATTAACTACTAAAACAATTGAATACGTTATTAAAACTTTCATTAAAAAAAAAACAAAACCCTAGCCCAGATGGCTTCACTATTGAATTCTTGCCCACATTTAGAAAGAAATAAAAATTCTGCACAACATTTTCAGAGAAGAGAAAAACAAGGAACAGTCCCCAGCTAACCTTATGGGGTCAGCATAGCCTTTACTCTAAAATTTTAAAAGGATATTATAAGAAAAAAAAAAAAAATTACAGACAAATTTCTTTCAGGAACATAGTAGAAAATTCCTAAATGAAATGTGAGCAAATCATATCAAAAGACAGATAATATAACAACATTAAATAGGGTTGATTTTAGGTCTGTAAGAGAAGTTTAATATTCAGAAAGCAATCAATCTAATTCATATCATTGATAGAATAAAGAGGAAAATGGCATAATTATCTAAATAGATGTAGGAAAACTTTTAATAAAATTCGATATTCTTTTATGGTAAAAACTTTTAGCAAACTAGGAATAGAGGAGAATCTTCTTAATCTGTTAAAGGATATCTATAATACAAAAGTCCATAGCAAAAATTACATTTAATAAAAGCATATCAAAAACTTCCTGTTAAGACTGGGAACAAGATAATGAAGCCTGATATCATCAGTTCTATTCAACTTTGTACCAGATGCACTAGCATGTGCAATAATATAAAAAGAAATGAAAATTATAAGGTTTGCAAAGGAATAAATAAATGGACACTGTTTGCAAATGGCATGAATATGCACACAAAAAAACCCAAAAACACTTGTAAAATGACAGAATCAATAAGTAAATTTAATATGGCTGCAGATAAAAACAATTAGAAAATAAAAATGTTAAAAGAAAGCATTAATTTTAACATCAAGCACATCAAATTTCTAATATATATCTAATGAAATTTGTGCAAAATCCTTGTACATAAAATTACAAAATATTACTGAGAAAAACTGAAGAAGAGCTAAATAAACAGAGGAATTTATTAAGGATTGTAAATATATCAGTTCTCCCTCAAATTATGAACAGATTCAAGGCAATCCCAATTAAAATCATAGCATCATTTTTATACATATTGATAAGTTTATTTTAAAATTCATATGGAAATGCAAAAAGGCCAAGATAAGGCAAGGTGATCTTGGATAAGAAGAAAGTCAGAGTATTAACATTACCAGATATCAACACCTATCAAAAAATCACAATAATTAATACTTTATGATATTGACACAGGAATAGAAAAACTGACCAATGGCATGCAATAAAGAGTCCAGAAAAAGAGTCATGTATATAGCCATCTACTTAGGTGACATTGCATTGCAGTGGAAGAAAACGTTATGCTAATGAATCTGAATCCTTATGTCCTCAATACACCAAAATTGATTCCAGATGGAGTGCAGAACTAAATCTGAACTATAATACAATAAAGGTTGTAGAAGATAATGTATGTGAATATCTTGATGACTAACATAGTAAAGTTTTCTTAAAGAGAAAACAAAAAGCATTAGCTTAAGATAACACTAATTATTTGTACCTCATAGAAATTAAGATCTCCTGTTTATCAAAATATTTCATGAAGATAGTTTAAAAGGCAGAGAGGGTAAAAACATTTGCTATATATATATTTTTATATAGGAAAAATAAACTGAATATATAACAAACTACTACAACTCAATAAAAAGATTGATGACCTAACAGAAAAAAGTAGGCAAAACCTTTTTTCAGGCATTTCACAAACAGGATATCCAAATGGCTAATAAACACATGTAAAAGTGATCAATACCATTAGCCATCAAGCACATGCAAATTAAAACCATGATGCAACAAATATGCACAAGATCTACATGAAGAACACTATAAATCTCTGATGAATGAAATCAAAGAAGAACTAAATAAATGGGGAGATATTCCATGTTCATGGACAGAAAGACTCAGTATTGTCAAGATGTCAGTTCTTCCCAACTTGATCTATAGATTTGGTGCAATCCCAACGAAAATCTCAGCAAGTTATTTTGTGGATATTGACAACCTGATTCTCAAGTGTGGATGGAGAGGCAAAAAACCCAGAATAGCCAATGTAATGTTGAAGGAGAACAAAGTCAAGGACTCACACAATCTGACTTGGAAACTTAATGTAAAGTTACAATAATCAAGAAAGAATAAACCAGTGGATCAATGGAACAGAATAACAAGCCCAGGAATAGACCAACATAAATATAGTCAACTGATTTTTGACAAAAGAGCAAAGGCAATGCAATGCAGCAAACATAGTCTTTTCAACAAATGTCACTGGAACAACTGAACACCTACACCTACATGTTGATAAATGATGGATCTAGATTCATAAAAACAAAAATCAGACCTTACCATACTTCACAGAAATTAAACTGGATTATAGACCTAAATATAAAATGTAAAACTATAAAACTCCTAGAGGATAATATGGGAGAAAACCTCGATGGCATTGGGTGTTGCAATGACTTTTAGATACAACACCACTGTCACGATCCAGGAAAGAAAAATTGATAAGCTGGATTTCATTAAAACTAAAACTTCTGTGAAAAACAGTGTCAAGAAAATAAGAATATACGCCACAGACTGGGAGAAAATATTTGCAAAAGACACATCTGATAAAGGATTGTTATCCAAAATATACAAAGAGATCTTAAAACCCAACAATAAGAAAATGAAGCACTGATTTAAAAATGGGCCAAAAATCTAAACAGACACCTCTCCAAAGAAGACAGATGACAAGTGAGCATATGAAAAGAAGCTCTACATCACATGTCATCTGAAAAATGTTAAATTAAAACAATAGTGAGATACCACTACACATCGATGAGAATAGCCAGAATCTGAAACACTGACAACACCAAATGCTAGCAAGGGTGTGGGACAACAGGAGCTCTCACTCACTGCTGGTGGGGATGCAAAGTGGTACAGACACTCTGAAAGACAGTTCTGTGGTTTCATACAACACTGACATTCTCTTAACATAAAATCCAGCAATCAATCACTCTCCTTGGTAACTTCCCAAAGGAGTTGAGAACTTATTGTCCATACAAAAACCTGCACACAAATGTTTATAGCAGCTTTATCCAGAATTACCAAAATTTGGAAGCAACCTTTATGCCCTTCAGTAAGGGAATGGATTAATAAACCATGATACATCCAGACAATGAAATATTATTCAGTGCTAACAAGAAATGGCCTATCAAGCCATGAAAAGACATGGAGGAACCTTAAATGCATGTTACTAAGTGAAGGAAGCCAATCTGAAAAGGCTATATACTGTATGATTCCAACTATATGACATTCTGGATAAGGTAAAACTGTGGAAATAGTAAAAAGATCATTGGTTACCAGAGGTTAGGGGGTGAGGATAAACAGGGAGAGCACAGAGGATTTTTAGGGCAGTGAAAATACTCTGCATCATATTATAATGATGGATACGTGTCATTACACATTCATCCAAACCCATAGACTATACAATACCAAGAGTGAACTTCTGGGTGATTACGATGTGTTAATGTAGATCTTCAATAGTAAATGTACCACTGTGGTAGAGCACGTTGACAACTGGGGAGGTTATATGTGTGTATGGACTGGGGATATAGGGGAAATATCTGTACCTTCCTCTTGGCTTGCTGTGAACCTAAAACTGCTCTAAAAAATTAAAGTTTAAAAAAGAGTTTAAATGAAACACACAAGCACACAAATGCACATATTAATACGTACAATGACACCACTATACACCTACCAGAAATGCTGGGGGCAAGTACTGCAAGTGAGAGTATAAATTGGTACAATCTCTTTGGAAAGGTGTCTAACGGTATCTCTTAAAACAAAAGATATAAACACCTTATGCCACAGAAAATACACTAGATACTGAAAATGTGTATATATGTGCACTGGAAGACGTGTACAAAAATTAACGATATCGTTATTTAACATAGTGAAAAACTGGAAACAACCCAAATATTCATGAATAGAAGAATGTAAATAATTTTAGAATATTGATACAGTGGAATGTTGCATGACAATGAACATTAGTAATCTACTTCTACAGGCAACAACATATATCGTTTCACAGATATAGCACTGAGTGAAAGAAGCCAGATGTAAAAATATATACTATACGATTACATTTCTTTAAATGTGCTAAGCAGGAATAATCCGTGTGATGAAAGTCAAAATCGTTCTCTTTGGGAAAGCTGGGGGAAGGTGATGTCTAGGAGAATTCAAGGGAAGCTTCTAGTAATATTGTACATCTTGATCTGGATGCTGGTTACAAAGACTGGATTAACATATCAGGATAATTGAGCTGAACACAAGATTTTATATACATAAATTTTTTGTTATGCATTATACATTGATAGAAAAATTAAAGAAAAAGCAGACATCACTGCAAAGACAAAGGATACACAACATTTTCTCTTTTTCACGACTGTATAAGGATGACTAAATTCAAGTAGTAAACCAATCTAATAGACCAAGGGGAAGGTAAGAGGAAGAACCATGCTTAATCCTTCGATAAAAATGGAACAATTTCTATTACTTGTCAACAGATACTTTCTTATTAAGCAGCCATTGTTCATGGATGCCAATTGCTTTCAGTTGATATAACAATTTCCTTCTGTAAGTAAATATTGCTTATCTTAAATACAGGCACTACTTTACAAATAAATTCCCAAGTCATAAAGAAGACTCAACTCAGCCAACATAACACCGCTATTAAAAAGTAAACCCAAAGTACACATTTCTCTTGCCATAAACCAGATTCAAAATGTTCAGGTTATCTGCAGCAAAGCCTGAGTGAGTTTTATTCTCCTCTTGATTCCATACACCAGAGAGACTCTTCATGCCAGCTGGCTGCAGCAGAAGCCAGACACAGAAATGAAACAGCAAATTATAAAGCCACCGATGCTGACTCCCTCTTAAACCACCTGCCCTGTTATCAAATGTCATACTGTTCCTCATTCCAGCACTCTCCTCTTGGATTGGCGACCTAGTGTTTTAATGTCATGCTCTCCGTACTGTAATAACAACAAAATGAACCAAGTTTTCTAAATCTACTCCCTAGAGGGGGGTGGGCACAGATAGTCTTAAGCTTTGCACACTGTTACCCAGGTCCTGAGCTAACTTTGGTATGGTCACTCTGATTATTAATACTTTCCTGGCTAATCAGTGTCTTTGAGGCCCCTCCCCAGAAATTTCCATGTCTAAGCACATTTAGCCACAGCTAAATGTGTGGCTATTTTAGTTTCTTACTTACCCCATTCCTTTAGCAAATTTAGCATGAAAGACAGACAGTGTCCTGTGGGGCAGCGTCACTATTCTATGCTGCTCTGGGCAACCTGCGACTTGGGTCATAGACCCCATGATAGTTTTATTATCATGAGCTAAAGAGGTTTTATTTGTTCCTAAAGAGAGGCACATTCATTCATTCATTTTGTGGGTTGAGCATAAGAAATATCCCTTTTCCTTTAGTTTAATATTTCATATTGATGAAGCATAATGTATAGCAGGACCTGCTCTGTTCCATACATTGCCTGCATCTATCCCGAAAAGCCAATAAATACAATCCCGAATTTTAGTAGCAATTGAAAGAATTAAAAGATCTTAGCAGCGAACAGTATATCACATTATGAAAGAAATTTAGAGATGAAGACATGAAGACTAAAATAGATCCATGACTTGCTCAAGATCAGACCACTACTCAGTTGGTATTAGGTAATCTGCCTCTATTTTATTAGTTTATAAAAGAGGTAAGCAGAGAAACAAATGGAAAACTGGGGAGAAGAATATTCTCAAAAACATTTTACATTTACTCAAAAGTAACAACTTTTGAGACAACTAACTTAGGCAACACTTCCTTGCCAGAATGATATTTAGTAGAATATATTATGTGTATTTATATATATATATATATATATTTGTATTGTACAAGTACATATATATGTACATATATATTATACATGTACTTACATGATATATATGTATACATATATCACATATGTGTATCATTCTTGTCTATATATTACTTTTTGAGAACTGAAAACTCACAGAATCCTCAGAAATTTCAGAGAGCATGCCACTCTAGACTAGAACTTTTTTTTTTAGAGTTTGCCCTTTTTAAAAATTACTATTATTATTATTATTATTTTGGTCGCACCGCTGCTTGCGGGGATCTTAGTTCCCCGACTAGGGATCGAACCCAGGCCCTCGGCACTGAGAGCACGGAGTCTTAACCACTGGACTGCCAGGGAATTCCCCTAGCCTAGAACTTCTTAAGCCAGGACCCAAGAACTTTAGGAGATCTCAGGAGTTCAAAGGGTCTGTGAACCAGATGATATTTGTGAAGTATTTTGTATATGTATATATATGTGTACATTTCTGCATTTCTGGAATATGATGAGTTTATAGCTTTTACAAGATTCTCAAAGGAATCTTTCACCAAGAACATCTTAAGCATCAGTGTTCTATACTCAATTTTGTATTATTTGCTCAGGATTACCCAGCAAGAACTTTTTTCTTTATTATTATTATTTTGTTCAAAATATAAACTTCTTGGATAGAATAATCTATATTCTGTATTCTTCAATCTTAACCTTTTCACATTTAAAATCTGGAGAAATGTGAGTTAATTTGAGTTCCTCAAATTTAATTAATCAGTTTTGCTGAGTCTAATAGAATTTTTTCAAAAGTGGTAGTGCATGTCTAAACTTGCAGACTACCCTTCAAGGCCCAAATCAATTCATATAACCATTGCCAAATGGTATATTTCAATTAACTGTATCACACTGACACTTTTATATCAGTTACTATAAGGAACAAATTATGCTGACTGTTGCCAAACAAACATTTTTCACTTTTAAAGTTTGTTGATCTTCTAATAACATTACCTAAGAGTGTTATAAATTTGTCATATCTATTTGCTTATTTTTTTGTTTATATTTTGTCTAAAATATAAGCCCAGTGAAGGCAAACAGTGTGTGGTAGATACAGTAGACTGGCCCATACTTCTTATGTCCCAATTTCCTTCTGGGGTGACTTCTTACACTGCAAAAGCCAGAAAACTAAAAGCAAAGAAAAAGCAAACAAACAAAAAAAAACCCCCAACTTTTCCAGGACACATTCCAGGTTAAGTTTTCAGATGTGACTCATGTTCTTGAGTCATTTACATGCATCTATTTGAAACTGAAATTATGTTAGATGGGGAAAGAAGCAGAGATTGTACAGGGTGTCCAAATTTTGCTGGTGCAGATCTAGCAGATCTGATGTGACTTTGGAGCCAATGGTTCTAGTAGTTGCTCTCTGATCTTGGAATTACAGCTAACTAAGGTTCTGAGATCTGCACTCATCAATTAGACAAGTCTTCCTGATTCTCCATCTCCTCTTTTTAAAAAATAAAAATTCTACATATTTGAGATGTACAATATGATGGTTTAATTGTCATCTTTTTGACTGTAGCAGAGATGGTGGTCAGTCATGGGGACTCACCCATTCCAACGTTTGGAAAGAGCCAATTCCTTGGATTAAATCCATTTTTGCTGAAAATAGAGTGGTTTCTGTCTTTCATAATTCATTTCTGACTCATATGTGGGCACTCAATTTTTGTTGACTGAATGAATACAGTTCTAAGGAAGCATAAAATACATTAAAAAATGAAACACATTACAAAGAAAGTTCACTTGTTGGGTTGCCCAGGAATCAGACCCTAAGACAGAAATTGTACAATTAGTTCATGGGCAGGTGCTCTCAGGATCAACCCCGGGATTGGCCAGTGACGGAAGTTGAATTGTGATGTATCTGCAACAAAGGCATCAGCCAATCAAACTAGGGAGGCTCTAGAGCTAGAATGGCTCTTTTGAGCTGGGAAGAGTGACAGGCTGTTATGCTCTTGTATCAACTAGCAACTGGATGTGGACTGACATCCTCCTGAGAGGTGTGATCATGGGGTAGGCTGTGCTCTTCTTGGGCTACGGCAAATCCCAAAGAGGACTTGCTGACTCAGCTGACAGCTGTTGGCCACCAACATTCCAGGCTGGTGGGGAAATGGGTCATTTAGTTATGGGAAGAGGTAGGGGTGGATTGGGCCAGGAACTATGTCTTCTATCTCACAAAGATAGCATTAAGGAAGAAGAGCCATGTGACTTTGGACCAGCAAGCCTGGATTTGGGCACCATTTCTTTCACTTGATGGCTGTGGGAATTCGGACAAGTCATTTAACTCTCTGAATTGGTTTCTTCATCAATAGAAAGATAATAATAACATATTACTATATAATAATAATAGCAACAGACGTTAATGGTTTATTGTAATATATGCAAAAGAGCCTTGCAATCTGCAGATCATACTATTAAAATTTCAGTTATGATTTTACAGAAAGTTTGGCTCAAAATGATATGATTTAAGTCAGTGCTCACTTTAGCTATACACACACTAAAAATTGTAATAACAGGAATAATATAGAAAAAATTGCAGAGAAAGTAAATCAGAGAAAGACAGAAATAGGATTAAGGTACGTTTCATTTATTCATTTATTCTTACATTTATAAATTTATCAAATGACATGTGATTGTGAAAACACTCTGTGAAAAGACTCAACTGTTATTAGGACAGGCATGTCATGCAATGTTTGAACATGGGTAGACACTGACCTTCTTTGACTTTAAAAGAAAATAAACTATCCAACCTTTTTTGCCTGTTCCAATGTTACTATACATCGACAGGCCTGGAAGGGTTATCAAGAGCTTGGTTCTCAAAACTAATCCCACACTCACTAAACTTTTCATCACTGTTATGGAACATATAATTTTCTTTTTTAAAAAAGACATCAAATTAAAACCATGCTGCCCTGTAAACTTTTCAACACACAATCTTCCACAGCTTTACTTATGTCTTAGGATTCAGTGCAGTAATCAAGATCCTATGATGTATGTGCCAAAGACAGCATGACAGTGGTGTAGGGGGGCAATGTTTCATACCACCTACACAATTTTCTTTATATTTCTGAGACAGCTCCTACTGTCAGGAGAATTGATGGTCACAAAATAGCCACATAACTTTTACTCTCTGTACATAAAAGTTAAGAATCAGTTTCGTTGACTCTTCTCCAAGTTGGCAAACAGATAAATATATAACCACCCTCAGGCTAAAACTATGGCATACCTCTCTTAAAAAGTGGCCAACTACTGGTTTAGTGAATATTGTGCTAAATTCTCTTGTTCTCATTACCTTCTAGGGTGAGCTTCTTTCCCCCCTTTATGATGTAAAATGTACATGTAAAAAAGGGTACATATTAAGCAATTTTAAGACCTCTCTTATTAACTCTCTTGGAGCTACTAAGTTAACATTTAGTTTCTTGAAAGATTTCAAGTCAAATAAGATTAGAAAAAAATAATGAAATTCAACGTATGGAATAGAGTCTCTTATTTTTTTGACATTTTTATTGGAGTATAATTGCTTTACAATGGTGTGCTACTTTCTGCTTTATAACAAAGTGAATCAGTTATACATATACATATATCTCCATATCTCTTCCCTCTTGCGTCTCCCTCCCTCGCACCCTCCCTATCCCACCCCTCTAGGTGGTCACAAAGCACGAGCTGATCTCCCTGTGCTATGCGGCTGCTTCCCACTAGCTATCTATTTTACATTTGGTAGGGTAAATATGTCCATGCCACTCTCTCACTTTGTCCCAGCTTACCCTTCCCCCTCCCCGTGTCCCCAAATCTATTCTCTAGTAGGTCTGCGTCTTTATTCCTGTCTTGCCCTAGGTTCTTCGTGACCATTTTTTTTTTTTTTTTTTTTTAGATTCCATATATATGTGTTAGCATATGGTATTTGTTTTTCTCTTTCTGACTTACTTCACTCTGTATGACAGACTCTAGGTCCATCCACCTCACTACAAATAACTCAATTTCGTTTCTTTTTATGGCTGAGTAATATCCCATTGTATATATGTACCACATCCTCTTTATCCATTCATCTGTCAACGGACACTTAGGTTGCTTCCATGTCCTGGCTATTGTAAATAGAGCTGCAATGAACATTGTGGTACATGACTCTTTTTGAATTATGGTTTTCCCAGGGTATATGCCCAGTAGTGGGATTGCTGGGTCCTATGGTAGTTCTATTTTTAGTTTTTTAAGGAATCTCCATACTGTTCTCCATAGTGGCTGTATCAATTTATATTCCCACCAACTGTGCAAGAGGGTTCCCTTTTCTCTACACCCTCTCCAGCATTTATTGTTTGTTGATTTTTTGATGATGGCCATTCTGACTGGTGTGAGATGATATCTCGTTGTAGTTTTGATTTGCATTTCTCTAATGATTAATGATGTTGAGCATTCTTTCATGTGTTTGTTGGCAATCTGTATATCTTCTTTGGAGAAATGTCTATTTAGGGTCTTCTGCCCATTTTTGGATTAGGTTGTTTGCTTTTTTGATATTGAGCTGCATGAGCCGCTTGTAAATCTTGGAGATTAATCCTTTGTCAGTTGCTTCATTTGCAAATATTTTCTCCCATTCTGAGGGTTGCCTTTTCATCTTGTTTATGGTTTCCTTTGCTGTGCAAAAGCTTTTAAGTTTCATTAGGTCCCATTTGTTTATTTTTGTTTTTATTTCCATTTCTCTAGGAGGTGGGTCTAAAAGGATCTTGCTGTGATTTATGTCATAGAGTGTTCTGAATAGAGCATAGAGCCTCAGAGGAAAGATGGGAAAGCTACAAAGAATGAGATTGAAATTTTACCAGTAGAGTACCATATCTGAAAGTCATGGAAAACTAGCCAGATTAAATGAAAATACACCACAATCACCTCAAATTGCCAGCTCTATTACTTATCTATTTCTGTGAATCAAACCACCCCAAAACTTGGTGACTTAAAAGAACAATCATTGTATTTGCTGATGATTTGGGCTAGGCCCAGCTTGTTAGTTCAGTGGCTGGCCTTGCCTGTGGTCACTCACGTGGCTACAGTCAGCTGGTGGGTCAGCTTGGAGCCTCAGCTGGGAAGGCTCATGTCTGCTCCATATGGTTTTATCCTCAAGTGAGCTAGGCCAGGCTTTTACATGGCAGCAGTGTTGCCAAGAGCAAGACAGCCCAAGCCCCAGTTCAGAAGGGTTTTTCACATGTCTGCTGGCATCCCACTTGCTAATGCCCATTCATCACAGAAAGTCACACAGACAAGCCAAGATCATTGAGAGAGGGACTACACAAATGCATGCATTATCCATTGGAGGCCATCATAGCAACAATCTACCATACGAACCAACTAAATTCACTCAGGTGGCATGATTAGTGAGAACAGAAACAAAACTGAGCCAACCACATATGAGGGTGAAACCTATGGCTCTACTACTAACTAGCTGTGTGACTTTAAAAAGACCACTCTGTGTGTATCAGATTCCTCTCAGGTAAATGATATAAAGATAGAGATAATGAGGACAAGGGTAGCACACACGAAAGTTAAGGTTTATGAATTATTAATTGTACACATAATAGAATAAAAATAGATTATTAAATTCTTGTGTTTTATGCTAAAAAATTCCACTGAATTATCCAATAGTTTTATTATTGCTTAGAACTGTAAAATGTACACATTTTCTACACCACCTAATATATATGAAAGAGAAATCTAATGTACAATCTTTAAAAGCATGTGTTGTACTGTAAACATCCTATTTAGAGAATTTTATCTTTTTTTATAAAATCATCATGAGAAAGAAGCCGTAATTTTGGTTCGGATTATATGCTGCTGAACTTTCCCCCAGGACTGCTCCTAATACGCACATACAGTTGACCCTTGAGCACTACACGATCCACAGGTGGTTGAATCTGTGGATGCAGAACCATGAATACAGAGGAACCGTTTATGGGAAGGGCTGACTATCAGTTATAAGTGGATTTCCAACTTCACAGAGGGTTGGCACCCTTAACTCCTGCGTTGTTCAAGGGTCAACTGTACTGCGTTTTACTCAGAGGGCTTTTTATGGAATGTAAATAAGTATCCTTTCAATTTCAAAGGTTGTACAAATAATTGCTACACCATTAGGCCAGCTCACCAAATCAAGTTTTTTTTTTTTCCTGTATTTAAGCCAAAACTATCCCCTGAAGTTCTTAAATTGTAGTGCATTAGGTAGAGAGAAGGATATGCTACAGTAATGAAAAGATCCACAAGTTAACTTTTAAACAGGTTAGCTGGTATCTTTTTCAGTGAAGGATGAGTAGGTTGTGGCTATGGCTCCAGAAATTCAGAAAAATCCACAGTTAAACACTAGGTTTCCATGGGTGATCCAGATGTCAACGTCTTCAGCCATTAGGAAGGAAAAAGAAAGAGCCAGTACACTGCAAGGGTCTTCTTATTAAGTGAATTGAACGTTGTATACATTATTGCCATTTATATCCTGTTCGTTAGAACCTAGCCTCATGGTCATACTTGGCCATACCTAGTCACAGGGAAGCTGAGAAATATAATCTGGCTGAGGAGCCATTTTCCCAGGAAAAAGGGGAATAGATGGAGGAGAGGCCAGTAATCTTCTCCATATATGACATCTAAGTAACTAAATACTTCTTATAAATGGAGTTCAAGCGTATTAAGGCGTTATTTATATTTCTCTAGATTCTGAACCCCTCAACTATATTGTTTAAAATTCTATATTAATTATCAAAAAGTACAGACTCTTAGATTTGAAAGTAAGAAGCAGCCTGGGGTAGGAATCTTCTCACTGGTTTTTCTGCAAGGTGGTCCCAGGTGCTGACTGGCTATTTCCATTGACAGAAAACTCCTATTGCATGATGTTACCCACTTCAAAAATCCTCATGCATGCCAAAATCTAACTCCTGTTAATTTCTGTTTATTTATCTTAGTTGTGCTTGTGGGACAACACAAAGAGTCTATTCTCTCTTCTATATGATATCCTAAGATTATGTGAAGACTTTCTTTCCCCTTAATCCTTTCTTTTTCAGGTTAAATATCCCCTGTAGGTGTAAGAATTTCTGTTTGAGGTCTACCTGGATGAGTACACTGTGAGAAATAAAGCAGCTGTTTGAGAATGCTGAAGCAATAATATTTCTCCAAAAAAATACTAGATATTTATTTTTAAATGATGGTTTATTTCCTAACTGTTTCCTCACAGTTTAACAAGGTGATTACCCAAGTGTGGTCCCCAGACCAGTAGTCAGCAGCGTTTGGGAATTTTTAGAAAAGCAGAATGCAAATACTCGGGCCCAAACTCAGATTTACTAAATCAATTTCTCTAGGGGCAGGATCCTGCAATCTGCTTTACCACATGATTCAGGCTGCTAAAATGGAGAAACATGGGACTAAGGAAATAGAAATAAGCTATGTGCATTGATTATTTATGAGGCAGAAAATGCTAATTAACTTACTAGTGGCATACTTTTGTATTTACTAGAAACTAATAATTATTTCCTTACTAAGTAAAGTAAGCTATCTTTTTGTAAACATATGTGAACTTCAGATCTTCTTGCTTCTTAAGTAATGATGGTTAATAATCACATCCCCTGGATTCAGTGAATGGTTACAAGAGTGTCTAGGACGGTTCCTGACGATAATTTTCCTTGCTTTAATTGTTCGGTAAATATAATGGCTGTAATGAGTAAGCACAGAAAGAAGCCAGCTAAAGGGAACACTGTGTTTTTTACAATCCTCTTTCCTGATCTTCATTTGCTTGGCTTTATTTTCCAACTGGAAATGGTGAAGTCCTCAATATTTTGTGAGAGCAAGAAACAATGTTTACATGACCTACATAATTTACATGGTAAATTCCACCTCATTAGTGATTAAATTTTAACTTCAGAAACAATATTATCTTCCTGAGTTTTCAAACAAGAAAAGCCACCTTGAAACATGACTAGAGACAGCAGGGTCTTTCATTCAATCTTGAAAGTGTTAACAGATTTTTAAAATAATGATTAATTTTTACATATTGATTTAAATAATGATTCATTTTAAGTTTAAATAAAATGTTGATTATCTGCTATGTACCAGGAACTGATTCATGCCACCAGTGAAACCAGAACACTTTTCTCCCTTCTTCTGTGGTCTATAAGTCTGACCACTGTACAACTTTCATTACCTCCCAAAAAGATTTGGACATGTGTGAATTCCTGAGAAATTGGAGATATGATAAGAGATAATGCAGGGCACTGCAACCCAGTAACATCAGCTTGTAAGAAACTAGCTTGACCTAAAAGAAAATTAGTAGACAAATATGAGTTTATCCAAAAAATATTTACTTCCATTAATTTCAGACTTCTGATGCTTACATTTTCATATAATTGTTATGTTAGTATGAGTCATTCCTAAACATTATAGAGAAGAGAAACCCTAAAAAACTTGGATTCCAATAAGCACAGTGGTAAGTAATAAGGAAACCATGTGGTGATTTGTCTTAAAATACATAGAAGGGGCGGCAGAGTATAATGGACATAAGCCTGGGTTTTGGATTTACACTGAACTGAGTTGATTCCAAAGTCAACCCAAGCATACTAACTTTGGACAGTTTACTAACCTAACTGGATACAACTCCAAATTCAATTTCTAGTTGTACTACCTCTGACAAATTAACTGTCCTCTTGGAACAGTGTCCTTATTTGTTAGATGATTATTAAAATATCTACGTCATAGAGCTTTTGTAAATAGCAAATATGATTATGTAAGTATAGCAGAACAGGATCCCTGTGCTATGTACACTTCACGTCTGTCCTCAACCCTAGTTGGCTGAAGTGATGCTTGGAGAGTTGATCTGTATTAGCAAGAAAGAGGCCCTCCATGCTGAAGACTCCTATTTTCCTCCTGTCATGGAGAAATGGAGAGATGATTTTCCCTATATCACATACGAAAGTCAGTCTTTCCCTCCCCCCTGCCACAATGGACACCCAAGTCAAGCAGGTCTGAAGGAAATCTCATTTGAACAGTAACAAAATTCTAAGGCATCCTCTGGACTCCAAGTATGTTCCCTATAAGCTAGATGGCTGCATTCTCTCTGATACATATTACACTTACACGCCCACTCAGATGTGGCAGGGACACTTGTCTAGAAACCACACTCCAGCAGAGTGCCAGTCACAATGTAAACGTTCAAGAAAGTAGTTGGTCATGTTGTAGGTGACCTTATAGACACGGGGGCTGGTCTGACAGAAAGAGAGAGGAAGTATTGCTCCCAAGCACATTTCCTCCTTAAGCACTGGGGTGGAGACAGATCCTGGGTGAGAACGAAGATGAGGAGAGTGGATGTACAGACACGAGTTGTTCTCAGGATTTCTCATCAGCCCCTTACAAATAGGGCAAACCACAGGTAAATTCTGCTTCTCCCAAGGCAAAAGTTAGGAGAGTTCACTCCAGGAAGTATTTTATACTGAAAAATTTCACACTTCAGAATTATTATTAGTTGCATTTTTGCCCTGACAAAGACATGAAGATAAATCCATAGTATGGTTTATCTATTAAAAAAAGTTCCAAATACTGGAGAAATGAGGGGATTGAGTGTGCAAGGGTCTCATGTTGTGTGCTTTCTCATAGCAAGTGCTCAACAAATCACAGCTCTAACACCACATAGGGGCCACATCTCTGTGTCATGCCTTAGGTGAGTTACTTATCATCTACAAGCATCAGTTTCCTCACCTGAAAATTGAGACTAATAAAGAGAATAAAATCCACAACACTGCAGGAAGGGAAATGTGTAATTTTTAAACAAAAGAAACTTAAGTCTTTTGATTCTGCTTTCCAATAGAGTGGGGTGTTTCTATGTCCCTAACAGAGACTGGAGGAGAAGGGACACCATTTCTAAGCATTTAACTATCCATATTTTAAGGAAAGGCTATAATTTTACGTTTCTGGAAATGCTTTATGCAGATAAAGTGTGGAGAAACAAAGCAAAGTGTTCTTTGTTTTAGAAAGTTCCTGAAAGAGCTTTTGGATGTACAAAATAAACCTTGAAATCACTTGAGGTAGAGAGTTAAAAGCTTAAATTATTTTAAATACCAGTGTGAAGTACAAACTCTTGTGTTCCAATATAAGATCAAAGACAAACCGATTTAAGAGTAACCCTATAAGGATGCACATGTCCCAAAAATAACACCACTGACTGCCGCAGCAGATCTCTTAATTTATAAGATCTTTCTACCTAACTTCTGCCCTAACACCATCCAGTGACTAATACCCCAACCCTCAAAGCCCTATTAAAAACGCTTCCCTAACTCTTGCCCTTTGAGGTACTTCTTCAAACTGATTCTCTCTTTGCTGATGAGAAAAAATAACTTTTCAATGAACAGTGGCAGACTAGGTAAAAGAGAAGGAAATCTACAAAGAGACACAGGGCCCATTAACATGAGGGGTGGGAGTGGAGACCCAGCAAGAAATTCCCAAGGTTGGTAAAAAGCAAAGATATCTTCCCATCGGCAAGCTAATAGTAAATATTGAATGCATTGCCGGCTTGCAATTTCAACCCACTCTGTTTACTCCAACTTTTGATAAAGTTCTGCTATGCACAGTACCTCATGGTCTCGCTAATTTAATTTCTGGATGAACTAAATAGTGAATAGAGACAAATGTGGATCTGTGCCTCACATTTAGTTTGATATGGCACAGAGAAAAGAACTGTAGCCACAAGGAGTGAAATTTTTTCCCAGGTTTATGGAGATATAGTTGGCATGTAACATCGTGTAAGTTTAATGTATACTGTGATGATTTGATACATGGATATATTGTAAAACAATTACAACAATAAGGTTAGTTAATACATTTACCCCTCACCTAGTTACCATTTTTTCGTGCGTAGTGAGAACATTTAAAATCCACTCTCTTAGTAATTCAAGTATATAACACAGTTTTGTTAACTAGAGCCACCACGCTGTACATCAGATCCCCAGAACTTATTCATCTTATAACTAGAAGTCTGTACCCTTTGACCAACATCTCCTTATTTCTCCCACCCCCTAGCCTCTGGCAACCACCATTCTACTCAGGGAGTGCAATTTTAGAGAGGAAACAAATAATTCAGCAAAAAAAACCAAAAACCAAAAAAAAAAAAAAACAGGCCTTTAATGCAAAAGATAAATAAATAAAATTTCCTGAGAGTCCACAAGGATGTTAAAGGGAAAGATGTATTTTTCAAATTATCAGGATTATCTTCTGTGGCCAATTTATTTCAAATATTAAAAGAAAGAGTAGTCCCAGAAGGTCAGAGACTTTAGGGATACCCTAAAGTCCAGGCTGCTGCCATCTGTGCCACTGCCACATAAACATGAAATGGAATAACACAAAGAAGGAAAAATAAATGCTTGCTAATATTCCAAATATTAATAATTACCTGGTCCTTAATGTCAAAGTATTTGAGCAGATTATCAGGGAGGAGCACAGTAGAAAAAGACAGAAAAGAAGAAGGAAGGTATATCTGTTTCCTATTGTTGCTGGAACGAATTACCACAAACTTAGTGGCTTAAAGCAATACAAATTTATTATTTTACAGTTCTGGAGATCAGAAGTCCAAAATCAGTTTCACTGGGCTAAACCTAAGGTGTCAGCAGGGCTGTGTTCCTTCTGGAAACTGTGGGGAAGAACCTTCTTCCTTGCCTTTTACCAGTTTCAGGAGGCTGCCTGCACTCCTCAGCTAATGGTCCCGTCACTCCAACCTCCACTTCTATCATCACCTCCCTTTGTCTGAGTCTGATACTTTTGCTTCTCTCTTGAAAGGATCCTTACAATTACACTGGGCATCCCCCGGGTAATCCAGGATACACTTTCCATGTCAAGATCCTTAATCATATTTGCGAAGTTCCTTTTGCCATGTAAGGTAACATATCCACAGGTTTCAAAGATTAGAATGTAGACATCTTTGAGAGGCTATTATTCTGCCTACTGCAAGAGGTGTTTAAATGATCCATAAAAGTACTAGGACTGAAAAGTGAGAAGGCCCATGAGAGATGCGGCAAGTTAGTGACGTGTGCACGTGTACATCCGTGTGCACACTTGGGAAGATTAGGCAATGGAATTCTCGATGCTGGTCATTTTCATTCAAGAGACAGGGTGCAGCAGAAAGTGGCTGGAGTTGGAAGAATTGCTTTGATTTAAATCCTACCACATTCTGGCTTTGTGGTATTAAGCAAACCATTTACCCTTACTGAAAAATCAGAGTGAACTTTTCTTAAGTGTGTATCACGTGCTGCCACTGTACAGATAAATGCTTCACCTGTGCCCGACCCTCTCACTGACTCTTCATCAACTCCTTAAAGGTCGGTCCATTGTAAAATGAAGAGGCTGAGACTCTAGATTAGCATCATTGTCCAAAGTTACTGAAAATTAACCTAGTTAATAAATTGACTCCTTTTCTCTATCACTAACATAGGATATGAATAATGCCTATGGAGTGTCTGGAAAGTAAACTCCTTCTACTGGTTTTGGCAGAGCTAATATCCAGTCTTCTCATTGCCACCCCCCTACTCCACCCTGACCATCACAGGGAGCCCTTCCTAGACAGGAGGGTTTCTTCATTGAGTCTTTTAGGTGTGTCACTTTTCCTATGGAAAGATTTTATGAACTTAAAAACATGCAATTTGATAAGGTCAAGGGAACCTTAGAGATCACTGTATACATTTACTATTTTAGTGGAAAGGACTCTAAAATTCAGAGCAATTGTGTGGCTTGTTGAGATCACAAAATTAATTATAGGTATCACAAATCATTACTGAAGGTGGTTTCATTGCATTTAAAATGTTATGTATGTTCTTTAATAACAACATAAACAACAATAAAGTACTAATTGAAAGCAGGAAGCTTCTCTGTCTTGTGTATACCTGGGAGTGGATTACTGAATCATTACTGACAATGGAAGCTGTTTTTCTGGTAACAATTTTTAATACCATCTATACAATGTCTTGACAGGGAAATTTGGTGACCTTCAAAACTGGTTTAAATAATCCAAGCTTTGAGGATAATCTCATTATGACCTTCTGACTTGTCTCTTGCTTCCTTTTGCTCATATTATTTTCTGCCTAAAATAAGGACTTTAAAACTAGAACTGACTTGGAACTGTTCCTCAAGTAATTACCACCTCTTTGAATTTCTTCCCTTAATATCTAGTCTCTATTCAAGCAGAACTGTTAACACGCCAAAAACACCAGTTTTCCCATATTTATTCATATTTCATTCTACTTTTTGGTTGATTTAAAAGAGCCTCTGGGGGAATAATAGACAAACTAGCTCAGAAAAAAAATTTCTGGCCATGTCTATGGAAAGTGAGGGGAAAGTGTGAAAATGTTTGTAATCCTCTCAAAGTGATTTACCCTTTTTGTGATTAAAACCTGGGTCAAGACTTGGCCTCAAAACTTAAGAACTTTGTGTCTCTAACCAAGTGCTCCACCTGTGTACTGAATTACATCCCAATCTCCTCTCAGAAACCAAAGATAATTCCTTTCCTGTATATCTTGCTGCTTATATGATCCTTCCGATTAGCATTTAAGTTGATCAGCCTGCTCAAACCTGAAAATCACCACACTTATCAAAAAAATAATAATGGGAACAAAATACCAAAATTTTCTTCCCCCAATTATTATCCCTTGTCTGCTTTCTTCCCTTTATAGCTCAATTTCCTGAAAACTATGAACTCAATCCAATCTTTTCACCAATACACTCCTTATTGGCGTCTGTCTCCCTTACTCTGCTGACTTCATCTTCTCACTAAAGTCACCAGTGACCTCCATATTACTAAACACTATTGAAACATTTTGTCTGAAGATTACAAGAGCTCTCAAACCACATATTATACAATTGATCAACCCTTCTGAGACATAACGTTGTTTAGGTTTCCCCCCATATTTCTATAGTTCCTTCTAAGTCATCTTTGCTGGCTAATATAGATCCATGGTGCCTTAATACTTCCTATTATAAAAATGGCAACCATTCCATTTTTTTAAAAAACAGGATTGTTATAAGAAGTAAAGGAGATATAATACAGGAAAGCTCCTAGCACAAAATCATAGAATATAATAGATCCTCAAAGTTATTAAAACTTTTTAAGTAGAAACAAAGATTTATTATTACACTATATGATGCCTTAATTGCCAACACTGTCTGTTTTGCAAACAAATTCTTGGTCTAGGGACAGCTGTTCTCTATGATTAATACAAATATATAGTAACAATGAACATATTTTGATCACTTCAACATTTCAAGTCAGATTAATGGTATGCCTTTCCAACTATAAAACTCATAAATTGAGGATCAGGACCAAAGTTCTTCAAATAATAATTTCTCATATGAATTTAAAATATGGCTTACAAAAATTGATATAAATAAAATTAGTTTTGAAAAAGTAGATAAGACCTAATTTTGGACCCCTAATTTGGGATGGGGTAACCATTTTTTCTCCACAGAAAATTTTCTTTGCTTTTCTTTCTGTGGTAACACATGCTGCCTCTGTGGTCCTAGAGGAAGGATAACTGACCCAAGCTTGAGCATTCATAGATTATAACCCCCCTTATCCCTGGGGTCAGTTTTAATAATCCAAATGGTAGCACTCAATTATCCCCATTCCTGGTAATAATGTCCCTTTATCATTCCCTCCCCTTAAGGTTGAACAGGAACTGTGACTTGCCTCTGACCATTAGACTATGACAAAGTTCATAGGATGTCACTTCCATGATTACATTATGTAAGATTATAACTTCCATCTTGCTAGAAAACTCTCTATTGACTCTGTCCATTGCTGGCTTTGATGAAGTAAGCCACCACATAGCAGGGCCTGCGTGGCGAGGAAATGACAGCGTCCTTCAGATAGACAGCAAGAAACTGAGGGCCTCAGTCCAACAGAAAGACTTCAAGAAAGTGAATCCAGCCAACAACCCTATGACCTTTTCAAAGTGGATCCTTTACCCCTTGGGCTTTCAGATGGCAGCACAGCCCTGGTCACATGAGAAGAGTGTCTATTTACAAGAGAAGACATTAAATACCATGTTAAAATGTAGAAGTGACAAGTGGAGAGATGAAATGGAAAGGGTAGAAGGAAAAAGAGGGGGGGAAATCCGGTAACTCTAAAAACCTAAGTGCCTGCCCCTGACATCATGATTCTTCTAGTTTTTTGTTGTTGTTGTTGTTGCTATTTCTGTGATAAACCTCCCCAGCATTTTCTTCTTTCAGGAGTCAACAAATTTAATATACTGCTTATGCTAGTTTGAACTGAGTTTCTCTCACTTGAAACCAAAATATTACTAAAAGGTGGGGAGGGACTAAAGTAAGTCAGACAGAGAAAGACAAATATCATATGATATTGCTTGTATGTGGAATCTAAACAAAAAGGGTGCAAATGAACTTATCTACGAAACAGAAATAGAGTTACAGATGTAGAAAACAAACTCATGGTTACCAGCAGGTAAGGTGAGGAGGGATAAATTCGGAGACCGGGATTGACATATATAAACACTACTATATATAAAATAGATAACTAATAAGGACCTACTGTGTAGCACAGGGAACTCTACTCTGTACTCTGTAATGGCCTATACGGAAAAGAATCTTAAAAAAGAGTGGATATATGTATATGTATAACTGATTCACTTTGCTGTACAGCAGAAACTTACACAACATTGTAAATCAACTATATTCCATTAAAAAATTTTTTTAAATAAACAGAAAAGGATCAAGAACAAAAAAGAAAAAGAAATAATAAGATGATAATCATCCAAATTTTATAACTATTCTCAAAGTTAGTGTATTTATTTGAGGTCAGAAAGTCTTACATATTACTGCTCCGTTAAGAACAAGTTATTGCCTAAGAAATTCTGTCACTTATAGCTATGTGAATCAGTTAAGTTTTATCTAACTTCTCTACACTCCTGTTTTCTCTTCAGAAAATGGAGATAATGTTACTTGACAGGGTTATTATAAGAATAAAATTAGTACATGCCAGTGTCAGAGATGAAACAAAAAGTAAATAAATATTAGCTGCTATTATCAGATTATCATTACCATCCCTTCTAAGAATACAAAAAAAAAAAGGGATTCTTCCATGGGAGGCATAGAGTACTGAAGATTAGGAAATCAGGAAACATTGTGATGTCTATTATTTTTCCACCCTTCAGGGTAAATTGTGGGCAAGTGACACAAGGATATTTTTCACTGGACCTGAGACTCAGGTCAGAGTAGAGGAAATTCTCAAATAGAAATCTGCACGATTAATAAGCATCACTTTCTGCACAGAACAGTAGTGTGTATGATTTGAGGACCTCAACAAAAAGCTCCTTTAGGTTGGGGTAGAATCTAATGTATCATGAATATTTAAGGCTACATATTGAATAGCTTCACTTGCTTAAATAAAACATTCTTCAATGAAGGCTTTGTTCCATATGTACTTATCAATAGTAAGTGAAAGAATTAGGGACAGAGGGAAGGAGGGATAAAAGAAAGTGAAAGAACAGAGGAATGAATCTTCGTTGAACTTCATCTAGAGGTGTTTACACATCTACAAAACTTCTAGTCTCTCTGAGATGGGTGTGAAGTCCATCAATTATACCTCCCCTGCTGTTTCTATTTGAGTCCATTGACATATGAAAAATTATTTATATTAAAACATCTAATCCAACAGCAACTTTGTAAAAATTCATTCCAAAGAAAATACTTCCCAACTAGTTTTATTTTAGCAGGCCAGCATAACCCTAATACCTAAACCTGACAAAGAAATTACCAAATATATTTATAAATGCCAATATATTAAAAGCCTATTAAAGATCAATATCTCCCAAAAACTTATAAAAAATAATAAGATATTCTGAAATTAATCCAACAATATATAAAAAGTTTAAATCATGATGTCTAAGTAGAATTTATTCCAAAGATTCAAGTTGGTTTAATTTTCAAAAATCAATCAATACAATTCACCATATTAAAAATAGGAGGAAAACACCATGTTCATTTCAGTAGAAGCAGAAAGATCAGTTAACAAAATTCAAACCTATTTATGATTATAATTCTCAATAAAATAAGAAATAGAATTAAATTTCCTTAATCTGATAAAGGGTATCTATGAAAAAAATCCATAAACAATGTTACATGTAATGGTAAAATATTCAACTCTTTCTCTTTAATTTGGAAAAAGACAAGGATGCTGCTCTCCTCTCTACACTTGTATTAACATTATACTGAAGGTCCCGCTATTGCAATAGGGCAATAAAATGAAATGAATATAAAGACTGGAAATAAAGAAGAACTGCCATGTCTATTTGCAGAGAACATAATTGTTTATGTAGAAATACTAAATAATCTATAAAACAAGCATTAGAACTAACAAATTTAGCAAGGTTGAAGGACTCATGGTTAATATTAAAAAATCAATTTAATTCTTATTAGCTATAAGCAACTGATTGGAAAATGAAATTAAAATTTGACACAGCAACATCAAAAACTAGAATATCATTTAAAATGAATTTAACAAAAGATATGTAAGAATTCCACATTAAAAGTGCAAAATATGACTGAGAGAAATTAGAGTTAATTAAATGAGGAAATATACCGTGATAATTAATTGGCAGACTCAATATTGTTAAGATGTAAATTCTCCCTAAAATGACCTATAGATTCAGAAAATCCCAATAAAAATTGTCAGGAGGCTTTTGTTGAAGAAATTGACACACTGCTTCTAAAATTTATGTGGATATGCAGACAACGTGAAAATAGCCAAAGTAATTTTAAAAGAAGAAAAATAAACATAGAGGACTTATGCTACTTAATTCCAAGACTTTCTACAAGGCTACAGTAAGGAAGACTTTGTGGTACAGGTTAAAGGATACACATATGTAGAAAGAACTTAGTTAACAGAATAGTGTCCAAGAATGAAACTGCATGTAGACAGCCAACGGATCAACAAAATCACCAAAGCAATTTGATGAGGAATAAAAAAATATTTTCAATAAATGGTGCTAGAACAATTGGTTATCTTTTGGGGGTGGGTGGAATTTCACCCTTATATCACACGAGTCACTACAATGAAATTAAAATAGACTGTTAAAACTAACTATAAAACTTGTAGAAGAAAACACAGGTGAAAATCTTTGTGACTGTGGGATATGCAGAAATTTCTTAGATAGAACACAAAAAACAAGAACCATAAAAACTCTAAACTGACCTTTATCAATATTAGAATCCTTTACTCTTTAAAAGACATTGTTAAGCAATAAAAAGACAAGCCACCCACTGGAAGAAAATATTTGCAAAATTCACATAGGATACAAGACTTGTATCTAGAATATATAAAGAACATTTATAACTCAAAAATAGGAGAACAAACAACTCAATAAAAATTGGAAAAATATTTGAGCAGACACATGATGTAAAAGGTATATGAATGGCCAATAGACACATGAAAAGATACCCAACATCATTAGTAATTAAGAAAATGCAAATTAAAACCACAATGAGGTACCAGTTCACATCCACTAGAATGGCTAAAGCTTAAACAATCAAACAAATAAACAAAAGAGATAATATTGATTGTTGGGGAGGGTGTGAAGTACAGGAATTCTCATACATGGCTGGTGGAGATGTAAAATTGTACAACCAAATTGGAAAACTGATCTTCAGTTTCTTATAAAATAAATATAATTTATCATAAGACCAAAGCATTCTACTCCTAGGTATCTATGTAAGAGAAATGAGAAGATATGCCACACAATCTTGCACACAAATGTTCATCGGAACTTTCTTCACACTAGCTCCAAACTGAAAACAACCCAAAAGGCCATCAGCAGGTGAATGGATAAACAGAGTGTGACCTATCATACAATGGAATATTACTCATCAATAAAAAGGAAAAATTAGTGACTTGGGGGATGTTTTTAAAGATGTATTCATCTGTCAAACTCACTGAATTTTTCACTTTAAATGGGTACAGTTTATTGTACACCAATAAAGTTGATTTAAAATTTTTAAAAATTAGTTTCTTTAAATGGGTTGTTATTTGAGTTTTAAGATTTCTCCAAAAATATTGTCAAATAAATGGCTTGCTGGACCTTTAAAGCTCTAAAACACTTAATTTACAATATTATGCTTTAAAAACAAAGGAGATACTCCCAGATAAACAGAAACTGAGAGAATCTGTCACTAGCAAACTTGCCCTACAAGAAATACCAAAGGAAGTCCTTCAGGATGAAATGAAAAGACACTAGACAATAACTCAAATCCACATGTAGGTGAAGAGCACCAGTAAAGGTAAACACATAGGTAAATGTAAAATATAGTAAAATGTATATTTGATAACTCTTTGCTTCTTCTATCTGATTTAAAAGACAACTGCATAAAACAATATTATCGAACTGTGTTGATTGGCTTTTATTACATGAATGTGTAAATTGTATGCATATAAAGAGTAGGGAAAGTATGCAGCAAAGCTTTTGTATAACATTAAAATTAAGTTGTTATGGGCCCACATCACACTCAACAGTGAAAAGCTAAAAGCCATCCTCTAAACTCAGGAATAAGGCAAGAAGGCCCACTCTCGCCACTTCAATTTCATATAGTACTGGAAGTCCTAGCCACAGCGATCAGACAGGAAAAAGGAATAAAAGGCATATAAGTAGGAAGGGAAGAAATAAAACTATCACTATTTGCAGATGACATGATACTTTATATAGGAAACCCTAAAGTCTCCACCCAAAAACTATTAGAACTAATAAATGAATTCAGCAAAGTAGAAGGATACAAAATTAATATACAGAAATCTGTTGCTTTTCTATATTCTAATAAAGAACTATCAGAAAGAGAAAGTTTATAAAAGTCCTGTTTGAAATCACATCAAAAAGAATAAAATACCTAAGAATAAACTTAACCAAGTTTAATATCAAAAAACAACACAATCAGAAAATGGGCAGAAGACCTGAGTCAACATTTTTCCAAAGAAGACATACAGTCACATGAAGAGATGCTCAACATCCCCAATTATTAGAGAAGTACATATAAAAACAACAAGGTATCACTTCATACCTGTCGGAATGGCTATCATCAAAAAATCTATAAATAACAAATGTTGGCTAAAAATTGTTACTAGAATATAGACAAAGAGTGACAGATTAAAATAATCGATACATAAGAAAGACATAATAATTTTTAAAATATATGCATCTAACAACAGAGTGCCAAAATACATGAAGCAACAGTGACAGAACTGAAGAAAGAAATAGTCAATCAATTCAATACGAATACCTGGAGACTTCAATATCAAACTTTCAATAATGGATAGAAAACCTAGACAGAAGGAACTTACTGAACATCACTATAGATCAACTAGGCCTAACAGACACCCACCCAACAAAGGCAGAATAAACATTCTTCTCTAGTGTGCGTGGGACATTCTCCAGGGTAGACCATATGTTAGGCCATAAAATTAGCTTAAACAATTTTAAAGAATTGAAATGATAACCAAGTATGTTCTGCAACCATAATGAAATGAAACTAGAAATCAGTTACAAAAGGAAATGTGGGAAACCCACAAATAAGTGGAAATTAAACAATACGTTCTTAAATAAACAATGATCAAAAAATCACAAGAGAATTTAGAAAAATACTTTTTTTCTTTTCCATTATGGTTTATTACAGGATATTGAATATAATTCCCTGTGCTATACAGTAGAACCTTATTGTTTATTTTATAAATATAGTAGTTTGTACCTGATAATCCCAAATTCCAACTTATCCCTCTCCCACCCCCTTTCCCCTTTGGTAACCATAAGTTTGTTTTCTATGTCTGTGAGTCTGTTTCTGTTTCATAAATAAGTTCACCTGTGTCATATTTTAGATTCCACATATAAGTGATATAATATTGGTCTTTCTCTTTCTGATTTACTTCACTTGGTATAATAATTTCTCTAGGTCCATACATGTTGCTGCAAATGGCATTATTTCATTCTTTTTTATGGCTGAGTAGTATTCCATTATTTATATATAAATATAAATTTATGTAAATATATATATATGCACCACATCTTCTTTATTCATTCATCTGTTGATAGACATTTAGGTTGTTTCCATGTCTTGGCTACCGTAAACAGTGCTGCTATAAACATTGGGGTGTATGTATCTTTTTCAATTATACTTTTCTTGGGATACATGCCCAGGAGTGGGATTGCTAGATCATATAGTAGTTCTATTTTTAGTTTTTTGAGGAACCTCCATACTGTTTTCCATAGTGGCTGCACCAATTTACATTCCCACCAACAGTGTAGGAGGGTTCCCTTTTCTCCACACCCTCTCCAGCATTTGTTATTTGTAGACTTTTTAATAATGGCCATTCTGACCGGTGTGAGGTGGCACCTCATTGTAATTTTGATTTGCAATTCTCTAATAATTAGCGATGTTGAGCATCTAGAAAAATAATTTTAAATGAATAAAAATAACAGCACAACTTACCTAAACTTATTCTATGTAGCTAAATCAATGCTCAGAGGAAAATTTATAGCTGTAAATATCTGTATTAAAGAATAAAAAAGATCTCAAATCAATAAATCCTTACAATATCATCAGGGGGTAAAAAGATATTTTAGTGTGGAAAGAATAACTCTTTCAACAAATGGCAATGGGAAAATGGGATATCTATATACCAAAGAGTGAACCTGGACCACTACCTTACACTATATACAAAAATTAACCCAAAATAGATCACAAACCTAAATGTAAGAGATAAAACCATAATACTCTTAGAATAAAATAGGAGTAAATCTTCGTGACCTTTGGTTAGACAAATGTTTCTTAGACATGACACCAGAATCACAAACAATGAAAGGAAGAAACAGATAAATTGGACTTCATCAAAATTAAAAACTGTTGAGCTTAAAAGGATACTATTGAGAGAGAGAAGAGACAATCCACAGAATGGGAGAAAATATTTCCATATCATATATGTATCAAAAATATATTAAAAAACTCTTAACAACTCAGTGATAAAAAGACAAACAAGCCAATTTTAAAAATGGTTAAGGATTTGAATAGACATTTCTCCAAAGAAATACAAATGGTCAAGAAGCACATGAAAAGTGGCTCAATATTCTTAACCATTAGGGAAATACTGTACAAATCAAAATCACAATGATTTACCATTTCACACCCACTTTGATGGCTACAATAAAAGTCAGATAAAAATAAGTGTTGATGAGGCAGTGAATAATTGGAACCCTCACACACTGCAAAGGGTATGTAAAATGGTGCAGCTGCTTTGGAAAAAAGTTTAGTATTTCCTTAAAATATGAAATGTAGAGTTACCATATGACCCAGGAAATCTACTCCTAAATATATACCCAAGAGAAAACTTGTACAGGAATGATCATAATATTATTCATGATAGTCCCAAATAGAAATAACACAAATTTCCATAAACTGATAAATGATAAACAAAATGTGGTATGTCCATACAATGAAATATTACTGGGACATAAAAAGAACAAAGTTCTTAAACATGCTACAAAATGGACGAATCTTGAAATCATTATGCTAAATGAATGAATCCAAACACAAAAGGCTATATATTATATGGTTCTATTTATAAAACTTGTCTAGAAGAGACAGAAGCATAGAGACAAAAAGTAGAATAGTGATTGCCAGGGTTTGGGGATTGGGGGTGGTAAACAGTGACTGCTAATGACTACGGGGTCGTGCAGGGGTGGAGGGTGTTGATGAAAATATTCTGGAATTAGATAACATTAATTGATACAAAACTCTGTGAATATACTAAAAGCTACTGATTATACACTTGCAAAGCGTGAACTGTATGTTTCTGACATATAACTCAATAAAACTTTTATTTTAAATAAAATACTCATGTGACTATTAAACTTGTTTCAAGGACTATGGTGTCACCTAAACCAAATTTTACCTTCTTGGAGAATTCTACAGATCATCCTATATAAAATCATTCTCTGTTTTTTGGTTTTTTTATTCATCTTTTTTTTTTTCTAACATCTTAATTGGAGTATGATTGCTTTAAAATGGTGTGTTACTTTCTGCTGTATAACAAAGTGAATAAGCTATACGTATACATATATCCCCATATCCCCACCCTCTTGCATCTCCCTCCCATCCTCCCTATCCCACACCTCCAGGAAGACACAAAGCACTGAGCTGCTCACCCTGTGCTATGCGAGTGTTTTCCACTAGCTATCTATTCTACATTTGGTAGTGTATCTATTTCCATGCCATCTCTCACTTTGTCCCCGCTTACCCATCCCCCTCCCCATGTCCTCAAGTCCATTCTCTACGTCTGCATGTTTCTTCCTGTCCTGCCCCTAGGTTCTTCAGAATCTTCTTTTTTTACATTCTGTATATGTGTTAGCATACGGTATCTGTTTTTCTCTTTAACTTACTTCACTCTGTATCACAGACTCTAGGTCCATCCACCTCACTACAAATAACTCAATTTCGTTTCTTTTTATGCCTGAGTAATATTCCATTGTATATATGTACCACATCCTCTTTATCCATTCATCTGTCGATGGACACCTAGGTTGCTTCCATGTCCTGGCTATTGTAAATAGAGCTGCAACAACCAATAACATAGAAGGGAATCCCCATAAAGATAACAGCTGATCTTTCAGCAGAAACTCTGCAAGCCAGAAGGGAGTGGCAGGACATATTTAAAGTGATGAAAGGGAAAAACCTACAACCAAGATTACTCTACCCAGCAAGGATCTCATTCAGATTTGATGGAGATTTTAAAACCTTTACTTTCTTGTATTTTCTCCATTCTATTCCCAAGATTTTGGATCATCTTTACTCTCATTACTTTGAATTCTTTTTCAGGTAGACTGCCTATTTCCTCTCATTTGTTTGGTCTGGTGGGTTTTTACCTTGCTCCTTCATCTGCTGTGTATTTCTCTGTCTTCTCATTTTGCTTAACTTACTGCGTTTGGGGTCTCCTTTTTGCAGGCTGCCGGTTCATAGTTCCTGTTATTTTTGGTGTCTGCCCCCAGTGCGTAAGGTTGGTTCAGTGGGTTGTGTAGGCTTCCTGGTGGAGGGAACTGGTACCTGTGTTCTGGTGGATGAGGCTGGATATTGTCTTTCTGGTGGGCAGGACTCTTTGCAGTGGTATGTTTGGGGGTGTCTGTTAATTTATTATGATTTTAGGCAGCCTCTCTGCTAATGGGTGGGGCTGTGTTCCTGTCTTCCTAGTTGTTTGGCATGAGGTGTCCAGCACTGGAACATGCTGGGAGTTGAGTGGAGCTGGATCTTAGCTTTGATATGGAGATCTCTGTGAGAGCTCTCACCAATTGATATTACATGGGGCCAGGAGGTCTCTGGTGGACCAATGTCCTGAACTCAGCTCTCCCACCTCAGAGGCTCAGGCTTGACACCCGGCTGAAGAACCAAGACCCTGTCAGCTACATGGCTCAGAAGAAAAGGGAGAAAAAAAAGAAAAGAAAGAAAAAAGTAAAATAAAATAAATTATTAAAATAAAAAATTAAAAAGATATATTATTAAAATTTAAAAGTAATAAAAAAAAAAAAAGAGAGAAGAGAGCAACCAAGTGCTCTTGACTTAGGCAGATCCAGACTTTTTCTTGGACTCCCTCCCGGCTAGCTGTGGCACACTAGCCCCCTTTAGGCTCTGTTCACGCAGTCAACCCCAGTCCTCTCCCTGGGATCTGACCTCCAAAGCCCGAGCCTCAACTCCCAGCCCTCACCTGCCCCGGCAGGTGAGCAGACAAGCCTCTCAGGCTGGTGAGTGATCAGTCGGCACTGATTCTCTGTGCAGGAATCTCTCTGCTTTGCCCTCTGCACCCCTGTTGCTGCGCTCTCCTCCATGGCTCCGAAGCTTCCCCCCGCTCAACCCCCGTCTCGACCAGTGAAGGGGCTTCCTAGTGTGTGGAAACCTTTCTTCCTTCGCAGCTCCCTCCCAGAGGTGCAGGTCCCGTCCCTATTCTTTTGTCTCTGTTTTTTCTTTTTTCTTTTGCTTTACCCACGTATGTGGGGAGTTTCTTGCCTTTTGGGAAGTCTCTCTTCTGCCAGCATTCAGTAGGTGTTCTGAGGAGTTGTTCCACATGTAGATGTATTCTTGATGTCTTTGTGGGGAGAAGGTGATCTCCACGTCTTATTCTTCCGCCATCTTGAATTTCTCCCAAATTATTCTCTGTTGTACCTGCCTTTTATTTTCGTTTTACCATAATCTATTTTTTTTATACTATGCTTATTTTCTCTCTCACAGCAGAATGAAAAATATACAGAATGCGGGAATTCATCTGGTTCATCACTGCAACATCATCAGAGGTAGTTTATTTTGAAGCTAATGATGCTTATAAGCTTCAGGGCACTCACTTGCATGTGTCCTTCCGCAGGCTATGGGGGAGACCCTAATAATGCATCCACACAATAGTATTTTTTTATAAAATTTGCAAAACTATGATTTTTAAACTACATTTGGTTAAGAACATTTTCTCTTCCCTGTCTGATCTCTCCTCTATCAGACTTCTCCTTCTGCCAGGTTGTGATAGAGTGGCTGTATTTTTTGAAATGCTCCTAAGGAAAGTATGAGTTGAAAAGACATTTAGATTGGGTTTAGTGGGACATGTGTGAAAGAAACTTAACTGAGGTTTCCCAAAGTTGAAAGTAATTATAACATTTTTATGAAATTATTCAGAATGGTTTGTGAGGCCCAAATAAACTTTTCTAAACTGTCAATAATAATATTTTAAAAACTGATCAACCAGGCTAAAGGAGAAACAGAATTATGTCCTTTTTCTTCTACTGAGAATGATATTGTAAAATAATTGTTATATAAAGAGGCTAACAAAGTATATGCCGTCAAAAGTACAAGAAAAAATTTTATAAAGGTGATTATGCAATTATTAATAAAAATGTTATTTTTCTGGATTTTGTAATGTTTGTGGCATCTGTAAGCTTTTGGATTTATTTTAATATGATTTTTTATTTTAAATAACATATTCATGTTTGTATTTTAACATAGCAGGCATATTTTTGCATCCTTTATCTTATAAAGACAACCCAAATAGATGAGCTTCATACTCCACAAAGCCTAGGTTTGCCCTTGTTTAGTATATAAAAACAATCAATAAATAGTGGCTGAATATTTTTAAGAATAAATTAATTGTTAATATTCTGTATTATGTATCAAGGACACTCTATTTCAGGATTTTATATATTATCTGAATTTATCTGGAAACCAATGACCACTGAAAGAACAGGTTTTGGTTTTTGTTTTTCTTTTCCTTTTTCCCAAATAAGAACTGCACGATATAACTTTGCTTTAAAAAATTACTTAAGATTTAGGTCAAAGATGAAGTAACCACATAAGAAGCTCTGAAAGGAAATGAAAATAGAGAAAATAACCAAATGTTTTCCACTCATGTGGGTGGCAGTGGTAGAATTAGAGTGTCCAGATTTTCCTTCTCAGACTATTATCCAACTACTCTTGCTTTAAAAAAAAAGTCATTTGATAGTTATGAAAATGACAAAAAAAAAATTGTCATGGAGAGTGAAACCTGAGAAGCTTACTAAATAAGGAAAAGGAATAGAAAAAAATGAAGGTTTTGTATTAATTTAACAGTTCTGTCATACTTATTCTCTTCCAATCTCAATGAAAAAACACCTCTAGTGATTCCCTAGGCTCTAAAACAGACTTGCTTCCCAAGAATGCTTACTCAGATCAAATAAATTGTACTCCCATTTCTTATCCCCAAACCTCTCCCTGAACTAGCTGGTGGTACTTATTTTGGTCAATGTTATTGTGTTCCCTTATTGTTGACCTTAAGATCTTGTTATTTCTCATTATGAAAAGGAATATAAAATGGTCATTATATAAGGGAGCAGAATATTAGTCCAGAATACCCCCACTGTCCTGGTGGGATGAGGAGGTCATGGGGAATAGGTCATAACAGGAATTACTATCCAGACCAGATCTGATCAAAGGAATCCTAGGCTTTGCTATAGTACATTCATAAGTCAAGGTATAAGAATCAGGGTGCAGAAATGGTTCAGGGACTCTGTACAAGGAAGACTCATGCATCATAGAAACTTCAGTCCCCTAGGCCAGATTACTTTGCCTTAATTAATTCAGCTAGCCCATGACCAGGTAAGAGCCTTTATTTCACCAAAGGTCAATTCAAGAAGGATGAGAGAAGTAATCCAGGTACTCTGGTAACTGCCTTTTTTTCTTAATGCTTAATATTTCAGGGCATCTGATCCATGCCTGCACACCCCAACACATGAGAAGTAACTAGTAAATACTGGTTAAACAAGGGATTGCCATTGACTTGTTTTGCTTATAAAAACCATAATCAGAGTTGCATTAACATATTTCTGAGAAACTGAGTGAAGTAACAAATCTGAAATCCTCTGGTCCAATACCTACATCATGATAAACATGCACTGGATGTTTCAGAGTCTAAGAAAAAGTAATTTATTATTTCCAGCTTTATTGAGATATAACTGGTATACAAAAACTGCACATAATTAATGTATACAATTGGTGAGTTTGGACATATGTATACACTCATGTTACCGTCACCACAATGCAGTTAATAAACATATCTATCACCTCCAAAAGTTTCCTTTGTCTCTTTGTTGTTTATTGCTTGTCTGTGTGTCTTTCTGGTATTAATACATAACATGAAATCTACCCTCTTAATAAAATTTTAAGTGTATAACACCTTATTGTTAACTATAGGCACAATGTTGTACAACAGGTCTCTGGAACTTACTCACTTTGTATACCTGTAACTTTATATCCATTGAACAACTCTTCATATCCTTCTACTCTCATCCCTTGGTAATCACCATTCTATTGTCTACTTCTATACCTTTGACTATTTTAGATGCCTCATATAACAGCAATCATTCAGTAGCTGTCCTTCTGTGACTGACTTAATCTACTTAGCATAATGTCTTCCAGGTCCCCCTTTCCTCCATTCCTCCGTCCCTCCCTCCTTTCCTTCCTTCCTTCCTTCCTTCCTTCCTCCCTCCCTCCCTTCGCTTCTTTTCTACAGAATCATCTGATACTGGCATCCTATGTACACCATTAACTTATTGTCAAAATCTGTACTGAAAAATAAGAGGAAACATAATAAGGAAGCTAACATATCTGGAATTCTAATTGGATGAAGAGAATAAAAACAGGAATTCTACCTAAGGAACTCTGAGGTAGAATTTTCATATCATGAATGAATAATGAAATCTAATGAATATTAGAGACAATAATGTGTCCTGATACCAATTCTCATTGACAGTTATAATTGGTTGGGAATTTAAAATTTGGTCAAAACTTGTTAAGAGCAATCTGAATTTAGTGTTTTAAAGAAAGTGACATGGAAAACAAGACATATTAAAAAAATTCCTTTAAAATATATTTCATAAATATTATGAAAGCTCTAAGTGAAGGAAGAAACTGTTTAATTCATTGTATAAGACATCATTTGGGGCATAATATTTAACCTCTAATTATTTAAAATGACTATGTGAAAAGAGAAGTTTGTGAAAAGAGAAGTTTATGAAAAAGTCATACATTGATGGACTTTTTAGAAATTCATTTAAGAAATGTATCTAGTTTGAACTATAATTTCTAATTTGACGTTATGGAAATGTAACGGACCCAAATGCTTCCTATACCCTGTAGGTAAAAAATGTTTGTTGAAATATTTTTATTCCTCAGTAAATTAGCAAACCATAATTTAATGCAAACTTGAGAGACATAATCATTTCTAGAAATGAAAACAATCATCTCTAAACTGAGAGCTATGGGATTTTGGTGGATTATTCAAAAGCTTAGACATATCTGTGAGGGTTTATATGTGAAAACTAAATCTAAAAGGCTTGTGTTAGCTTTCTAAAATTTTGAATTGAGACTTTCTCACTAAAATTTTTAAAAGTTACAGGAATTTATGCCTAAAATAATTCTCTGGAATAGAGCTTGGAAACCAGATTTAGCTGCTAGGAAAAGGGAAAAAATGCTCTATGTTGCCAAATGAAATAGAAATGGTTATTAAAAAACAAAAAGCTGATGCTTGAAAATTTCCTTTCCTAATTAAACATCTGAATACGCCCCAAACCAAACCTCTAAATCCTGGATGGATTATAAAATGAAATTTTCATTTGTTATTTCATATTGAGCATTGTTCCTACAGATAAATATTCTGGCTAACTTTTAATTCCAAAGAAAACATTTTTACTTCAGCAAATCTTTAGTTGTAAAAATTTTGCAGCTTCTCTTTGAGATACGTTCCTTATGTCCTGAGACACATGAATAAATTTCTTTTTAAAAATGTACATCTTTTATCAATATGAATATTGGAGCTGATATATTTTCTCAATGTTAATATTTACCCAATAACACTTAATGATGCACATTGTAAAGATCAAGTGTAATCATATACTTTTTTATCTTAATGCTTCCTATACCACTACATTTCAATCTAATGATATGTATAAGTAGTAAAAAAAAAAAATTGCTTTTAATAAGAATGATTCCATATTTTGGAATGGAAAGACCATGTAAGTAGGGTTACTTTTGTTTAAACCTAGTCCAGTATTTATTTAACAGTGACATTAAAAGCTACCATTAGTTGTTTGCTAGATTTTTACAAACTTTTTTTTCATTTAATCTTCACAAAATAAAAAAAATATGGCTACTATGAGGGAATGAGAGTCAAAAGTCAGTGGCAAGAAGATGTGGGACATGGAGATTGCTTTTTCTTTCGGAGACACTTGTTTAAAAGTTCATGGGACTTAGGATGTATAATCAGGCATAGTGGAAGTCACTGCCATCCTAGGGAAAAATGTGCCATAATTTTTGGAGCCTATCAGAGACCTGAGGTCACAAATCAACCAACTTATTCAGATTCCAAAGTGTGACAAGCCCCTCCAATAGGAGATGGGACATATAAACTATTTCATCTTAACAGAACATGAGAGGAAGAGGAGGCAACCACAAAAGTAAGAAGAAAAAAACTGAAATTTTTACCAGTCTCTTAAAGGCTGTGTCAGCCCAGGATAGCTTAAAATCTCTAGGGCCCCAGATGCAAGGGGATTCCACAACCATTGCCAACCATTCCCTACAGGCCTCCACCAGTGCCTCGGGGGAAGACTGGGGACAAGAGCAAAGCAAAACTTTGGGAGTATCAGCTATGCAGGTGAGCAAGACCTGCCAAGATCAGAGGGGGAAGCAGGTGAACCAGAAGAAGCCTATCTGAGCCCTGGGCCCTGAGAGTTCCAAGTAGAGATCAGCAGCCACTAGTTCACAGGCTTGAAAGCCACTGGCACTGTGGACGCTTCTCCAGTACAAATGGAAAGCCACTTGCTCTCAGAGGAAGAGTAAGAAACCTGTCCACTGCCAGACCTGATAATGCTTTAAGAGAAATGGCCTTATTACCCAAAGCAATCTACAGATTTAATGCAATCCCTATCAAATTACCCATGACATTTTTCACAGAACTAGAACAAATAACCCTAAAATGTATATGTAACCACAAGAGACCCAGAATTGCCAAAGCAAACTTAAGGAAAAAGAGCAAAGCTGGAGACATAACCCTCCCAGACTTGAGACAATACTACAAAGCTACAATAATCAAAACAGCATGGAATTGTCATAAAAGACATATAGATCAATGGGACAAAATAGAGAGGCCAGAAATAAACTCACACACCTATGGTCAATTAATCTTCAGCAAAGGAGGGAAGAATACACAATAGAGAAAAGACAGTCTCTTTGGCAAGTGGTGTTGGGAAATCTGGACACCTCATGTAAATCAATAAAATTAGAATTCTCTCACACCATATACAAAAATAAACTCAAAATGGTTTAAAGACCTAAATATAAGCTACAATACCATAAAACTCCTAGAAGAGAACATAGGCAAAACATTCTCTGACATAAATTGTAGCAATATTTTCTTAGATCAGTCTACCAAGGCAAAAGAAATAAAAGCAAAAATAGACAAATGGGACCTAATCAAACTTACAAGCTTTTGCACAGCAGAGGAAACCATAAACAAAATGAGAAAACAACCTGTGGAATAGGAGAAAATATTTGTGAACGATGCAATCAACAACGGCTTAATTTCCAATATATACAAATGGCTCATACAACTCAGTAACAAAATAACAATCAACCCAATCAAAAAATGGCCAGAAGACCTAAATAGACATTTCTCCAATGAAGACATGCCTGATGGCCAACAGGCACATGAAAAGATTCTCAAGATCACTAATTATTAGAGAAATGCAAATCTAAACCACAATGAGGTATCATTTCACACCTGTCAGAATGGCTATCATCAAACAGACGACAAATAACAAATGCTAGAGAGGGTGTGGAGAAAAGGGAACCCTCCTACACTGTTGGTGGGAATGTAAACTGGTGCAACTACTATGGAAAACAGTATGGTGATTCCTTAAAAAACTAAAAATAGAGCTACCATATGATCCAGCAATCCTACTCCTGGGCATATATTTGAAAAAGACAAAAACTCTAATTCGAAAAGATACATGCATCCCAATGTTACAGCAGCACTCTTTACAATTGGCAAGATATGAAAGCAACCTGTGTCTGTCAACAGATGAATGGACAAAGAAGAAGTAATATATATATATATATATATATATATATATATATATATATATATATATATATATATATAAATATTACTCAGCCATAAAAAAGAATGAAATATTGTCATTTGCAACAACATGGATGGATCTAGAGAATATCATACTAACTGAAGTAAGTCAGACAAAAACAAATACATGATACCACTTATATGTGGAATCTAAAAAATAAGACAAATGAATTTATTTACAAAACAGAAACAGACTCACAGACATAGAAAACAAACTTATGGTTACCAAAGGGGAAAGGGGGACATGGAATAAATTAGAAGTACGGGATTAACAGATACACACTACAATATATAAAATAAATAAGCATCAAGGATTTAATATATAGCACAGGGAACTATATTTGATATCTTATAATAACCTATAATGGAAAATAATCTGAAATGTATATATATATACACACAACTGAATCACTTTGCTATACACCTGAAGCTAACACAATACTGTAAATCAAGTATACTTCGATAAAAAAAAAGAAATGGGCTTGACTAGTGGGAGAAGGACCCCCAATCGCAGGCAAAAGTCCACTGCTTCTGGCGAAGAAACTGGTAGAGAACCTTGCCCCATCCACCAACCTGCCCTGACACTGGGTAAAGCCACCTGCAGGCGCAAGAAATACACATGTGCAAGGATCTTGAGCCGTATACCAAGTAACAAGTAACAGCTGGCTTCTGCTGGGGGAGGGGCAAGATGCCAGAGATCCCTGTGTGGCACAGGTAGCAGAGCCTACTTAAAGATGAGGGTGCAGTAGGAACATTGAGAAACACGCTCCAGCACTGCAGCCCTCGCACTCAGAGCAAGGTGGCTTCAGTCCACCACCCGAGGAATTTGAGGCTTGTGGGTTACCCATGAGAACTAAATCAACAAAAAAGTCAGATCCAGCTCAGCTACGGACTGGACTGACATCAAGATTAAAATCTTCTCTTCGAAAAACACTCCTAAGAAAATGAAAAGATAAACTACCCACTGAGAGAAAATATTTACTAAACACATATCTGATAAAGAACTTGTTTCCAGAATACAGAAAAACAGACCACAGCAATAAAAAGACAAATAGCCCCTCCCCCCTGCAAAAAAAAAAAAAAATGGGCCATGGATTCAGACACTTCACTAAAACAAAATTCAAAACGGCTAATAAGCACATGAAAAGATATAGAATATCAAAAGGTAACTTGTTTTCACTTGTTTCCATTAAAATGGCTAAAATTAACAAGTGTTGGTAAAGGATGTGGAGCAGCTGGAACTATCATACATTGCTGGTGAAAATGCAAAATACTGTAGTGGATTTTGGAAAAGTTTGGCATTCTCTTAAAATGTTAAATATATACCTAATATACAAGCAAGCCATTACATTTCTAGGTATTCAACCACGAACTATTAAAACACATATTCACACAGAGACATATATCCAAATATTCATAGCAACTTTTTCCTTAATAACCAACACATGAAACAAACCAAATGTCTATAGACCAGTGAACGGTTAAACAGTATATAGTATATTCACACAATGGAATACTACTCAATAATTAAAAGAGAGAAAATACTAATACACACAGCAACATGAAAGACTCTTGAGAGTATTATGCTAAGTGAAACAAGTGAGACACAAAAAGATTACATACTATTTGACTCCAAAGATAACACATTCTAGGGAAGGTAAACTATAGTGACAGAAGGAAAGATCAGTGGTTCCCAGAAGTTGACATAGGGGAGGGAATCATCCACAGTAGGACACAGAGTAATTCTTTGAGATAATGGAAATATTCTATATCTTGATTGTAGTAGTGGTTTCCACAATTCTATGCATTTGTCAAAACATATTAGACTTAAAGTGGGTAAATTTTATTGAATGTAAATTATACTTTAAAAATAAAAGGTAATATGAAGAATCCATTGAGAAAGAACATTTGATGAATATGAGAGTAAGAATAGATAACTGAAAACAAAAGGTTCTATACAACACAATATTATATGTGAAACAAAATGCAAAGGAGGGATTGGCTTTAGGAGGAAGAGCAGCCTTGTTCTTGTTACAATAAAAAGGAGGCTTTAGAATTTAAGAAATCTGCCAAAGTTCTGTTGAGGCGTGAACTGGGAATTAAATCAAAACTCATGTTTCCGCATGATTAGCACACTACCCATAATTTGTTAGTTCTACATCTAAAGCAAAATTTTACGTCAGCCTGGAATCAGAAGAGAGGAAATTGAATAATTCAGATGCTGTGACAAGCATCTAGCTCCATAATCACTAATAAAAACAATTACTGACATTTACTTCTCACACATGCCTGCCACTGTTCTATGTACTTTACATGTATTAGCTTAGTTAATCCTTTTAAGGCAGATGCCATTTGTATCTTTTACAAACAGGAAGCTGAGTCACAGGGAGATTAAGTCACTTGCCTAAATTCACATAGCTAGTAAATGGTGGTGCTGGGATTTAGAAATCAGGCAGTCTGGCTCCAGATGTCTTTCAAATTTGGCTTTGAAATCTTTTGTCTCAGATCAATACAATGTTTTTGAATGCTGCTGCATCAATATTAAGCCATGCTTCTGATTTCTTCATGAATTCACTTCCAAAGAAAAGAAGAAAACAAACAAACAAACAAACAAAAAACCCTAAAAGAATGTGTTGCTAGCAAACCTGCCTTAAAGGAATTCTCTGAACAGAAAGGAAATGTTAATAGAAGACTTGGAACTTCAGAAAGGAATGTTACAAATCAGGGTAAATATAGTAGATTATCCTATTTCTCACGAGTTTCTTAAATAATACTTCATTGTTGAAGCAAAATGATAATACGACCTGATGTGGGTCTCAAGGTATGTAGAGAAACTGTTTCAGAAGGGTAAAAAGATGTAATGGAAGAATGTTTTCTACCCTTTACTCAAAGCGGCAGAACATCAGCATCCGTAAAGTGCATGCTATAACGTTTACAGCAACAACTACGAAAACTAACAAGGGGATATACTAAAAAAATGCATAAATAAATCAGTACAGAATCCTTAAAAACCATTCAAATAATCCATAAGAAGTTAAAAGAGAGAGAGAGAAACAGCGGAATGATAAACAGAGAAAACAGAAAACAAATAAAAGGGCAAACTTAAGCCTTAACATACCAACAATTTCTTAAATCCAAATCATCTATGCCGGTTTAAAAATAGACATTAGCAGAGTGGATTAAAAAACAACAAACAATCCAAAAGCATGCTGACTATAAGAAACTCACTTCAAACACAACATAGGTAGACTGAAAGTAAAAGGATGGAGAAAATGTACCAAGCAAACATTAATGAAAAAGAGAAAACGAGGAGTTGTCTGTATTGATTTCAGGTAGAGTAGACTTCAGAACAAAGAAAATTATTAGAGACAAAGAGGTGTATTGTATAATGATAAAAGGATCAATCTACTAGCAAGACAAAGATGTCTTTCACGAAAAATAGTTCAAACTCATCAGAACGGCTCAACTATTAATTAGATGCGAAAAATATCAATGCAGAAAGGAACATTAGTAAGTTTCAGTGTGAACATGACAGTGTGGCATTATAGTAAGTGTAAATAAATTACCTCTCATTCTGATGTAAATCTTTCAAAGCCTCCACAGATTTATACTGATGGGTAACTTATGACAGAGGTTCTCAAACTTTACCATGCATCTGAATCACCTGAGGGCTTTTTACAAACACAGATATCTGGGTCCCACCCCCAGAGTTTCTGATTCAGTAGGTCTGAGATGGGTCTTGAGAATTTGCATCTTGAACAACTTCCCAGTTGATGCTGATGCTGTTGGTCTGGGAACTGCACTGAAACCTACTGCCTTGCCACATCACCGGGAGATCATTTGACAATTAAATTTTTATTTTAATTCATCACTGAGTACTAGAAAGTTTCCTATATCTCAATTATGTCAACTAATTTTTTAATACAATGCTGCCTAACAATCCATTATTTCACTTATTCCAACAAGTATATTTTAAGCAACTACTGGCATATCCATATATCAATAAATTAATCCAAAGAGGCAAATACAAAAAGAATAACTTTTTTAAAAGTTCAATTATACTATAACCCTATATACTTGAAACAATAATATTACAAGAAAACTGATAGTTAAAAGGACAACTAGAAAATAAATGTCCAAAATGGAAATGAGAAGATCAACATGTCCTTAGACAGTGGACAATAAGACAGCTGGCAAAATATAATCAAGCTTCAGATTAAATGAAGTTCTATTGTTCTGTATTTGTTTCAAAAAATGTCTGTAGGAGCTTCCCTGGTGGCGCAGTGGTTAAGAATCCACCTGCTAATGCAGGGGACACGGGTTCGAGCCCTGGTCCGGGAAGATCCCACATGCCGCGGGGCAACTAAGCCCGTGCGCCACAACTACTGAGCCTGTGCTCTAGAGCCCACGAGCCACAACTACTGAAGCCCACGTGCCTAGAGCCCGTGCTTGGCAACAAGAGAAGCCACCACGAGAAGTCCGCACACTGCAATGAGCAGTAGTCCCCGCTCGCCACGACTAGAGAAAGCTTGCGCACAGCAACGAAGACCCAACGCAGCCAAAAATGAAAATTAAAAAAAAAAAAAAAAAAAAGTGTCTGTAACTGAACTATCACAGATGGTATATCCAGCTTTTTTGTTAATAGCTTAACTACATGAGTCACCAAATTATAAGTCATTGTTATCATCACATGTTTCTCAATCTACCTCTAGAACTCCTTGAAAATCATTTAAAATGGGTTTGAGGGTGAAGCACAATGAATGAGATTAGTATATCCAAGTCTGGTATGTCAGAGCACTGAAAATATGCACACGACTCTTATGTTAAAGCATGATTCAGTCATAGAGCCATGGTAATGAGCCTCGAGTTCTGAGAAACACTACATGCTGAAATAAAAGACTGAGAAAATAAACAGAACTATAAATGGCAACTGGCTATAAAAAACAGCAACTATAACAGAGTTATACAGAAACAAAAGCATGGCTTTTTTGTGCCTGTATACATATTATAAAAATCATCTCAATGATTGAAATTGTCAGGCAATTTCACATATGTACAAGAACTTGTCAAAGACATAAATTTTGAAAAGAAAGTACTTTATATAGAACAATAACTGAAAATAATGATGTTATTTTTAACAGCAGTCATTTTACCCCACCTTTCCCTGGTTTGAATTACTACGTTATTTTCAGCACATTCCTCCCAACATTCCTTATTTCTACTCAAATATTTTTTTATTCTCACATGCAATTTTCTTGTATCTTAATGTTTTAATTTTTCATGCAGCAAACCTACATAACTTTTTTTTTAGTATAGTGATAATTTCGTGGCCTACAGACTTTGAATGTAGGACTTTGAATTTTAACTTTTCATTATCAATGACCCCTGACTGATCTTATATAAACAACTTGAGTTAAAAATATCTGTTTACATATATGTAGACATGAAGTAAAAGGAAACTCTAAAGGCATGCTCAGATCCAATTTTGGACAATGGCCTGTATGCTTGAAAATATATATTTCTTGAAAGTAAATCTATTCCTATTTCTTTCTATATAGAACTACAGCTATAACATTCCAGGATTATAACATAGTCTTTATTCCACCTATGATTTGCCTCTATAATTAATTAATATCATAATACTATACGAGTTTTCTGAAAGAGGGAGGATCTCTAGTGTAATCTCTCTCACGTTTAATATTGTGGATATATTCTTATTCTCTTTTCAAGAATTCAGATCTCTGGAATACAGCAACATCTGAAAACAGTATAGCAAAATTACAACGAATACTTCCCAGTGCTTTTCCTCCCATATTTTATTGAGTAACCACCGCCATGTGGTTCACTGGTACTTGTTCTCAAGAAACCTGTATTTCAGGCACCTTTAAGCCAGCAAATATTTAAATGGTCTTGGGCATACTCTTCATTCATTCAAAAAAAGAATTATCAAGTGCATCAGTGCTAGACATTGGGAATACTATAATTAAAGATAAATTCTGTCCTCAAGTTGCTTACTGACTGGTAAGCAAAATAATTATAGTTTGTAAATACCAGATAAGCTAATTATAGGTTCTCTAAGTATCTCAAAGGTTAATCATGGAAGGCTTCCTAACTGGACATGAAAAGACAAACCATGCATCTTAGATTGAGCTGCCTGGAAACAGACTTTGAGATGGAGAGTTTCATGAGAAGATATATCAGTGAGTACTGCCAAAAAGAAAATCTGGAAAGGAGCACCAGTGCATCCATTCACTACTAGAGTGTGTGTGTGTGTGTGTGCATATGTATGTGTGTGTGTTCAAAGACATAAAAGAGAACAAACTAAGAGCATGACAAGCAAATAGAATAGAAAGCCCAGGGGAGAGAGAAAGAGAGGGAGAGACACAGAGAAAAAATAAACGTTTGTTCAAGGATCTGCAAGTACCTCAGTATGGTGGGAACACAGAATATGGTAAGAAACTAGTTATGAATTTGGGGGTAAGAATGGCCAGGTCTTGAAGAGCCATATATGCCATGGAAAGAAATTTAGAATTTATCCTCAAGAAACAGGTAGGAAAATAGGAGGTTTTAAGCAGGTGTTGATGACATGCTCAATTTGTGTATGGTGTCGACAACACAATACATAAGGGGAAAGACTAAAGGCAGAATGAGGAAATGATTATAATAGCTTACCGAAGAAAATATGATGTCCTAAACTAAAGGCATTCATAGAGAGAATGGAAACAGTGGAATTACTTGAAAGGTAGGAAGGAAAAGTGATAGGCTTTGGTGACGGACTGGATGTGGGGACTGAAGGAGAAGGAAGGCCAAGGTGATTTCTTAGTTTCTGACTTTGATAATTGGATTAATGATGTTGCCATTGACAGAGATGAGCACCCAGAAGGAAAAAGTTAGGGAAGATGTTCAATAAAGAGTTGGATATGTGAATCTTTTACTATGGAGAATGATTTGGGTAAGTAATTTATAGAAAAAAACAGAAGCAATTAGAACATATGAAAATAATTTAGGAATAATATAGAAAACAAAAAAAGATGGAATTATCATTTAAGGTTGCACTAAATTATAAAAACTGTGAAGGAGATTATGAAGAAATTATTCATTTCTTAATTTGTAAAAAGGATTTGCAGAACTGACACCTTACCTTTCTCTCCTATGTTCAATATGAGATGTAAGTAAAATTTCTGATAAGAGGATTCTTTGAAAAAATTACGATACAAACATAATCATGTTATCTAAGTGACTAATTTAAATACCTACTGCTCTCATCATTCCTTTTTTGTCTCTTCCATATTTTTTTCTTTTTCTGCCAGAAACTTAATCTCAGGTGTATCTCAAGATTCATTCCTGGTTCACTATTCTTTTTTTGTTTGTTTGTTTTGTTTTTATTGGGGTATAGTTGTTTTACAATGTTCTGTTAGTTTCTACTGTACAGTCTTATGTGCTATACAGCAAGTTCTCATTAATTATCTATCTTATACATATTAGTGTATATATGTCATTCCCAATCTCCCAATTCATCCCTCCACCCCTTTTCCCCCCTTGGTGACCATATGTTTGTTCTGTGTATCTGTGTTTCTATTTCTGCCTTGCAAACCAGTTCATCAGTACTCTTTTTCTAGATTCCACAGATATGAGTTAATATATGATATTTGTTTTTCTCTTTCTGACTTACTTCACTCTGTATGACAGTCTCTAGGTTCATCCATGTCTCTACAAATGACCTAATTTCGTTCCTTTTGATGGCTGAGTAATATTCATGTACCACTTCTTCTTTATCCATTCATCTGTTGATGGGCATTTACACTGCTTCCATGACCTGACTATTGTAAATAGTGCTGCAATGAACACTGGGGTGCATGTGTCTTTTTGAATTATGGTTTTCTCTGAGTATATGCCCAGTAGTGGGATTGCTGGGTCATACGGTAATTCTATTTTTAGTTTTGGGAGGAACCTCCATACTGTTCTCCATTCCCACCAACAGTGCAGGAGGGTTCCCTTTTCTCCACATCCTCTCAAGCATTTATTGTTTGTAGAATTTTTGATGATGCGCATTCTAAAGGGGGTAAGGTGATACCTCATTGTAGTTTTGATTTGCATTTCTCTAATAGTTAGTGATGTTGAGCATCTTTTCATGTGCCTCTTGCCCATCTGTAGGTCTTCTATGGAGAAATGTCTATTTAGGTCTCCTGCCCATTTTTTTGATTGGATTGTTTGTTTTTTTGATATTGAGCTGCATGAGCTGTTTATATATTTTGGAGATTAGTCCTTTGTCAGTTGATTCATTTGCAAATATTTCCTCCCATTCTGAGGGTCGCCTTTTCATCTTGTTTATGGTTTCCTTTGCTGTGCAAAAGCTTTATGTTTCGTTAGGTCCCATTTGCTTATTTTTGTTTTTATTTCCATTACTTTAGGAGGTGGGTCAAAAAGGATCTTGCTGTGATTTATGTCAAAGAGTATTCTGCCTATGTTTTCTCCTAAGAGTTTTATAGTGTCTGGCCTTACATTTAGGTCTTTAATCCATTTTGAGTTTATTTCTGTGTATGGTGTTAGGAAGTATTCTAATTTCATTCTTTTACATGTAGCTGTCCAGTTTTCCCAGCACCACTTATTGAAGAGGCTGTCTGTTTTCCATTGTATATCCTTGGTGCCTTTGTCATAGATTAGTTGACCATAGGTGCATGGGTTTATCTTTGGGCTTTCTATCCTGTTCCATTGCTCTATATTTCTGTTTTTGTGCCAGTACCACATTGTCTTGATTACTGTAGCTTTGTAGTATAGTTTGAAGTCAGGGAGCCTGATTCCTCCAGCTCCATTTTTTTCCTCAAGATTGCTTTGGCTATTCTGGGTGTTTTGTGTCTCCATACAAATTTTAAGATTTTTTGTTCTAGTTCTGTGAAAAATGCCAATGGTAGTTTGATAGGGATTGCACTGAATCTGTAGATTGCTTTGGGTAGTATAGTCGTTTTCACAATATTGATTCTTCCAATCCAAGAACATGGTACATCTCTCCATCTGCTTGTGTCATCTTTGATTTCTTTCATCAGTATCTTACAGTTTTCTGAGTACAGGTCTTTTACCTCCTTAGGTAGGTTTATTCATAGGTATTTTATTCTCTTTGTTGCAATGCTGAATGGGATTGTTCCTTAATTTCTCTTTCTGATCTTTCGTTGTTAGTGTATAGGAATGTAAGAGATTTCTGTGCATTGATTTTGTATCCTGCAACTTTACCAAATTAATTCATTAGCTCTAGTAGTTTTGTGGTGGCGTCTTTAGGATTTTCTATGCATAGTATCATGTCATCTGCAAACAGTGACAGTTTTACTTCTTTTCCAATTTGTATTCCTTTTATTTCTTTTTCTTCTCAGATTGCCATGGCTACGACTTTCAAAACTATGTTGAATAATAGTGGCGAGAGTAGACATCCTTGTCTTCTTCCTGATCTTAGAGGAAATGCTTTCAGTTTTTCATCATTGAGAATGATGTTTGCTGTGGGTTTGTGGTATATGGACTTTATTATATAGAGGTAGGTTCCCTCTATGCCCACTTTCTGGAGAGCTTTTATCATAAATGGGTGTTGAATTTTGTCAAAAGCTTTTCCTGCATCTATTGAGATGATCATATGGTTTTTATTCTTCAATTTGTTAATATGGTGTATCACATTGTTTGATTTGCATATATTGAAGAATCCTTGCATCCCTGGGATAAATCCCACTTGATCATGTGGTTCACTATTCTTTTTTCCTCAGTCCCATTTCTTGGTTTATTTCATCTACTCTCAAAAATTTAACTGCCATTTGTACACTTAGAAGTTTGAAATGTTTCCAGCTGTGACATAGTTTCTGAGGCTCAGAGTCACATCTTGAGCTAACTAAAGAATACAGTCAATGGTATGTCCCCCCAAATCCTAATTTAATTTGTCATTTTCCCCCAAACCTTTATTTCTATAGTCTCAGTAAAGTTAGGAGCACCATAGTCTATGCAATTATCCAAGCCAGAAACCAGAGAACATACAGACTCCTCCCTTTTCCTCACACTATAGTCAGCCAATCACCAAACTCTTATAGTAATTGTACCTCTTTTTTTTAATTCATAAACTTTATTTTTAGAGCACTTTCAGGTTCACAGAAAAATTGAGTGGAAAGTACACGGATTTCCCATTATTTGGTTACCCCCAGTCCACGCACACCATCACCCCCATTATTCATATCCTGCACCACAGTAGAACATTTGTTAAAATTCATGAAACTCCCTTGACACATCCTTATAACCCAGTCTATAGTTTACACTAAGGTTCACCTTTGGTGTTGTAAATTCTATTGGTTTTGACAAATAATGTCATATGTCCACCACTGTAGTGTTTTACAGAATAGTTTCACTGCCCTAAAAATCTCCTGAGCTATACCTATTCATCCCTCCCTCCCCAGTAACTTCTGGAAACCACTGATCTTTTTACTCTCGCCATAGTTTTTTCCAGAATGTCATATAATTAGAATCATACAGTATGTAACCAATTCAAATTGGCTTCTTTCACTTAGCAATATAGAGTTAACATTCCTCCATGTCTTTTCACGGCTTGACAGCTCATTTCTTTTTAGAGCTGAATAATATTTCATTGTCTGGATGTACCATAGTTTATTTATCCATTCATCTACTGAAGGACATATTGACTGCTTCCAAGTTTTGGCAATTATGAATAAAGTTGTTATAAAAATCTGTGTGGGAACTCTCCTACACTGTTGGTGGGAAGGTAAATTGGTACAGCCATTATGGAGAACAGTATGGAGATTCCTTAAAAAACTAAAAATAGAACTACCATATGACCCAGCAATCCCACTCCTGGGCATATACCTGGAGAAAACCATAATTCAAAAAGATACATGTACCCCAATGTTCATTGCAGCACTATTTACAATAGCTAGGACATAGAAGCAATTTAAATGTCCATCAACAGAGGAAAGGATAAAGAAGATGTGCTAGATAAATACAGTGGAATATTACTCAGCCTTAAAAAAAGAACAAAATAATGCCATTTGCAGCAACATGGATGGACCTAGAGATTGTCATACTGAGTGAAGTAAGTCAGACACAGAAAGACAAATATACAATATCACTTATATGTGGAATCTTAAAAAAAAAAAGGGTACAAATGAACTTATTTACAAAGCAGAAGTAGAGTCACGGATATAGAAAACAAACTTATGGTTACCAGGGAATAAGGGAGGGGAGGAGGGATAAATTGGGAGATTGGGACTGACATATACACATTACACTATATGAAATAGATAACTAGTAAGAACCTGCTGTATAGCACAGGGAACTCTACTCAATACTCTGTAATGGCCTATATGGGAAAAGAATCTAAAAAAAAAAGTGGATATATGTATATGTATAACTCATTCACTTTGCTGTACACCTGAAACTAACACAACAATGTAAATCAGCTATACTCCAATAAAAATTTTTTAAACATCTGTATGATCTTGTGTGGACATAAGTTCCCATCTCCTTTGGGTAAATACCAGAGAGCACAATTTCTGGATTGTTTGTAAGATTATGTTAGTGTTGTAAGAAACAACCAAACTGTCTTCCAAAGTGTCTGTACCATTTTGTATTCCCACCCGCAGTGAATGAGAGTTCCTGTTGCTCCACATCCTTGCCAGCATTTGGTATTGTAAGTGTTCTGGGTTTGGGTCATTATCATAGCTGTGCAGTGGCATTTCATTGTTGTTTTAATTTGCAATTCCCTGATGAAAAATTATGTTAAATATCTTTTCATATGCTTAGTTGTATATCTTCTTTGAAGAGGTGTCTGTTCAGATCTTAGGCTCATTTTTTAATAGTTTATTCATTTCCTTATTCTTGGATTTTAAGTGTCCTTTGTATATTTTGGATAACAGGACTTTATTAGATGTGTGTTTTACAAATATTTTCTTCCAATCTGTGGCTTGTCTTCTCATTCTCTTGACATTGTCTTTCACCGAGCAGAAGTTTTTAATTTTAATGATGTCCAGCTTATCAATTCTTTCTCTCATGGGTTGTGCCTTTGGTGTTGTATCTCAAAAGTTATCACTATACCCAATGTCACCTAGATTTTCTCCTATGTTATCTTCTAGAAGTTTAACAGTTTTCCATTTTACATTTAGGTCTATGATACATTTTGAGTTAATTCTTGTGAAGGGTGTAAGCTCTGTGTCTAGATTCATTTACATCTTTTCATATCTTATATAGATTCATTTGTATCTTTTCATATCTTATCGCCATCAGTCATCATCCTGATTACTATTTTCTTAGTCATTGCCTTATCAACCTTTTCTTGATTATTGCATGATCCACTTAATTTTGTCCTCTTTAAACTCATCTTCCACCCTGAAACCAGGGTAATCTATCTAACAAGCAAATCATACCCTTTGACCTCTGGCTCTCATTCCTAAAAGGATTTGCTGGCAAGGATTTTAGAAGGATCTTTAGCAAAGTCTCTTCCTACCTCTTCCTACCTCTCTCATTTCAGCTTTCACAACTCCCTGCCTCTACAGTTTCATTATTAAACAATAACCCTTTGCATGAATTTGTAATTCACATCTCTTTGCATTCATCAATTTTATTCTTTTTGTTTGTGGTCTCTTCAGACTTTTTCTTTGGCTACAATGAGAATCCTTCAAAGCTCAATCCAAGCATCCTTTCCCTAAGAGAGCGTTTCCTAGGCTCATAGCTTATTTTATTTTAAATTCTGAATCCATTCGCTTAGCTTCTATAATGCTCTATACAGTCCTGAATATTAACACTTCATAGACTTTATTGCCACATGTATGTTTTTATGTCTGTCTCTCCTGATAAACTGTCAGCTACTCAAAGATAGGGGCAATGTCTAAATCATGTTTGTAGTTTTCATGCAGTTCCTGGGACAGGATAAATCTTTCAAGCATACATGTTGGACACTTGCTGCACTTACTGTGATCATTTCACAGTATATTCAGGTGTCAACTCATTGTTGTACACACGAAATTAATGTAATGTTGTAAGTAAATTATACTCAATAAAAAATTAAATTAAATTAAAAAAAAAACCATACATGTTGAACTGAGTTGAATAAAGTGAATAACACCAACGCAGTACTACTTCTGCCATCCCACCTGCGCCATTACAAACTGTCTCTCGATCTAACTTTTCACCTTTGGTTCTTGAAACAGATGATTGAGAACAGGAGGAAAGATTAAAGAAGGGTAAGAATTAAATTTAAATTTAATAATACCTTCTGCTCTGGCCTTTATTTTCCTCTCAAAGTCCATTGTTACACGCTTGCTTTCTTAAGCAGCAAGATTAACTGAAATTAATGATGCCAGGATGGCTGTTCTCTCAACATCAGAAAGGGACTGAAATGTGGCAGTTGTGCCAAGGACTTGGAGTCAGAAGGCCTGTGTACTACTTCTGGCTTTGACCGAAGGCCTGTGTACTACTTCTGGCTTTGACTGAAGGCCTGTGTACTACTTCTGGCTTTGACTGAAGGCCTGTGTACTACTTCTGGCTTTGACGGCAACTTGCTGAATGTCCTTGAGCAGTTTCCTTAACCTCTCCATTTGCCTGCATTTCCTGTACTATAAAAGGTGCCTATGAGTACTTCACGCAAGACTCATGGGGATCCTCATTTGAAAGGCAGTACAGAAGTGTCCTTATTCACATCTCTTTGAGAGTAAGGGACTTGGATAACAGCGAAAAGTAAGGAACCCTCCCAAGAGATTAAAATCAAGAAGCAGCGAAAACTTGAAATCAAGTTAGGTGATGAATTAAAAAGCCTATTCTGTGTTTTAATATGGCTAATGAGTTTCCTGCCCCAAACCAATGTAGATCAGTTCAAAACAAGAAGCCTTTATTTTCCAGTGATTTAAGGTCGGTCAACCTGTGTGGCCATCCTACAAGCTAACAAAATATGTTTTTGTACAGCGGCATGTATCCTACTTTTATGTTTACACAGTCATGTACAGTAAATTTGCTTAAAAGTGATTTTCCCCCCAAATGAGAAGTTGTTAAAATTTACTCCTCTTTAATTATATACTTTTAACTACACAGACAGTTGAATACATAAAATCTACTTTGACAAGATATAGAGAAAGAGCAAGACCAAAATGATAAGGATTTCAAATATGAAAATTTAGGAAGTTTTCTTAAAAGTTATTTTTATGACATAAGTTGTAAAATCTAGGGAAGTATTCCATATAACTTCTTATATAAATGTTACAAGCCACATATTTGTGCGCCTTTGAAGGGTTTTTTGTTGTTGTTGCTACCAAAGAAGAAAATAGAGTTCTCAGGACAAACCATAATTTGTTAGGAAAAATATAAAGGTTGTGACAGAAAGCCTAAATTGTGCATTTTCTACACTCTAATTCAGGTACAAGTTCAGGATACCTTTTAACTTTATAGCAAAGTGATATAAGTATTAAATATTTGCATATTGCTTATAAATATCTTGCCAGATTAAAGGAAGCTAGTCATCTCAGGCAGTCTTTTTTTTAAATAGTGTCACATGAATAAGGCGTGGGTTTTTTAAGACAGAAAACACTGTCTTAACTTGAGTTAGAAATTTGAATCTATCTCCTCAGTGCACCTGCACATTCAGGCTCTCTCTTTAGCCTTGTGTCTTTCCCTACACCGTTGCCAGAGTTAGCTTTGGAAAATCGTAAATGATAAAATCCACTTGGTGATGAAATAACTTTGATGGTTATTCATGGTTTGAAAAAAAACCCTATACATTTAGTCTAATAACTGAATCTTTTATAACTTGCTCCTAATCTGACACCCTTGTTTTATCTTTCAAAGAAGTCCCTCTCTCTACCAGTGAACACTTTTACTACTGTGATCTTATTTCAAGATCCAAATCAAAGCCCATATTTCCATACTCCTCAACCTTTCCTCTCTCCCACAGCATGTTGTTTAATTCCTATTACAGTACTTATCATACCCCATCTTACGAGAAATAATCATAAAGTATTATGAGTTTAATGCTCACAGTACACAATACTCATAATGCATAGAAAGCAATAACTCAATCTACTTGGAGAAGATGATGTCTGAAGAATCCAGTATTTTTAAATTGCTGACATAACCCTTCATGCTGGGGTGTACTACTTAATTCACTCACCCATTCAGTCACTCCTTACTGAGCAATGATTGGATAGTTAAGACTTTTAAAATTACCAGTGGTCAAAACTCATGAGTTAGCTCAGCAAACTTCTTCATAAGATTATATGTTTATCTTATATAATCAAATATAGCTAGAGATAATGAAATTAAATTGTCTAACATTAGCAAAATTTAAAAAAATTCTGATGATAGTGTGGTTAAACAGATATTCTCACGCATTATTTTGAGAGCATAAATTGATATATCAGTAATATCTTTGGAATTATATTTTGTTGCATGTATTACGAGCCTTAAAATATGGATTTATTTTGATTTGATAATTCTACACCAACTAATTTATAGTTAGGTAATCATCTGAAACAATTTAAAAGTTTATGTCACAAAATACGCTGATGTACAGACATATACTCTAAAACTTTGGAAATAAATTAAATGCCCCATAATAGGAAAAAAATAATCATGATATGGCCTTAAATTAGAATATATGTAGCAAATTATTTCCTCTTTCATTTTAGCAATGAAGAAACTGAGACTTATTCTACTCAATAGATACTTACTGAGCATTCCTATCTGGCAGAATGTTCATGGTATTCTGTTACAGCATTTAAACAGAAAGATGAAAATCTCTGTCCTCAAGTAAATCACCTTATCATGGGGAAAGGCTGACAGTAAACAAAATAAAATATCTACACTGTACCATGCTTTTTATTAGGCAATTTCATACTCTATTTTACTTACACTCAGAACAACATTGGGAAGTAGAAACTGAGGCTTAGAGAGGATAAGTAATTTGTCCCAAATCCACAGCCAAGAAGTAGCAGGGCTAGCATTCAAACCTCCAGTTTTCTAATTCTAAAGCCAGCAATTTTTTACCAGTCATATTTGTGAAATTTAGGACATTTTTCAGTTCTTTCCTTTGTAAAACTCACCTTGGGGTATGAATCCAATCCAAAGTTGCTACAGGATTGATTGTCTTAATTAATGATTCTTGGAGAAATGGAGGGGGTTGTTCATTTTATTTTTTAAATTATGTTTATAAAGGTGTAAAATTGACCTTAAGGCCTCAGTCTAGGGATAGATATGCCAACCATTGGAAAGGTTGCTTTGGAATTAAATAAAACAGTTCTCTAATACAGCTGTAGAGCTGCAACTTAATGAGAACATTTATATAAGCTTCTGGAGTGAACTCAGTGCTCACTGAAAATCTACTGTATTCAGTTTTTGCTTTTAATACACACTAATAACTCAGAGTCCCCCTAGGAGAGCTTGAGAATTTGGTGTAAAATAAATAATATGGAATTAGTTTCTCTGGATTCATTCCTGATTGTCACAGCTAACAAACTATTGATCCTAAGAATTATTTATCAAAGGTAAAGTTGGCAGAAAAAAGTAAAAATATGCCATCATTCAAAATTTAATGATGTAAACAGCTAGATTTACTCCAGTCTACTAGGCTAACTTGGCAGTCTATTGCCTGCGCCAATCATAATAAGCAAAACTGACCTCATGCCAAGATGTTGGAGTATAAAGCTGAGGCTATTACAAGGTTTCCATTCTATAATTTTGTATTAGGTTGCTCTACGCTTTTCCCCATGTAAACAAATGAATTTTTTCTCATATGAGGTATATTAAATTCAGAGACTGAATTGGATAAGCACTCAGCTTAGATTGTACAACTGTTTATATTCTGAGTATAGACAAGTTAAAGCCTTGAGTGCTCTTTTGAAAGGTTGTGATTAAGTTTTTCATCGAAAAAATGTGTCACTGACAACAATATAGCCTAAGATTTTGGCATTACCTTTTCAAAAGTCCACGAGAGAAATCCTCATTCCAAATTCACTAACTTAGTTATAGACACATATAAAGAAAAGAATTCACCCCTCATAACTGGCCTTTATTAACTTTCAAATTTTGATAGAAATCATTCCATAAGAAAAACATTGTAACTCAGAAATATCAAGAGAGGATATTAGCTTCTTCAAATTCTGTTTCTCCTAGTAATTTTGTCTCAGGAGGCTAACTACTGATCTAGGAACTGATCCTCAGCTTTACAGATGTCATCTCTTCTCCCAAATTTTATGTATATATGTGTATATATATATATAATTTCATACATATATACATATACATACACACACGTCATTTTAACAGTCAACTAATGAAATGACAGAATTTTAATATCCTTAATTATAATGCCATACTAGGGATCAGAATATTTATTTCTATAATGAAATATAGCCCTTCCTGGAATAAATTAAATGCCTAAGAAACAAAATGAGCACACTTAAGGCTGCTTGTCAAATACAGAATTCGAACAAATGAGATTGAAAGCACTTGAGGAGTGTTTTATCCCTTTAGGGTAAAAGCTATAGAATGACATTTGATCCACAGTAGAGTAGTACAACAATTTGATTTTAAGAATTCTTGTGTCTTCCAGGTAGGGCCTCATGTCAACATATGGTGGTGAGTAAATGCTGACAATTTTTAACATGCAGTATTTTAATTATGAATCAATAGTTTCGAAATGGATAAAATACTGCCGTCTCTAATTTTATTTTATCCACATATTTCCTTTCCAAAAACGAGTTGGCAAGGGTTGAAATTTTTTCATCATCTATTCCAGAAAGAAACAGATTATATGTGGTTAGTGACCTCAACTCAAATTTCAAAATTTGGTGCAAAGGCAAATGTTTAATTATTAGTATCGGAATAGCTCCTAAACGCAACCAAGAAAAGTTGTATATTTCTTAATTTCACTCATGTGACCAGAAAATATTTACAATTTGATTCATTTCAATTCAGTTCAACAAATATTTATTGAACAATCACTACATGCCAACCATTGTGCTAGGAGTGTGAAAGCACAAAGATGAATCTATTATCCCAGCCATTAAAAAATGACTAGCAGTGGGAACAAATTTAAGGTTAAAAACAGCTTAGATTTCTCTATGATGTCTTATTATCATAAGAAAAATAGGTCTCCTAGAATATTTTTTTTGTTTTAAAATGTACGAGAGGAAAAAATTTTTAAATAAATCTTCCAAATGGAATGATTAATCATGCATTTTATAAAATGTTTATTTTGTCCAAATAAACCAAAAGTAGAGAATAAAAATGAAAAACAGAGTGGAAAAAACAGTCATGGTATTAAGTTATTATTGTCACTCAAACTGGAATATAAAGTTTCAAAAACTTATTCTGGGTTAAAAATCACATATAAATATTAAACAAATATTATGTCTGTAATTTAAATGGCACTTTTTTCTAAATATTCTATAAATAAATCAAATAAGTTCTATACATTAAAAGCAAATTGAATAGAAATTTGTTTTCAGCATGAATATTTGAGGGGTTATATGGAGCATTAAAAAACTGGTGAAAAGTTACGGGTCACATATGCATCAAGTTCTACATACCATTTTCCTGGGTCTCCTCAGGTCTTTCCATAAACTTCTAAGGATTACAAACCCTGCTTCAGACACTAACTATAACATTCACCTTGCCATTGATTATGATACCTGATACCTGCTGCCACACTTTTTCAATATTCTTATTTCAATATTGATGTTTTTATCTATTTCATTATTGGGGCACTCTGCTGTCTCTTAACGGTCCTGCCTAATGTCACTCACTTGCCTTAAGAAAGACTTGTTGTCTCACTCCAATCATCTTAATATCATGTTCTACCTGATGCTTACATCACTCCTCTGCCCCTCACAGTCAGTTTCTAGGACAAGCCAGCTTGATATTTCTCACTGTGGTTAATATTTCCATCCCCATAGCCTTTCAGGACACTGTAATGATCACACATGTGTATCTGATTGATAACATTGGTAACAATGACAAATTGCACGTGGGACAAACTGGAGGTAAGAAGACTATATAGAACTCTATTTCCATTATCAATTTGAAAGACAGGGCTGGAACTAGGACAATTTTGGACTCAAAGTTGTTGACTCTTCTACCATCATAATCCTGCTGCTCACAAGGCTACATCTGATTTCCATCTGTTTTGCTTATCTTTTGAGGTACCAGATGGTCCTAATATGGTACAATTGCAAAGCCTGAATTCTATCATTTCATTAACATTTTCCATGTCCCTGTAATTTTTGGCTTTACCTTTTTTCTAGTCCAATTTATATTGTCTTGAAAAGTATTGATTGCCGATTGCCTATAATGGCTGGGATGAAATAAACGATAGTAAATTAGCTTATACTGGAGTTTTACATAAAGAGAACTTCTGAACATCCTTCTATTTATTCTAAATAGAAATTTTCCAGTATTAAGAGATAACACATATGTTGTAGACTATGGTAGCTTTTGTTTTATTTACCCAGGATGCTCTATCATTCCTCTACTACTAGAAACAATAATGTCTTTCTTTTGGAGAACTTCTCCTGATCTCCATGAGGTTTAAGCAGAGTTGTCAATCACAGTATCATGCCCTTCATCCCCCAGCAGCTATGACAATGGGCAGGTTACCTAAGGTTAGCCAGTCAGGATATTCCTAATTCAAGAATGGCCACTAAGCCCAAACAGTGTCTATCAAAACAGTGATTCCTCAGAAAATTTCTGTTAGAGATAGCAGGGAAGGCTTTCTTTCTCATGGGGCCAATATGCTGAAAGGAATAAGCCTGGAGATACTTGCTGACATCTCACCCAGCCATAAGATAATAAGAGGGAATTAGGTCAATCTATAAAGAGCTTCAAAACAAGTAAATATGAGACATGGATGAAAAAGTTATTAAAAGTATCTGTGCCTCTAGAATCAGCACTGTTACAATATAAAATGTAGACCAAAATGTCTGGGTTTCAACTTAATTTTAATAGAATTCAACAAATATCTATGTGCCAAGAACTATTACATGTTTGTGTGAAGAAGACTGCAATTTAATTGGTTCCAAGAGCCTGGTGCCTGTATGCTCCCAAAGCAGGCACATTTCCTTTCCAAGCTTCCAGCCAAGCACAAACTTAAGTGGACGTTCATGAGCCACTCTTTCTGAGAAGGCCACTATAAACTCACACAGACCCTACCTAGGGTACCAACCATTCCTACAATCATCAGTTCCCCAACCAAGGGTCTCAATAGGCTCCTGGATTTGGAGGAAGTTCATATTCTGCAAGTCCATATTTACTTTCCACTGCCCACAATCCACAGACAGATGTCTAAAGAGAGAACACCACCACTGAGCAGAAGGGACGTCTTTCCTATCAACAGCACAACACTTTCCCCTTTCTAGCTTTATCTTACTGCCCTTAGCTATCAAAAATATCCTTGTTTAATTGCACTTAGCATTTCTACCCCTATGCAATTTCCCCATAAGCCCTAAAATATTGACAGCTAATCAAAACTCAAGCATAATATAGGTTACTCAGAATTATTTTTGTAAAATGGGTAAGGATGGGGGTAAATGCCATTTAATACGCATACTGACTGGCATGAGACCCATAGGAAGATATCTAGGTAGAAGGTAGCATCTGACCCTCTTTACATTACATGTATGATCTGACCAGTGAGAAGCAGTAAAATGCCTCCCAGGTCTTTTTCATTGTGATGGAGGTCATTCTCCCATTATTTTCTGACTTCTTCAACTTCCATGCAAGGGAATTCACTAGATATTTCAACACTGCCTTTTACTCTCAGCCCACAGAGACCTTACTCTTTACTTTGAATGCCAGTACCCTTTCCTGGAGGTCAAATTGAGGGAAGCTCTGTAAAACATCGTATGACTCCATGGCTGGCCTACTTCCTATCCCACTGGGAAAGGCCCGGCCCGGAAAAGTAATTGTGGTAACAGGACTCCTATCCTGAGAATGATGCCATGTGTATTAGAAGCATTCATCAGTGTGAAGAAACCTGACTTCACATAATGCATGAAAAATTTCTGTATTGCCAGAGTATTCTTAACACCTTTCTCTCGATTCAGGGACACACCCCAGGCAACCTAAAAACCTGAACCTGAGGCTGTCCACTTGTCTCAGAATTTATCCTTCTGCTTGTCCTGTTTTGAGCTCCAGGGTCATGTACACTCCACCTTTTCTTATCAAGGATACTTTTCATTTTATCTTTTTGGGTTCTCTTGTGCTCATACCACACAGGTCAATGTCACTCTAGTTCCACACTGGAGGCAAGGAAAGACCACTGGACCACCTATTTGCCCCAGAAAAGAGAAATACATGTTTTTTAAAAATCCCCTTTAACATTTTCAAAAATATCTTGAATGTAATTGAACTGAAGGAGGATTTCAAAGAAAGATTTTTCTACCAATGACGTCTTGGAGTCAATGAATATGATTGTGTCCATATCTCTTTGACACAATCAAAATGAAAAATAAGTGCAAAAAAACCCAAACTTCACAGGATTAGATGTGGAATTGGTAAAGCAGGCGTGGAAAATGCAAATGCTGCCAGACAGTTTCCAGAGATGGCATGTCTCTATTGCCCATTCCCTTCTTATATCCAAAATCCACAAAAAGTGAGAATTACCTCACACTCACAGAGAAAATATCTGTATTACCCCAACCACATGAGGGGGCTGAGTCAACTGATATAGTTAAATGTAAAAATCTCTCTAATATTCAATATATTAAGAATAAATATTCTGGTCAATCTATGTATGCATATATCTAAAGCCACTCACACCAAATGTAGATAGATAAACATGCACAAAGAGAAAGAATTGTCTCTGGGTGCTCAAAATCAGTATTGTTTTTCTTGCTTCTAAGTCTTGCATGTGAATTAAATCTGAGATCAGTGGTTTTGGAAGCATATATATTACCAGCAACCAATCTGTGAATGTGAGTATGTCACTGGGGGAAGGGAAAAAAAAAATTTAATTAGTTGTTCTAGGCAAATCAAGCCACCCATGAGTGTATTTTCTGGACATGGTGGTATTTTTACTGGCATGGCATTACTACATGATGTTATTTTCCTAATTTAATATATTTTTTGAACAAAAGTTTGACTAAAGCAGTTGGCAAAAGTCAGATTTTGTTTCTTCAGTGGATGGTTCAGAGGAGGCATCACTTCGGAGTTGTCATGTATGAATGGTTGTAGCTTCTTAAATTGGCTAAAAATGGTGCTATAAGAGTAGCATTAAGAATCCTTGAGTGAAAAAAATGAAACGTGGCAAAATCTGAAAAGCTTTCCAGGAAACAGACACTGCTTTGTATGTCATGTCATTACTATTAATGATTAGCTCATTTTCCTAAGAAGAAGAAAAATAAAAATGTTCCAGACAGCCAGTGATGAAAATAATCACCAGCATTAACTATATCAGACAGCAACAGTCAATAAGGTAGTTGGCATTGTGTAGGCACTGTCAATAGTACAGAAAAATTATTAGACATGATCACTATCAAGAAACTTACAATCAAAATAGGAGAGGTAAAAATATGTAGCAAAGAATACCAGCTGGTTAAACTGTACAGAGATTTTCTTTCTCACCATTTTTGCCTGGCTAATTCTTATTCATCTTTCAAGGCTGATTTCACACTCAGGTCCTCTGGGAAGCATGACCCATTCTGCCACACCTTCCTCCACCCAGCCCCACACTCCGCTGGGTGGTATTTCACTGCACTCTATGCTTATCTCTAGTAGGACGGAGGTCACGCTGTATCATCACGGTCTCCCCAACTAGACAGTGAGCTACTGAGAGCCATGCCTTTTTGTCTTTGTTTTCTTAGTACTTGGCACCACTGGCAGTGAGTAGGATTTTAAGAAGTGTTTCATAGATTAGTGTTGAATGCCATCAGTGGGGATGAAGAATAATGGACACTAAATAAATAAGGAAAAGCTATATGATGGATGTAGATTCTTACGATACAACAGTAGCAGAGTTACAGTGGGCAATGGTCTCTTTTCTGCCCAGCACCAGCATCCCTCTCTCTAGAACTGCCGTTCCCTCACCCTGTGTGATTCTGGAATGCTTTCCCTTAACTATGGCCATGTGACCCAAGCTGGGTACAGAATCAGTCAAAAAATTGGACATATAATTCAACCACAGCCGACCACAACCTTTTCTTGAAATGTACCACCTAGACATAGGGTGAGAGTGGGTGTTTCTTTTTTTAAAGCTCAAGTTGTAAGCCTATCAGCTACTACCTTATCCCCCATGTGGGGAGAACCTACGTGAAGCAGAGGAACAGCCAAGAAGAGAAGGAAGACACACCAAGAAACAGAGTCAAAGTAAGTTTCAGATCCAGCCGTGCTGCATTTAGATTTGCAATGCATACTCTGTTTTCTGTTACAATAAGAGGTGTTTTGCCATTTGGAACCAAAAGAGTCCCATCTAATGCAATATACCTACATTAAAGTGTGTAGTAAAACCAAGTTCTCACATTTGTGATCTCTCTTAAATCCCCAAATTATCTCCTATGATTGGCATTTTTGTTACTCCAATTTTAAAGATGAATAAATTGAGGCTCAAAGCAATAAAATATCTTGTTTAAGATCTCACAGGGAAAATGTGGCCAATTTACCTGAAAATTCTGATTTCAAGTGTGATAACTCTTTTCAGAATACATTGCTGCTTTAGGATGGAGTTAAGACTCTAGCTCAAATTTACAAAAGCACAAAACATGCTATTGTGCCAATGTATAGCAGGGTGACCTAGGCTGAGCCTACCCTGAAAATGAGGCCAGGAGAACAATAACTGTCCTCATTTCTGGGCAGAGTACAGAATGGCTTTTGCTCAGAGAAGAGTATTTTAGCAGCACCAAGTATGCAGGGCTTTGTTCATGAGTATATTTCTGGGACATCTCAGAAATGTTTTGATGGGGGTTGATGACTTAGAAGCTGTGTAAACTGTGTAATGAACAAGGAAATTTTGTGTATAGAGGCTCATTTGTACCCACAATTTGGTAAAGCTTGAGCAATTCAGTTTAAATTTGTCTTCCTCGAATAATCTGTTTGAGTTTTAGGAACTAAACAAAGATGGAAATATATTTACTCAGAAACGTTCCCATCTACTGTTTCTTTTAATGGATGCTTTTATTTGGAATAGAGAAGAAGATATTAGCTAGGAAGAGTTGTGCATCTAGAAAAATTGAATTTTTATGTTAAAGTGTTGTTTAGAGGTAGGATAACCTGGCTGAACTTCAAAATGCAAGATAAACTGGCTATATGATTTTGATCAGCCTCTCTGAATTTCAGTTTTCTTGCTCGTGTAATTACCATACTAATAATTACCCTCAGGGTATTTGCAAAGATTTAACAGGTTAATATGTATAAATGTGCATAATTAATGTTAGGATGATACAAATATTAGCTATATAATCTTACTTGTGATATCACATTCAACATGATTTTGCTTATAACACTCCTCAGATTGAAAGATTTTTTTTTCCAGGTTAAAAAAATAATTTTAGGAACTATTTATTTTAGTTCTTCAAACAGAAAAACTGCCTGGAGATAAGTTCTCTTTGGTAAGTTTATATTTCAACACATGTATCTATTTTATATACTACAGAGATATACACAACATGAATTGAATAAATGCTCTAAGAAAGATCTGTCATTTCAAATGGTCTACTTTTATTTACATAATAATGAAAACTATCTACTTAGTAGATACTTAGTAACTGACTAACGTAGTTTTGCATTTAGGAAACAATCCCATCATATTTGTAGGCCTCTACCTTCTCATTTTTTGTCAGAATACGAGAACTGAAGTTCTTCAACTTACAGGCAAAGCTCTGCTCAGGACATAAACCAAACTAACCCAGCCTGCCTGTACAAAAGGACTTGCATGCTCTCCAACAGGTGAGGTCTGGCACTGAATTCTACCACCTGGCAAAGCCAGTGTGGCTCCCCGACCTGGATCTTCCTTCCAGGGTTGCAGTCTTCCAAATCCTTTTCTATCCCCTTACCTCTCAATGTTTGTCCAAACCTTTGGACAGCTCTGCCTGCTGGGATTAGAGGCCTGCCCTAAAGCCATGGTTTGCACTAATAAAGGGATTGGGTTAAGAAAGAAGAAAGGGGTAGGGAGAGCAGGGCTAATCATGTCCATATTGTCTATCATTTCAGTATTTCACTTTGACTACCCTCTTCCCTTTACTAAGATGTATTCTATCGCCTGTCTCTGGTTTGCGTCCTGTTTTAACCCAGAGAGACTTGCCTGGAGTCAGTAACAGGAGTGTTAACTGTGTGATTATTAGTGTCATTGCATCTCATAATTCCTGCTACCCTAAACAAAATTAGGAACCAGTGGCTATCAATCTCAGCCCTGTGCAAACAGGAGTTTGCCACAGTCTTATGCATATTATGATTCGGACTTTTTGCCACTTCTTTGGGAGTCAACCCTACACTATGTCAGTCTCCTCCTGTGCTGGGGAAACACATTACTTCCCCTATTTGTGTTGGCCTCCTGCAAAATCCCTGCAAGACCCAAAGCCAAGAACACACAGATTTTGAAAATACCCACACTAAATAGAATGTCTAAAAATAATGTATTTCTTTCATCAGTAAACAAGCTTTAATGTTCCTGTTAGCTGTTTCTCCCATATTATAGAAAAAAGAAAAATCATTTCAAGGATAATAAGTTTTCAAATCAAAAAGTAATAATGGTTCCATGATAGAAAATGTAAAAAAAATACAGAAGAGTCTAAAGAAGAAAAAAGACTCATTACATCCATCAGATACACAAATTATTCATTATATCCAGTTCAGAGAACATAAATTTTCATGTAAACACACACAAATGTGTACATTACACTGGATACTTAATAAATCACAACCCATCTCCTCATGGATTTGTTTGGTCCTCAAATTGTTGGTTTTCAGTGAATAGCTAAGAAAAGAAAAAGTTGATGGGCCTATCAAGTGTGTTTGGCAAAGAGTTCATAGCAGGAAGACAGAAAATCTGGGTTTAGTTCCTATTTTGTTGTCCTTATTTACCGTGTGAACTCGGAAAAGTTCTTTGCCCTCTCTGGACTTGACTCACCTGTAATACAGAAGAGCTGAAGTTCATGTTCTTGTGAACATCTAAAGAACTAAGATTCCACAAATTGAAACCACAGTGAGATACCACCTCACAGCCATCAAAACAGCTATCGTCAAAAAGACAACAAATAATCATTGTTGGCCAGGATGCTGAGGAAAAGGAACCCTAGTTCACTATTGGTGTGAATGTCAATTGGTACAGCCACTATGGAAAAAACAGGGTGGAAGTTGCTCCAAAAATTAAAAATAGAACTACCATACGATCCAGCAACTCCACTCCTGAGTACATATCTGAAGAAAACGAAAACACTAATTTAAAAAGACATATGCATCTTGATGTTCATAGTACCATTATTTACAATAGCCAAGATATAGACACAACCTAAGAATATTACTCAGTCATAAAAAAGAATGAACTTTTGTCATTTACAACAACATAGGTGGACCTGGAGGGTATTAGGCTTAGTGAGGTAAGTCAGACAGAGAAAGACAAATACTGTACGTTTTCACTTATATGTGGAACCTAAAACATGAAAAAATGAATGAATATAACAAAATAGAAACAGACTCACAGATACAGAGAACAAACCAGTGGTTACCAGTGAGGAGAGGGGTAGGGGGAAGGACAAGATGAGGGAAGAGGATTAAGAGGTACAAACTACTAGGTATGAAATAAATAAGATACAAGGATATGATGTAAAGCACAAGGAATGTAACAAATATTAATAACTGTAAATAGAGTATAATCCATTCAAATATCTAATTACTATGTTGTACATAGTAATTAGTAATATCTAATTACTATGTTGTACACCTGAAACTAATATAACATTGTAAATCAACTGTACTTCAATTAGAAAAACTTTTTTTTAAGTACTAAGACGCTATGGGTCTGAGATTTTCTGAAGTGTTAATGTTAAAATGCTAAATAAAAGTTTTAGCTAAGGCGTAACAAAATAGATACCACATGCAAAACTGTATTATGAGACAGAGCAACTTACTAAAAACAAAGTCTGTAAAGTGAGTAGAATGGTGAGTAGAATTGCCCTTTGTTTTCTTAGCATGCAGGGTAATATTTTTTTTTCCTTTGGAATGGCACTAAGGGCATCAAGAAGAGTAAGAAATAATACAAGACAAATAAATTATGCCATAATATGAAGAAGCTTAATTCCTAGGATGAAAATGTTTTATTCATTTTGCTATACACTATGCAGTCACTGATGTTTTTCGTAAGCATATGGATGTAACTGGAATTGTACTTAAGGAATATAAATCTAAATTTATTTTTTCACCTTTGTTCCTTTTGTAGCAGATGCATATTATTGTTGTTTTTGTTGTTGAGTACGGAGGTATACAGGAATGCCCTCTCCTTGTGGCTTTGTCACTTTTTAAGGAGAGCGTTTGCTTGATACCATCGCACACGTGCACACGTATCAGGCCCTGTTTGAGAATCTTTATTCCTAAGATTGCCAGAAGAGCCTGGGTCTGTTTTAATGCTTTCACTACACAAATCCAAGATCAGTGTTATAATTAGGGATCCAGTATAATCCCCTCTTACCATTAAAATTTCCTTTGTGGAATTTTCCTTACCTCTCTTATTTATTACTCTCCTTCATACTGTTAGAATTCCAAACAGAATCTAATTCAACTATGTTGGTAGCCATAGGACACTATCTACTTAACCTAAGGTTCCAGGAAATACTTCTTAATTAAAATGTATTTTCTTCAAATTTTATATTGTTTGCCACAGTTATATAAAAGTATAGTTTTTATGCTATTTATGCCAATTTATGAGGTGATTTCCTTTTTTCATTCTTATCTTTAATCCTTATCTAATAATTTTCTCTTTGAATCCTAAACTAGAAGTATATGTATTTCTTTTTAGTTGTTCGCCTTGTTCTATTTCTAATGAATTTTTTTTTTTTTTTTTTTTTTTTTTTTTGCTAGCTGGTCTTACAACACCCCATCTGAAGTCAGTCATATTAACCAATGTTATATGCTGTTTCAGCATCAAGCATACCCCATCCTTGAGAGGTCATATTTCACATGTGACCAGATTCGTGTGTATAGGCTTGGGGGACGGGGAGGTAAGGAGAAGAAGGAGGGACTGTGTCCACATTCGTATAAGGAATTGGGGCTTCCTTTGGGTTGAAACACCATATAAACACATTATTGTTAGTAAAATTGAAGACCTGGTTAAACTGGAAAACCAGAGTTAAGAAAGACTTTTTGTTTTTAAATATGGAAACAGAAGAAGCCATAACTGAAAATAAAGTGGGGTTCCTGGATAGTCAGTCTCCTGTGTTTTTGGTTGGTGAAAGTCAATGGAATCCTTTCATAGCAAGTGAAAGTTGGCTGGCTACAGGGGCAGCTGACATTGGAAACATAGCACAGAGCTCATGTTTTCTGGAGTTTATTGACTGCTTCCCAATCAGAAGAAATAAACAGAAAACTGGGTTTTTAATTTTAGGATCTATTTGCACCCTATTAAATTAGAGAACCCAAATGACGTCTGCCCAGAGGAACACCTGGCTGCATCAGTGCTTTCTTTCCTAGCCTGACAAAAGATGATTCAGGTCTAAGTAGGCACATTATCACTCCCTTGGCCAGAGGTAACCAGTCACTGGGATGAAACACAAAGTATTGCTGTTGCCATTGTGTTTGTGATAATGTCTTAGCTCTGCCAGCTATGTAGTTTCAATTCAGTTTTAAGAAGTTTATGAGAAAAACAAGGTATGTATTGACAATCACTGACCAACAAGTTTGCTAAACTGTGACTTGAACTGGGGGGCCTCCAGCTTCCCCATCAAAATGAGACCAGTTGAATTTCATTTTGAAATTTATTTTTTAAACTTATTGAACACTTTCCATATAAATTATCTTCTTCCTATCTAATTTAGATATTTTATCAATATATTTATTGTATGTCTTCTATCTTCAGAATGAGAGCTCAAAGAAAGCAAGGAACTTTTCTGTATTTATAGGGACTAGGATGGTGCCTATTATGTAGTAACTACACAATGAACGCTTTCATAAAAGAGAAAAGTCACACACACACACACACCCCTGAGAAAGCTGGTGTGCTTGACTTTAGAATGATGAATTTTTAGCAACATATTTGCTCTGTGTTCTCTTACGCCTTCCATGAAACGAATGAACTATTAATACAATGATACAACCTGATATCTGTGAAGCAGCAGGAGGCAATCAAGTGTGGATTTTTTTTCTTCTCAAAGCAGCTAATTTATATATGATTTCATGAAGTGCTATAAAATTTTTTAAAAAGCTTCTAGATCATTTGAAAGCCGCCTTAAATATCTGGCTTACATAACTAGAAATAAATCTTAATCAGAAGACAACTAATGATGCCTGGATTTCATAGTTAAATGTTTCTGTTTAATGTAATGTTGAAACAGAATGATGCTGATATTTCACTATCATTTCCTTTTACTTATGTGGCAACATAGAAGTTAAAAAGCAAGTTTTAAGAGACTTTTTTATTGTAATCTCAGAAAGACTACAATTTAGTGAGAAGATGAAATGATTCTTTAAAATAGAGATTCACAAGTCTTCCTTCTCGCCCAAATTGAGATTTGTGAAGAAATTATGCTTTTAGTAATGTTTTCATGTTGTGGGCCCAGCTGTCCGTTTAAATTCAAATAACTTCTTCTAAGACACAATTCATAAATTCACAATGTAGTATATTTAATACAAAGAATATGCCGTATATACTGTTATTACATATGTATTAAACACATGTATATGTAATATGTGTGCATGTAATATTATATCTTTATCTATATATCACCAGAAGCATGAAAAACAGAAGAAAGAATAGACAAATTGGACTAAATTGAAACTAAAACCTTTTGTGCATCAAAAGACATTACCAAGAACGTGAAAAGTCAATCTCCAGAATGGGAGATAGTATTTTCAAATCATATATCTGATAACAGTCTAGGATCCAGGATATATAAAGAACTCTCACAACTCAACAAGCACAAGTCACACAACACAATCAAAATATGGGCAAAGAACTTGAATAGACATTTTTCCAAAGAAGATATATAAACTACCAATAAGCACATGAAAAGATGCTCAGCATCATTGGTCACTAGGGAAATGAAATAAAAACCACAATGAGATACCACTTTACACCCACTAGTATGGCTATAATCAGAAAAACAAAAAATAACCAGGACTGGTAAGGAAATGAGAAATTGGAACTATTATACATTGCTGGTGAGAATGTATAATGGTCCAGCTACTGTGGAAAACACTATGGTAGCTCCTCAAAAAGTCAGACACAGAATTCTCATAACCCATAAATCCCAATCCTCATATGCACCCAAAAGATTTAAAAAGAGGCACTCAAATACATATACACTTATGTTCATAGCAGCACTATCAAAACAGCTGAAAGACAGGAACAGCCCAATTGCCCTTCAATGGCTGAATAGATAAACAAATTGTGGCAAATACACATAATGGAAAATTATTTGGGCATTAAAAAAGAACGAAATGCTGAAACATGCTACAATGTGGATGAACCTTGAAAATATGCTAAGTAAAATAAACCAGACATAAAAGGTCACATACTGTATGATTCCATTTATGTGAACTATCCAGAATAGGCAAATTCATAGATAGAGAAAGAAGATTGGTAGTTGCCAAGAACTGGGGGTAAGGGAGAATGGGGAGAAACAGTTTAATGTGTATGGGGTTTTATTTTGGGATGACAAAAATGTGTGGAACTAGGTAGAGGTGGTGCTGCACAACATTATGAATATATTAAATGTCACTGAATTATTCACTTTCAAATGGTTAATTTTATGTTATATGATTTTTACCTCAATACATTTTTAAAAATTGGTAACCTCAAAAATTACATTTAAAAATTTTAATTGAAAAGAGCATTTCGACCTTGATGTGTGCTATTATAAAATAGCTCTGTTGATAATTTCCAAATCTACTAGAGCAATTTAGAAGAAAAAACCAGACATTCCAATTTAACAAAAATTGCATCCTTTATTAGTAGGAAAAAATCCTGGACAAAGACATGGATTTAAGTTTGGAGTTCAACTTACTAGTTTAGAAAAACAATATTTTTGTATCTCAGTGTCCTTATCTGCAAAACAGGAATAATAGTAACCTTTTATATTTGCCCCACAAAATCCAAGCAAGAATTAAGCAAAACAAATTTACATCAGAGTGCATTTAGAACTCTAAAGTGTTATATAACTAAAAAATAATATTATACAGTAATACAATTAAATACTAAATTCAAGCTTTTGGATAACTTTAAGAAGCAAAAATGTTTTGGAAAAATGCAGCAAATAGCCAAAATTTGATTTAATTAAAATATATATTGACTGCTACTACATATAAGACAATATTCAGGTACTTGAAATATGAGGAACAAAAAGTCAGAGCAGCCTGCCATCGGGGAGCCTTCCATCTTGCTGAGAGATGTGTAAGAGGGTGTATGCTTAGAGAGGGAGGGCATGTGTTTAATGGTGGGTAGAGAGGAGAAAGACAGTTATCTTAAACCTTAAATGTACTGTTTCTCCTCCATGTTTCTATGAAAACTAGCCTAATTCACAGCAAATAAAACATAAGGTCTATACTTCAATATACAGAGATTTGTTGAAGGACGGGAAAAAAATGAGTCTAAACTTCAGAACCTCTAAGTCCATTTGTTTACCTAAATTAACTATGAGAAGCCATTCTGAGTCAAGAACTATGTGGAAATTGCTTTACATTGTAAGGTGAGAGGATATGAGTCTCCTGATAGAGAAGAGGGCCTGGAAATGGGATTAAAAGCAACAGGGCTGGAGGAGGAACCAAGATGGCGGAGTAGAAGGATGTGCTCTCACTCCCTCTAGCGAGAACACCAGAATCACAATTAGCTGCTGGACAATCATTGACAGGAAGACACTGGAACTCACCAAAAAAGATAACCCACATCCAAAGACAAAGGAGAAGCCACAATGAGATGGTAGGAGGGACGCAATCACAGTAAAATCAAATCCCATAACTGCTGGGTGGGTGACTCACAGACTGGAGAACATTTATACCACAGAAGTCCACCCACTGGAGTGAAGGTTCTGAGCCCCATGTAAGGCTTCCCAACCTGGGGGTCTGGCAATGGGAGGAGGAATTCCTAGAGAATCACACTTGAAGCCTAGTGGGAATTGATTGCAGGACTTTGACAGGACTGGGGGAAACAGAGACTCCACTCTTGGAGGGCACACAAAAAGTACTGTGTGCATCGGGACCCAGGGGAAGGAGCGGTGACACCAGGGGAGACTGAACCAGACCTATCTGCTAGTGTTGGAGGGTGTCCAGCAGAGGGGCCGGGGGGGTTGCTGTGGTTCATCATGGGGACAAGGACACTGACAGCAGAAGTTCTGGGAAGTACTCCTTGGCGTGAGCCCTCCCAGAGTCTGTCATTAGCCCCACCAAAGAGCCCAGGTAGGCTCCAGTGTTGGGTTGCCTCAGGCCAAACAACATACAGGGAGGGAACCCAGACCCACCCATCAACAGTCAAGTGGATTAAACTTTTACTGAGCTCTGCCCACCAGAGCAACAGTCAGCTCTACCCACCACCAGTCCCTCCCATCAAGCCTCTTAGATAGCCTCATCCACCAGAGGGCAGAGAGCAGAAGCAAGAAGAACTACAATCCTGCAGCCTGTGGAACAAAAACCACATTCACAGAAAGATACACAAGATGAAAAGGCAGAGGGCTATGTACCAGATGAAGGAACAAGATAAAACCCCAGAAAAACAACTAAATGAACTGGAGATAGGCAACCTTCCAGAAAAAGAATTCAGAATAATGAGAGTGAAGATGATCCAGGACCTCAGAAAAACAATGGAGGCAAAGATCGAGAAGATGCAAGAAATGTTTAACAAAGACCTAGAAGAATTAAAGAACAAACAAACAGAGATGAACAATACAATAACTGAAATGAAAACTACTCTAGAAGGAATCAATAGCAGAATAACTGAGGTAGAAGAATGGATAAGTGACTTGGAAGACAGAATGGTGGAATTCACTGCTAAGGAACAGACTAAAGAAAAAAGAATGAAAAGAAATGAAGACAGCCTAAGAGACCTCTGGGACAACATTAAACGCAACAACATTCACATTATAGGGGTCCCAGAAGGAGAAGAGAGAGAGATAGGACCAGAGAAAATATTTGAAGAGATTATAGTCGAAAATTTCTCTAACATGGGAAAGGAAATAGCCACCCAAGTCCAGGAAGTACAGAGAGCCCCATACAGGATAAACCCAAGGAGAAACACGCCGAGACACATAGTAATCAAATTGGCAAAAATTAAAGACAAAGAAAAATTATTGAAAGCAGCAAGGGAAAAATGAAAAATAACACATAAGGGAACTCCCATAAGGTTAACAGCTGATTTCTCAGCAGAAACTCTACAAGCTAGAGGGAGTGGCATGATATACTTAAAGTGATGAAAGGGAAGAACCTACAACCAAGATTACTCTACCCAGCAAGGATCTCATTCAGATTCGATGGAGAAATTAAAAGCTTTACAGACAAGCAAAAGCTAAGAGAATTCAGCACCACCAAACCACTTCTACAACAAATGCTAAAGGAACTTCTCTAAGTGGGAAACACAAGAGAAGAAATGGATCTACAAAAACAAACCCAAAACAATTAAGAAAATGGTCACAGGAACATACATATCGATAATTACCTTAAACGTGAATGGATTAAATGCTCCAACCAAAAGAAACAGGCTTGCTGAATAGATACAAAAACAAGACCCATCTATATGCTGTCTACAAGAGACCCACTTCAGACCTAGGGACACATACAGACAGAAAGTGAGGGGATGGAAAAAGATATTCCATGCAAATGGAAATCAAAAGAAACCTGGACTAGCAATACTCATATCAGATAAAATAGACTTTAAAATAAAGAATGTTACAAGAGACAAGGAAGGACACTACATAATGATCAAAGGATCAATCCAAGAAGAAGATATAACAATTATAAATATATATGCACCCAACATAGGAGCACCTGAATACAAAAGGCAACTGTTAACAGCCACAAAAGAGGAAATCGACAGTAACACAATCATAGTGGGGGACTTTAACACCTCACTTACACCAATGGACAGATCATCAAAAATGAAAATAAATAAGGAAACAAAAGCTTTAAATGACACAATAGACCAGATAGATTTAATTGATATTTATAGGACATTCCCTCCAAAAACAGATTACACTTTCTTCTCAAGTGTGCATGGAACATTCTCCAGGATAGATCACATCTTGGGTCACAAATCAAGCTTCAGTAAATTTAAGAAAATTGAAATCATATCAAGCATCTTTTCTGACCACAACACTATGGGATTAGAAATCAATTACAGGGAAAAAACCGTAAAAAACACAAACACATGGAGGCTAAACAATACGTTACTAAATAACCAAGAGATCACTGAAGAAATCAAAGAGGAAATCAAAAAATACCTAGAGACAAACGACAATGAAAACAAGATGATCCAAAACCTATGAGATGCAGCAAAAGCAGTTCTAAGAGGGAAGTTCATAGCTATACAAGCCTACCTAAAGAAACAAGAAAAATCTCAAGTAAACAATCTAACCTTACACCAAAAGGAACTAGAGAAAGAGGAACAAAAAAATCCCAAAGTTAGCAGAAGGAAAGAAATCATAAAGATCAGAGCAGAAATAAATGAAATAGAAACAAAGAAAACAATAGCAACGATCAATAAAACTAAAAGCTGGTTCTTTCAGAAGAAAAACAAAATTGATAAACCATTAGCCAGATTCATCAAGAAAAAGAGGGAGAGGACTCAAATCAGTAAAATTAGAAATGAAAAAGGAGAAGTTACAACAGACAACGCAGAAATACAAAGCATCCTAAGAGACTACTACAAGCAACTCTATGCCAATAAAATGGACAACCTGGAAGAAATGGAGAAATTCTTAGAAAGGGATAACCTTCCAAGACTGAACCAGGAAGAAACAGAAAATATGAACAGACCAATCACAAGTAATGAAATTGAAACTCTGATTAAAAATCTTCCAATAAACAGAAGTCCAGGACCAGATGGCTTCACAGGTGAATTCTATCAAACATTTAGAGAAGAGCTAACACCCATCCTTCTCAAACTCTTCCAAAAAATTGCAGAGGAAGGAACACTCCCAAACTCATTCTATGAGGCCACCATCACCCTCATACCAAAACCAGACAAAGATACTACAAAAAAAGAAAATTACAGACCAATATCACTGATGAATATAGATGCAAAAATCCTCAACAAAATACTAGCAAACAGAATCCAACAACACATTAAAAGGATCATACACCACGATCAAGTGGGATTTATCCCAGGGATACAAGGATTCTTCAATATACGCAAATCAATCAATGTGATACACCATATTAACAAATTGAAGAAGAAAAACCATATGATCATCTCAATAGATGCAGAAAAAGCTTTTGACAAAATTCAACACCCATTTATGATAAAAACTCTCCAGAAAGTGGGCATAGAGGGAACCTACCTCAACATAATAAAGGCCATATACGACAAACCCACAACAAACATCATTCTCAATGGTGAAAAACTGAAAGCATTTCCTCTAAGATCAGGAACGAGACAAGGATGTCCACTCTCTCCACTATTATTCAACATAGTTTTGGAAGTCCTAGACATGGCAATCAGAGAAGAAAAAGAAATAAGAGGAATACAAATTGGAAAAGAAGAAGTAAAACTGTCACTGTTTGCAGATGACATGATACTATAAATAAAGAATCCTTAAAATGCCACCAGAAAACTACTAGAGCTAATCAGTGAATTTGGTAAACTTGCAGGATACAAAATTAATGCACAGAAATCTCTTGCAATCCTATACACTAATGATGAAAAATCTGAAAAAGAAATTATGGAAACACTCCCATTTACCATTGCAACAAAAAGAATAGAATACCTAGGAATAAACCTACCTAGGGAAACAAAAGATCTGTATGCAGAAAACTATAAGACATTGATGAAAGAAATTAAATATGATACCAACAGATGGAGAGATATACCATGTTCTTGGATTGGAAGAATCAATATTGTGAAAATGACTATACTACCCAAAGCAACCTACAGATTCAATGCAATCCCTATCAAATTACCAATGGCATTTTTTACAGAACTAGAACAAATCATCTTAAAATTTGTATGGAAACACAAAAGACTCCAAATAGCCAAAGCAGTCTTGAGGGAAAAAAACGGAGCTGGAGAAATCAGGCTCCCTGACTTCAGACTATACTACAAAGCCACAGTAATCAAGACAATATGGTACTGGCACAAAAACAGAAATATAGAGCAATGGAACAGGATAGAAAGCCCAGAGATAAACCCACGCACCTATGGTCAACTAATTTCTGACAAAGGAGGTAAAGATATACAATGGAGAAAAGAGTCTCTTCAATAAGTGGTGCTGGGAAAACTGGACAGCTACATGTAAAAGAATGAAATTAGAACACTCCCTAACACCATACACAAAAATAAACTCAAAATGGATTCGAGAGCTAAATGTAAGACCAGACACTATAAAACTCTTAGAGGAAAACATAGGAAGAACACTCTTTGACATAAATCACAGCAAGATCTTTTTTGATCCACCTCCTAGAGTAATGGAAATAAAAACAAAAATAAACAAATGGGACCTAATGAAACTTCAAAGCTTTTGCACAGCAAAGGAAACCATAAACAAGATGAAAAGACAACCCTCAGAATGGGAGAAAATATTCGCAAACAAATCAACGGACAAAGGATTAATCTCCAAAATATATAAACAGCTGATGCAGCTCAATATTGAAGAAACAAACAACCCAATCCAAAAATGGGCAGAAGACATAAATAGACATTTCTCCAAAGAAGACATACAGATGGCCAAGAAGCACATGAAAAGCTGCTCAACATCACTAATTATTAGAGAAATGCAAATCAAAACGACAATGAGGTATCACCTCACACCAGTTAGAATGGGCATCATCAGAAAATCTACAAACAACAAATGCTGGAGAGGGTGTGGAGAAAAGGGAACCCTCTTGCACTGTTGGTGGGAACATAAATTGATACAGCCACTATGGAGAACAGTATTGAGGTTCCTTAAAAAACTAAAAATAGAATTACCATATGATCCAGCAATCCCATTACTGGGCATAGACCCTGGGAAAACCATAATTCAAAAAGACACATGCACCCCAATGTTCATTGCAGCACTATTTACAATAGCCAGGTCATGGAAGCAACCTAAATGCCCATCGACAGACGAATGGATAAAGAAGTTGTGGTACAGATATACAATGGAATATTACTCAGCCATAAAAAGGAATGAAATTGATTCATTTGTTGAGACGTGGATGGATCTAGAGACTATCATGCAGAGTGAAGTAAGTCAGAAAGAGAAAAACAAATATCGTATATTAACGCATGTATGTGGAACCTAGAAAAATGGTACATGAACCGGTTTGCAGGGCAGAAGTTGAGACACAGATGTAGAGAACAAACGTATGGACACCAAGGGGGGAAAACCGCAGTGGGGTGGGGATGGTGGTGTGATGAATTGGGAGATTGGGATTGACATGTATACACTGATGTGTATAAAACTGATGACTAATAAGAACCTGCAGTATAAAAAAAACAAACAAAAAAACAACTAATACTAAACTTTCTTTGGGTTATTTGTATGGAAATATGTTAATATAAATGTTTCAGGCATTACATGAAATTTCTAAAAATCTTAAAAAAAAAACTGAACTGTAGTGATGCTTGCACAACTTTGTAAATTTACTAAAAAGCATTGAATTGTATACTTAAACTAGATGAATTTTATGATATGTAAACTATACTTCAATAAAGCTGCTTTTGAAGATGCAAAAAAAAAAAAAAAAAGGGCAACAGGGCTGGTACTGAAGTTCTTAGGGGAAAAGACACCTATTGAGAAGATCAAGTGATATGATGCCTAAAGGATTATTAAATAACAGTAACTTATAATCAATTTTGAATCATTTTTATTGTCTTAATTTAAATATTTTCCATTACCCTAGACTAAGATAAGGTCTGGTATACACACAAATGCTTGTGTTTTAGGAAACTCAAATAAAGTGACTTTTTTTTTCCTACATCTTTACTGGTGTGGAGCAAAGAGAAGACAGTAGTCCCAGGAAGTAAGACATGAGTGAAACTGAGCATTCAATAGAACCAGAAATCGGTATCCAGAGAAACCATTTTAAAAAAAAGGCCCTAGGAATGCACAGCAATCTAAGGAAAACACTAAAATACTGCACCCCTCCCCCAGTTTACACATACAGAAACAGAATATAGATATGGGGGCTTGAGCCAAGTTTATTCAAATATCATGTAGATTTAAATGGATGACTTCAATTAATATGGGTTTTTTATTCCAATGGGAAAGACTTCCTAAAGCAATAAGCAGAAGTGCAGAGGTAAAAAGCATGATGCAAATTGTGGAGATCTACAGATACCTTGGTGTAGTTAGACCATAAATGCCAACCCCAGAGTAGTAAATGATGAGGCTAATTGGAGAGGAGAATCCATTTCATGGAAATGGAAAACTTTATATGGACTGAGAAGGAGCATGGATCACCCGATAGCAATAGAGAGCTTTAGAGTTGTAAGCAGGGAAGTGATATATCAGATTTATTACTTAGCAAAACCATTTGGCACTGCGGATAACATTGCTACGAAGGGGACAGGTATATAATATAAATTTAAAAGACCACTCATGAATCAGTTTAGTAACAGGATTAGCAGCCCTCTGGTTATCTAATACCTGAGCAGTTTCATTCAAAATTTTCTTTAGAGGCCTAGCATCCTTGCCAGTGTAAAGTAACAAGGAGCAAGAAACTGCTGCCTGGAAAAATGGAAACCCAGATTCAAGTTAGAAAAGACAGAACTACAGAAGGATGACTTTGGTATTTTCTTTTAACTAATGAAAACATCAGAAATTGCTAATACCCCCAGTTTTCCAGGAAGAAAGAACTGGGGCTTTCCTGCCAGTTTTCTTCTCCCTTACTTTTTAAAAGAGAGTCTTTGGGGCACCCTGTATGTTATAAATTCAGTATTTGAATAATTATTTGTTTTAGTTTTATAAATTTTGTACAGAAATTGAATTTTCTTTGTAAAAATAATATTACTGTAAGTTGACAATTGAGAGAGCCAAAAAATTAAGATAAATAAAAAAGTAGTTCAGTGTATTCAAAAGACAGAAAGGAAAAATCTCTCAACTATGATAAACTGGGGGGAAAGTCATAAACACATAAGAATATTGTGAATAAACTTAAACACAGACTCTCCTAAGATTACTTTTTAAAATTCCCTACCCAAAAGAGAGCTTTTACATCATGTTTTAAGAAATAAAGCAAACAAGAAGAGGAAATGTCCAATGGTTGAAAATCAAAAAGAAGGCAGATCTGTTTAAACACTATTTTTTTTCAATTTCTCGATCAGGGTAGCTAGAAAAAATTATTAAGAGGAAACTGCTTATTCTAATCCATGAACACATGCTATCTTTCCATTTATTTGTGTCTTCTTCAATTTCTTTCAACAATGTTTTATAGTTTTCAGTGTACAGATCTTTTACTTCAATGGCTAAATCTACTCCTAAGTATTTTTTTATGCTACTGTAAAGGGGATTGTTTTCTTAATTGCTTTTTCAGATAGTTCATAGGTAGTGTATAGAAACATGAGTAATTTCTGTGTGATCTTGTATCCTGTAACTTTACTGAATTTGCATATTGGTTCTCACAGTTTTTCGGTGGAGTCTTTAGGGTGCTCTACATATAAGGTTATGTCAACTGTAAATAGAGACGATTTCACTTCTTCCTTTTTGATTTGAATGACTATAATTTTGTTTCTTGCCTGATTGCTCCAGCCAGGACTTCTAGTACTATATTGAACAGAAGTGGTGACAGGGGGCATCCTTGTCTTGTTCCTAATCTTAGAGAAAAAGCTTTCAGCTTTTCACCATTCAGTATGATGTTAGCTACGGTTTTGTTATATATGGACTTTATTACATTGAGGTACATTCCTTCTATACCTGATAGTTTTCAATTTGTTGAGTTTTTATCATGAAAGAGTGTTGACAATATTTATCATGAAAGGGTACTGAATTTTGACAAATGCTTCTTCTGTATCTCTTGAGATGATCATATGATTTTTATCCTTCATTATAGCCAAAGCAATCCTGAGCAAAAAGAACAATGCGGAGTCATTGCACTATCTGATTTCAAAATGCACTACAAAGCTATGGTAATCAACACAGCATGGTACTGGCATAAGAACAGACATATGGATCAATGGAAGTGAATAAAGATCCCAGAAATAAATCCACACATTTACAGTCAATTGATCTTTGACAATGGTGACAAGAACACAATGGGGAAAGGACAGTATCTTCAATAATAAATGGTGATAAGAAAACTGAATATCCATATTCAGAAAAATGAAATTGGATCCTTATCTCACACCATCTACAAAAATCAACTCAAAATGGATTAAAGACTTAAATATAAGACCTAAAACTGTAAAACTACTAGGAAAAAAACATAGGAAGAAAGCTTCTTGATATTGGCCTTGGCAATAATTTTTAGATATTACCCCAAAAGCACAGGCAACAAAAGTAAAATTAGACAAATTGTTTACACCAAACTAAAAAGCTCTTGCATATCAAAGGAAATAATCAAGAGAGTAAAGGAACAACCTACGGAATGGGAGAAAATATTTGCAAATCATATATGTAATAAGGTGTCAATATCCAAAATATATAAGGAACTCAACTCAATAGCAAGAATAATAATAACCTGATTAAAAAATGTGCCAAGACTGAATAAGCATTGTTCACAAATGGCCAACAGGTGTATCGAAAGATGCTCAATATTAATAATCTTCAGGGAAATGCAAATCAAAACCACAATGAGACATTACCTCACACCAGTGAGAATGTCTATTATCAAAAAGACAAGATATAAGTGTTGGTGAGGATATGGAAAAAAAGGAATCCTTGTGCACTGTTGGTAGGAATGTAAATTCGTTCAGCCATTATGGAAAACAGTATGGAGATTCCTCAACAAACTAAAAATAGAACTACCATATGATCCAGCAATCCCATTTGTTGGTATATGTCCAAAGGAAATGAAATCAGTATCAGGAAGAAATATTTGCACTCCCATGTTCATTGTATCATGATTCACAATAGCCAAGATATGGAAAAAAACCTAAGTGTCCACTGAGGGATGAATGAATAAAGAAAATGTGACTATTTATCTATCTATCTATCTATCTATCATACACACAATATTTTTCGGTCTTAAAAAAGAAGGAAATTCTATATTTGTGACAACATGGATGAACCTGGATGACATAATGCTAAATGAAATAAGCCAGGCACAGAAAAACAAATACTGCATGATCCCACTTGTATGTGGAATCTTAAAAACTTGAACTCAGAGAAACAGAGATTAGAATGGTAGTTGTCAAGGACTGGGGGTATGGTGGGGTTTTAGTCCCCATTTAAAATGAGATTTTAATCAAAGGGTACAAAGTTTCAGTAGTACAGGACGAATAATTTCTGGAGATCTAACGTACAGCATATTGACTATAGTTAATAATACTATATAGTATACTTGAAATTTGCTAAGAGTGTAGTTCTTACATGTTCTCACCACACACAAAAAAAACTGATAACTGCATGAGGAGCTGATTATGTTAATTAGCTTAATTGTGGTAATCATTTCACAATGTATGTATACTCATATGTATATACATCTATACATACATATATATATGTACATATCACATTGTACACTGAAAATATATACAACTTCTATTTGTCAATATCACCTCAATAAAGCCGGGAAAACAAAGAAAACTGAAGCTCAAGAATAGAAAAAAATATTCTAATAGAGGACCTAATTGTTTTAAATTAGTTCAAGTGGGCCCAGAAAATTTGATTTTAAGGAAATAAAAGAATATTTAGAGGTGATCATGAAACAATCATGAGTAATGTTCATGTAACTGTGCCAGCTGCAAATGTATTTTTTTTTTATAATGAGAGAAATTTTATTTCTTTTTAAATTTTATTTATTTATTTTTTTGGCTGCGTTGGGTCTTCGTTGCGGCGCGTTGGCTTTCTCTAATTGCAGCGAGCAGGGGCTACTCCCCGTTGTGGTGCGCGGGCTTCTCATTGCAGTGGCTCCTCTTGTTGCGGAGCACGGGCTCTAGGTGCGCAGGCTTCAGTAGTTGTGGCACACGGGCTTAGCTGCTCTGCAGCATGTGAGATCTTCCTAGACCAGGGATCGAACCAGTGTGCCCTGCACTGGCAGGCGGATTCTTAACCACTGCACCACCAGGGAAGTCCCTGAAAATAGTTCTGACTGCAAGAAATACAATGCTCAAATAAGGTGATTTATGAAATAAAGATGTTTAACAACTTTGGAGACAGGAAGTTTTAGGCCTGATGTCATACCTCAACAAAATTATTAACATCCTAGGTTCTCACTGTTTTTCCATTTTGCCATCCTCAGCATATTAGCTTTTATTAAAATAAATGCTTGTCACTTCTTAGCTACATAATGAAAAGCACAACTCCAAGCTGTCCTATCTCCACAGAACTTTGTTCAAGGTAGGAGTGTGTTTATCTTGCTCTCTTTATATCCATGGAGCAAAATCCTTCCCAGAGCCACCTTGACCCCAAGCAGATGTCTCCTTAAATATCTTCTTCTGTAACTCGATCACCTCATCATCTCTATAAAAATCTGTGACAGAGTAAATGTGGTAACCAAGCTTCATTTAGATATTCATGCTTCATCCCTTGGGGAGTAGGGAAGGATGCACTTTCCTTGGACATTTTAGCTCCTGAGAATATTGGGGTTCTATAAACAAATGAGGAAAGAGTATTAGGTAGGCCCAACAGTATCATTTTCCAGAGTATTCATGAAAGATATATTTGTCAGAACACAAAGGTAAACAGTGTGTGATTTTTTTCCCACAGTCCCAGACTCCACTAACTTTCTTTATTCCATTTTCTGTTACTTAAATCAGGTAAATCTTATTGAATATGTCCATAAGTTCACTTATTTTATCCTCTGACATCTCCACTCCACTACTGAACCCATCCAGAGAATTATGTATTTAGTTATTGTATTATTCAGTCCAATAATTTCCATTTAGTTCCTTTTTGATATTTTCTTTGCTGAGATTTTCTGTTTTTTTACATTCATTTCAAGAGAACTTTTAATTGCTTGTTTAAGTGCTTTTATCACGGCTACTTTAAGATCTTTGTCAGGTAATTCCAATGTTTGATTTCTTTTTTGACATCTGTTGACTGTCTTTTCTCATCCATAGTATGATATTCCCCTGGTTCTTGATATGGTTTTTATTGCATTCTAGACTTTCAGACATTATGAGACACTGGAATAAATAAATATATGTGTGTGTATTGTACTTATATTTAGAGCAGACCTTTTCCATGTTGAAGCATACACAAGGGCCAAGTAGGCATTTGGGATCAGCTTCTTGCTTGGCCTCACCACCTTACCCCACACAAGTGGGGTGTCTACTAGTGCAGCATTACCATCTCCAAGCAGGGGTACAAACTCAACTCCCCGCTGGGCCCCCTGCCACTAGGGGAAGAGATAGGGAGAAGCGGAATACAGACTGGCCTTACTTCTTACCACTTCTTTTTGCCTCATTGATCCCGGGTGAAGGTAGATACTCAGCCTCCCCACTGAGACCTACTGATCTGGAGGAGAGGAGTGAGTAGCCGGCTTTGCGCCACCTTGTTCAGTTTCTTTGATGCCAGGTTGCAGTGGAGGCTTACCTCACCCCTGGATCACACTGACACTACCTGGCTGCAGTGCTGGAGGGATTGCTGCCTGCTTCTGCTGGCTGTGGAATAGACATCAGTGCTCTGCTCAGCCCCACTGCCATCACCCCAGCAAGGAAGGGAAACACCTCCTGCTTCAGCTGGTTGAGGAGGGAAGGTCAGCTGCCTACTTGATCCTGTCAGCACTCGGGGGGGGGGGGCATTCAGAGCATCACTGGATTCTGTGAGGCAGGTGTGGGTTGAAAGATCAACCTCACCTTCCACTTCTCTGGAACCATGGGGGCGGGGTCAGTTGTTCTGTTGATGTTTGAGTAGAGTAGAGGAGATACTGCCAAAAACGTTTTCTTTTTTAGGCTACCCTTTTCTTGGAATTTTTTAAAAAATATCTGTATCCTTAGATGGTTCCAGGTTGGAGGTTTCTGCAACACCCTAACCAGGATGTCAGGATGAAGCAATAAAGAAACCCAGGGAATTCACCCCCAAGGAGTCTCTCAAGTCCTGAGTTTCCTAAGCAACCTGTTTGAATAGAAAATTCTAAGTTCTTTATTTTCAAAACTTAAGAAATATTACCCCTTTGAAATTCTGTACCCAGTGGTGCTATTGAAACGCTTGATGTTCATCTGAAACTTATTCTTTTGTAGGTCTTTTCATTCTCCCTGAAAATAGTTAGAATTTTCCCTTTGACTTTGATATTCTTAAAATTCACTATACTAGGTGTGAATTTTCCTTTCTCCTGTTTTGTACTCTCTGAATACTTGCAACCTCAAGTCTTTCACATGTATTTTTCAATCCTGGGAAATTTTTGTAAATTGTTTCTTCAAAATTTTTTTTTTACTTTTATTTTTCTCTTTTTCTGAAGCTTCTGTGTGGATTTATGTATTTCTATTTCTGGCCTCACTCTCTCTTAGCAATTGTATGTTTTCTATAACTTTATACGATCTTGCTGCTTTTTAGGAGAGTTTCTTAATTTGATCTCTCAACTCATTCATTCACCAGCTACATCTATCTTACTATTAGTGCTCAGGGATACCTTTATTTTCCAGCTACCCTGATGATCTTTAACCCCCTGATACCTGCTCCATTATTCTCATTTGCTTCCTATGTCTGTCCTGCCTTCAACGTAACTCACCCACATTATGTACATCCTTTTATTTTATGCATTATTATTCTATTAATCCTAATTTTTTTATGTAATATTTTGTTGTTTTAATCCTTTACATGACACATCCAGCTCTTCCAAGATATCCAAACCTCTCCTTGAACAATTGATGCTTATGAAAATTTACGTATCTATCTTCTCCTGTCTAGTATCTTTATAGACAAATCTGATGGAAGGGCTGCTATTAGCCAGTTTTTCATACATTTTCCATTCATGGATGTTTAGTCACCTACTAATACTGTAAGACAGTGGTTTGTTGGTCTATCCTCACACAAATTCAATTACCTGTATACATTTTACTTATGGAAATGGTTTGCTTAAAAATGGCTGTAGAAAAAAAAATGGCGGCAGGATAGGAAGCATGTGGCATTAAGAGTTCTAAATATTTTAATCTATACTTGTAGTTATTTTCAATAATGCTCTTGAAAACATATTTGTCTTTCAAAGACTTATTTGTTCTTGATCCTCACTGTCATCTTTCCAAAAATGAAACCTTTTAGGTTTTATCTACTTCACTATATAAGGTGTAGAATAAATTATATGCATCTAGAACATAACAGACACTCAATAAATATTATTACAATGTTTATGTTAGTTATGGTTATATTATTCTTAGGAATTCAATTATGCTTTACTTAGGTTATTACCCTACAATTAAATATTCTTAATATTTAAATTATCTAAATAATAATATATATGCTAAATTTTGGCTCATAAATAATTAGAACAAAGACAGTACTTCCTTGTTTATTATGGAGGCATGTTTCCCTCGAAGTAAACCTTCATCTTACTCTGGCTAGAACTGTGTTTCCTCTAAGTGTAAATAACCTGTAAAAAAGTCAATACTGTCGATACTTCTATCTAAAGACTTTTTTCATTGTATTGCTTTGCTTTTAAAATCCATGGAAGCAATCGTTGTGTGGCTATGAATTACACAGGAACATTTCTCGCTTTGATTCATCATTCTAAATTTTTTTGACTTTTTTATTTTTATGGAAAAGAATCCTCAAATCCTTTCCCCTTGTTTTTTCCTGAACTTTTCCATTTCTCCTCTTTCACCCTGCCCAAGTTTTCACATCTATATCTGTTTCTCCTTTCCAGTCAAGTGCTCCAACCAGCGGGCAAGGCTGCCAGTAAGCAAAGATTTACTCAGCGTGTGAGGACGTGGAAGAATATTTGGCTGCTGCATGCCCAGGCTAGCTTTCTCTGGCAGTGCTACACTGAAGGCTACTGTCAAACAGAATGTCATATTAACCAAAAGAGCTGGGTAAGAGCCATTAGAACCAGCAGAAATTATCTGTGGGTTGGTCTAATTTTTTTTTTTTCACTGTGGAGGAACATTCCTTCTTTCCTTTCGGAATTGTTATATTTCTTCAATTGCCAAAAGGAAAATGTTTAAATGGTTTAAACAAGATGACTCGTATAAAGCAGAAAAGACAATTTAACACATGCAATAAAGTTTATATTTAGTAATACCTGTTAATAAAGAGCACATGAATGATTTCCTAATTTATATTCTGATTTTCAAATGTTTGCAAAGTTTCACATTTACTGTATTACATGTGATATGCTATAATTTCAACACTTTGTCATCTGTGGTATTGTAAGGAAATAGTGTGTGCAGATAAAAAGAAAAAATGCATATATAAGAAATAAATTATTGGTCTTGTGATCATACATAAATTGTTCTTAATATGCATATACTACATGTGTGTATTCTTGTACATAAATCAAAAATGTACAAGTATTTATAAACTCTATCCTATGAATAAAAAAATTAATGATTAAAATATGGCAGTATTCAATGAAATCCTGATTTATAATGTAACAAGTCTCTTAAAGGCAGTAAAATCAATACATCAAAGTAGAACTTACATTGCAATGGACTAATATCCTCTTAAATAATCTTAGTTGGGTCCACACCAGATCACATGCATCACTACTTCTTTTTTACACAAAGCAGTTAGAAGGTCAAGCATTTTGGTTAATAACACTATTTCAACAAGGAAAGGTATAGCGATAAATTCTCCTAGAGTAATGCACACAAGACACACATGACACACTTATCTTTGTTGCATCTATCCTACCCAAGCCTTCAGGGCAGCTGAACCATACATTTCTCTTTGACGTCACAGACAAATAAACCTGTCCAGACTATTATTCTCTTCTGTATTCTCACTGCTTTTATTTGTCTATTATGTTTATTCTACTTTATCAACTTTAGGTATTCCAGACTCCGGCCTAATTTATCAACCACCTAATTTCCCACCATTTTTTGATCTTCCAAATCTTGGGCTCCCCCAATGACCTGACACTATCAAAGCTTTCAACTCTTAACTTCTTGTCAGCAAAATGACTCATTGACTTTTGATCCTAAGTGTCTGCCCTACTTATGTGACTGCAGTAGCCCTGTATTTCAATATGGCATCAACCAAATGAATGAAGGATTATCTCCAAGCACTGAGGATATTTAAAATAGTCCCTAATCTGTATCTGTTAACTCTGTGAAAAAAAACCAAATATACCAAGGGTCATTTGTCTTCCAATCATTTATAAAAGTAGCCTCTTTTAATTCTCTGCCCTTCTAATTCTTTTCTCCAAACTTATCTTCTGCTCAATTTTTATCTACACTATTTCATTTAACCATTTCCGGGTGAAATATTTCTAACGATTTTAGACTATACGATAAGCATAAAATAAAATCTGAACTAAGATCCAATATAAATCCTTAAACTACATAATACTTTTTTTGGTACATGAGTCAAGACCAGAAATCTTCTCAAAGACTCAACATCAGTTTCAAAAATTATGTGGTAGAAATGTCTCCTTATTAAGTTGATAAATATTTCAAATAAAGTAGTAAATGACAGAAATATTTAGATTCCCCTTTTGGAATGTATGATTGTAACACTTTTCTATGTCTTTGTGATTATCGATGGTTTGTTTTTTTGATGTAAAATATTTCACAGGCTTTAGATTGAGAAAAAAGTGATATTTTTGAACCTCCTGTGACAATATAATATTCTGATATAAGTAACAGTTAAAATGTGTATATCATTTTACTGTTTCAATAATTTCACTATTTCAGTAAATGCATGGAAAATTTCAGAATCACCTCCATAGGTTCTTAATAATTTCTTTAATAAACAAAATTAATAGCAATCATATTTAAAGCAGAAGTGTCTTATTTTATTTTCAAATCATTTTGGAGTTCAGTAAATAGAGTTTTAATCTAAAATCATTTAAAATCTCTGCTTTTGCTTTCCCCATTTGTAAAAGGAAATATAAACTTCTATTTCATGGACTTTTTGTCAAACTCAAATTAAATACTATATGTGAAAAAAGCTTGTAAATTTTAAGACACTACTGGAATTTGAGGAATTATTATTTGACATGTTTATCAGATGAACAAAAATCAAATTAAGATCATTTTCCTCTACTAAAGGATGTAAAAGAAAAATGTTAATATTAAATGAGCTTTATGGTATTTATTGCTTTCATAAAATGTAGGTTGGAATCATAACTTAAAAGGTACAAGCTGCAAAGTTTTAGAGTTTGTGTATATTCCAATGCAATGCATATTTATAGCAGATAGAATGAGAACCAGGAACTAAGTGAAAACATTCTCTAAATTCAGTGCACAGCTCAATGTTGAAAGATATTGGTTATGTTATTCTTTTTTGGTGGAGACTACAACTTGCTGCCTATTTATATCAAATACTTCTTTGTGATATGTTTTATACATTTATGTCTACTAAATCCTACTTAGAAGGATTAGAGTTATTTTGTAACAAGACAGAAAGCAAAAAGGATGATCTCTCCCAGAAGCATTCTGCTGGGCAGTGAGGATGTGTACAGTGGGAGCAGGAATGTCACCACATCACGAAGTGCATATGACATATGACCTCACATTACAGGCTCTGGGGATATCATTGATCCAGTTTAATAAAAAGAAGAAAAATTATGGTAGCAGGAACTGTAATTATAACCAAAAGCATAAGGCATCCAATATTATACCTGTGTCTCAAACTGGACTATTAACTGACAAAAAATGACTTTTATACTTCCTATGAAAATATAAACATGTGAGACTAGCTGGCAATTTTTAAAAAGCACAAGTAGTAAGCCGTAAGCCATACCAAACATTAAAATATATTACAAAGCAAATTAACAAGACATGTTAGTATTGGCTGATAGATAGCTAGATCAATAGATCAGAAGATACAGCCAATAATTATATCAAATATTTATGGAAGTTTAGTTCAAATAAGACAGCATTTTCAAATTTATGTGGGAAAAATGAATTATTCAAACAACAGTGCTAGGAAAAATGGATAGCCATTTGGAAAAACATAGTTGGATTTCTCCTTCCTCAGTCCTTATACCAAAATAAATGTTAGATTTATCCAATATTTAAACATAATAAATAAAACCTTAAAGTGCTTTAAGAAAACATTGAAGTTTTTTTTTAATGTATGCTTGAAGTAAGAATGGCTCCTCTAAGCAGAATGACATCCGAAATCATTAAGGAAAAGATCTAAAAAATTTAACAACATACACATACAAGTTTAAAAATGAAAAGAAAAAAGACTGGCCAAAATATTTTAAATTAATAAGGAAGTGTTAATTTCTTAATTAGATAGAATAGCGTAATGGTTAAGAGTTCACATGCATGTATGCACAAATCCATAAATACAAAGACATGCAGATCTGTGACTGTAAATCCACATGAGGCTTGGTTGAATTTATAAAGGGAAACTTTATAAATTCAAAGTAATATACTTTTCATGATGTATCTTTAGAACATCTGAATTTTTTTATTGTTGTCATGGGTTGCATTACCTCTTCCAAATAAAATACAGCTTATAAAAACAAACATTTGTAGCTTTTTGGTTCCAGCCAGAGCAGAATAGCCTGTTTTGGACTAGCCTTCCAGCACAGAACAACTATAAAAGCTGAAAAAATCTATAAAACATGGATTTGAAAGTTTTGGAAAGCAACAAATATAGGCGGGCTTGAAGGGGTAAAACCCTTGTGAGAAGGGAATTGTATAATGAAATATCAGACAAGGGAGATAAAATAGAAGCAGAAAGTGTAAGTCTTACTGTGTTGAGAAGACTGAGGCCAGATGTTGGTGCTGCCATACTGGCTGGGATTTAATAGGCAAACACCAGTGGAGAAGGAAACCTCAGAGAGAGGGCTTAAAAATTAGTATATACATCTCCCCTAAATCATTGTCTGCCCTGCTGTGCGCTCACAGGGTAACACTCAAAAATGTTTTTAAAACGTACTAGAAATAGCATCTGGGAGGTTAAAATGCTAAAGCAGACATGGCAGTAGCCACATGATTTAGGGAGAAAAGTTGGAGTTCAAACCCAGTCAAGGTTAGGGGTGGCTTTCGTTACGACGCAGTGCTTTAATTTGAGACCCCAGAAAGGCTATGCTCTAATAGTGAGGGCCTTGGGAATAAAGACAAAAATAAAATAACTAGCCCTAACAAAGACGAAAACCAAGCCTCAATAGGACCAAGGTGATCCAATAGTGCTGCGGTTGTTTTGCAAAAGAAAATTTAGCACATCTGGAGGAAGATAACATCATTTAGAATTTCTACAATTTTCCTCCAATGCAAACATATGAAGCACGCAAAAAGAAAAGAAACAAATGACCCCAAATCAAAGAAAAATAAAAAAGGAAAAGAGAAATCTACAGGTGACTTAGGCATTTTAGTTACCAATTGGTTATCAGTCTGATTGCCAAAAAATAAAGATAAAATTTTTAAGAGCGGCCAAAGAAAATCACACTTTGCATTCAAAAGGACAAAAATTAAACTTAAAACTTAATGGTCATCATTACTATAGAAGGCAGAAGACCATGGAATATCTTTAAAGTGATCAAAAGGAAAAAGACAAGTTACTTAGAAATCTCTCTCTAGCAAAAATGTCCTCCAAAACTGAAGATGAAGTAAAGATGTATCAGGTAAATAAAAGCTGAGCAAATACATGAGCAGTTGTTTTACACTACGGTATATTATGTTTTCTCATATTAAATAAAATATGACAATATATGGAAACACAGAACTTCTGAAGTAAACAAACCCTGGAAAAAGTAAATATAAATAAATCCTGACTACTTCAATGAAAAACAATAATGTCTTATAAGGCAGATCACAAATGTATAAGTAAAAATTATGATAACACGAGCACAAAAGGCAGGAGTGGTAGTAAATGAATTAAACTGTTTGAAGGCACTTGCATTTAGAAGTGACAAATGTGCTAATTTAAGATAGACAGTAATATAATAAAAAATGCATATTACAGTCCCTATAAATTACTACGAGAAAAATAAATAAATATAGAGCTAAAAAGTTAATGGAAAAGTAAAAAAAAATGGAATAATTAAATATACCTGACTCATCCAAAAGAAGACAGGAAAGGAGGAACAAAGGAATAAAAAACAGATGACCAAATGGAAAATATATATCAAGTGTAGGGGATTTCAGAGCTGATCAAGGAACAATATACAACCACAAGGTGGCAGGAGCACACACAACCTTTATTGGGCAAAGCTTTGACAGGTTTTCATGGGGTTGGGGAGTCCCTCACCACACGAGGCCAATTAGAGGCTAAAACGTGGGGCAGAAAAACAGGAAACTTACTTGTCTAGGTGATGTCCCTTACCCCGGTGGGGAGCTTGTTGGCTTGGTTATTGAAGCCTCCTCTGCAGTAGATGCCTTTACAGGGCATTTGCTTATGACAAAAGTATCTTCACACCTTGTACCCATTCTGAAAAGTATATTTGCATAAAGAGATTAGGCTGTCTATACAGCTAGTAAAAGATGCTGGCTGTGGGAGGGAAATAACTAATAAGAGGCCAGAGTCTAGAGCCATATTTTAGGAGTTCAAATCCTGGCTCCAATATTTACTTTATGGGTGATTTTTGAGGAAGTTACTGAATTCTTATCATCTATAAATGAACATGATAATAATGGCCTTCTCCTCACTGGGCTGTAGTGTGGACTGTGTGAGTTTCCATATAAACTGTTTAGGACAATGCCTGGCACGTAATAAGCACTTTATGAAAATGGTTATTACTAGTACTATTTATAAAAGCATTTGATAGGCCTCTTAGTATTTCACACAGCAATACCAGTTGTCTGGTAGCTTTTTAATGTCTTACAGACTTAGTGTGTATGTTGTGAATTTTTTTTTTTTTTTTTTTTACTTTTTAAAAAATAGATTCTGATGCAACAAACAAATATGCTTCTAAATTGACACATTAAATTACCTAATTAGGTTTATTCTTTATTAGTGTGGTACTCACCCTTATTGGTAGAGTGTTTGTAGTATAATCACTGACTGTTGATACCTTCTGAAGTGTGCAAGGACGTATTCAAAGCATTTAGGCATCGGGACACTAACATTGGGTGTGTGTGCTTATTCCTGGCTTTATCTCAGGGAAATATAGAAAATATGATTGGAAATCTGAAGAACTTACTTAAAATTATTCACAGCTCTACAAGACTTAGGCCAAGTCAGTGCATATTCAGTTTTTCCACCTGCAAACTGAGATGATGAATGGTAGTTAGATGAACACTAAGACATTTATCTAACACACCATCATTCTATGAAAAATGTAAATTTACACACACATAAATTCATATACAACATAGAGGTTGTCCAACTATAGTTCTCAAAGGAAGCTAAGATTTTTTGTTTTGTTTTGTCGATTAAAACTGTATCAAAGTTATGGAACAATTTCCAGCACATCTGTTCTGGATACATTATCATAATTATTTCCTTACATTGAACATCTCAGCAGGGCCAGAGCAATGAGCCAAGTAGGAGCAAAAATCTTATTATTAAGCAGTGACAACAGTTCCCAATTCTTTTCTTCTCTGATGTTTGATAACTGAAGTCAATTAAAGACTTCCGGTGGAATTCTTTAAGTTAAAATAAAGGTTATTTGCATTTAACAGCTACAGATGAACACTCACCTTCCGGCTAAGTGCAAATACAGGATTTGGCTTATTTTTACGACTGCAAGGTCGGGCCAAGGTCCAGCCCGCTGCCCAGCCGGGTCTGGGCAGTGGCGGGAGAGGCCAGGCCGCAGGCTGGGAGTTCCGGAGCAGCAAGGCGCTGCCAAGGTCCAGCCCGCCCCCAAACAGAGACGCCTGTTCCCCTGAAGCCGATCTCGGGAACTCCTCAGTCTTGCCGTCCAGGGCCCCGTGGGAAAGTCCTCTGCTGCTGAGAGATGCCTCGGAGGCCTCACTCCCACAGAGGCCGCCCTGTGTACCTTCCCGGCACAGGGCCACGGAGCGTCTAGCTCCGGGGACATTCCCTGCTCCGCGTCAGGAGTGCAGTGGGGGAAACAGCTGACCGCAGGAAGATGGGCTGCGAGGCTGGACCGGACCTGTTCACACAGCCCTATGGCTCCTGGACGCCTGAGGGCAGGTGCTCCGAGAGGACGAGGGTGGGGGTGGGTGGGGGTGGGCGAGCGAACTGCCAAACTGCGCATGCGCATCCTGCGACTCCGCATCCGGGCTCTTTGGGATCGATACCAGGTCGACGCTTTGTAGGGATTGGCCAGGCCCATCTGGCCGGGGACTCCTGGCCAGATCTCAGGGGTGCTCCTCAGTCTTGCCATCGCAGGCAGTACCGGGAAGTCGGCTGGTGAGAGCCACGTGGGAGGCCTGACTCAGGCTCTGTGTACCTTCACGGCGCAGAGCCTTGAGTCTGGCTGCAAGGAAGTTCCTCGCTCCTCTTCTAGAGTGCAGCCGGGGGAACCGCTGGCCCTAGGAAAATGGCCGGCTGGGCAGAGTCGGCCCAGGTTCACAAATTTTCATAGGATCCCCTGGAGTGTTTGCTTAATACCAGCCTGACTCAAAAAAGAGCAATGAGAGAAGAATAAATGGAACCTTTTCCAGAGCTCACCAGGACCCAGGAAACAAGCTCTGAGCAACGGGAGTGGCTATTCCTTGCGTATCAGTGGGAGCACTTCATAGAGACCCCAAAGAGATTAGACCTTAGTATGAGACTAAACAATCTCTACATAGTGATAAAGAGAAAATCTTGAAAGCTGCCAGAGGAAGAAGAACCATTATGTAGGGACGGATACAAATAGAATGATTGTGAAGGTCTCTTCAGAAAATACATAAGCCAGAAGTCAATGACATGACATCTTTAAAATGCTAAAAGCAAACAACCGTCAACACAGAATTTTATATCCAGTGAAAATAGTTTTTAAAAATTAAAGGAAAATTAGGACTTTTGAAGAACACTTGTAATAAAACACAAAACAAAAAAGAATTAAGTTGCACTCCATCAAATTTAAATTTTCTGCTCTCCAAAAACATCATTAAAAAAGCAAATACATATTTACATATATACTGCTTAAAATACATATCCTTATATGTATATGGATATATATGACAAAAGCCTTATATCCAGGATATATAAAAAACTTACTATTATAATTCAATAATAAGACAACCAATCTTTTAAAAATGGGCAAAAGGTTTGAATAGATACTTCACAGAGTAGATATATAAATAGCACATGAAAAAATGCTCAACATTATTATTCATGAGGTAAATGCAAAGTAAAACCACAATAAATGAGAGAGGATTACACATGTATTGAACAGCTAAAATTCGAAAGATTAAATGTAATCAAGTTTGCCAAACATATGGAGCAACCAAGAGCTCTCCTACATTACTTGTGGGACTGTAAGGTGGTACAACCACTTTGAAAAAAAGGTGAGCAAAAATCTTTTAAACACATATTTGCTATATAACCCAGCAATTCTTCTACCTATGTATCTAAAAGAAATGAAAATATGTGATAGGCAAGGCCTTGTACATGAATATTCATAGCAGCTTTATTCAATATTACCTAAAACATGGAACATTCATCTGCAATAGATGAATGGATGAGTAAATTGATGGATATTCATACAACAGAGTACTATTCAATGTTTAAAAAAGAAAAATGACTGATAAATGTAACAACATGAGTAAATCTTAAAAACATTATGCAGAGCAAAAGAAGCAAGACACAAAGCAGTACATACTACATAGATAATTATATTTATATGAAACCCTAGAGGTGTTCAGTCTAATACTGATAAAAAGCACAACAGTGATAGCCAAATCTGAGGGCATTTGGAGGATTGACTGGAAATAAGCAACACAAAATTGGGGGGTTTATGGAAATGTTTTATATCTCCTTATAATGGTAGTAAATACAAATGTATAAATTTGTCAACACTCATGTACTTGAATTGTGTTCTCCAAAATTCATATGTTTAAATCCTAATCCCCAGTACCTCAGAATGTGACCTTATTTGGAAATAGAGTCATTGCTGATGTAATCAGTTAAGATGAGGTCATATTGGATGACTTGTGTACTTAAAAAAAGGGAAATTTGGACTCAGGCACACACATAAAGAGGATAACGTGTGTATATTGGGTTTATGCCACATGCCAAAGGAATACATAAAAATGTCAGCAAACCAACAGAAGATAGAAGCAAGACATGGAACACATTCCCTAGAGCATTCAGAGGGAGTCTGGCCATGCCAACACCTTGATCTGGGACTTCTAGCCTCCAGAACTGTGAGACAATAAATTTCTGTTGTTTAAACCCCTCGTTTTGTGGTACTTCGTTAGAGCAGGACTAGGAAACTAATACAATGCATCAAAGTGTATAATAAATGCATACACTTTCTTGAATGTAAATTATACCTCAAAAAATTTGATTTAAAGTGATTGAATCTAGTTCATTAATATCTGAAATAAAGTCCATAACTTTATTTAAATAACTTCTGAGAGTTCACTTGGAGATAAGTTACTTAACCTTTTAGAATCTACATTCTAATACATAAATTTGGGAAAATAATCTTGCCTCACAAGTTGTGAGAAATCAAATAATATACATGAAATCTAGAGCAGTGTTTCTAACACATTGTTGGTGCTCAATACATGTCATCCCTTCTCCTAGAATAAATGAAAGCAGAAAGCTTCAGGAGGGGCTACTATTTGCTCATTTATTTGTGTTTTTCATTGTATTGTTCCTAACCAAGTTGTTCCCATACGGCTTTAAAAAAAAAAAATCTTGGTTTTAGCATAAGTTAAGAGCTCAGTCAGGCTGGGATTTTAACACTCCTAATGTTATTTTAAATCAATCCATACACTTTGAAATATTTATTCCTGATTTCTATTTCATCTTACATACATGTCGCTTTTTAAAAGTGAGCTTATCAGATACAGCCCTGTGTAGGCCCTCTGTTTTCATCTTCATCAGCATAGTCATAAATATAGTTGACAATTAGAGTTTTAATTAGAAGATATTTTTTAGTAGTCGCTGAAAAATTAGTTTTCACAATTTAATGATCTAGTACAAAGATATTTGCTTATCAGCATAGTTTTACACTCATTATTTTGCATAACATGACAGGGATTGGAGAATAAGAAAAAAAGAGAACATCTAACTGGTAGGCATAATGGTAGAGTTCTAAATAATTTGTCTTTTACAAATCTCAAAAGTATAATTTAGCCTTTAATTCCAACAAATTAGTGAAAGAAGTTCAGGTAATTTGACTAAACTATTTCTTCAGCTCCTAAATATTATGGTGCCAGGGTTGAAATACCACCTCAGATAAGTGTTTTAAATCCACCTAAACAATGTAATTCTTTGTGCAATAAATTAGCTTAAACCCTAAATCTTGGAGTTTGGTATGTTTGCAAAAATCATAGCTTTGTTTCTTTGCTTAGCTCACCATGTTCTTCAAATGAGTTTATATTTAAGAACATTGTAGAAATGCTAGAGAAAAGTCAAGACTTCAAGTTACAAAATTGAATAGAAAAATATACATTATAGCATGTAAATTATCAACAGATTTAGGAAAGAAAAAAATTTTGATTACTCTGCTTTGCTTGAAATGCACACATTATTTTTATTAGATGCATAACATTAAAGTACTAATTAACATGTGGTCTGTTAAACTTTGAAAGCTAAAATAATGTTAATATTGATACTATTATATAAGCATTGACCTCTGTTTTAAGTCCACATTTAGAATGTTTATCAATAAACTATTTTAATTAGCTATAATATTTTATTTCTGCTGTGACAACATGCACAATGTTTACTTATGTCATCAAGAATAAAATTAGGAATTGTTGGACTATTCATTCAACAATACTGACCCACTATTTATAGAGGATAAAAATTACTGTGTCTCTGGGGTACAGAGATAGATAAGAGTATTACCATTATCCAGGAGCTTCTCCTTAAATTTAAAGAACTAAATATAATATAAGGCAAAATTTAAAAATTAATATGGTTAAGTTAAAAAGGCATATTAGGGAGCATTATTTTATTCTTACCAGAAGAGTTGCAGAAAAATTCCTGGAGGATTTCACATTTAGTTAAATGCTGAAGGGTCAGTAGTGTATTATGACAGATGCATAGTTTCCCCATGGTAAATAACAACAAAAATGATTATAAAGATATTAGTAATAAAAACTAACGTATATTGACCATATGTTGTGTGTTTAATGTTCTTTTAAGTAGGTTATACATAATATCTCAATTAATTCTTAGAGCAATCCCTATGAGGCATTATTTGTCCCATTTTTCAGGTGAGGTAATTGAAGCATAGAAAGTTATGTAACTTACTCCAGGCCACACCCTGTAGAACAGCAGAGATAAGCAATATGGAACAAGACTATGGAGGGTCTTAAATGCTTTCATAAGATGATTTGGTTTTCTTAAATAACGGACTTATGGAAGAGAGTAATTCCAGTAAAAATTAATGATGCACTGAAAAAGAATGGAGAGGAACAAAATGAAAAGGCTCCACTTGGAGACATTGCAATAGTACAGAAAACTGACAATGAATAGCTAAACGAGAGACAAATATAACAATCCTTATACTGGCAGAATTAATGGGGCGTCCCTACTCGCGGGGGGGGGGGGGAGTGAGGAACAGAAGATGAATCTCACTATATGTGTTTACATTTCAATCACAGTATTTAAGAAGGTGTATGTGTCTTTTGGAAAAAAATAAGATCCCACTAAATTTGCTTTAAGTTTTGACATTTTTAATATATAAATGGTTACTTTTTGATTACCTACATTTTGAACCAATTCCCAGCCAATACTTGATAACTGATCATGATGTTAGTTTCTTCACCATTTGCCTCTCCGGCAGCTGTTTGTGTGAGCCCCTCTTTTCTTTCCTTTTTTGGTATGATCCAGATCTCTTGCTTTCTCTGATCCCTCCTGTAATTTATCTCTCTTTTATCTGTCCCTAAATGCCTACTCATTTCCTTTCTAAAAATATTTGAAGTATTTGTTGCCAGTTTTTCATAATCACTTTGTATCTTTCAGATCCCTTCCTTCTAGTTTATAAATAAATCTCTCTTTTTCGAAATTTCCCTTAATATCATGTTTCTAAATATATGATTGTCTCCTCTTTCACAAACAAATAACTAAATAATCAGGGTGACTCTGCAACATCTGTTATAAGCGGTGTTGTTTAGATTAATGTCAAAACCCAAATTCAAAAGACTTACAATAATTTTGTTAACTGAAAATGATTTCTAAATCAAAATAAGGATACAAAGGGGACTAAAAAAATACTTTGAAACATGATTAATTTTAATATGTTTACAAGGAAAGAGTAAATTCACCAGCAGAAAAAAAATTACCAAAATTAACATTTTACAGTTTTTTAGTCTTAAAGCACAAAACATTTTTCATACAAACAAATATATCACCATTATAGATACCATAATATGGCAACATTTATACACAAGGCCATTTACCATTAAGAAAATCAGTGGCAATGGTGATGCAATACATCAGTTTATGTTTGTTAAACTTTTTGCTATTATACTTCCTGGCCTGCAGGAGTATTTGCCAGGATACAATATAAATGTGTGACCTCAGTTTGAACAATACATAGAAAGCTCTGGTTGCCCATGCTTAATCCTATATTTATTATATGACCACTAGAACTGTTTTCGTACCACTACTCTGACGTAATTCCACTTACTATTAAGACCGTTCCCAAGAAATCAAACATTTTAACAGATTCACTTGGATATTAAGGAATTATTTTATACAACATAAGTGCAATATCAGGACTTAATATTCTATATGCCTAAACTTAATAAAAGAGAAAAACTATACAGGTATTATGTGGGAAATAATTTGATATTATACGGAGTAGGTAATCATAGCACTGAACTTGGGAAAATGCAGTATGTGTTTTTTTCATTTTTAGAGTTACTATTTTTATTATTGTTTTTAAATGCACCAGATGATTTTCTGAGGAACATTCACATTCACTGTTTAGTTTCATTTTACTAGTGGCATATACAAAGCACCATATAATATAACATATGAAATGTAGAACAATTATGACTATGTAATACTGTAGAAATAACTGCTAAGAAAATATAGCAATATTTAACACAGGATTTCTAAAACCATTACATATTCATTACTTTTCCCTACACTAATAATGTCCCATGTTTTATTTTATAGACGTAGTCTATCACAATTTATATGCATTTGACACTCATGGGGAGTTGAAAATAGTTGATATCTTCTGTACAGTAATGTTACAGTTTTATACAAACTTCAGAAATATGGCATTTGGAATAGTGTTCCTCCTCCAAGTGTTCCATTTCACACAACAGCAAATACTCTGAATGCCTTTCCTCCTGGAGGATTCTGTAAACTGCAAAAAATACACAAAGTGTATTGATGTCATCTCCATGTATAATCCTTCAAACAAATCATGCTTTCTTATGACAGTCAAGAAAGCAGCTCTATGAATCCAGATGGTCAACTTTCTTAGACTACTATAATTTATAGTTATTGGAAAGCTTGAGTGAGAATGACATAATTCTTAAAATCTTGGTTGTACACAAGTTTACTAAAGAAATTTAAGGTGCATAGTGGTAATAATAGTACTTTATATAGAACTTTATAGATTCCAGGTCATGTTTTCATACATTACCACCTTTAGTTCCAATAAAGTAGAGTTAAGCGGCTCTTATGCCATTTTACTGGGGAAATACTAAGATACAGGTTTACAATTGACCGGCATGGTTAAAAGCTAACTGCAAGTTAAAGCGATGGAGATACTTAAGAGATACTCTGGAATACTAACTTATTATTCCCTAAGTCTGACAAAATTTAAATTATATAGCTAGCATACTTATTAATATTTTAACATCTGTGGTTTCAAAAAAATCTTAGTGAGGAAATTTAATGGTCAAATTTGGAAGGTCCTAAGTATTTCTTCACTGAAATGGAAACACACACACACACACACACACACACACACACAGAGCACTCAATCTCACTTCAGAAGTATTTTAAAACAGAACTTTAAAGCAATGCAAAATCGTTCCTTTTACTCTTTATTAAATTATTTATATTTTATTTGACAATATTAATCAAGGTATGTTTTGCTTAAATGCCTCAAGTTAAAACTGGTTGATAATGGCATTAATCATTATTTATTCTAATCAAATGTAGACTTTTGAAGTCCATATTTTTGCATAAAGTATTATTTTCTTAATAATACAAAAAAGCTTTTAGAGATAAACACAAATGCTAAGAGAGAGACAAAGTGCAATTTCTTTTACATATTTATTCATGTGTAAGAAAAGAAAGGGGAGAATTTTAGAATGAAGAAGAGATGAGAATGTCACAAGTGTGCACACACATTACACAATAAACACACACAACACAAGCCAGGTTTTTCATACAAGCAGACGGCTAATTGAAAGCCATTTTTATTTGTAGGAAACAAACTGACAAAGTGCCCTGGAAAGTGTCTTTGTACACAGTGATACACCGGAAAAATACACATTTTTGAACTTACAGAACTAGTTCTGAATCTGAGCTCTGAGACTGACTAGTTATATGACCTTGGGCTTATCATTTAACCTTTCTGAGCCTCAGTTAACATGTCTGTAAATTAGGGTTTATAGAACCGACTTTGTAAGGCTATTGGTAGAGCTGAGTTAATATACTTAAAGGGCCCTCCAGCATCTGGAAAATTCATAGTAGATGTTCATAAATAATTATTATTCTCAGTTTTCTTAGGATATCATCTACCTTATAGGTTTAAAATAAATTTAAGAAATATGACAGGTAAATGAAGCCACATTACTCAGTTTAGCTTATAAAACTGCGTATCATACTCTATAACTCAATCTACTTTATATATTGTGTCTTTTATATATATATATATAGACAGAGAGACAGAGAGAGAGAGGAGAGAGATGGAGGAAGGGTGTGGGGTGCGAGCTCTGTGTGTTTGTTTACATTTCAGTGAAGAAATTCTTAGGATCTTACAGGTTGGACCATTAAATTTCCTCACTAAATTTTTTTTAGATGTTAAAAATATTACTAAGTATGATGGCAATACAATTTAAATTTTTTCAGACTTAAGAAATGGTAAGTTAGTACTCTAGGGCTTTGCTATGAGCCAGCTAAGCCAGGTTGTGAAGTCACCTCCTTAACAATGGCCTCCTGATACAGTCTCATCTGAAAATATATGCTAAATACAAAGCTGTCATTTTATGAAGATGGCACTCAGATGCTTATGTGGAAGGCAATCTAGGTATCCTGCATGGCACATCCTTTGGTGTCCTTTACAGAAACTTTACCATATGTGCAAACCCTCCATTGGCAATTTTGAAGAACCTAGTAAATGTTTAAAAGTTAGGGATTTATCTGTATCTATACAAAATACATGGGACTTAATATTACTTCCCCAAGTACCAATGATTTAAAAAATCACTACAGGTTTTTTTTCTCTTAACTTTTATTATTACTTGATAAAGTAAGTCACATGAATTTTCTCAAACCACTGAAATATATAATACTAATGAGCCAAATACCAGATGACCTGAAAGAGTTCATTTACATCCTATTAGGCATTGAACTTCCAATCAAAAAGAGAATTTGGTTCTGGGGGAAAATCAGACTCATTGTTTTGGTCAAATACTTTGTCAGATAACTGGATTAGAGAAATATTCAGTACCTCGCTCACCTAGAAAGAGTTACATGTAAAAACTAATCTAGAAAATCCAAAAGAGGATGAAAGAAATTTCCTTATTATAAGATCAATTAACAAAAGAGTGGTTCTGACTCATAATCCGATTTTCATGTTGATTTTTATAAGCCTGCAGGAGACAGGCATCTCTGGTACTGCAGCTTCTCCCATCCCTGGAAGACCTACTATTACACAGCGTGCAAAGGAAGCACACTGGCTCAGTCACGAAACCTCAAAGCCATGCTAAGGAGAGTTGGTTGTAAAGCCAGCATAATGGGAAAGATGATATATCTAAATACATATATGTTTATAAATATATATATCAATTTATTTACCTTTCTGAGAAGATTCCATTCTGAAAAGAAGCAATGTAAGTCTTTCTTTTGTCCACAGGCATCACGTCAACATAACCCCCGTGATTTTGAACCACGCCAGCATGTACAGCTGCTCTGCAGATACTGGACAGCTAAGGGAGCAAGGAAAAAACCACCATCATTAGAAAACGTCTGCTGAACTTGTCCAGCCTACTCTTCTATTGGACACAAGGTCGTTGACATCTGTCTCTAAGTGGATACCCAGTGAGCAGTTACAGGGTGATGTTTTGTGCATAAAGGAATGTTTTAAAAGTCACAAAGTTAAAGCCAAGCAAGTCTCATCTGAAGGTAGATCTTAAGGGTGGCTGCAAGGATAAGATCCCTTCACCAGCTAATCTGTCCAAACAGCAAGCTTTTACTACTGTCCAAGCAATAAAATGCAAATTAGCTCCTTTTATCTCTTCAAGGGCCTATTTATCACTCTTAAATTTCAGCCTTTGCTAGTTCCTACTCGGGTCACTCTGACCAAACGTTCACAGGGGGGATTATCTGGACCTCATTTATGTTCAGTTTTGACTTTGAGCAACTCAAACGTAGTTCTGTATATCTCTACAGTCCCTTTTCCAAAATACAGGCATACATTAAATGAGGAGGTTTTTCCTATTAGATAATATAACCTATGTAGAGAAAACTTGCCCAAAAGAATAAGCCCAAGAATAAAAAAATATGAAGAATAATCATCGCTTCTACCTAGATTTGCAATGTACATCACTCTGGTTTGAATGGTCTGAGATGAGGTACTAAGAAAGTTCTATTTTTGCATTGTACCAGTTATATAATCTGAATTGAATGGAATTTCTATAAAGGAGAAAATTGTTTCAGGTCCAACAAACACTTTCCATTTTTTTAACACGACTGAGTTCTAGAAGTCAACGCTTTTCTTTTGGCCAATTAAAGTCTTCTGTAGATTTTGACAATTGCTTTCATCCAAATGTTCTACCAAAATTTGTCAATAGCTGAGTATAGCCTGACAAAATCCTACAAAATGAAACGCTTGAACTGTTCCAGTATAAAGCAATCTACCCCATATCCCGATGGGTCTTTTCTGAACCCACTGGTGTATTCTTTTCTTATCTCTATGCACATGTGAGTGACTTAATGTGCTTTTTTAAATTCACATAAGCATGTGCATCTTACGTGACCTTGCTTTATTACTGTGCTCTGAACTCTGTGGCATCAGTCAGTATTTATTAGATCAGAGAGACCGAATGCCAAGCTGTCTAATACTTTTCATGTTTTTGCTATATCACAAAATACCATACATCCAAAACCCCATATCCTTACTCTGAGGACACATTTTATTCACCATTTAAAGTCCCTCACTGAATTAATATTTGTGTCTGATATGGTTCATAACAGATGGAATTAAAAATAACTGTACACTTTTCAGTATTTATCCTGTTCTGTTAAAAGGTTATCATCAGCATTTTTCCCAAGGCAATAAAAGTGCTTAGATATAACATTCACTAAATCCAAGCACTTAATATGGTTTGAAACTATTGTTTTGGCCATAACTATGCAGTCAGCAGGCATTACGATTTGAGTTCAAAGGTCAGAAGAGATTTTCTTTTCCTACCCGCACTTTATAAGAACTAATATACCACGAAAAGAAAAAAATATATCTGTGAAAACAGTGGAACATTTTTAATGAATGCAGAAATTAATTTCATCTGTCATAAATGAGAAATAAAAGCTCAAAGCAATAGAAGGTACATGTTGTAACTCTATAAATGGAAAGAGAGAAAGACAGAAAGATGGGGGAGAGAGGGAGATTGATAGATTGTTTCTTATTTTTCCATATCTTGTACTTAAATAGACAATGTATTTTGTAAGGGATGGGAAGATTGCTTAATTAATGGCTGAATCTCTGATTCTGTACTTAGCACATAAAAAATATATATTTCCAACTTGTTCTACATAGTAATATAAAATTTCTTACCCCATTTCACTGAGATAGAATGATAAAATGATCTCAGGATATAAGTTCTAATAAAAACCTGAACTCTAGCAAAGAGATGGCTTATAGGTACAGAAGTGTATAGGATATTTTGAAAGATCTTCACCAGACATGAGTAAAATTAAAAGTTTTTTTTACTTAAAGGGACAACCCGGGAAGAATGATTTCTTTGGAAATCTCTGATGATTCTAGATTTCCTCATTCATATATATTTATTAATTTTTTTTAAACAAACATTTATGTTTCAAGGTGTTTGCCAAATGTCTGATATCATGGCGTGCTCTAAGTTCTGTTAAAGCAGGAACTAGGCCTGTCTTGTTCACAGCTTGGCAAATGTAAAATTGTTGATGAAAAAATAATGCATAATTTGCCCAGCTGCTGCCTTCAAGAAACTTAAAAATTAATAAAAGAGGTGGGGAAACAATCATAATGCCTAACAGAATCAGTTCAGTGCTAAATAAAAGGAAAAAACAAAGTAATAGGGAAAGTAATAGGGTTAAAGAAAAGAAACACCGGGCTTCCCTGGTGGTCCAGTGGTTAAGAATCCGCCTGCCAATGCAGGGGACACAGGTTCAAGCCTTGGTCCGGGAAGATCCCACATGCTGCGGAGCAACTAAGCCCGTGCGCCACAACTACTGAGCCTGTGCTCTAGAGCCCGCGAGCCACAACTACTGACCCCACGTGCCACACCACTGAAGCCTGCGTGCCTAGAGTCCACGCTCCGCAACAAGAGGAGCCACGACAATGAGAAGTCCGTGCACCGCAACAAAGAGTAGACCCCGCTCGCCACAAGAGAAAGCCCACGCACAGCAACAAAGACCCAACACAGCCAAAAAATTTTAAAAAAATAAATAAATTTATAAAAAAAAAAAAAGAAAAGCAACACCATACTTGGGTTAGGAGAACCAGCAATACACTTCACAGAGAAAGTGGCAATAATTCAGAAGGTAAAGAATTACCATGATGTTCACAGAAAAATTAGAAAAAGCATGTTTTCGGAGACAAGAAGATAAGCACAAATTGTGAGGACTACCAAATTAAGATACCAACAGGACATTGAAATTGCAGATAAGAATACTGCAAACCTGGAGCTGGGAGAGAGACTTAGATTTGGAGAATAATTTTAAAGGTAAAGCTGAACTGAAAAAAACCCAAAAAAACCTGAACCTGAAATGAATTCACCAAGTGGTGGTAATACTCACGTTTCAGAACTCTTCACAATCGTATTTCCATAGTATTCTACTGAATAAGTACATCAAGAATATATTTCTTAAATTTCTTTTGGAACTCTTTGGATTAGATATTGGTAGTGGTTTCCAAATGTCTGCCACATAAAATCTAAACTTATCAGCACGTATTTAGACTCTCCAATTACATGTTTCAAGAGGCGGATCCCTCCCTCCATCCCTCACACTAAGTTGGCTGCAGCCCCTTTTAGCTTCAAATCTCACCAGCTCAGATACAAGCAAACCTACAAGTCATGCCCACTTTCAGCTCACTTGCTCTCACCTCATCTCCATGTCTTTGTAGGTGCCATTCACCCCACCTAAAATGTGCGCTAATCCTCTTTACCAACCCACGCTTGAAACCTGGATCAGAAAGCATTTATGGGCCCTGAAGCCATCACAGCTAATCTTCCTGGTCCAACCCCAGTCCTGGCATCCATTACAATACACCCTCAACTGGTTTCCTTTGTATGTATTTTAAGGATTACCTGTTTTTGATTCTATGCTACTTGCTAAATGCCCATTTGGCAGTGGAGATATTGTTCATACATTTGACAAACTCTTAATTATCCAGTTTATACTTCAAGTACTGAAGAACCAAAAGGAAGGTTAAAGAAAAGTAAAATGCTTTTTCCTTCCCAAGGATGCATCCAAGCTATTTCATTTAGTATCTGATATAAGAGATATAGATAGGATATGAAGAAAAATTTAGTCAAGATAAATGATTATGCATGCATATTTGCATATAGATATTTATTTTTTAGTGTTACTGATGACTGACCTTTCTGAGAATATGTATATCAACACAGAATCTGTTCCTTTTTCTGTATATAAATGTACATATATACATTTAAACACGTGTGCATGCATATAGATAGATACTGAGAGCTGCATAAATTAGGATACTTACATCAGAATAAATTCGAGTTCCAATTACACGAGCATAATGTGGATTTGCCTGCATACAGTTCCGAGGACAGTATACTCTAAAAAATAAATATATACTTAGAAATATTAAGTAGCTGGTTATTTCAGTCTTTCTTATTAGTAAGATCATAGACATGCATACACAAAAGTAAACTCAGCATTCTAAATCCTACTCATTATTTTTTATTGAAGTATAGCTGATGTACAATATTATATAAGTTACAGGTGTACAATATGGTGATTCACAGTTTTTAAAGGTTATACTCCATTTATAGTTAGTATAAAATATTGGCTATATTCTGTGTTTTACAATATATCCTTGCAGCTTATTTTATACCTAATAGTTTGTACCTCTTAATCCTCTACCCCTATATTGTACCTCCCCACTTCCCCCTCCCCACTGGTAACCACCAGTTTGTTCTCTGTACCTGTGAGCCTGTTTCTTTCTTGTTATATTCACTAGTTTGTTGTATTTTTTTTTTAGATTCCATATATAAGTGATATCATAAAGTATTTGTGTTACTCTATCTTATTTCACTTAGCATAATGCCCTCCAAGTCCATCCATGTTGTTGCAAATGGCAAAATTTCATTCTTTTTTATGATTGAGTAGCATTCCAGTGTATATATACACATTTTTTCCTTCTGAAATAGGTCAATTGTACAATCCCGGCAGTAAGCACAATTGCTTCTGCTTGCTTTACCTACTTCCAGCTTTTGGCACAGATGTGTTTCTTTTCTCTTTCTTTTTCTTTAAAAAAAAAATAAAAGCTTAGCCAGGAAGCTTTCTAATTTGGGGATTCAAAGCAGAAAGAAACATCAGGAAGTATCTCTCTCTCAGTATCTGGGAATTTGGTACCCAATATGACTGCAGAATTTAGTAAACATATAACTTGGAAAAACTGAATCATTGTCTGCCACAGACATCTCATAGTTTCTTTTCTCTATGTTCACATCTTTGGTATCTCATCCAATTTCATGGCTTTGATTATCATCTATAAACTATTGATTTCCAAATTTATATCTCTAGTTGGGACCTCTTCTCTTAATTCTAAATTTGTATGTCCTACTGCTTATTGAATATCTCCACGTAGACCTAATAAATATCTCAAATTTAGCATGTTTGAAACCAAATTCCTAATCTTCTCATCCAGTCCACAAATATCTTCTTTCTGTAGGCTTCCTACAATAAATGTCAACTCCATTATTCAGGTGCTCAGGCCAAAAAAAAAACCTTTATTCTATCCTTAACTCCCTTCCTTACCTCAACCTTATATTCAACCCAATTTCTATTCGTTGTACACTGGAATAAAATCAGAGCATCCTTAAGCACCTCAATCACTGTACCTCTGGGCTCTATCTTCCAATATCTAGCTCACTGCAAGAGGTTCCCCTATGATCTCCCTGCTTCTGATTTTGCCCCCTCCAGTCTATTTTGCCACACACTTACACTGAAGAATACAACTCTAATCGTATCATTCCTCTGCTTCAAATATTCTAGTGGCTTTTCATCTAATTCAGAACAAGTGACAGGATCCTTATAATAGCCAATAAGCGCTGAGTATTCTGTCTTCCCATTACCTCTCTGACATTATATCCTACCCCTCTTTCACTTTCTCACCCAGCTCCTGTCACACTGGCCTAATGGCTATTCTTCAAACATACAGAATAATCTCATCCTCGGGGCCTTTGAGTTTATCTTTCCCTCTGCATGGAATGTTCTTTCTCCAGATATCCTACTCCCTTCCTGATACTTTAGCTCCTTTTTTCAAAGTTTCCAAAAGTTCTTTTATTTAAACATAGGGTCCAATTATCAGTGTTCAGTCAGTCACATGATATTTTAAAAAATTCACTCCCAGAGTTTAAGAAACTGCCAAGTGGCACTTATTTAAATTGATTGGCTCTTCTGAATTCACATACACACACACAAGTACACACACTCATACACTAAAAGGAAATCAAAGCTAAGACTGGAAAAAACATAGTTCATTCTACATAGTAAATCAGAGTCTCAACAAAATGACTATATGAAAATCATTGTTTGATAAAAGTATAAATTATTTTCCTAAAAGTATTCTTAAAAAAAAAAACAAAACTTCATTGCAACTACCTTTACCAATTGAAGCAGATCTTCCTCAACACAGTTTTTAAGAAATGGCTACATTTCTTATTTAAATTTCATGTTCCTAAAATTTGTATAACACAGTACACTTTAGCATCTAAACCAGAACCACTTAAATATAAGTAATAAATGAATGAGTTTTTATAACTTTGAATTAAAGCGTTGATTTTTATAAAAGATGTCTTCTGTAGGAGGAAGGGTGTCCCCATTGACTATAAAATTTTATTTTTGCATTTGAGAACTGCTGCGCATTCATTGCCCACCCTATGGCGATAAAACCAGCTGCTCTGCCCTTAGGATCATGCTGTGCATGCTCTACCTTAACCATATTTAGCACTTGGTCTGTGGAAGACCAAGATCAGTAAATTCAAACTGAGTTCATTTCTAAGTAGGTAAGTTCAGGTCAAAGAAAGACTGCAGGAGCTTTTTGCTTGTCTGAATTCTAGTCTCTGGTTTTAACACCTTGTTATACATTTGTGAGAATGTAGATAGTGATCTAGTAAACATACCTTCATCTACAACTTCCGTTATGCTTTGAATAAAAATGCTGACACACTTTAACAGTACCTGCCTTTAAATCTAATCATAGGGAAAGGGGCTGCTTGGCCCTGATGTGATCCATTAAAGAGTCATGCAATGACCAGACAAGTGCCTGACGTGTGTAACTTGTAACTTACTGGGTGGCCAAGCCTCATAAAGCTGTAGGGGAATGAACATGTGATTCTTTCTTTTAAATGCTAAAATAAAGATTTTCGTAGAGACAAAAAAAAAAAAAAACCTATATTTTTTTGGAGAAAGTACACTAGGAGTGCCTAGAGTGTATGCAGTTTGTGGTGTCCATTGCTCCCTGCTGCTAGCAGTTCAAGATCATACATCTTTTGTGTCCTAGAGACACCGGAATCTCAGGCAAAAGCAGTTATCCAGGGTAAAAGGCCCCCTGTTCACAGGTTAAAAACGAAGGAGAAAATCTAGAAAACAGTACCTTGGGCAATGTGAAGCAGGCTTATGAAAAGGACAGAGCTGTTCCACAGTTGTTTCACAAGTGACCGCCTGAACTGAAGAATTCAAACACAAAACAATAAGCAAATCCTTTAGAAAGAATAATGTGCAACAGAGTGGTAAGAAAATAAGACAAAAAAAGTGCTAACCTGTTACTTTAGAGACTGTGAAGGAATTAGCAGACTGATACTTGCTGAAGATAAAAACATAAACATTTCAATCATCAACATCTTACATGCATCACCATCAACATAAATTCTTATATTTTTTAAGTCTATGAATATTTGATTTTTTCTTAAACGTTCTTATTTAAATATCTAGACATGTAGCAGTATAAGAATTAATCATCTGTTTTATGCTAAATTCATATTACCTTCAAGTATGAGCCAAATAAATACCATTCTTGATATCAGAGAAAGATCTCTTTTCATTATCAGTCTCAAAAATTTATACATAATAGCATAAAATAATACACATTTGTATCTATATATTTGTTTCCTATTAAGATTAAAACTCTCAATATACTCATTCCCTGTTACCACAGAACCAAACAATTTAATCTTTCAAAATAGTCAATACAAGGTAGTGTAAAAAGACTACTAAATAATAAGTACCTTAAAGGAATACGCATCATTCATTTTTTTGTTCCCCCTAGTATCCAGTAAAATGTCTACAATAAATGAATGAATTCTTCCTTACATGTTTTATTAAAAAGCAAGAATATAAGAATAGGTATTTTAGTTGGTTTATCTATACCCAGGCTTTCATAAAAAATATCTATTGCAAAAGGTAATGCTTATTTGTGATGGTACTTTAATATGACACACACACGTTTCAAGAGAGTTTATATAATAAACAATTAAAAAAACAAGTTAAAAGAAAAAGGTAAATAATAGGAAATAAATGTTCTTTAATGCAACACCCAATGTTTGGCTTACCAAAGCTAAAAACTAATATTTATTATTTATTTAAGATAAGTATTTGCTGAGTGAATAAATTAATCAATAAGTGTTTCTGTAAAGCTTTTACTTAAGAGATTAATCACTAATGGCTGAAAACCACACATCAGGCCTTTGAATAAAATTGTATACAGAGGGCATCATTCCACCAATTTACAAGGATTCTTAACAAATTCTTTCTTATCATTATGAATTCCATACTGTGGAGTTTCATGCAATTGTTCAGTTACAAAGGAAGGGAGACTATCATATTTCCTAAGAAAAGGCATTCCATTATGAGGTTCAATAATGTCTATTATTTTACATAGGAGAAAGAGAAACTACAAAGATATTTCAAAAGCCTACATTTTTCTACTTTCTATAGAGTATATATAAAATATGTTGTTTTATAATAATACACTTAGTATATTTAATATGACAAACATTTCAAAAGTTAATCAATGCTTTTATGTTGGGTCAAATTACATTTTAACAGACAAAAGAAAGGTGACATAGTGTATTACATATTTAGAGACTTTGCAAAATGCTCTTTTACCTAGTAATCTATCTTATTAACAAAGTTACTGTTGCATGAAATAAATAATTCTCCCAAACAGGGCAGGAAGAATATGCAAATCAATTAGCCTTCTCAGGCACTTTTTATCATAGCTGAAAAATGTATTGCTTCACAATGGGAAAAACTATAAATTTGTACATTCTTAATGAAACTAGAAAATTTAGAGTTTTAGCATGATCTTTATAAGCAAAAGCGTTCAACTTTGAATTCAGATACTTTTCCTTCTTTTTGCCCATGGAAATTATGTAGTTGAAATGAACCTTGAAAATTACCTTCTCTCTTTATAAACTAAATTCTTCCATGCTTTGCTCTAAATGAATGTAACTTACTGTTACAACTTAAAATCTCTGGTCCAAAAGATTATTTAGGTACTTACCCAATTGTTTGAACACCATTTCTATTGGATTTGATGAAATAATGTTTTCTTCCTTGTCTAGTGATATCCACCCAGCCACCATCATTGTCTATTATACCATAATGAATTGCAGCTCTACAGATGCTGGATTGCTGGGAGAAAAGGAAGGGATAAAAGGATGTTAAAATGATAAGAATTCTGCATAGGATACAACTCATTACTATGTATGACTTTAAACAATTCTGAGCAAAATAGCTATACGTATATAAATTGTTATTTTTCCCATTAAAAAATCAAAATATTATATGAAAGGATCCTCTCCTCAAATAATGACATTTATAATACTTACCATTTCATAATGTACACTGCCAATAACTTTAGCTTTACTATCCAAACAGCCAGCAGGGCATTCATATCTAAATAAAAGAAATGGGGAACAAAATTTAGCTTCTCTGAATGTCCATATAAAATGAAAATATTTTTTATATCTTGCCAGTTAATTTTGAGAGTAATTATAAATATTACCTATTGCAGGTTGTGCCTTTGCACTGGTCTCTTAATCTTATTTCGCAAGAAACAATTTGAGCTAAAATTTAGAAAATAATAATAATTTAGATGATGCAACAGCTGCTCTAATTCATCCCATACAGTCTAACACCAAGTTTTTGCCATTCTAAAAATGTTCAGATTAATAAAATATAGTTGAATATGCCAGTAATGTAAACTTTAAAATGTTTGTAAATAATGCAGAGATCTTACACATTTGCTGTGTGCTTATGACTTCGTTTCTGTTACTATCATCTGCTATTGTCCGGATGTGGGTGTCATGGACTTGTGATTGTTGCCGTTCAATTTCATTTGTTTCTTCTTCTTGAGGAGGGTAATAGCTATCTGATCCTTCTGTTAGAGAGAATGGATTTAAGAAATATGAATCCATCTTAAATGTGCACAAATTACCAATGATACACCTTTATATGCCTGTTTAACTCTGAAAGCTACTAGAAAATCAGTACTGTATATTGGCACAAGTTTTGGCTTAAGGTGGTGATCTTACATACTGCATTGGAATAAATAAAACAGTTGCATAAACCTTTGAGCCCTTGACTCATTTATGCTAACATTAAATGGAATCATTTCTAAACTTTGCTTATATTTTAAAGTGGTATCAATGATTACCTTTCATAATAACATCATGAGGTCTACACAGTGATCTAATGAAGTCGGGCTTAGTGAATTTGAATTTGTTTTCTCAAATGAAATCATATTTTCAGGAGGATAACACTTAAAATTTTCAAAAGGATCACATTTAAAATTCTCCTGAAAGGAAATTCAGCCTAAGAAGGATTGACATGCCCTTGCTATTTACCACAATATCAGTTTCCATGGAAAGGTTTCTATTGCAGAAGGAAATTCAATGTGCAGAAATGTAAACTTAACAATGGAAAATATGCAAACTTTGAATTTAATATTTTTTTCCAGGTTGGCTTGTATTAAGGGCTTGACAGGGGCACATTTTGGAAATGTGGTTATTTGCATGTACGTCCAAGAATTCAGAATCTAGAAAAAGGAAGTATGAATTCAGAGGAAAGTCAGCTTTAGTAAGACACTGTGGTCATTGACAATGGAGCAAGCAGGTTGGAGGTTTGGGGGATGGAAAACAGACTCAGGCACAATGAAAAAAGCTTTCAGGAATTAAAAATGGCTCATATTACACACTGAACTATATGCTTACTTCTTGTCCATATATTATAGCTAGTGAGCACTCAATCATTAAGGAAAAAAAGATATCTCTTTCTAAGTACTGAAAAGTGGCTGCATTTACATATATTTTCAAATACACTTGGTCTGCATTAATCTTCATTTAATCATTATTAAGAACAAAGTAGTACAAGAGGGTAAAAATGTTCACTTGGATGCCCAATAAAAAGCATGACTTTCACAAAGCTTTGTCAGGTAAGTTTTATCTTCATGTGTTACAAAAAGGACATCATATTTATATTTATTTTTGAGGACATCCAGTACATTTGAGACAGTACTTTTTTGCAACAGTTTTATAATACTATTATATATATATACTTTTTATTGTTGTTATTTTGGCATGACAAATTGTATACTCTGCAGTAAGAAGCAGAGAATTAGTATAATTCATTGGGCATGGTTCAATAAGATTCATGGATAGGTATTCAGGCAAAAACTCTTAAAGTGCTTAAAATAAATTGTGTTAAACTGCTAAATTCTTCAGAAATGATGACATTTATGGAAATAATTCTAGTCAACACTATATCAAGATGGCTTTTAAGAATGAAAATATACTTGTCACTCTGGGATAATTTCAAAGTAGAATTAAGTGGATATCTGGGATAATCATGAAACTTTCCTTTAAATACATGTTGGTATAATAGACTTATTAATATTATAAATTTTAAAAAAATATTTTAAATGACTTCTAAATATTTGAAATAGAGTTCTAGAAACTTTTCATGTAATAATTAAATGTGCTTTTGGCTTTCAAACACAAATTAATGCAGAAGTTGGATGAAAATATAAATCAAACTGAATATTACAACACAATATCACATACCTTTGTAGCACAGATTTTCTCTACAGCCTCCTCCAAAACTAGGTGGGCAAGCAGAACAGGGCCGGCCATGTTTGTAGGGGGCGTGGCCCCACCAGTTTCCCCTTAAAAAGATAATCCACTCCATTAAGAGGTGGTCTATGTTTAGTTTTTTGAGAAACCTCCATACTGTTTTTCCACAGTGGCTGCACTAATTTACATTCCCACCAGCAGTGGACAAGGGTTCCCTTTTCTCTACATCGTCACCAACATTTGTTATTTGTGTTCTTTTTAATGATAGCCATTCTGACAGATGGGAAGTTATATCTCATTGTTACTAAGTTTAAACATACACTGCTACCTCATTCTTTTGAAAATATTCTAAATAATGTGTTATGTATATTGCTAAAAACTGAAAAACCAAAATTCTGCAAAACACTAACCTCTGCTATAGAATATTTATCTATATCCCATTTGTTTTAATAAAAACAGATTTTAGACGTAGATTTGACCCTAAGTTCAGTTGTACAATATTTTCACTGTAATTATTTGAAGGGTCTTTACATAGGTGAAAATACATTTCTCAGTCTATAGTTTCTCATCTCTAATAAACCAAAATTATTAAACATTTACACAATATAGTAGTGCAATAAATAAAACTGAAGCCCTAAAAATATCTTTAGGGCTTCAGTTCCTATCTTTACAAAGATTATATTTTCAATTTTCATATTCCTTTTAAGCACCAATTTTACACATCAGGCAACCATAATTGTTGCCATATGACATAAACTCAGTTAAAACAATGCACTTTACTCAATAATACACACTGAAAATAAGGAAAAAAATCAAGAATATAAAGTTATTTTTATGTTGTTAAGAAATACTTACATATGAAAGTAGTGTTTTGTTTACTTACTTTGGGGAATAATTGCACACCAAGTAGACAGCTTTGGGCCATATCTGCCCCCAGATGTTCATGTTATGGCACAAATTAATGGCACAGCCTATTCTGCTACTTGTTGCCCACACCACCTACATTAGAGAAAAGAAAGGCTCAGAAAAAGTAGGCTGAGATGAAGTAAGACAACAACATATCTGAGAGAAAATGCATAAAAGTGAACTGAAGAACCAACAGTTACTATTCAAAATGAAATGAGGCAATGTCAGAAACAATATTTTTCCTGAGACTTGGGGAAGTACTTAATTTAACTTTAAAAAAAAAAGAGATAGGTATATAACTCTATCCAGATATAAGACATAAACATCTTATTTATTACTAAATAATTCAAATGTTACATCCTCACAAACCTAAATGCCATATTAATTTTTCTGTGAAGAAACTTACCTACCAAATGAACAGAATTTCTCATCTTAAAGCAGAAAGTACTGGAGCAAAAGTTTAGGTGTTCACATTTCTTATACAATGTGACATTTTCACTGTGCCACTGGCTATCAGGGAGTCCAATACTGATCTTAATCTTGTCCCATGCAAAGGCATACAGAACCATTTGCTTTATAGTCACTAATAATCAGTCATAGAAATTCTAGAAACTCAGATCTGTAGTGAGCTTTATCTAGTCAAATCTGCCATTTGTTGTTTGATTTAGAAGTTTTAGAACATGTCCAATACCTAATCCAAACACTGAAAATTTTTTAAAAAGATAAATGCTGCACACATGTGAATATTGAATGTCATGGTAAATAAAACCATATTTTTATTTTTTGAAAACAAAAAAATTGACATCTGAATTTGAAGATGGTAAATTTCTTCCCATTTGCATTTATTGGGGTCATATTAAAGTATTTTATATGTAAAATCATTGAAATAATATTTTTAAGGAAATGTCTGTACTTTTTTCTGATAATTATTCCTATTGTTTATATAAATTTATAAGCTTGTTCTACATAAATCAATATTAATATATTTTTAATAACCATACTAAATGACATAAGGAAGGCAAATGTTCAGTATCCTAAGTTCTCCCCGCCAAAAAAAAAAAAAAAACTTTGTTAGTTTACATGAACTCAAATTAAACGAATGAAGTGTAATATACCCAAAACATACCTGTGTATAATGAGTACATACAGGACCAGAACATCTGAATGGACAATACGGGTTGCATTCATGTTCATATGGGTAGCTAAAGTCTCTGACTTCATCATACCATGCTTGTACATGAAATGTTGGGGGCCTATATCTATTTGAAAGAAAATAACCACAAAGATCAAGTAAGGCTGGAGAAAATATAAAACCAAATATTGCCAAAAAGATTGATGAAGTTTGGTAGAGAGGCAGTTTTGTGTAACTTATTAATATTAAATACTTTTGCACTTTACATCACTAATATATCAATTACTTGAAACAAAAATAAGTTTAAAATACTACTGATCATTCTGGTATGATATTTATTTTTTCTTATTTGTCTTGGTGTGACTGCTTGTTTTCCTTTTAGGCACTAAGCCTTTGAAAACTTACAATGATGAATTAGTAAGTATTTCATTTCAAGCTCTTATGTTTTCAGAAACAAGAAGTTGTATTTTAAGCTACCTTCCCCAATGTGCTCCCAAATTCTGTCCAATTGATGGAAGCATGCTTGCAGGTCCATGTTCCCACAAACAATTTTCAGCCCAGGATTCTGCAGATCTTTCCAGTTCTACATCCCATGTCTACAATTCAAAACAAAAACAAAATACAGACACGAACAGATAATGTATATATAGAGTTTGGATATTTCTTTATAATATAGTGTTACTCAGTTCTTATGTTTTCTCCCTTCTTCTTTGCAAAGTCAGCATCTTAGTCTGGGTTCTCGCCATCTCTCATATAGATTTTTGCACTAGCCTCCTAATTAATCTCCTTTCATCCACCTCTCATCCCTCCAATCTGCTCTACAAGTGTTTAGAATTGCCTAAGTGGACACAAATACGCTTAAGTGATTCCTCTAACCGCATCCAACAAATCTCTGTACACTGTTCCCTGTCATAAAACATGTTATTCCTTGCTTTTGCTGGCATCGTTTCCTCTGCCTAAGACATCCTTCTCCCAATTATTTGTCAGACAGGCTCTAACTCTTACTTCACAATCCAGCTTTATGTAATACATTCTTGACACATTTTCAATTCTCTTAGAAGTAAGCTATTCCCTACTTTGGGCTCTTAAAGCTTTGTTATGCTCCTTTGTTTAGCAGCTATTACACAGCAGTGTTAGTATTCATCTATATGTCTCTTTCATGGGACTGTGAGTTGCTTGGGGGCAGTCATTTAACTCACGCTGGTATCTTCGGCCTATTATCTGTGTCTGCCATATGGCAAGGTGGTTAATAAACATTTGCTCAATACATGAATGGTTAATGAATCTGTATCCTATAAAATATAACTGCATTTCTGTGTACAAAATTCAATAATATTAACTCATTTTAAAAATAATTTATAAAGCGATATTTAAAATTATAAAATTATTACTGAAATAATTTCATATGTCCTGCATTTAATATTCAATTTGCTAATTTGAAAATCAGGCAGTATAGTGAGTGTGGTGGTAAAAACAAAGAGTTGGATAGAACTGGACTCAATATTGACACAATTACAGGATTCTGGGCATGTTAAGAGGGTAGAAAAATAGTCCTGGAACTAGAAAATGAGGACACAACCTAAGGTGATAGCAGTGAGACTGGAGAAAAGCAGACAGTCTGAAATAATGTTTAGGAATTTAAATTCGTAGAAGTTGATGGATGACTGAAGGTAGGTGGTGAGGGGAAAAAAAAAAAAAAAGGGTGAAGACTGATGAGGTTACCAAACTGTGAGAAAGAAAAACAGAAAGAGAAATAGATTGTTGTAATAGAAGTGTATGTCTAGGGCTTCCCTGGTGGCGCAGTGGTTAAGAATCTGCCTGCCAATGCAGGAGACAGGGGTTCAAGCCCTGGTCTGGGAAGATCCCACATGCCGCGGAGCAACTAAGCCTGTGCGCTACAACTACCGAGCCTGCGTGCCACAACTACTGAAGCCCGCGCACCTAGAGCCCGTGCTCTGCAACAAGAGAAGCCACCGCTATGAGAAGCCCGTGCACCACAACAAAGAGTAGCCCCCACTCACAACTAGAGAAAGCCCGCGTGCAGCAACAAAGACCCAACGCAGCCAAAAATAAAAATAAATAAATTTATAAGAAAAAAAAAAAAAGAAGTGTATGTCTATTCACTTCAATGCATATATCAAGGGTGATGTGTGAGGTGTCTGTGATCCATGCAGTATATATGTCAAGTAGAAAGTGGAAATAGATGACTGGGGTTCTGGGGAAAGAAATACACTCTGAAGATATGGATTTTGAAGTTATTCACTCAGATATGAATTTCTTCAGGAAGATGATACAGAATGAGAAAAGAAATGAAAAGAAAATTCTGGGGTTATCAAAATTGAAGGGGAGAAAAAAACAATGAGTTAGTAAGATGAACTAGGGAAAATGGAATCAGAAAGTTTAAGGGAAAACTGAAAGAGGATTAAATTATAAAAGTGACAGGACAAGAGATTCCAGGAGAAGAGAGTGGGCAATTAAGGTCAAATGTTACAGAGAAGTCAAGGAAGATGAGGTCTGCTAGGTACTAATCCATTGTAAAGAGCAATTTCAGATCTGTCCTAGGCAGAAAATCACAGCACAGAAGGTTAATAAGTGACTGGAAAGAGAAAGTGGAGAAGGCAAGTGGGAGTTACTTTGTCAATACTTTAGAGAGGAAGAAGAAAGATGGGCAGAAGCCAAAAAAGATTTGATGCCAGGCTCTAGAGAGAATTTTACTGTCTTTGATTTTTAAAGGATGGAAGAAACCTAATCATGACTATAGGCCAAATGGACAAGACACTAGAAAGAAGCACCAAAAAAAAAGTATGTGTGGGGAAGGGAAGTTTCTTCACTCTTCATATAATCTTTTTATATTAAACATTCCTCCTCATTCACTTGTGGATCTGAAATACATAAAATCAAGCTTTCAAAGCCAAAAAGTAAAATGTATACAAAATTAGGATAAGCATATTTTTGTTATAGTGCATCTTTATTATCTAGCAAAAACACACACAAAAAAGTATATTTACATGTCACTAAAAAATTAACAGCAGCAAAAGTATCTGGTTTTCATAAAAACTTGAATTTCACTTTGAATTAATATCAAATGTTCAAGATGACTGATTCTGTGATACAGACATCAATAAGTATTTATCAGGTAAGCACTTTATTCACCAAATACAAGCATACTATTAATTAAATTCATTACTTAAGTTAGACCTAATTTTTATAATTACATATTATGTAATATGCAAAGGCATAATTCAACTTGCTGTCATTATATCCCCAGACAAATTAGGTAAGAAACAAAGAATTTGGCTGAAGTCCCAGAAAATGAGTAAGATGCTGATTTCCTTTTGTTTTCAGAAGGTTGGAGAGATGGTCATCTCTCAAAAGCAAACATGTTCCCAAGTAGAGTTCCCTGGAAAGTAAGCTGTCCTTAAGAGACAATCAAATTTTTGTTTTCAATCTTGGAAATCAGGTTCTCATATAATACTTTAGTCATAAGCATAGTGAAACTATACTTATCCATAGGTTTCTAATCTAGCAACATTGCAATCTCATAGTCAAAGAGCAGCCAGGAACCAGAAGAAAAATGTAAACATTCCTAGATGGAAAAAAAAAAAAAAAAAAAGCCTTGAAACCACTGGGATGGTTTTAAACCACTCTTCCCACAAAGGGTGGAGTTGAATTCCCTCCCCTTCACTTCAATTTAAGCTAGATAGTGATTCCCTTCCAACAAACAGAATGGCGCTGTGAGACTTCCCAAGCTAGGTTAGGAAATACAGACTCTATCTGATTCTTTCTCTTTTAAAGACACACATCTTAAAAGACCTGAGTCAACAAATTAGGAGTTCAGCTACCCTAAATGGGTAGCTGAAAAAAATAAGATGGAGAGACGACACAGAGACAGACAGAGATGCAAGAGGAGTTCCCACTGTTTGAGTTTTCCTAGCCCAGACAAGAGACCTGTGAGTTTGCATGTCCAGGTCACTGCAAACAAGTGAGAGACCCAGAGCAAGAAACCCCACCAAGGGACTCCTTAAGACCCTTATTCAAGGTCAATTTAGTCTTGTTTTACACACAATTCTACAACCTTAGATGTCAGTTTTTCTTACGAAATTGAAGATGGATCCTTTTTAGAGAAGATATACAACTATTTCCAAATTCACAAATATGCTGTATTTCCAAAGTTTGTTTATATATTTGTTGTGTAGAAACTGGAAAAAAAATCTAAGACATATCATTCAAATGCTTTAAGCCATGTTTTCTTATTTGTAAAATGTGTCAGTTGAGATAGAATATAACTCAGGTCCCTCTGAGTTATCAATTGTTGAGTATATATTATGGATAAGTTGTTTTATAGCATAACTTGTCTTCTGTTTAACCCATTAAAAATGGGGGGGTGGAGCATATCAAATTAACTACGATAATATTAAAATAGGGACATACATTATTTTAATATAAGAACTGAGGCAGAGGGCATGCAACTAAAATTTGCTATTAATATTTAATAAATATTAGTTAGTGACAATTTTAAAAGTAATTATTTGAAAAATCTAATCAAGCATTGGTGTTTAGGGCAAGTTCAATAATACAAATCAAGGACATTCTTTTTAAACAAATCACTGAAAATATAGCTGTCCTGTAAGAAATACTATCATTTAACATGACAACAGCATGGAATGTATATTTTTATGCTACAACACAATATTTCAGGTTTTAAGACTGGCAATAATTCACACTCATCCCATTTAAATGCAGGTTACTCTCTATACATTTCTATTTAAATTCTAGATTGCAAATTAAGTCAAGATGGCCTAACCAGCTTCATTTTTTCTCTCTGAACTATTCACCCAGGACTAATTTAAAGCCAAGCCACACTTAAAATTACCATTTCTTTATAGAATGGGTACTTGAGGTGTGAAGAAATAAAAACCACTCAATTTTCCATCTACATAAGTAAGCTGTTCCTTCTGAGAACATAGCAAAGTCTTTAACTGAAGTTTCATTACTAAAAGAAACATTTAGAATACTATTAACATACTTTGTCTCCAGTGACATTTTTCAACCAGTTCACCATAATGGCTCTATCGTTTCCTGTGTGTGTGTACATAAGAAACCTTAAACCTTGACAAAGGACTTTCAAAAGTAAACCTAGAAACATATAGTAGTTTTAGCACTAAAATACTGTTTGGAAAAATAAAAAATTATGCAGCTAGACATGTACAGAAAATTCCATTGACTGCTATCATTTGTGAAATATGGTGGGCATACACAATTCATATTCCTATCAGAATACTTGCTATCCTATTATAATAACAGTCAATGACAGTTGCAAATCACTCAGGGTTGTAGTTTTTAATAGAGTTAACATTGCTAGCTTACCAGAAGTTGTATCCCTATACATTAGGCAAAAACAGTCATTAGTAATATGACTCTTTCTTTCTCTTTGATACTGAGAATAGCTTCTCTCTTAAAAAGGATTAAGTATTTTCAAATATATTTTTTGACTATTGTAAATTTATAGCTCTTTCCAGATTTACAAAATTTTAAAATTCATGTCCTGGAAATCACTGACTCTTTATAGCGTCAAAATTATTATTGTAGTACATTAAACAAGAGTTGAAAGCCAATGTTAATTAGTCACTATGAATTTGTCTGAAGACCATTTTCTTAAAACTGAGGCTTCAAAAATATTAGTATAAAAAACTAAAGTGAACAGTAGACTATTTTTCAAATAAAAGTCAAACATTAATCTGAACTTTTTAATTAATTATTATTATTTTAGATTGCATTAAAACACATGAAGTAAAGTTTTGTGATATTATCTGCCTGATGCAAATTTGTGTAATTAGACTCTTCATACATAAATCCTCAAAGATCAGAGGTAGGGATGGAGATAATGGAAATCCCTTTATCCACAAAGGTATTGATAAGCACTTCTTGGTGAAGGTATCATCATAATTAGTCTACCAAAGGAAATTCGCTAGGTGACACTGAAGCTGTGAAGTAGTTTATTTTATATAGTTAGGTTCAGCAATGAAAAAATATACGAGTAAACAAAGAAATTTTAACAGGAAATTGACCAGCATGATCTGATACCTTTAAATGCACAGAGAAATAATCTCCTGACTGGAAACTCTCACATAATTTAATAACTGTTCAGTGTCATTCTAAGCAGGGAGAAATAGGATTGCAAGATTTTCTACCATTCTCCAGAAATAATGTTTTAATTCATTATAATTTTTTGCAGAATTGATACAGCTTTACTGGATTTCCAAGATAAATGCAAAAAAAAAAAAAAAAAAAAAGGTCTTTGACTATCTTACTATTAGGTATCTTAATTAAATGGCAATTAACACCAGTCCATGACACAATTTGCAATTTAATATGGACTTTTAAAATATGCATTGCTCTCTGGCAAAGTAATAACATCAAAGCACTGTGGTGTTGAAAATGCAGTTGCACTGGAAATCCAGATCTAGGCTGAAAGCTCTGGTCTTACCTTCCTACTAAAAACGATAAATAACAATGAAATTATTTTTAAAAACTATATAAGCATTTGCAATAAAATTTGAAAATGAATTCCACAAAGATTTGTCTTTTTAGACATATACATCTGCGTACAGAAAACCACCCTCATGTCTCTAAGCCTACCTCAGTTCTGAGCAGTCACTGGCTGTCAGAAGTAATGATACCATTCCAGCTTTCCATATATTGAAAATACCTTTGAGTATTGAAAATACTCTTTCCTTGGGGCTATGTCTTCTAGACATATGCAAGCAAGGTCATTAATGATAAGTGTTTCTTTCCTTTTTTTATATAGACAGAGATAAAACTAAGCTTGCACTTGTTCCAATTATTCAAACTAAGGTTAATTAAAATACATGATACACCCTGGAAGAGTCTTCTTTCCCATTTAAATTGTGTACTTTCAAATTTATCTCTTTGATTATGTCACGTTTGGCTTCTGTTTCCTTGTCTCTGACATTAGTAAGCTGGAGTAAGTCTCTTCAATTCCTTTTAGCTTTAAAATTCTATTATTTTGTACTTATAGTCTCCTCTAGAGTCCCCATATTGCTTGTAGAATCCCATAAAAACTTTCAAACATAAAATAATATTTCTGTTGACAATAGAGGCTATTTCTTAGCTAAGAAGAAAAAGTTGATTTGTGATTTTCAAGACTGCAAAGCCAAGAAGGTTTCCAATCTTCTAATTATGAGTCTAAAGGAGAACTGTTTCCGAATCACCTCTATTGGAGAAAGTTTTAATATTATCCAAAACAGACAAATACAACTGAAAACCTTCCATAAAACTTCCAAATACAGCTTCAACATAATTGAATACGACAAGAAGATATTCTCAGTAAAAAGTTCAAAATGGGTCTCTCTTCAGCTTAGTCCTGAAAACCCAATGGTAAAATCTTTGAAATAAGGCACAGACTTCCACATGTAATTTTTCTACACAGGTAAAAGGAACACCAGGATTTTTCAACCAGCTCATGAATATAGAAGCAGTTGAAGAAAATCAAAGACATATAGAGCTATCTCTTTCTAAACACCACCTTTAAAAGATAATTCTTGACCTGTCATACCTTCTGGAAAAACAGGTTTGTAAATATCCATCATATGTTACAACATAAATCCCTCCCAAATCACTGTTGTTTTCCTACTTAAACCAGAAAGTGCAATCCCAAAATCTTATGGAATAAGCTGTCAGTGTTATCCTCTCAATAGCAATAACTTGATCTCCAGGAAAGAATTTGTTTTTCTATGGAAGTAATACATTTGACGGTTCACAAAACTTCAGATTCAAATTCCAAAAATAATGCCTCATTATAAAATCTTAGCCACCTTCTTTTCTCCCCGATGGTGGAATTATCAGAACTATAACAAAGAAATAGACAGCAATGAAATCAATTAATCAATCATTCAATCTACACTGAAAGAGTGTATGAGGTTTCTGTGACAAAGTCATCTGGTATAAAAAGCACTATGGAAAACAGGAGTAGTACATTCCTTACAACTCAGAAATTACCTCAGGTGTTTAACTTCTGTGCTTCACCTGCTTTGAAAAGACGGTAGTTACAGGGAAAATGCACGAGGCTCAGATTTCAAAGGGAACACCTGTGTTTCAGGACACAGAGGCTTTGCCAGGTACTGAGAAAGTAGCAGCATTACCTCAGGGCAATGCACATATTAGGGTCTCTTGGAAATTACAGAGATGTGAGGCAGATGCGGCAGAGTTTTACTTAAAATCTACTTCAAAACAAAGCCTTAAAAGTCTTAAAAAAGGTATTTTAGGGAATTGCCACTTCCTTTTACTAAAATTAAAATAATTTTTGGAACGGAAATTTAATGTGTGGATAAACTGACAAGATCATTTTAATTAAACCCATTGTTTCAATATTATACAGATAGACTGAATGCATGGTGTAGGGCAGATTGTCTTTGCGAGACAGCCTAGACATTAATTCAACAAAATCCTTACATTTCTACAGAATATCTGCTGATTCATCTCTCATCTCCCTGCCAAGGCCCTCTCAAGTCTGGCTATAACTTACCTACCTCACTTATAACCCACTCCTCAACATGGGTCCTCTACTGCTGGCTCTCTGGAACGTTAAAGTGCCGGTAAATCATCAGGAGATCTGATTCTGACTTGGTAGGTCAGGAGAGAAATCAAAGTTATGACATTTCTAACACTTGGTGCCAGAACCATACACCGAATACTTCAAGAAGCAAGGTTCTAGTACCTGTCTGTTCATATTTCTCGGCCATTGAATCCATCAGAAATGTTCCCCTACAGGACTGTTCTTTCTTTCCTCCCCTCCTTAGTTACTTAAACTTTATCCTTTCACCAAAGTCTTGTTCACAATCACTCTCCTCTTGGAAGTCATTCCAACCACAATCCATACTCCATTTATCTCACCCTTCTCTGAACCTTCTTAAACATATAATTTACAAATTATTGTATGTTCTCCTAGATCTGTTTCTACTACTTTCGGTCTTAATTCTCAAACTAGAATTTTAAATCAAAAACTGTCTCATATTTTTTCTGTGTTTTCCTAATGTCACCTAATATACTTGGCATATAATATGTTGCCAATATGTACTCATCAATTATCTCTAGCCTCAGCTGGCCTGGCCTGGGCAATAACTTGGATCAGAGATACAGGAACCTAAATTCCCTGCATCAAACATATATGTGTGATATAAACTCGGGTGAAAGGGTGTTCATGATGTACCTAGGCTAAACAAAAGGTAATTCTTGAAAAGTTGAACTCGGATTATTTTTGTAAAGGTCATATATATCTATCTTTGTATTGACTTTATGATAAATTCAACACTATAATGCTTTCATTATTTTTGTTGTCATTTAGGAGAGAAGTAGTTAGTCTTCAAGACTATATTCTGAATGTTTAAGGAGACCTCAAAGGAGACTTGAGAAAGTACAGTACCAACTATCAGTTATTTAAGTCTTCATCTACAAATATTGAGCCAATTTATAAAAATGAGGACCTATGTTTTAGTTTATTTATAGCTCATAAATTTAGATAGATATATGATTAATCTAAAAGTCAAGCCTAAAATATGCATGCTAGGAAAGATAAACTTTCATAATAAATCACTTTGCATGCATTAGCTCATATATTTAAATAGCAAAATGAAAGTAACAAGTTTTGCAAGTAAATAAAATATTAATTGCTTTTATTTATTGTACTTGGGGATGTCTTTTTAACTTTCAAAAAGAAAAAAGAGATGGGTTAGCAAATGAAAACTTCTTTTTGGAAAAATTAGTAAAAGATAAAGTTTATGGACAAATAGAAACCGAAACCTAAAATTTAACATCATTACTTCAACTTAAACCAAAGGCTAATATAAGAAACATTTAAATGCATATGTTTACATACTTTTAATGAAACTGCTATAGTAAGTTGCTCATTGTTCCTATATTGGGAATTCTGTGTTAAGTTTTCACTAATAATTCCTGCTTCAAGAACGATAAATTATTATGCTTCCAGTCATTGAGAGCTATGTAAACCATATGGTCTCCTGTTTTCCTTGGCTGCTAGGAAACTCAAAGCTGTTTTAGTAACCACAGCATGCTCAATCAGATGTTTAGGTGTCCCTTAGGAACTTGCCTATACATTTGTCTTCAACTAAACAATGACTAAGAAGATGATGCAAAAAAATACGGTTTACCAAAGTCTTTATTTGAAAATCTGAGAAAGAATATTGTGTTAAATATTCTTCATTTTTTCCCACATAGTCACTCTCAGCCACGTGCTGCCATACTCTATGTTCCAAAAGGCTCAACTCTACATCCTGAGTTACTTCAGGCTCTCTTGGTTCCTGGGTTCTAGTTGAATTTGGCCAGTAGAAGACACGGACAGGAAGTCAGAGCGTGAGAGGTGAATTTAAGTATGTATTACCCCCTCTTCAACCCCACTCATCCCCTGAGTACTCTGCCTCACAGTGATGGTGCCTGTGTCCTTTCATACAGTCCTACCACCAGGCTCTGGTCCTCAGCAGGCTGTGGTACCACCATTCATGCCTGGGTGCCCCCCATTCTTGTGGCTCGCCTAAGCCCTGCCCACAACTCTGCATACAGAGCCTTCATTAATTTTTTCCTGTTAAATCCTTGTTATTGTGGCATTTGTTTTCCTAATGAGAAATAATATCTGAGAATAAAAACATCTCATAGAATGTGTATTAGTAAGCTGCCTAACATATTACCTGATACCTAATATATCTTAATAAATGTTCTCTTATTCCTCTGTTCCTCTAAGAATCTGCTTCATTTGCTGTGACTCACATAGCCTTTTTATGGCGCATTGTTAATATTCACGAGACTAAGGAAGAAATTTAAATCCCGAATTTTGAATGATTAAAAAAAGATAATCACTGCCACCTAAATTTCCAGTGAAAAAGTAAATTTCTTAGAATTCAAATTTAACACATTGCTAGTTATAAAACGAAGTTTAGAGTAAGTTATGCCTAGCTTTGCTTTGAATCTACTCACAATCAACTCTATAAGTCAGGACCTTTGTTCACATTAAATTTCCAGGATGATATTTCCACTGAAGCCTCCAAGTAAGCACCTGTGTAGTTTAGGTTTAGTTTAGTGTACATACACACACACACACACACACACACACAGAGGAATAATTTAAAAAGTGTTAATAAAATCAAAGTTTGGAAATCCTTTGTAATGACTGTATAACTTACAAAAGTCAAACTAATACCAAATTATGTCAAATAAAATGCTTCTTCATAGGTATGCAGAGAAGGAAAACATATAGGGCTACGTTGCTCAAGTCTGCCATGAGTCGCACTTGATAGAGCAAGATTCTTTTCATCTTTTCATCTGTTCTCACAGATCATGTCTGCCATGCCCTCTCCTTTGAATCAACTGTACACATATTCTCGTATCAACATCTTATCAGTTAAGGTTCTCATCATCCAATGCCCTCAACCACGGTCCCTACCACACATTGACTATAACGTCTTCCAAACACTATTTCAAAGTGTACCTCTTCTAAGAAGACTTTCCTGGTTACTGCTTTATTCTGAAATACCTTTAGATTTATGTACAGTTTAAAATGTATTCATTTGTACTTCTTATCACACTCTGATTTACATTTTGAAAACAGTTCTCCAGCAAAAGCCATGGCATTCTGATCATTGTATCTCCTGGAAGACTCTATCCCTACTTGCTGAAGGGTCTGGCCATCCCCACTTCATGAGACAGAGGTGTCCATAACCCAATATAACTCTGAAAAGTCACTAAAATCCAATGCTAATTTAGCCACTTGTCATACTTATTAGAATGATTTTACCCTAACCAAAAAGCTAATGTACTTAAAAATAAAACATAAACACTTTGAAATGAATGCTTTTGCAACTTTCTAATAGTATTTTCTTGTCAAAACAAATCAAATCCTCTTTCATTCTGCCCATTTTAGAATCACTGTTGAAAATCCAATCATCTTTTTATTTTTTCATTCATTCATTCCATTTTTTCCCTTTCAACTAGCATAAACTGAGCTTAGAGCATGTGTCAGCCTCTCAGCTGGGGAAATGCAAAAATTACGAAAGCACAGTTCCTTCCCACAAAGAAAAGTAAGGCTAGAGAAAGAGACAAGGATGTAAATAACAGAGGCAAAGGCAGGTAGGAAACGCTGTGGAAGCCAGGGAACTGGGGTGAAGTGCACCTAACTCCGTACAGGAGGGTTTAGACAAAAGCAGATTAGTCTTTAGAGGTGAGTCTTGAAGGAAGAGGAGAAATTCACTAGAGAGAAAACGAGATGCACATAAGTCATTCTAACATCTGCAAAAGCAACAGGGCTTGGCAAGATCCCTACAGCATAAAAAAATCCAAGGTATATGGAATAACGGTATAGATGTTCCTGTGAAATAGCACTGCTTTTTATTTGTTTAGATGTATTCACTATGTTCACGGAATTCAGTTAACAATGCTCTTCTCTCAGCCCTTTCTTTCTAGACAGGAGTTCGGATGCTCTTATTCCATCTTCATTCAAAAGCCTCCCCTCACACCCCCACCCCCCGCTTTTTTTATCTCTTTGGTTTCCTGCCTCTGGACAATATCTGATCTCACTGTAGCTTCTTTTGAGCATATCAGTCAATCTTTCAGTATTTCAGATTTGGATTTGCCATGTCTTGAGCAAACATAAGATATAGTTTTATATTTTATTCCCCTGTTTAAATGGTTACTTGTACTGTTTGAGTGGCAACAATAACACAAAGGGGAGAGTTATAAAGAGTAACTGCCATGCTCATTCTTGGGTCTTATCTAATAGCTCATTATCTGATCTAGCTGACCCTTCCCAGCCCCACACTGCCACCCCCGTTCTTGCTCACTTTGGAATTCTACTTCCTTCTCACTCATACGGCCTTTAGAGTCTATCCTGTCACTGACTGCACTTCACTTTCCGCCATCCTGCAGAACTGTGCCATCAACTAAATTTGACATTTCATTTTCTACCCCTCCTCCAAGCAGATTTAAACATTGAGTCTTGGGGACTCTTACTGTTCAAGCTTCTTTATCTTTTTGGTTTCTAAGCACTTCATGAAAGGGAGTGAAAAGGAGTTTCTATTTTCCTGCACTAATAGTTAGAGTTGCTACCTTATAAAAAGGAGAAGGTGAATGTGAGAGTTGAGATGAAAAAGAAAGAATCTGGATCCTAGAGTCAACTTTTAATGTCTTAATTTAGACCTCGCTTTCTCCAGAGAGCCTAAAGCTTTCTACTCAAAGTTCCTTTCCCAGACAGCGGCTGCCTCATCACCTGGGAGCTTGTTAGGAATGCATAATATTGGGGCCCACCCAGACCTACTGAATCAAAATCTGTATGTTAACAAGGTTCCAGGGAATTCATATGCACAGTAAAGTTTGAGTGGCACTAGACTAAAGCACCTCTTATTTCTATTCCCCAAATCATACCTAGCTGCTTTCCCATGAAAAACACACGCTACTCAATTTCCTGATGTTTGACTTCAAATTTTTGATTAAAAACAAAATATAAAGCATGTATAGACTATTAAATAGATTGTATCCATATTCACATATTGCCTTTAGGTTAATGAGCTTCTAATAGAGAAAATCTGTTGCCTTTTTCCCAATAAGTTATATCTAAGCAGTTGACTTAATTGCACCTCATTGATTCTGTTAACTAGTTAAAAGAAAAAAAAAAAAGTAAGCTTCACTGGATCATAGTTCCAGGTTCTTACATTTGGTGACTTTAATAACCCACTAATCCAAGTCACATATTTGGGTCATTCCCATAGTTTAATTTTTAGAGTTCCCATACAACTATGTGTATTTAACCTCACTCTGCAATTTGAACCTCAAACACATTATTTGGTCTATATCTGTATCTGTACTTGATCTATATTACGTAATATCTGAATACTTAAAAAATTCAACCGCTCTCCCCCCACCCGGGCTAACATGCCTTTAATCTCTTTCACATCTCCAGGAGCTGCCTAGTCAAATGTCTTCAGAGGTCAAGCAAGTGGCACCACATGATGTGGCTGGAAAGAGTGGGGTGACCTATGGCAAACCAGAGAAATCATTACTTTAAATCTTCCTGCTTTTTGGAAATACTTTACTACTACATACTCTAGTAACACATACTCTAGTAAACCTCTTCCCTATCTGTTAGATTGTGTAACTTAAAGCATGGTGAACCAAATGAACTTAAAGTACTTCAAAACATCTCATACATTTGACTCCACAGAGATCTTTAGATAGTAACTCCAAAATTACCATTTCATAATATCCTATCCTCACACCCCTCCATTCCTGCCTTCTCAATCTGAAAATTCTTTTTCCATTAAATACACCAAACGACCTGCTTGTGTACCTACAACCTCAGCCTTTCCTGTCAAAATAAATGAACTGACTTTGGAGTTATATTTTCTCCCTTCTATGTCAAGTGCTTTCTCAACTTGTGCATTTCCATCAACTTACAAGCATGCTCTTTAAAGAACAAAACCAAGAGCGTTGCCATATACCCGTGTAGCGCTAGCAAGTTCCATTTCTCAGATCTTCACAGCAACGGTATCTTGAGGAGTTACTTAGTTCCTTCTCAACTTCCCCACCTTTCGTTCTCTTCTTCCCACTTCAGTAAGACTTCGGGTCATACTCCACCCCTGAAATGACTCTTATCAAAGTCACCGACAGCCTCCATGTCCACAAAACCACTGATGGCTTTTCTTCCTCTTACTCTACTCCTCAGCAGTATGGAAGCTGTTGAACTCTCTTCTTCTGGCTTCTGGGACACCAGTGTAGCCTGTCTTTTCCCCCAACCTCACTGACCACTTGTTCTCAGCTTCCTTTGCTAGCTTCTCCTTTCTGCTCAAGCTCCATATGTTGCTGGGCCAGGGCTCAATTCAAGGCATTCAACCTCCATCCATAAACATCTTCTCCTCGGATGGTTTTGTTCAGTTAGTTAAGATGGTCCCTAATAGCATCTACATGATTTCCACATTTTTATCTCAAGTCCCACCTCTCTATTGACCATTAAATTCAACCGAGGATGACATGGCATCGCAAAATAAGCTTGGCCAAAAAGAGACGCCTGATTTCATCACCACCTTCTCCCTTCTGTTTCTCCTCCTGTCTCAACGAATGCTTCAACTATCCACCAACGTGCTTGAGTAAAAAATCTAAGACCATTCCTCCTTATCCTTCACCCTTCACATTAAAGCTATCAAAAAACCATCAGCAATACCATCTAAACATACCCTGAAACTACCCACTTCTCTCCATCTTTACCACTATCACCCTGGTCTCAGTCACTATCATCTCTCACTCAGAAGATACCAATGGCTTCCTAACTATCTCTCTGCTTTCAGCTGTGACCCTCCTGCAGCTCACTCTCCATAACATAGAGTAATTTTATGAAACTGGAAATATGACCGAGTCAATCCCTTGCTAAGAATTTTCCAATGACTTTCCGTTTCACTAGAAATAAAATCCAAATTTCTCTTCACCAATGACCCAAAAGGAATTCTGGCCCCTGCTTATAGGTCTACTTCATTTTCTAACACTCTCCTCTCTACTAAATAAAATTCAGCCACCCTAGCCTTCTTTGTGGTCCCTGAAGACTCCTACCTCATTCCTGACTTAAAGACCTTTTGCCCAGTACTCCTTCTGCCTAGATCTCTGTAGCTTTGTTTAGCTGACTCCTTCTTGTAATTCAGCTCTCAGCTCAAAAGCCACTAACTCAGAGAGGTATTCTGCAACTGTTTAACATGTTAGCTCCACCTTTATCATTCTCTGTCATCTCACTTTGCTTATTTTCATTAGCTTGTTGAACCTTTTATACACTAAGGTATGCTTCAGCATCAAAAAACAGTGCCTGGCACAAAAATGCTCAATCAGTAGTTGTTGAATTAAATGTTTTTTTAATCACAAATTTATCAATGAGAATAGCAAATTGTTTTAATCAATTATAAATGCCTTTCTGTAACTTCTTGAAATTATGAAGACAACAAATACTTAGAAAAATAAGGAAAGGGTTATTAAGCATACTTACTGTAATACCTTCACCAGACAAGTCATTACCACTTGAATTTTCACATTTTCTTCCAATGAACTAAATGTTTTATGTTATATATATATATATATATATATATGTATATATAAAATACATAATAACATATAAAACTAGCATAGATTTATGCTAGTTTCATAAACTTTAATTAAATTAGTAAAAATCATCAAAAATACGAGAATTTAAATTTTAAATCATGTACAATTACGTGGTTGTATAAATTCCTAAAAGAAGTATGTGAAAGAACAAAGCTGAACAATAGCAAAGAATGTTCTTGAACTAAGTGTCACTCTTAATTGTGATTATAAATGATTATAAATGACAACGTTTGCTTTTAATGAAGGCATTCGGTAAAGGTAACTACAAAAACAATTAAGCAAAGAAACTGCATTTTCCTACTGACCATAATTATAAGTTTGGTATGTTCCCTAACTAAACTACCTCTTCTAAAACTAAGTTATAACTTTTGGTTAGCAGAGAGTTAAGGCTGCAGATCCCACCTGGCCCATAGGAGATGGTTCATGTTTGATGAACGAGTGGGTGAACAAGCTTGCTCATTTCTCCCATCCCATCCATTCTTCCTTGAACCATCCTAGGACCACTATGATGCCACCCAAACTGTTTTATCAGACCTCCAGTGTGGCCTCCATAGCTCAAAATTCAAGGGTCCTCATTTTACTTGATCTTTATAAGCAACATTTAACAGAGTTGATAATCCTTTCTGCCTTTCTTCCTTTGGCTTTCAGGACATCTTGCTTCCCTGGTTTTCTTCCTAGTCCTCAATTCCCTTTGCTGCTCCTCCTTCCCTTCCCTACCTCTACACTGTAAAGTATGTCGAGGGCTCACTTTTTGAACATTTCTTTCTTCTGTACTCATTCCCTTGATGATCTCATCTCTTCTACTGGCTTTAAATACCATCTAAATTCTGATGAATCCTAACTGTAGGGTCCAGATTAGACTACATGTATCTAATTGCATACAAGACAAATTCACTTGGATATTTAAGGGAAATCTTAAATTTAGTCTATCCAAAATTGAGCTCCAGCTTTCTCTACCAAAAGCTGGTCTATCCACATTCTTCCCTATCTTAAAAAATGGTAACTCCAATACTTCCAGTTCCTCAGGCAAAATCTGTACAGCCACACCCCACATCCAAAATCATTCTGTGTTACCTCCAAGATGGAATAAAATCCCAACGACATACTCCATGATGGTGCAACTAATACTTACTGAACAGGAACTGGGCCACTGTCCTGTTCTGCTAAAGCTCTCACCTTCTCTTGTTTTTAGGGGGAGTGGGAGAATAGACTGGAGGTGAGGGCAGACCACGTGGAGAAACAGCAAGCACCTTTATCCTGGGAAGCAAGGAGGCAGAGTTTGCTTCCACCTCCTCTGATCTCTTGGAATCGGGTTGGCAAAATGGGTATCAGTAACCTGCTGATTTCTAGAATCTCCGTAACCACTCTGAAGTCAATACAAGTTGAAAGTTCCCCATCGATATTTAAACCAGAATGGAAACTGCCACCAGTTTTCAAAAACCACAGCCAGGGCTTGGGTGGATTTAGACCTTGCACCAGATGCAGTAACTCCCAGCCTATTGGCTGCCTGGCTGGCCAAGTCAATTGCACTAGTCTTGCAACAAGGCTTCCTTGAATTTATCAATATTGATGTCATGACTACAAAGGAGTTTCACTGTGGATTCACACCATGCCACTTCTCTTCACTTTCAAGGCTACCATCCCACTCCTAGCCACCATCAATTGCTGGAATGATTATTGCAATAGCCTTGAATCCCTGCTCACACCATTGCCCCATCTCCCACCACTTTAAAGTCTGTTCTCAACAGACCAAATCGATTCTGAGTAAGTATAAGTAAGATCATGATATTCCTCCGTTCAAATGGCTCAAATGGCTTGTCACTCAGACTCAGAGTGAGTCTTTAAAATGACTACAGTGACGTGTATCTGTTCTCCTCAAATAAAGCTCTGACCTCATTTCCTGCATTACTTCCACACTCACTCTGTGTCAGCCACATGGGCCCCTTTGCTGAGTTGGGATATGAAGATCTTTACACCTATTCCAGGAAAGGAAGAATGTTTGTTATGTTTACTGCTGGGTCCTAGACAGTGCCTGGCATTTGATAAATTCCTAATACCTGTTGAATGAAGGAATAAACAACAATAACAATTTCAAAATTTTGTGACACTTTTCCGACTCTGGGTGTTCCACTCTCCTAATGAAACTGCTTGTCGTCTCTTGACTTTCTAAGATCCTAGATTTGCTGCTTACATTTAATGAGGAATCTTAATCTCCCAGAACTCCAGGGTAGTAGAACTGAGCTACAATGTCACTACTAAATTCAGTAGAACTGAGCTACAATGTCACTACTAAATTCAGTAGAACTGAGCTACAATGTCACTCTCTTCCTATAGGTACTGCCATCTACAGTGGAACTTCCAAAAAGGAAACTACATTAATTTAAAGTGTCAATGTCTTCAAAAAAACAAACAAACAGAAAAACACACAACTATGTATCAAATTAAGGTTTTGAAAACTTTTAAATTCAGTAGACGAATAAACTAAAACAAAACATAGCTTTATTGGATCTAAACAACATTAGTGAAGTAAACAACATTAGTGAAGTAAAATAAAAACACTTTAAGAAAATTAAATGTTATTTTAAATATAGAATAAACTTTAAAAGCTTTAAATAAGAGTAACATTCTTTGAAGCAAGAAAGATATTTCATGTACCTTTAAGTGCATATGGATTATACTGTACATCGTTAAGAGATGCAAATATTTAACTTTTGAAAACTACCAGGCAAGTGCCAACATACAGAGAGAAAAATCATTGTTTTAGGAATCAAGAGTTGCAATAAAACCTTACTGATAGTGAATTCCTGCCACTTTTAGCAAGATAAGAAATGTGTAGACACTGAGCTTTGGGTAAATAAGTTATGATGCCGTCATTTCATTCTTTGCATTTATTCTGGATATATGTCATTGGTGGCAAATAATGTCAGAAAATGTGAAGTTATGAGAGTTGTTTTGTGAGAGCAACTCACAAGCTAAAAATCACTTTTTCAGGCTTGGATTCATGCTACAGATAGTCAGAAATAGGGCAGAATTCAGACTAGCATCACCCTGTTCAGCAAACTAGGTTATCCCCTGTCCAGTTTCTGGAATTATCTGCTGCACAGAAGCACAGAAGAAAAATATCTTGATTTCCAGTGTTAAGCATGACCATATAAAGAATATATGTGACAACTGGAACTAAGCCATTGTTTGCATCAATATATACCATAGACTGCAAGTACCACTGGCTATTTGGCTTGGAGCCTCTGGTTGCCCAGCAAAAGGATAAATATCCAGATATATTTTGTTCTACATTTGGAAAAATGCTGTGCAAAGTTTCTGCCCCTAGTCTCACCATATGTGAAGTGTGAGAGCAAGCAGGCACAGCCATCAACCCTCCCAGCAGAGTATCTGTCAACGGGGGGATGGTGGTGGTGGGATGAACTGGGAGATTGGGATTGACATATATACACTAATATGTATAAAATAGATAACTAATAAGAGCCTGCTGTATAAAAAATAAATAAAATAAAATTAAAAAAAACAGTTCTCTAAAAGACATGGAAATAGTTATAAAAGTGGAAAATGGTTTATATAATTAGCATGATATAATGACACATGCCATTTTTAGGTAACGTGTCCTTATGTTGCTAAAATACATTCTAGACTTAGGTACGCTTTCTATCACAGTGAGCTATTTTGGATTTTAGCCAATCAATAAGTTTTACAGGTTCTATTAAAAATTTGTTAGAAGGGGTAAATACTCATTAATTTAATTATTTAAATTATTATTAATTTATTATTTAAATTAATTTAAATTAATTTATTATTTAAATTCCAGAGCACTTGAGTATTATCTCAGCAGCTCTATATTACAGGACGATTTTTAGTATAGCATGAATATTTTTAAAAATAGAAAAAAAAAATCCTGAATTATTTATTCCTTCATCTCTGGTATTTCCAGTTTCCATGTCACTATCTCTGGTGTTGGTGATATCCTACCTTCCAGAACTTTTATTATTTTAATTCCCCTTTCTTACCTGTCTTTCATATTTATCTCATACATAATCTTACCTATTCTTCCATCCCTCCCTTCATTCAACACATATTTACTATCACTCAGCAATGTTCAGTCAACAAATATTTACTGAGTACTTCTTTGCATCAGGCACAGGGTTATAAATATAAGTAGGGTACATCCTTACCCTTCTAGGAATTCAGTCTTGGAAAGGAAAATGGACATGCATATATCGAATTGCAACAAAATTTCAATACTATAAATCGGCTTGAATAAAATCCTTTAGGAGCACAGAAGGAGTGGGGCAGGGGAATGAGCGCATCAGAGGAAGCTTTACAGAAAGACAGAGTCTGAGCGCAGTCTTGAGTTTGTCCGGAGGAGACAGGATGCACAGGCATTCCGGGCACAGAGGAAACTGAACTAGCAAAGAGGCACAGAGGCATGAGGAACACAATCATCTCTAAGAACAATGTATATTTTAAGTGTGAACACAGATTCAAAGATACGCAAGGGAGTTGAGGCTATGGGGCATATTGGGCTAGACCTTTTGTAAGTTATTCAAGGTGGGCTTTAGCTTGCGAGCAGCCAGAAGTTCACAGAAGCTTTGGGTAGCTGAGTGACCACCAGAGATTTGTCTGAGGGAAAAGACAGACTGAGTAACAGGGAGGAAGGCGGACTAAAGTAGAAATAAAGTAGAATTAGACGGTACAGTCCGTTGCAGGGGAAGCTGCGGTACTCATCGCAGGGACGGGGGAGAAGGGGGAGACCACGAGCATCCGTTAGGATGAGACAGAAGACATGGATTCACAAGACATTTCTGGGCTTCCCTGGTGGCGCAGTGGTTGAGAATCTGCCTGCCAATGCAGGGGACACGGGTTCGAGCCCTGGTCTGGGAAGATCCCACATGCCGCGGAGCGACTAGGCCCGTGAGCCACAGCTACAGAGCCTGCGCGTCTGGAGCCTGTGCTCTGCAACAAGAGAGGCCACGATAGTGAGAGGCCCGCGCACCGCGATGAAGAGTGGCCCCAGCTCGCCGTAACTAGAGAAAGCCCTCGCGCAGAAACGAGGACCCAACACAGCCAAAAATAAAAATAAATAAAAAAATAAAAGAATCAAAGAGTGGAGAATTAAAAAAAAAAAAAAAAAAGACATTTGAGACAGAATCTAGAGAATCCGGCAAGTAACTGTGTATTTATGTTTGTGCGTGAATTTTACGTGGAAGTGGGTAGGGGAAATGAGAGCAAGGCAGGAGCTGAGGATGTGCCCAATTTTCTGCTTTTTGTTTGTTTGTCTTCTGTTTAGAGAGGACTAAGCCGATGTCCATGGCGTCCAGGGAGAAAAGTAGGACCGTGGGCAAGGACGGAACAAAAGCAGCTCATTTGCTTTTTACAAATCTTAAACTTGAAGTAACTGGGGAGTCAAATGACATGGAGAGGACCCAGTGGGCAGTAGGAAATAGGAAAACAATGCTCAAAGACGACTTCTGGATGGAGTGTGGACTACAGAGCCATCAATATACGGATGGTATTTAAAGTCAAAAGAGTAGATAAAGTCCTGTAGGAAGGGAGAAGGCCGAAAGTAAAACCGTTGGGGCCAAACGTAAAGTTTTAAGAGATGAACAGGAAACAAGAATATGCTGAAGAAATAACCAGAAAAATAAAAGAACCAAGTGACGGGGTCAAAACCCATGGAAAGGAAAGGCTTGAAGAAAACTAAGAGTATGCTCAACAGGATGAAATCTCTTACCTCATTGCAGCCTGTGGGTTTCATATTCCTAACCTCGATTTTACCGATGAGAAAAGCAATGCCCAGAATGATTGCTGACCGCCAGACTTCACATACCAGTAAGCAGCAGAGACAACACGAGAACCTAGGTCCAGCGCCAGTGTTTTTTTCCTCAAAAATCCGTTGCCTCTTCAGTAACAGCTTCATTTGATGACCTAAAAGCCCCAGTTTTTCCATGTATCCTAAATTAAATGCTGGTAATCTCTCTCCTTAAGTTCACTGGTTTCTATAATCAACAACTCGTTTCTCCCCTTCCTGATTCTGCCACAGGGCTTTGCTTTCATCAACTGATTCTGCTTCTAGTTTCCTACAACCAGCCTGCCACTTACTCCATGTGTGTTGGTTCCTCTTCTTCTAACTGAGGAATGGCCTCCACTCTTGGCCACAATTTGCGGTCCTGATCACCTTCCAGGAACAACATAAACCCCAGCTTCCCCATTGATTAACTCTCTCGCTTAGGAATATTCCTAAATTATTCTCCATTATTTCGTGCTCCCTTGGCATTATTCATACACGTGAACAAAGAACTCTGTGTCCTTGCTCACTTGAAAATTTTCAAATACGTCTATTCTTTCTTCTCAATCAGCCTATAAGCTCTTCAAGGGAAGAGGTGGCCTTGCAGAAGCCATTTTTAACCCTATTAATTAAATGAGCATTAGACTATGGGTAGCGTTGTGATGTTAATAAACGTGGATGTGACTTGGCTGCCGGAGTTCAAGTACAAAGAGTAGACTAAAATAAGCACCAAATGTAAATAAGGTAACTGGCTATGCAAATTTTTAACGTAATATGACACATACAGTGTAAGTGGCCAAAAGTGGTGGCACTTATCATAGGGCATTGCAGATTTCATAGGAAGTGGCTCTTTAGTTAGTTTTTAATTTTGTTTTATCAAAATAAATACACTTTAAACAACTATTTGAACAAATTTTGTTTTCACGGGTTGATCAACATCTGTACTTCCATTATTAATATGTAAGATATAAACCAACAGTATTTCAAATAAAATAGTATTGTTCATTTAGACTTTCCCGTAAATATGTTTTCTAGAAAATGTGTTCCAGTACTAACACTGGGAAGTAAACTCCTCGGCAGCCCAGTTATTGGCTAGGACATAGTTCCAGTACTAACAGTATCTAAGGGCAACACAACATAAACCCTGGCTGGTTTCTGAATCTACATTTCAAGGACAGAATGAAGCCAGTGAAACCAAAAAGAAACTCATATAAACATCTTAGACCAGACATCATACAATAGGCAGTTATTTTCTTTGGAAGTCAGACATGAAAACAAATCACAGAATGTTCTTTCATTATTCCCATATTACTTAAAACACACACAAATATTCTCAGATTTCTTTTTGTGGGTTTAAACTCTCAAGTTCTTCCTTATTTTAAATAAAAAGCAACTGAATACCTATCCACATGGAATAAGCATACAGTGGCCTACTTGGAAAAGCTCCATAATTGGCTCTTTCTGTTTGAAAGCTCACAGATGAAGAAGTCATAGAATTTTGTACTTTGAACAAACACTTTAAAATACACAAAAATCAGAAATGTGAGACATTACAGATGTCATATTGTGCACAGAATTTTGAAAAGAGCGAACAATTTCCTCATATATTCTATTTAAACAGTATAAGGAGACATAAAATTGGTTATATGTCTTAGTAACATTTACTGGGACCTTGTAATTGCAATACGCCTGATAATGAGCTAAACTTTACACAGGTCATCTCATTCCTCACATAATCCTCACAACAACCCTCTGAGGTGAAGAAGAAACATGAAGCTTAGACATGAAGAAACTGAAGTAGAGGGAAATTTATAAGCTGCTCACAGTCACCTAGCTAGTATCAGTGCCAGAATTTAAACCCTGATGGCCTGATGTTTGGGCCCTGCTTCTTAATCTCTGCTGAGTTCTCTTGAGCGCTACCTACTTTCTTTAGGGTAAAATATTTTTCTAGAAAAAGTTAAAATAATATAATGAAATATTTTGTAATGTGTAATGTTACCTTAGAATTTCCACGTTTCATGGAAGTTACCTAAATAGAGAATACCTATCAAAACTAATGTAAGTGCAAAAAAAAAAGTAAAATCCAGAATGTATTAAAATTAACTGCACCCTGCAATGTGTCCAAAGGAGAAATGTTAGCACCACTGTTCCTTAAGTTTGCTGTCACCAATGATTATTATCAGCCTTTGCTAGTGCATTCCTAATTCATGCAAGTAGTATAGATTTTTGAAAATTTTTCTAAATATTCAGGGTATGAAGTACGCTAATATTAATGAGTTATAGTCTTACAAGAGTAATAACTAATAGTCTTTAAAAAGTAATTTTGTTTCCCCAACTTGCTAATTTACTCTCAGAGTGAATATAAGGTTATTAAGGATAAGTCACATATTTTTATTTAATCCTTCACCCAGGCTTATTTTCACACGTCAAACTTCACAAACAAATCCAGAAGAAAAAAAAAAGCCATTGCCAAAGTATTCCTTAACATAAAGCAACCACAGAAATGTACACTTTACAATATGTCATTTACATACTTCTAAGAAACAACGGCCCATTAGAAATGATATAGTTTGCAAGGCAGAAATAGAAACACAGATGTAGAGAACAAACGTATGGATACCAAAGCGGGGAAATCAGGGGGTTGGTGTGGTGGTGGTGTGATGAACTGGGAGATTGGGATTGATATATATACACTAATATGTATAAAATGGATAATTAATAACAACCTGCTGTATAAAAAAATAATAAAATAAAATTCAAAAAAAATGTATAGAAAAAAGGTAATATGGGGGCATTAGACAGTTAATAAAAATACTCTTTTTTAGAAAAAAAAAGAAATGACATATATCTATATCTATCTACCTATCTATCCATATATGTATATCAGCCATCTGGAAAGCATCTTCAAATTATTGATCCTTGATTTTTTTCAGATCCACCGTTCATAAGAAGATTCCATCGGTTAGGAATTAAGAAACAATTATTCTACTAAGTCACTTAAAAGCAAATACACCAACCACCAGCACTTTCAGGATAGGAATCTTTCTCCTAAGAGTAGAATTTAAAGTACTTAGTAAGAACATTAGACCTAAAGGTATTTAATTCTACTCTGAAATTCAAAGAACTCTTAGAATGAAAGGAGTACTAATAAAAGAGTATGCGGAAGAAGATACTCTTGAAGAAAATCTTTTTTTTTTTTTTGAAATTTTATAGAGGACAAATAGTAAAAGATTAAATACTAGCATGATGGAATTTAACCATGGAAGCTAAAAGCATTATTAAACATTTCTAAGTACATACCATTTGAAAATTTTTCTTACCATATACTCCATATTAGAGGCTGCTGGATACACCTGACTTCGTAACTTATTATGAAGGTCCAGGATACTCTGCATGTCATTGTCAGTGATGGCCCTTTTCCCTCTTTGCTTTGCCATCCACCACTCACCATCTTCATCCATGTACTTTTCCAAAAGTTTGTCCAATAAAGTGGCATTAGGAACCACCATGGCTGGAATTGCTCTGGCCATGAATAGCACTGTGGTTACTCTGAGCCACTCCCGCGCAGTACACTTCATAATGAATGATCTCAGGATGTCCCCGGGAAAAGCTCCAAGAAAGGTTCTTCCACTCCGTCTGGCTATAAGGACATACAGTGTAATTAGGGTGAAAATCCCGGCAGATATTAATTTTCTAATAACAAACATAATCCAACAGTTACAAAGGGATTGAGCCAGTTTGATTTGTTTATATAAATGCCAGCAAATGGACATGCACTTTTTGAAATAAATTTTCTCCCATCCATTTCTCCTCCAGAGGACTTTTCACAATTGTTTCCACAAAATAGACAGCAATATTTTCCAAGATAATGTGCATGACGCCAAAGATAAATGGCAAAAGTAACCGAGAGGAGCCAAAGCTTGAAAATAATTTCTGAATTACAAAGCTTTAAATGGCTAGATATTACATACAGCCTGCAAAGGGTATGTTGTCCCCAGAATGTTTTATCAATCAATCCAGAGGTTCACGTTTCTCTCTCTGTTTTAAGGTATTATTTTATCTCAGTGTCCCATCTCTGGTTCAGAATGTCAACGAAATTATGAAACTGAGAGTGAATGTTGTAAAGAAGTACAAACTGTTATTCACACATATATCCATGGGTCCTTCTAGAGGGACCCCTGAATTAATGCGAGTGAATAGTTACGGTCGCTGGGGGAAGTCTCTTCTTCTACAGGCACAGGTCAAGAAGAAAATCATTATTTCCTAGAAAGTGTGTGCCTAACCTGTGGCCCGCACCCGATAAAGCCAACAGTACGCGGGCAGTTTCAGAGCCTCTCCTCCCACCCGCCGCAGGCGCCCACTGTTCACTTAACCCAAACGAAAGGGCGCGACGGGAGGAGGTGAAACTCACAAACTCAGAAGAAGGAGCTCCCACAAATCTGCATCGCGGCTGCTTTCCGAGCAGCCCACCCACCCTCCGTGCCGACCATTCTCTGCACGTTGATTTTTTTTTTTTTAACATCTTTATTGGAGTATAATTGCTTTACAGTGGTGTGCTAGTTTCTGCTTTATAACAAAGTGAATCAGTTTTACATATACATATGTTCCCATATCTCTTCCCTCTTGCGTCTCTCTCCCTCCCACCCTCGCTATCCCATCCCTCTAGGTGGTCACAAAACACCGAGCTGATCTCCCTGTGCTATGCGGCTGCTTCCCACTAGCTATCTATTTTACGTTTGGTAGTGTATGTTATGTCCATGCCACTCTCTCACTTTGTCACAGCTTACCCTTCCCCCTCCCCGTATTTTTTTTTTTTTTTTTTTTAAGTAGAGTTTAAGAAGCCAAAAGTAGATAGGAGAAGGCGGGAGCCTGACGACTCCGCGCTGCGGTTTTAGAAATGCCCTTACCTCTCCAGCGTGAAGTTCCCTACGAGAGCTGAGCCGAGCGAGACGGCCGGCTTCCCGCAGCCCGCACGCACGACTGCACATAGACAGCCCGGTTCGGGCAGGACCCGGGCACGGCGCGTCCTCGGGCGACGACGGCGCTGACTGCAGGGCGACGTGGGCCCCGGCCTCCGCGGCTCCTCCCTGGACCTGGAAGAAGGAGCAGGCAAAAAGTGCTCCAAAGTTAAGAGCCTGAGGCTGGGGCGGAACGGCGGCTGCCCGGTAAGCTTGCCAGGGTGGGCGCCCGAGCTTCTCGGAGCCTTATCAGTCGGCGCGAGGGGCGGGGACCCGGGCCGGGCTGGGCGGAGAAGGCTGGAGACGACCTCGCTCCCCCGCTCGGTGCAGCCGCCCCGCGCAGAGCCAGGCGCCGAGCGCTTCCGCCGCTTCCTCGAGCTCCCGGGCATTTATTGCGGTCCCAGCGCGCGCGCACGTGACGTGAGCTCCCCCTCCTCGCCCACCCCACCTCTGCCCGGCCCTGGACGGGGGCCCGCGGCGGGAGCGACGAGAGGCCGCCCTGCTTCTCCCCACGCCCCTCACCCCCCGGCCCAGCGAAGCCGGGACACTTGGCCTTTGTGCGTGTGCTTTGGGCTTCAGGGACCCGGGCGTGGAAGGCCTGGACCCTGTGGGAGGCGTATGCAAGGAGGTCCCCAAGCCCTCCCGCCCCTCACAGCTCCCCTGCTTTCAGAGATCCTTCTCCTAGTTCCTTCCTGACTCGATGCAAAAATGGCTCTAACAACCCTTACAGGAAAGGAGCTGCCCCAGAGGGCCTTCGGAGAGGGTGGAGGTGGGGTTAACACGTTGGGTTTTGGAGACTTAGAAGGAGAACTGGGGCGGGAAGAGGGGACTGGGGAGAAGGTAGGCTGGGGAGCAGAAGTCTTTTCCTTTTATTTTCACCAGGGCATCACTTCCATTGTCAAGACCCATTGTCTAGAATTGGGAAGTTGTTCTTTTTGGCTCCGTTAAAACCTTGATGAGGAGGACCAAATGGGGAAGAGGTTTCATAGAATGGTGGGTGATCTGTGACTCAGGATTACCTGACAGTTGAGAGCTCCACTTCATGCATAAAACGCGTTGCATTCGGGTCCTAAGGTGACCACAGAACTTTTTTTTTTTTTTCTAATGATGTAATCATTTATGGAGTTGATATGAAGGGTAGCCTCAGTTAATTTATCAGCGCTACCTTGACAGGAATTCAAAATCCAAACCTAGAATTGATAGTGAACTGAGTCAGTTTCGCTTTTGTTCACGCTATAATTGGAAGTAAGAAAATTACTAATTTTAAATTCACAAAGGCTCACCCTAATTAATGTGGTGCTCTTCTACAGGTATGTTTTTTATTAAGCATTTATTTAATTTACTTACCTTTGCTTCCCTTCTGTAGTGAGCCATGAACTCAAATTTTTTTTCCCTAAATGCTAGCGTCTATGGCCTATGGTCAAATAAAGTAAAACATTCTGATAGTAATTCCCAAATCATCCCAAGTGGCCACCTGTCTCTTTCCACACAACCCAATTACACTTTATCAGATCAAAAAATTCAAATCTAAGCCCCTGGTGAACATGAGACCTTCCTTCGTCTCACAATATAGAAAAGAGACAAAAGCGAAACATGACCTATCAGAAGGGCACAGAAAGTGAAAAGTTTTGGTGCACGTACCACTTTCATAGAAGGTGTAATTTTGCAATTTTGTAGCAGTTTAAGCACAAAAAAAGACTTACATTTGCACTTTTCAGATAGTTACTTATAACTCTCATGCATTGGTTTTCCTTCCTGGAAACTGATGGAAGACCCCAAAGTATGTGGTAAAAGAACTATCATTTGTCACATCGGATGAAGAACACGTTTATATACTGCAATTTTAATGTGGTATTGAAAAGTATACTGAGTATCAAATAAAAAACAGTTAAAAGTAATAACATTACTTGAAACATTTTCAAAGAGAATTTAAGTTGGGAAGAAGGGAATTAAGATGCTAAGAAATGAAGTTAAATGCACTGACTCTTGAATGTTTCTATTATAAACCTTTCCGCACAATATACAAATCAGACCCCTAAAGGCTTACATTAAAGAAAATTAGATTTGGTTTTAAGGTTTTAATTCCAAAACTTTCTCCAGGTAAGGAAAAAAAAAAAAGTTTGTATTCCTTGTCTCAGTGTTTCTATCGGCTTCCAATTTGGTACTGCAGGTCATATTTTTATATAAAATAATTAAACATTCACAATATTAAGTATTAACACTTCAATAATACATCGTGTCATGTCTGATTTAATATATATGCTGAAAATGTCATTTTCAAGAGTAATCAAACACAATGTTCTGGAATACTCAAAGATGATACTGTTCACTTTTTAATCTGTTGTTGAGAGATCTGTGTATAGACAGAAGAAAATGTCACAGAATTCATGTAAAAGGGGCACTTTGGTTTGTGGCTAAGGCTGTTACTTATAAAGCCACAGTCGTTTTTAGCATTACTACTTTCTTGTGGCAGACACTGTTGCTTGCCTAACCCCAAACCAGCCTCCGACCCCCTTTCTTCCAAGCCCATAGCCTCCAGTTTACTGGGGGTGTTCGCCCTCTCACATCCTGTCAAACTGGCATCCTTAGGAGGTGAATGTTGATTGGTCAAAGGCAATCATCACACTCCCTCCCTGCTACCAGTAATTGACTTAGCATGGGCTTGCCTGGCAACCTTGGCTACTGACAGAAAGGAAGAAATCTGCTTGGGGGTGAAGAGAGGGTTGGCAGGGGTTTTCTTTTGTGATAAAAAGAGATGCAAAAAGAGGAAATGTCCCTTCAGGCACTGATGTATCAGTTTGTGAAATTGAAAGATGCACCTGTTGTTGTGCAAAGAGGGACAAGCCTGAAGACAAACTTATCATCTTGGCTGAGCAGAAAGGCAGATAGTGCCTGAGTTTCCCTGACACTGAACAATCACTGAACACCTAGCCTCCGTTTTTCTAGCCATAACAAGCAGTAAATGTATTGTTTAAGCCACACTGACTTGGGAATTCAGTTACTTGCAGCTCAAAGCATTCTAATAGATACATTTCTACAAAGAAGATACCTTCCTCTGGCAATGTCCTGTTTTCTCCATGCTGCTGCTGCTATTATGTTCTGCTCATGTGCATACTTAGGAATTATCTTTAAGTATATTCTTATGTGTTTTTTCTATCCCCATGATTGCAAAATCGGGTATATATTCATCTCTGGGTATTTCACCCACTGTATAGTTTCATGACCCCAAACCTCAATCTCAAACTGAGGCACACTGACTGTTCTATCACCTTATTGTTAGTAAGTCCATCCTCCATTGGAGGATGTAAGAATAGAATTTGTGTTATGTTTCGTGAGGTGGAATCAGTGTAGTACAATGTTTTAAAGAATGTAATTTTAAATTAAGATGCCCGAGTTAGTTTCATGATGTGTCACTAGTCCTTGGACCTTGATTATGCTACTTGGTCTCTACCAGCCCTGGATCCTTTTCTCTTTAAAGAATATAATAACAGTAGCTATCTCACTTTTTCACTTTGTGTATTAAGCTTAGTTAATACATGGAAGCACTTAAAACAGATAAATAGAAAGTACCCAATAAGAGTTAAATATTATTATTGTGAGAACTAAAGTAGAGGACTTATAGTTGCTGTTTTATAAACTCAATGGGCTTTAATCAAAGTATTGAGCAGTATAAGAGTTTAATTTTTAAGTAGAAGATAGAAATAACTGGCCATACACGTGATAAAAACAATCTATAATGTTTCTGGCAGTGCTTAGTGAATTTTCCTCTCACAGCTGATAAAGTATCCAGTTCTGTTTACAGTAGAACACAGTTTCCATTTTTCTCCAAAGCAGCCATTTGTCTCTGCCTCAAGATAGTCACACATAAGTCTTTCTACTCTAACTACAAGTGTGCAATCAATTATTAAAACCTTATTTTTGAAATGTAACATACATGCATTAAAGTGCAAAAATCTTAAGTGTACAGCTCAATGAAATTTTACAAAGTTAATACACTGTGTGAAAACCACTCGGATCCAGATAGAGAACATAACCATCTCCTAGAATTTTCCTTTGTGCCTCCTTCTTGGTGCATTCTCCCCAAAGGTAAGTAATATTCTAATTTCTTATCCAAAATTAGTTTTAATCTTTATGTGTATGGAATCATACAGTAGGCAATTTCATTGTCTGGCTTCTTTTGTGTCTTGTTTCTTGCATTAAATATGTCCGCAAGATTCATCCATGTTGTTGTACGTAGCAATACTTTGTTCTTTTATTTATTTTTTATGAGCCTTCTACAATTTTTCCACCTATTCTGTTGTTGAATTTTAATAGTCCTGTTTAGGACTTAATGCTGCTAAGGACATTCCTGTACATGCCTTTTTGTACCCATATTCACACCTTTTTTATTGTCTGTATAGCTTGGAATAGAACTTCTGGGTACTAACATATACTTATGTACAATTTAAGTAGGTAAATTGAGTTGTATACCTTTTTCTTATTGAATTGTAAGAATCTTTTGTAAGTGTTGTGAACCTGTCCTTTTTAAATGTAAAGTATATTATAAATTTCTTATTCCTTTCATTTTTTTGCCTTTTCACTCTGTTAATCATGTCTCTTGATGAACAGAATGTCCTAATTTTAATGAAGTTCAATTTTTCAATCTTTTCCTTTATGGTTAGTGATGTGTAAAACCTGTTGGATAAATATTTGCCTATCCCAAAGTCATGAAGAAAAATCTCCTATGTTATCTTCTAGCTTTGCTATTTTACGTTTTACAGTAAGGTCTTTGATCCATCTGGAATGGGTTTTTATATTATGACAAGGGAGTAATTGAGTTTTTATAGAAAGATTTCAGAGATTATATTAAAAGCCTGCATATCTTATAAGCATCACTATAAAACTTTGTGAATTTTTTCTGGAAAAGAGGTAAATTTCAGAATTAAGGGGTAGAAAAATGTCTTTGTTCTTTAATCTAGAGTTACGATGCTTTAATCAGATTATTTAGAAATGCAAGTGCTGAGATCCATGTTGATGCCATAACCTAAAAAATCCTTAATCTGTCTCCTGATGTAAAGGAAAGTAATTATTTTAAGCTTCTTTTTAGATGTGCAGAGGACCTATTTTGTCATCCATTTGAAGTTTGACTGATCTGCAATCACTAAATGCAATGATTCATTTTTAAGTTATCTACTACCACCAATACTGCTTCTAAACATTTGAAGAAAAGATGTTCAGTAATTTCTGTGCATGCTTCTGTACCTTTCTTGGTAAAGTTCTCACTGGTTGAAGTTTCTTCCATTCATTCTCTTCTGAATATTCACACTCTAACCATTCTCCACAAAGAAAATCACTGATCCAGTCAACCATTTTCTCTATTTTATTTTCCTCTAAATCTTATCAATTTCTATTATATAAATTATGGCTAGTCTTATATTTTCTTAGCTCTCCAACAATGCTAAAACCTCCTTGAGAAAAGAGATCATGTTTATGTGACCTCTGTATTACTTACAATATATGTTAAATGAACAACTGAATTTGGATTTTTGGTATATTCTTATTGACCAGAAAAGTACACACATGTCCCTGGATGTACAAGCTTGTGGTCAGGAGCACAAGAATCCACAATGCAAACAAAGCTCCACATCATGCTGGAGATGACTTTCACCCAGAGATTTTTCTGAGAGAAATGATCTTATATTGAAACAAACATTTGACATTTATGTCATAAATGATCTGTAAAGCAGACAGGCAATTCAGATTAATTTTAAAATGAAAACTAAGCATGGCATAACTGTTCTCTACAAAATCTCCAGACCCACTACCGTTAGTGGTTCTTCAGTGGAAAAGTTTGAGGAGTACAGCCCTATGCCATTTATTGACAAAGTTTATGTGTGTAAACTTTTCTTTTTTAAAAAAGAATGCAATCCACTTCTAAACCATTTATTCTTTTCAATTTATCATTTCTAAATTCATAGGAAAATGATGTTTCCTAAAGTAAAGAGATGTCAAATATTTATTAAAAATATAACTGATTCCACTTATACAAGATACCTAGAATAGTCAAATTCATAGAGTCAGAAAGTACATTGGTAGGTGCCAGGGGCCAGGGTGTGGGGGAGGTCTGGAGGGGGAATGGGGAGCTAGTGTTTAATGGGGACAGAGGGTCAGTTTAGGAAGGTGAAAAATTCTGGAGATGGATGATGGTGAGAGTTGCACAACAATGTGAATGTATTTAGTGCCACTGAACTGTACAGTTAAATATGGTTAAAATAGTATGTTTTATATTATGTGACTTTTACCACAATAAAAAAACATTTTTTAAAAAAGTATATTTCAGAACATTGCTCTACTTGATTGATGTTCTACTATGTCTGTTTTATCTATTGAAGGCTTATATTGCATGTCTCTTTATGAAGATCTGACACATGTGTATTGTTAACATCTGCAGCATTGCAGATTACAGCAGGAGCTGTAGATGCAAAACTGAAAAGAGCTGTTCATTGATATAAAGAACTCCATCCCGGTTGAAATATTATATTTTAATTTCTTTACATCAGAATATCCACAACAGTAGGCAATGCTAGGAACGTTTTAAATTGAAGAAGTGTCTCTGAAGTACATTCAGGGTGGCATGAGGACTCTGGCTGCAGCTTCATCTTTTGATGATCACTTCTCTTTCTAGATCTGCAGAAGTGCTTCACAATGTGCCTGGGTTAGAGGTTGCCTTTCAGGTTTACTGGGAAGGGCTGTTGAAAGGCAGGCATGATAAAAGGGAAAGTATCTACCCTTTCATCTACAGCATTAATGTCAGAGACAGGCTTTTCATCCTAATAAAAGGAGGATAAAAACTTTCTCAACTACCATTAGCTAACCCATGAAGAAATAGTCGGCAAAAACCCTGCAGCCCACTTTTAATGGCAATTTTAAAGAACCATATTTAACAAAGTGGAAAAATGAAAATCCCTGGAGTTTTTCTGCAAATACACCATCCACAATTAAATGATTTTTATATAATTATGAAATATAAAAATTATATATATGTAAATGTGTAGATAGTAATTGAATGTTAAGCATTATTTCACTAGATAACGAGAGAGATTAAGAAAATTTAATTTTAGGGGGCTTCCCTGGTGGCGCAGTGGTTGAGAATCTGCCTGCCAATGCAGGGGACACGGGTTCGAGCCCTGGTCTGGAAAGATCCCACATGCCGCGGAGCAACTGGGCCCGTGAGCCACAACTACTGAGTCTGCGCGTCTGGAGCCTGTGCTCCGCAACTGGAGAGGCCGCGATAGTGAGAGGCCCGCGCACCGCGATGAAGAGTGGCCCCCGCTTGCTGCAGTTAGAGAAGGCCCTCGCACAGAAACGAAGACCCAACACAGCCAAAATAAATAAATAAATAAATTTTAAAAAATAAAATAAAAATAAAGGAATTCCTTTAAAAAAAAATTCCAAGGATTAAAAAAAAAAAATTAATTTTAGTTAGATAAGTTGTAAGGAAACACACTGCAAATATGGGAGAAAATTTGCTACTGTTTACCTGCTATATGTTACCTTTAGGTATTCTGCTAGAATAAGCACAAGAATTAACAGAGATTTTCGAAATGCTTTGGAATTAAAAGAAAAGAAAATGAAATAACTACCAAATGCTGGTTTTTGTAAATAATAACTTTATAAATAATAAACAGAGCACATGGACAAATAGGAAATATACTTAAATAAACAGCGTTCACAAACAGATCTGAAACATTCATAACCTCAATACTGTGTAACTGCACTGTTCACAGAAGGTATTCTGGTCCTGTCTTGCTTCATGCTGTTCCCTTAACTGGGGTACTAACTCTTGGCATTTCACTGCCTCCTGAATATTCCTGTCCTTGTGCTCTATGCCCAAATTCTTCCCCAAATTATAACATCATCTTCAATTGCTGCATGCACCTCTCTGCCCCTTCCTTTCAAGTTTTCATCACAGATCCTAACTCTTTCAAGAAATTGTCCTAATTGTCCTTATATAGAAGTGTTCTAGCTCTACTCTTAGATTTCCATAGACCCTAAAACATGGAAAGAAAACCAAGGTTGAGAGTAAGAACGTGTTTTTTAGACTTGAGAAGACGCTATTCTTAAAGTGGAAGGGTTAATTACACTGATGATCCAGATATTTGGATCTTTTAAAATATAAACTCTTTTGTATAAAAGAAATACATAGCAAACTATATTCAGATGAAGCTTATAATAAGGAGAACTTAATATCATATATACTTTCAAGAGTTTAGGTATAAAAATGTGACATTTTAGGTATAAAAATGGAAGTGGGTTTTCATTATGTTTTAAACATTCATTGAAAGCACACATATTCCAGCTGGTGTTATATTGAATTACAGTTGACCCTAAACAATAAGTGCCAGTCTACTTATACACAGCTTTTTTCAATAAATAAGTATTACATACCACACAATCGGGGTTGGTTGAATTGTGGATTGGAAGGGCCGACTGGAAAGTTACACAAGGATTTTTGACTGTGTGAAGTGGGGTTGGGGGTCCTTAAGCCCCAAGTTGTTCAAGGGTCAACTGTATTTGCCTACCAATCTTTCTCTTACCATTGACTTTGACCTTGGCCATGTGACTTGCTTTGCTCAACAGACTCATACTTTTATGAGTAAAAGCTAAGACTTTTGGAGGCATCTTCTTGGAGTTTCTGCCTTCTGTCATGAGGAGAGCATGTCCAGGTGGCCATTGCTCCTTTAGTTTAGGTAGGACTAAACCAATCTAAACCCTGGGATCCAGCTGAGGCCAGAGCCAACTTGTCAGATCCCTAAACACTCAATAAATATTTCTATAACCCCCAAGATTTTAATGTTGAGTGCTTCACAAAACTATCACAACAAAAGACTGACTGATACATACTTTTATATTTAACATATCAACATTATAACGACCCTGTGAAACACATATTACTGATGTTCAGAAAGATAAAGTGACCTGCGCAGCATTTGATGGTAAATCTTTTCCTCAGAGCTAATGTGCTTACCATGACATCTCTCTCTCTGCCACCACTCCTGCCCCACCCCACTGCTTCTTTCTCTTTCCAGTGCAAGTAAAGAATCTTTAGAAAATGCAAAAATTGGAAGTAGGGAACAAGGAGTTAAGAAGTAGCAAACTAATAGAAAACATGTGTGCCAAGCATTTTGTTTTGAAGTTTCTAAATTTTGTTCATGGCTAAATACCCTCATCTGTGACTTTTAACATTTGAGAACATTTTTGTGAGCCTTGGCAAAATGCTGATTGATGTGTCTTAACAAAATAACAAATACACATAAGTAGTGGTGTCTACATGATCTAACCAATAGGAGTAAACAAGGATGAAATGTTGTATCATGATATTCCATAATTATCTAGAGTGAGAGATTGCTTTTCCTTTCAAAAATCGTATTACTTCTCTAAATAATTTCTTGACTTAAAAATCTGCTAGGTAAATTTCTGTTTCAGTCGACTCCAGGATAATCTTACATTTTAAGAAATAATAATGTTATATATATTTTAAATATCGTAGTTTTGTCCATGATAGAAAAACAGCCTTGAAAGACTGTTTCAATCCTGAGTGGGATTCTTGAGTTTGGAAGGGATTGATGGTGGAAAAAAGTATATTCACTTGAATGAAGAAATGAACAACAGGAAGTATATAGGCTCAAATACAAGGTAAGGCATATTTCTTTTTTTTTTTTCTTTTTTTTTTTTTTAGAAATTCACGTTCTTTTATTTATTTATTTATGACTGTGTTAAGTCTTCGTTTCTGCGCGAGGGCTTTCTCTAGTTGCGGCAAGTGGGGACCACTCTTCATCGCGGTGCGCAGGCCTCTCACCATCGCGGCCTCTCTTGTTGCGGAGCACAGGCTCCAGACGCGCAGGCTCAGTAATTGTGGCTCACGGGCCCAGTTGCTCCGTGGCATGTGGGATCTTCCCAGACCAGGGCTCGAACCCACGTCCCCTGCATTGGCAGGCAGACTCTCAACCACTGCGCCACCAGGGAAGCCCTAAGGCATATTTCTTGATACTGGAAAAGGGAAAGTGAAGTACAAAGGCTTTCTGCCCTCAACAGTATTATATAAAGGAAGTTATGTCCTGAAAAGCAGGGTCATGCTTGTGCCAGGAAGGAGGAAGTAGGTGTGCATGTCTTGAGATGTGAAGAATGGCTGTTGTCCAGATGGCAGGCAGGGCGGCTGAAGAAGGAATCAGAAGAATTCAAGACACGTTTCTCGTTGTGCCAAAGTAGCAGTCTCTCCAAGTTTATTCAAGATTTAATACTTTAAATGTGAGCTGAAACTGTAACTTTAATTATACATTTGGAATATTTGAAAATTAAGATTGCCTGTAGTTACAAGAAGAACACCTGGAAAGGAATATGTAAGAAAAAAACGTTACTTCTGCAAATCCCATAAGACGGATTCAATTTCTATTTTAAATTAATAGCTTATCTGTTAGTAACAATTCAGCTCACAGACCATCTATTAATAAGATGAAGCACTGCTCCCACATGTTGAACAAATTGCCTTTGCTTTATCAGACCAGGTTTCCTGTTCCAGTTTTGGCTTCTCACAATTTGTTTTAAGTCTGCCCTTGGCTTGCTTTGTTAAACCAAAGGATAGGAACAGAATTAAAGGGATGCAAACACTAAGAAAAATAATTCAAAGTTATACAATATACCCTTTCTTTCACTGTTTGCCTTTTTACGATTCTATCCACTATTCCCTTTTTTAACAGGTCTTTTAAAAGACAGCTTCTTTTTGTGAAGTTCCATTTTACTTTTAATATTAATGTGTTTATATTTTAAACATGCATTTAGTTAAGAATCATTTTGGGGGGAATTTTTTTTAGCTATTTAACTAGGTAAAATATACCTTGCTATTGATCTTCAGATTGTGGCATAACCCTGGCGTCACTGTACTACTGTGGCTGTCTAAGGGAGAATATAATATCCTTAAACAGAAGTAGCTCTGTCTAGGCATTTCATGAATACTCAGTAATTATGACTTACTGATTCATAAGTCTACATGACTTTGGTTGCTTTCCATTGGTAATCAACATCATGAAAATACCTACAGAGAGCTTCAACAAACCTCTGAAATGTATTTTATTCATTAGTTTAGTTTTCACCTACCCATGTGTTTTATTATACAATGGTAAATGCCTTTGGGTGATTATAAAAATGAGTAATTCAAATTATTACTGCCCTAATGATATATTAAAAAGCATATTAAGAGAATTTTCTTTACTTGTGCTTATTGAAAAGTAAAAAAAATAACCATTCACTATTGTTTATGCATATACATTTACTAAACCAAATGATTGGCAAATCTTTGTCAATTTTTAAAAATTCAAATTCACTAACTTAAAAGAGTTTTCTGCCAGGAAAATGCCATAATTTGGTCTGTTCTCAAATGTAAGAATCATGTCTTTCATGACTATGAGAAAAGACTGGAAGCCGAAGGTCAGTCTAGGCTTGAGGTTTAACCACTGGAGATAATATCTCAGAAGATGAAAGGGTTCAAGATTTCATTTCATTATTATACTCATTTACTTAAATATGGCAAATTCAAAGGCCATCATGCCTGCTAAGGACAACTAACAGCATTGGTTCCGTACTCTGAGATAATATTTCCACCTATTTTGTCAACTTTACTAAGACTATTTTCTTTTTAGTTCATAGCTATTTCCAGATTACTAGTACAAGAAATAATCTTTTCTTCTGGATTCAAGTCTGATAGAGTCATAGTTTAACTGATGTATAAGAATGAGTTCAAAAGAATGGAGGACTCAGCACACATGGTCATTTTCTATACCTTGTCATTTTTTACAGATGAAATATCCCTTTTCTAAAACGGGAATACGTTTACAAATAAAATCCAGTCAGTCAACCTTGTTTTTATTCTGTGTAAAAGTTGAATGGTTAGAACTCTAACCAGTGCACCTTCCACTTGATTGAGCTTCTAATGGAATTATTACACTAATTGGATGAAATCTAAGTATTGGTCCTCAAAGCTGCATCAGATGAGATTCTCAGGCATGCCTTGACAGTGATGACCTTTTGACGATTATCAAAACCAGACAACTCACCTGTCACAGGTGCTCATAGTATAAAGAGAAGGCAGGGAAACATCACTGGGAAATACAGTTTTTAATGCGATTGATGGTTGAACTGTCTGACTATAAAACTGGAGCCAATGGGTTCCACTTTATTACTCTATCGAGGTGGAAGGTTTTCAGATATATTTTAACTGTTTTTTTACTGAGCCTAGTTTATGAGGGTAAAAATTTCATGAATGTATGAGGATTTCGATTCTTTCCATATAACAAAACCATATTCTTTTAAATTTCTGAGCCCAATGCATGATAAAGTACATCTACACAGACACTAACTCTCCCAAACTAACTCTCTAACAAACCTTGAAGAAGTGAAATGATTCTAGCTGCAAATTCAAAAGATTTTGGAATTTTGGATCGTGGAAAAAGTAGCAAACAATTCTAGTCAAGACCCAAAGGAGACAACTTGAGTGAGCTTTTCTCTTCTGGTCAAGACACAAAAAGATGAGGTATTAGAAAAAGCAATGCTTACTACCACATGTTGGAGCAACATGGTTGGCAAAGCTTGGTGGAATTTGTTTTAAAAAGGAACACTTCCAGTAGATTTTCTACGATTCTATCTCTCCAAGTTCATCGTTTTTTTTTTCAGGGATCACATCCATAAGTGTGCACCAGGATTAATAATGTGGAAGCTCAGCTGGATCCTTGTCATGTGTCTTTTTAAAGGATTTAAATACCCATTAGAGTGGTCAGTAAGTCAAGAAGTCATTCACTAAGTTGACAAGGAGCCAATCTTTATAAATAGCAACCCATGATGATTTATGCACAATGGAAGTGAGGAAGCTAAAGATCTCTAAGTGTGGCCTAAAGGAAAAGTAGCAAATGTTGTCCACGTGGTTGGCTACAGAGCCTCTTGTTAGTTACATGCTATTAACAAAGACCTTTCTACCTGTCATTAAAGATGCTTTCTGGTTCAGGGATTGACTGTTTGACCAATGGGTTAGAACACGATAAAACCACACCTATTTGGAAACTTGGTATACAGCAAGTGTGGTATTATAAAGAAGTGGGACTGGATCATTCAATAAATTGCACTGTGAAAAATCATTTTCATTGTGAAAAAATGAAATTCTATACTTATTTCATATCACAAACAAAAAACAGTATCAGTTTTATTAGAGACATGAGGGGGTCTTGAAACTCGTAGAATAAATATAAGTGAAATAGCTTTTTAATACCAGGTGAGGAAAGAATTTCTTAAACGAAATAGAAAAACCACAATACCCAAAAGAAAACTTGATGTATTTAATTACGATAATAACTAATAGCTTTGGTATGATAAAAGAACAATTAAAAAATTTATAAACAAACCACAGATTCAAAGAAGGTAATTGTAACTTATATACCTGACAGATTTGTATTCAGAATAAGCAAAGAAACTCAAAAATTATTAATAAAAACACAAACCACCCAACCAGAGAAAATGACCAAGGAACAGAATTTAAAAATTGAGTGGATAATAAACTTATGAATTTTATTACCTCATTAGTAATGAGGAAAATGCAGATTAAAATAATAAATACCAGTTTTAAACCATCATATTGACAATATTAATATTTGACCAGGATGCAGAAAAAGAGGGACTGTTATACTGACACTATTGGGACTTACTGTATGCCAGAAACTCTGCTGAGCACATACCATTACTGATACAAATTTAAATATGGATAAAGAAATTATAAAACATGCATGGGAATGACATATACCAGCTTAGAATAGAGGTTGCCTTTAGGAATGATGTTAGGAGAATGTAATCAGGGAATACAGTTCCAAAGAAGGTTTGCTTGCATCTGTCTGTTACCTTTTAAATTGAAAGAGAGAGACAGAGAGAAGGAAAGACAGAGAGAGAAACAGAGAGAGACAGAGAGATATGAGTCAAGAGGGTAGTTGGTAGATTGTGTGCTTTCTGCAGCCTCCTCACCTCTGTCCTTTAGCAGTCATAGCCCAGAACTCATGTTCTTAGTATCTCTATAAATGCTCTCAGCAAGTTGAGATAATTATTATTCGACTTAACGTACAATACAACAGAAACTAGGAGATGTTAACTGACTCATAGCTAGCAATTGGGGGGAGCCATAATTAGAACCCAGATCTGATATGTTCCAAACTTTTTTTGGCAAGGTGTTCTACCAACTAACAGGGAGCCAGGGGACACACTTGTGGGCAACATCTGTGGCACAGCGGAAAGGCGTGGTGTGGAGTCCAGACAAAGAAATCCAGTCCAAGGGCTGCCATTTTTGAACAGCATGAACTTAGAAGAGTTGCAGAAGTTCTCTGAGGCTCTCTGAATCTTAGTTTATCCATCTCTAAAAAAAGATCCACCTATTGCAAAGAGTTGTGAGAGTCAAATGTGATGCTAAATACAATGAACTTTATCAGTACTAAGAGATGGACAATGTCCTTTAGAATAAGGAACAATTTCTGATTAGGAATTAGCAATCCCCACATCCCCATGGCCTAGCACAGTGTATGCACTTGCTAGGCATTCAATAAATGCTTGTTGATGGGGATGTTGACTGGTCCACACAGGAACCTAGAAGCCAACCAGACCTGGCAGCTCTCTATGGAAGTTCCTGTGAATGTGTTACCCTACAAAGGAGTAGAGGATCCCAGGCTGACGTCTATGGGTTTGTTATTAATAGTCATTCTAATGGAAAGGAAGTAGAAGCACACTAGGATGTCTTGCAGGGAGCCTCTTAGGGTCCCAGAGAGAGGAGCAAAAACCAGACCAGAAGAATATGCATATCAGGCACTTATTTGCTTTACTTCTTGCCTACTCCTGATTGGAGAAAATGCAGTCCATAAAGTTGTGGGCAGGAAAAAATGACTTAGCTATGAAAAGACGCTCAGTAAAAGATGTCCAGGTTCTGACAGGAAGCAGATGGTTCGCCAGCTATAGTCAGGAATCCACCTGTACTCTGAGTCTGGGCCCGAGTCAGCTTTTGTGACAAAGGTATCGGCTTAGACAAATATCAAGACCCTCTTTAAGAAAAGGAAAACAAAATTATGAAAGAAAATAATTCAATGTTGCATATTTTCTTTAAAATGAGAAAATAAAGTAGAAGACAGCAAAGTGCAACTTAAAAAAAGCTAACAAACACTAATATCGCAAAATCTAGGAAAATATCATGATGTATTTATCAATTACTACATGAAACCCTTCAATACATAATCTTTTAGCCACTGGATGCATAGTCTTTGATTGTCTCTTCGTATGACAGCAATCTTTCAATATTTCCTAAAGACATAATAGAAAAATATTTAGTCTTTCCTCCAGCATGGTTTATCAAAGAAGCCATTTCTAATACAGACAGCTAGCAATAACAACTATATCTAGAAGAGATCCTGAGCTACATAAATCTACCCTGCCTATACTAAACTAGATGGATAACTGCTCAACTCAAGTTCTCCTTACCCAACACTCCCTGGGGCCATTTCAACATCACCCTAGATGATGAACAACCTAGATGTCCATCAACAGATGGATGGATGGAGGAGATGTGGTGCATATATACAACAGAATATTGCTCAGCCATTAGGAAGAATGGAATGATGCCATTTGCGGCAGCATGGGTAGACCTGGAGATTAGCATGCTGAGTGGAGTGGGTCCGGCAGAGAAAGACAAGTATCACGTGGTGTTGCTTATGTGTGGAATATTTTAAAAAAATGATGCAGGTGAACATCACGCTGCAGGAGGTAAGGTGTGATTGAGGTGAGTTCTTAACTCATCAAAATACAAGATTTTGCAAATTTTACAAAAACACAATACCCTGTGAACATATTGCTAGTGACTTTTCTGAGGTACGGCAAAGGCCCGTGCAGATGATGGACCCTGAAGCTTGATCTTCATCCGCTTCAGCTAATCTGCCTCTACTCAGTTTACCCTCCGCCCACTAAGACATGCCAAGGGAGTTCAAAGTCAGGAAGTTGGTAATAAAGGGCTGGGGAGAGGAGGAGCTTCCCTCCCTGTCCTGTGAGTTCCTATTGGCATTGTAATAATCTTAGTTGTCAAGCCTCCCTGAAAACTGGCCAGTATTTCAAGTTTCCTCGCCAGTGGAAATTGTAGAAAAGAACTCCACCTTCCCGCCAAAGCTCATGCTCTTCCACTGTTAAAGAAATTAAACTCCAAATGGCATTTCATTGATGTTTAAAGTAACTTAGCCTGACAGAAACGGCTTTTATTATCTTTGGAGAGAATTTCATTACTCCACAATAATGTATTGGGAAGATGTTTCAACATTGAGACTAGAAAGATCTGACTGGCACTATGAAAGCTCTGTGTTACTAAACTGCACGCTGAAGGGGAGCTATGAATGTAACAGGTGTTACATTCGATTGACTGTTGGGTCACCATTAATATTTCTTTCCATGTGCTACATGGAACCCTGGCAGTTCAAAGAATCATTGCCTGCCTAGGTTACCCTCCTGGAGTGACATAACATATAGGCTGTTTAACCAGAGGGCATATTTGGCATAGAAGAAAACAGGGCTTAATGTGAAATTCAGCTTATTGCCTTTCCATCTAGGCCACGAGGAAGAGGGAACTGGAAGTTCAGATGGGGACAGCTTCAAAAGGCAACTAAAAAAATAAAATAAAAAAACCCTTAAAACCAAACCACAGCCATGCTCACATTAACCTGGCCCTGTGGAGCTCTAATTCCAGTAACACCCTTGGATTGCATCCATACTTCCCAAGGCTCTCTCCCAAGACTGAATGAGTGGAGGAGAGCCTTTTTGCTCAAAAGAGACACTGAAGAACAGATTCAGCAATATGGCAAAGCATATTCCTGTGAACAGAGGAGCCCCGTGAACAGCTATAAAGGGGAGATGAGTTCTTCCTGGTTCACAGGCCTTAGGTTGATAGTTTATCCATGTTATCGAGTCACCAAAATTCACCTTTCCTCAGTAGAGTAGAGCCTCTGAAAAACTCAGTTCTGTATTTAAATATAACAGGTGCAGTTTATGTTACTCTTGTATATTCATGATTCTATATTTCATATGTTTTCTGTAATTCTAATACGTAACATAGTCAGGCAATTCCTTATTTTAAGGACATAAACAGAGAAATTTAATCTCAAAAGCATCTTATCTACCAGGGACAACAGTCTAGGTATGAAGCAAACCATCTGAAATAAACATTTTCCTCATCATTTAAGTTGAAAAATAATTGTTGACACATTTTTGGACAAGGTCATCTAAGACAAAATGTTGACTATTATAATTGGCAATGAAAAGTGAAAAAATAAGGGAAAACTTATATCTGATATCATCCCTTTCTTCTAATCTTTGAGTGGCTAGTCCAAAATAAGTTTATATCAGCCATTAATCCATTATATTTTTGTTATACTTTTAAGATACTGTAAAAAACAAGAAGTAAATAGCAAAAACATGGTCCAACATTGCTTAATCTGTTAATGGTTAAATAATAAAAATTGCATCTGGGCAGTGGAAAAAAGAAATGACGAGCAACAAGTACTTTAAGGTCATTAAACTATCTTTTGGCACTCTCTTTCTTCTATGGTTCCATCTTAATTTTAACAATAACTTATTTAGTTTCTTCACAAAAGGGAGGTAATTGAAAAGTGATTTGTTCTCAAAATGTATTGCAGTTTCCTAATACAATTTAGAAACTCTAATTTTTCTTACCTTTTATTTAAATACGGAATAAAATTTAAAATACCCAACACATTCACGTAAAACTGTAGTGAGTTTTCAAAGCTTTCATGCTTGTACAAATTCTAGAAAGGTAGACAGATGAAGCATTTAGAGACTAGATAGATTGCTCCCTCTTCTGGTAAGTCAGTATATTTCAAACATAAAATGTTGAACATGTGGCATTTGGTTTAGGGTAGTTTTAATCTTTGAGAGAAATAAATGTTACTATAAACTATTTAAAATAGATTACGATTAATTAGAAGAGTTCCCAAGCTAAGACCTTAGATGATAGATTTAAAATAGGATCTCTGAGGGCTAAAGTTAAGTTTTTTGTTTTTTGTATTTTTTTGCCTTTGGTAAGTAGTGAAATTTTTTTACCCTAAAAACACTTCAAGTATTCCCTGACCACTACTCTTGTGTATAATTACTATTCAGATTGAAATTTGAGATGTCTGGTAAGCACTGTATTGGGGTGGAGGGAGGAACCCACTGAAGCAGAAATATGCTTTTTGGCTCATTTATAAAGAGGTCCAAAAGAAGGTACTATATGAAGACTCACTTTCCTCTGAGGTTTTGTTTGTTTAATTTTGCCTCTTGCTCAGCAAGGCAGATTAGGGAGTGGGGATCAGGTGACAGAACATGTTACCATCAAAGGAAAGCAAACCAGGCACTTTGGTACAAATGATGAAAATAAAATTTTGTTATTTTCTTCTTCCTCTGTCTTATTCCACTTGGTCATTACTGAGAGTCATTTATTTATGAATGGATTGTGTCTAAAGTCAATTTGTAAATCATTGATTTGGAATTTGTAAGTTTTTTTTTTTTTTTTTCCAGAGAATCAAGGCTGTCAATGGTTGTTAGTCCCTTTCCTAGTTATTAAAAAGTCTAAAAAACGTGTAATGTAGGAGAAAAGATAAATTATCACTTTACCACCTAGTATAAAGAGGGAAGAGTCATTCAGGGAATACCTTGAGAGACTCCTTTGAAGGAGGAAAAGCTGTAGCCCCGAGGATTTAGTTTGCAAGGAAGCACCAGATTGGAAGTGTGCTGTATGCTGAGAAATAAGGAAACTGAGAGAATAATAAAAGAAAGCCCAGACAGCATGGCAGAAGACCAGAACCTTGGGGAAAGGTGATCAAAGTGACCATCCCAGAGTCAGCAGAATAAAGAACTTCTGAGAAAGCGAAGTCTTATTTTGTAAAACCCCGTTGTCTTCTCCAATCTTGTACTAAAGTAATGAGAAGGCTGGCGCCCTCTAGAGGACCATTCTTGAAATTTGTTAAGAGTTCTGCGTTTGGGGAATTATTTAGTTTCAAGGTTTGTTTGGGGAGTGGGGAAGATGTTTGTGGCCTGGTGTGACCCGTGGCCAGTGATACTAGACAACCACGGAGAAGGAGGAGGAGAAGGGTGAGGGGGAGGAGAAGAGGGAGGGGGAGGAGAAAGAGACAGGGCAGAAGAGCGAGGCGAAAGGGGAAGGGAGGAAAGACAAGAAGAAAGGAATATGAATTTCAAATATATATATGTGTTTGCGTGTATGTATGCGTATATATACATATGTATGTCTTTAGCCATTATTTTCAAATGTCAAATATAAAACTGTGGTAAAGAAAACACTCAATTGAATACTTGAGAGTAAAATTAGCTCACAAATGAACCGTTCACAGTGTACCTACTCTGTCAATACATTTTTTTTTTCCTAATGAAACGAAGAAAACCGTCAAAATTAAATAAACATTCTACAAAGAAACAGTTTTAAAGTTGGTAAAAATATATCACACTTCTAAGATTTTAAGGAAAAGTTTGAAAATTGTAAACACAGTAACTGGAGTATTAGAAAGAAACTCATTAAAAGAATAAAGTTCTGGTTGACAATTACAGAATTGCACAGATGATAACGCTGTCAGGAGCCATGCACTGCTGGAGAAAATTTAATATTACAATTGTAAGCGAGGTTATTATACCATGTTGGAGAGAAACACCAGTGGTATAATTTCTGTGTTTCTTTTATAGTGTTTTGTTAAATATTTGATATTATTGTTAAATTTTGATTCCATAAAAATTAAACATCAGAATTAAAATATTAAATGGTATGACAAAGGTTTTTATGCATTTAAAAAGTTCAGTTTCCTCTAAATCTGTAATGATGTGCACTAGATTTCATTAAAGTGAATAGAATTATCTGGTTTATCAACAAATTAAAGTTACTTTAAAAGTTTCCTTGCTGACCTAGACCTTTCATAATGTTTGTCTTTTGAGATAGTTAGATTTTATATATATATATATATATATATATAAAACTTGTACTTATTTGGAGGCTATTAAATAGATATGCTGCTTGGACTTAAAAATTCTTATGAATTTAATATTGGAGATTGGTATATTAATTAATTTGAAATAAAGATGGAATGCACTAGCCAACTTTTGAAGAAAGAATTAATTGAAAATTAAAAGATGACCTTGAGAGCAAAGTTGAATTACCAAACATTTGAATCTAGTGAAGGCGTTCGTGCACACGGTTTTTGGAGAGAAGAATAATTATTATGGCTTTTTCAATTGAACAGTAGCTGAAGAGTCTTTCACTGAATAGTGCAGTTACAGCAAAAGTAATGAAACTAAGTATGTATTATAGAGGTGATTTCAGACTGCTTTTTTTTAAAAAATTTTTTTTTAAATTAATTTATTTATTTTTGGCTGTGTTGGGTCTTCGTTTCTGTGCAAGGGCTTCCTCCAACTGTGGCGAGCAGGGGCCACTCTTCATCGCGTAGACTCCTTTCTTTATGTGGATGAAATCTTAAATTATCAGAGGCATGGAAAATGCAAAGATTTCATGAAATTTTATTAATGAAGTTAATAAATATTTTAAAATACCATAACATTGTTATACTAAATATTTTACATTTATTATAGCACAATGGTAAGTAACTTATTTTGTTGAAATTTCATATTTAAAACTTGAATTTATTTTTGTCTTATCTATTGTTTTTAAATCATCTTCTGATATAGTCTGCAGAGGATTGAGATACCACTTGGATATAGAATCTTTTATTGTTTTGTCCTTGTTACAACCTGATATCTGTTTCCTATCAAATACTGAAGGTAATGTTTTCAGGTTATTTTTGAGAACTAGAGACTTAATGGTTGCCTTGACATATGGTGTAATTTTAGATAGGAAAAAATCATTTTCTATTTTACTTATCAAAAGCCTGTTTGTATGACAAACACTTCTTTTGAAATGGCAAGCATTTCTAACATCATCTCAAGAGTTAGTTTGATGCTACATTTTAAAATAAAGTTCAGCTTATTTACAGGAATATCAATCATGCTTCCTTATGTCTCTCATTCAACAGTCAATAACTTTTCTTGGCACAATATGCTTACTTCAATTAAGGTTATTTCCATCTTTCTCTTATTACATACAAATTACTCACTGATTTATTACTATTTGTCCTAACACTTTCCTATTTCTTCTGACTGTCTTTATTCTTTTCATTCCAAGTGTTTTATTATAAATATGTTCAACAATCATTAGATTACTTCATTTTGTCTCCCAGTGTATTCAACTCAAGAACTTTTATGGATAGAGAGGCATAATTTCATTATAAATTATTTTCCTTTTATTTCTCATTGCTGTTATAATGAGAATATCACATTTATTTTTTAATCATTAAATTTTCAAGTTACTCTTGAATGATATGGGATACTCACTGGCAATAAAAGGAAACAAGCTATCAATTCACACAAAAACATGGTAAAAAAATAAGTCTTCATTAAGTTCTGATCAAAACCTTCCCTCATTTTATATAGTAATCACATCCCTGGAAAATTCAGTGTATACTAAAACGGTACAAGAATATTCTGTGTTTTACTAAAAAGAAAGGTTCTAGTTCAGATAATTATAAACAGATTTTTCACCTATGTGAAAATCTAGCAAGACATTTGAAAGATACACATAATCTGAAAAAAAATCTTTTAAGTGGAAGATTGCCCTGAAAATTGGGCTAGTGAACTGCTAGATTATATGAAATTTCTTTTCCACTTGTTAAAGTAATTTTATCCCCATTTTGTTTAAATTTTAATACCTATATTTGATATGATCATGACGCAGCAACTGTCATAAAGTTTTAGTTGTTAACCTCAAAACTAAAAAAAGGACAATATTAGCAAAAACCTTGATGTGAAATTCCCCAGCTATCAATTTGGTTTCATACAAAGAAATCTATAAAACCTAACTAAATGATTTTTCTTTTCACAACAAGCTTTGAAACATGTCTCACTTAGCTAGTGAATCTGAACATGTACACAATGAGAGATGAGTAAGCTGTCCCTTATTAACTCATCATGAAGACGCCTAGTAGTGTTTTTAGGATTAAAATAATGCTTCAAGTATTTACTACAGTGCCTGACTTATAGAAAGACACAACCAATAGTAGCTAATTATTATTGAGGATAGTTCATTTAAAGGGACTTACTTTTAAATTCTGAATGTGTTTGTTATTATTCACTGGAATATAGTGAAATCTTTTTTTTTCTTGCCCAAAGCTAGAGCAATTTGAGCAAGAAAATAACATAGCTCTTGATATAACTGAACATATAAATAAGTATCCATGAGTCCACACTGATGTAAATACTTGAATAAATAAATAAATAGGGGAAAATAGACAATGTCTCTTGCAGAAGAATTACAAATACTTTCCGTGATAATCTACCCTCAAAAAGGTGGAACATAACTCCTCATTCCTTGAATATGAACTTGTGCGTAGTAACTGTCTTCCAAATTGTACCATACAGAATGAAGTATAAAAAGAGTAACTTTGCAGTGGAGAAACCTGACGAACACTACTTCAGTCATGTGATCAAGGTCAACCTCGGCAATGATAAATCATGTCGAGTGTATGTACCCTTGATAAGATGTGATGCAAATGACACTTTACCTCTGTGGTCTTCCCCCCCTCCCCCAAATCACATACTCCCTGTCTAATCATGAGAAAAACATCAGGCAAATCTTAAATAAGGATATTCTACAAAAGACCTGACCAGTACTCCTCAAATCTGTCAATGTCCCAGTACTCCTAAAATCTGTCGATGGCATTGAAATTAAGGACAGTTTGAGAGTCACAGCCTAAGTAGGAACCTAAGAAGACAGGATGCTAAATATAATGGGATTTAGGAATAGAAAAAGAAGATTAGGTTAAAACGCAGAAAATCAGACTTAAGTATAGGTTTTAATTATTAATAATGTATCAATATTTGTTCATTGATTGTAACAAATGCACCATACTAATATAAGATGTTAATATGAGAAATTAAATGAGGAATATAGGGAATTTTTGTACTGTCACCACAATTTTTTTATTGAGATATAGTTGATGTACAGTATTATATAAGTTACAGGTGTACATTAAAGAAAAATGGAAACCTGTTCTTAAATCAAATTTTTAAGAAATATCTTAAATCATAGATCTTTTTTCTAAATCACATAGTCCAATGAAAAGAACCAGCGCTTCTTAGAGAAATGGTGAATCAAAGACTGATATATGGTAAATGTAAGATGAACTTGGAGCGTTTGTTTTACCAGAAAGTAAGAAAGCATTCGCCTCAAAGAACTTCAGAACAACAGCAACAAAATACATATGGGAGCATGTCAGGAGGACACAGAAGCCAATGTGGAAAAGATCCCAATTATCAAAGATGAGTTGATTTGAGCAAAAACATAAATAATGATACTATTGAGTTACAGCCCAAAGAATAAAGTAAATATCCACAATCCTGCAATGCTATAAACAAATCACTGAATAAATAAATGGAGAAGGAAGAGAAAATTTGCCTTACAGAAGAATTCCAAATAAAATATTTAGATAGTCACACCTCCAGGAGAGAATTCTGACCAGGAGGTGGAACTCAACTCCTCTCATCTTGAGTGTGAGTTGGAATTAGTGACTTTATTCTAAAGAATTGAGTATGTAAAGGGAAAAATAGTAACTTGGTGGAGAAACCTGGCAGACGTCACTTTAACCAAGTGATCAAAAGTAACACCACCAAAGATACATCATGTTGATACCATGTACCCCTGATAAGACATAAGGAGAAGGACACTTCCTCCCGGTAGTATTTTTCCCCCAAACCTATAATACCATTTAATTGTGAGAAAACGTCAGACAAACACAAGCCTGGAGAAAACCTACAAAATACCTGACCAGTACTCTTCAAAACTCTCAAAATCATAAAAAAAGAAGAAAAGGCTGAAATTGTCACAGATCAGAGGAGAGTAAGGAGATATCATAAGTAAATGTACTGTAGTATCCTCAATAAGATCCTGGAACAGGAAAAGTATATTAGAGAAAAAACTGGTGAAATGAAAATAAGGGCTGTAGTTTACTTAGTAGTAGTATACCAATGATAATTTCTAATTTTTGAGAAATGTGCCATGGTTATGTAAAATTGTCACCATTATGGGAAGCTGAGTGAAGGGTATATGGGTATTCTATCTACTATCTTTGTAACTTTTCTGTAAATCTAAAACTATTCCATAATAACTGTCTTTTTTAAATAGCAATGAGTTAGTGAAGCTATTAACATTTTGAATTCAGACATGAGGAAATCAACAAAAAGAGAGGTACAGTGGCTTCCTGTCTCAAAGCTGTCTAATGACAGAAAAGAAAGTGCCCCAAATGAGACCTGCATTTTGAAATGATATCAAAAATCTTAGAAAAGCAGATAAAGAGGTACTAGACACAATGATTTTCCAAACAGGTTGTTTTGTAATTAATGGGTGAAATTAAGAGTTCCAATGTTTACTTAGAACAAGACAAAAATTTAGCTGCTGGTGTAGACTTGAAATATATTTTAGCCAGTCAATTCTCAAGGGATTTTATTATTTTTTTTAATTGCATGTTTTTAAAAATTTCTTTGTATATTTTTAATAAAAATTGTATATATAAAGTGTACAATATGATGATTTGGTATACCTATACATGGTGAAATGATTACCATGGCCAAGCTAATTAAAATATCATCTCCTCATATTAGTTACCATTTTTGTGTGCTGAGTGCATCTGAAATCTACTCTCTTAGCATATATCCAGTGTTCAGTGTAGCATTATTAAGTATATTAAGTATCATCATGCCTGTACATTAGACCTGTAGACTTGTCCTGCTTAATTGCGACTTTGTACCCTTTGACCAACATTTTCTCATTTCCCTTTACCCCAACCCCCATTCCCTCAGCTCCTGGTAACCACCTTTCTACTCTCTGCTTCTATGAGCTCAACTTTCTTCACGAGATTTTTAAAATGTAGCTTTATCTGGCATGAAGCCCCTAAAGGAAAACTTCTGTCGAAATTTATTTCAATTCTTTAGAAGGACCAAATAAAAGGAGATAGAGTATAAATGATTTCTAGAACTCTCTATACATCATTAACCTCAAAAAATTGTTATAGTTTTAATTTTTAAGTAAACAAATGAATCCTGCACTTAGATGTACTTATTCATCATTTAACTAGAAAAGAATCTGGAAGGGTTCCCTTTCATTCATGATCAGTATAAATACAGACGGTAATATCTTTTACTCACTGTTCAAATCATTGTGTACACTGTACTCAGCTTCAAGCCAAGATCATATGCTCTCATCCATAGTTGTCTCATCCTTGCTCTTCAAAGTACACATATTTCCAAAGCCGATTTGTTGTCCTTTCTTAAAGTAATTGTCACTTTTAGGGAATGTATTTTGAGAACATGTACATTTTAAAAAAAAAATAAATTTATTTATTTATTTTTGGCTGCATGGTTTTTTTTTTTATTAATTAATTAATTTATTTTTGGCTTTGTTGGGTCTTCGTTTCTGTTCGAGGGCTTTCTTTAGTTGCGGCGAGCGGGGGCCACTCTTCATCGCGGTGCGCAGGCCTCTCACTGTCGCGGCCTCTCTTGTTGCGGAGCACAGGCTCCAGACGTGCAGGCTCAGTAATTGTAGCTCATGGGCCCAGTTGCTCTGCGGCATGTGGGATCTTCCCAGACCAGGCCTCGAACCCGTGTGCCTTGCATTGGCAGGCAGATTCTCAACCACTGCGCCACCAGGGAAGCCCGAGAACATTTTCATTTAAGTAAAACTTAAGCATTTTGAACTATGGAATGAGACCCACAAATTTACAGGCAGTCGCTAGAGTAATGCTTTACCTTTAAGAAGCATGAAATTTACAGTAGGAGATAGGCTGAGTACTTTTTTTTTCAGAAGCACAGGGACCGGGTTCTATCTCGCCATTGCCGAGCCATATATTAAAATTGGACATTAATTTACGTACATGTATGGAATATTCTCTCTCTCACTCTCTTTCTTTCTCTTTGTGAGGAAAGAAAAGAGCAAGAACACTTTTGAAATAGAGCAGGATCCTCTGGTCCTTGCCCCCCACGTCCTCAGCCTGCCTTTTGTCTGTAGAAAAACTTTAGCCAAAGAATAAGTTTAATCAGAGAAGGGAGAAAATGCAGAAACAGAGGAAAACAGTCAAACGAGACCAAATAATAATAGCTGAGTCACTGAGCAAAGTCAAGGCCCTTTAGTTCCTCCTCAAGGGCTATACATAATATTCTGAGCCATATCCTGTGAGCTGTCTTATAGATACTGAAACCCTCACCAGGTAGAAGAAGTTAACTAATGATGACCAGACTGTAGCCATAACATAAGCTGCCACAATTCTGAGAACTGGCCTCAAAGAAATGGGAACAAACTGACCCTGGAACTAAAGACTAACTGTACTTAAAACAATCAGGATGACGCTGATCAGACCACTGCAGGACTAATTTCAAGATGACTGTCAGAGCTGACTGTGCTGTTTCTGCATGTAACCCCCTCTCTCCATCTATAAAAGCTCTTGCCCACTGATTGTCAGTAGGCGGGAGTCGGCCTTTGGACAGGAGTCCACCCTCTCCTCTGGTTGCCAGCATCTGAAATAAAGCAAACTTTCCACCAACCTTGCCTCTTCATTGGCTTTTGAGTGGCACTCAGCCAGATCGTACTTTCTGTAACACTTTGACCCTGTTACATTGAGAGCTGCTCCCCTCTACACAGACCCTAAGGTAGCCCAACTTTACTTCAGTGCATGGAGAGAAAGTTAGTCTTGGCGCACTCTGTTTCGTCAATAAAAGGCACACTTGCATGTTCTAGGCTAAGTGATAGTAATGAGAAGAATTGGAATGGCGACACATGGTAAGTCAACTGGCACCCATGGAATCACAATCTCTTCACCACTGTGATCCCAATTAGAATCGGTAGGCGTGTTTGAAGTATTACAAAGGCACGCCCTTGGCAAGAAAGGTTGAGACAATAGATTTCTTTGTGCTACAAATATTACATTTCCTTACATTAAATTGCCACCCTCTGCTTACCTCACAGGTGTTAAATGATGGAATTGTGTGAATGAAAAGTGTGTTCTTGAAAAGCGTGTTCCTAAAAACTTTGAAGACTTGTGCTTCATTCTTCAGGCTGATATCTGTAATCACTTAATTTTCCAAACTATGTTTAAATAACATAGTTCCAACATGTAAAAAGGGATTACTAGTTTAAAATTTTAGAGCATTTTCTTCCCTTAGGCCACTGGCCTATTCTCAACTTCTTAGAATAGGGTATATTTATTAGGATGGAGATATTTTGAAAAGCTATATTTTAAAACAACAAAATATTATCAATAAATATATGTAGACCACATTTAATAATTGGAAAAAAATTAAGTAAATAGATTATTATTTAATAATTCCTAAATTTAGGACAGTATTAAAGAGTGGACCCTTGCCATCTGAGCTGAACTTGCATATTCTTTAACAACCATGTTTTGTCATTTTTTAATATAATTTGAAATTTACCAAATGGAGACTACTTTCTTTTTCAATTTTTAACCAGCCTATAGAAATATCCAAGGAGGTATGGGCAATAGTGATTGAGGCCCCCATTCATTCACTTATTCAGCAAACATTTATTGAACAACTACTCAGCTGGTGAGTGTTTGATTTTCAGATTTGGTTCTGTTCTGTGGGCACCAATTCTCTCATCTTGATGCGAAATATAATTCTAGTTGTTTTTCTGCTGCAACAGTGATTAGGAAATTTTTCAAGTTCTGTTTATTATTGCCTCACCTTGAGGGATGATAAAAAGAGAGTAGGAGTCAGCTTGTTATGAGAAATGTCCAAGTGAATCCTACTTAATGATTGCCTCATTTAGGAAAAAGAAGTCTAAACAGGTTTAGTTTGAATATGTTGTTTTTAATGATTTTGTGCATGTCATGGAGACCTGGCAAAGGAATTGCTTTGATTTCAAGTCATAAATCCACAAATTGAAGAAAAAACAGTAGAATTGATAAATAAATATGTTAGTTACAAAAACAGATAATTTTCAGAGGAATCATGAATGTTTAAAATTGACCAGAGGTAAAATATTTGAATAGTAAAGTGACCATGAGAAAAACTGAGATAGTTGCCAAATACTAGCACTCCACACTCACAAAAAACACTGGGTGAAGATGACTTTAATGTAAAATTCTTTCAAACGTCCATGCAATAAATACTAATATTCTATTTAAAATTATCCACAGAAAATAGAAAAAGAATTTCTGAAGCTGTGTACAAAGCTAATAGAACCTTGAGAAAACATTATAAAAATACCTAAAAATATATATAAAGGAAAAGAAAGGAAAAATGGAAAAATTAAAAGCAATAGATTAACAAGTGATTTTTTGAGACTCAAAATCAAAAGTGAAATTTAGCAAATCGAATTCACAAATTAACATAATTGTTCAGTATGGCCAGGAAAGTTTTACTTTAAGAACCCACTTTGATTGAACATTGTATAATCTATGAATATAATTCATTACAAAAAGACAGTTGAAAAAAATTGTATGATAATCTTAATACATTTCAAAAAGTTATTTCATAGATGTTCAGAATGATTTTAGATTTATAGAGTTATTAATATAATACAAATTAAAGGATGATTTAGAACCGCCATGATTGTTTAGGAGTTTGGATTAGTGTCATTCCTATTAAAAATAAGTGTCATAACCAGGATAAGGTAATTACTGTAACAAACAAGCCCCCAATTTAGTGACTTACCCAATAAAGTTTCTCATGTAACTTTTCAATATGAGAGTTCTCAGTCTGGTAGCTCTGCTGGGCAGCTGTCTTCTAAGTGATGAGTCAAGAATCAGACTCCTCCTTTTTTTGGCTTCAACATCCACTAAGGAATGGGAACTTTTGGCCTCTAACCTCAGATGGGAAAAGAGAAAAGGTAAGGAAGATCACTTAGAAAATTTTTAGGAAGCAGGCTTGGGAGTGATGTACATTACTTCTGCACACATCCCATTCAATTATATGGTACTACCTGACCACAAAGGAGGATGGAAAATACAGCTAGCTGTGTAATGAAGAGGATAAGGAAATGAGGTTTGATAAATGCATAGCAGTCTCTGCCTTTATGAAAAAACAAACCAAGGCTGCTTTCTATCACTTTTTTGAGCCATCATTTCAGAAATGGTAAAATTATTGTTAAAAGGTAGGAAAAGTTATAACTATTTACTGATTACCTCATATAAAAAGAGTAAAAGAATCTATTGAAAAGTTATTAGAAATTATAGGAGTTCAGTAAAACTACCAGTTGTAAAATGATTACACAAAATCCAAATTTTTCTTATACAACAGTAATAATCAGTAAAAGTATACAAGGGAAAACATTTAGTAATACACATAAAAAGAAAAAATTAAAAATCCATGATGCTTATAGGAATAAACCATCAAAATCATTCAAGAAAAAAAAAGCATGAAAGCTTGAATGAATGGAGAAATGTTTTTCTATTCATGCATAAACAGTATAGTCACTAGATCTACTTCACCTAAATTAAACTATAAATTTAATGTAATTTTCAGAAAAATCTTGTGATAATTTAAATTTTGTGATATTATTCTAGATGTCACCTGAAAGAATAAATATGTTAGAAAATTTTTTAAAAGTTGCTATATCAGGTGTTAGGATATATACAGAGGTACAATATTCTAAACAACCAAAGAACAGAACAAAAATATATTTTAAACCCCAACACTAAAGTAATTGTAAAGTCTGAGAATGATGCCTCTTTTAGTTTTGTGATGAAAACAGCAGGGTAAATCAGAGGAGAAAGTTCTAGTTTTTCAATAAAAGGTATTCATTTGCAAAAAGTAAATTAATAAGGTCAATTCCTAACTTTACATGACATATCAAAACATATTCCAAATTAGTTAAAGGGATAATAAAGGCAGTAAAAATAATACTTAATATTTCATACTGGGGAAATTACTTTTAAAGACAATGCCAAAGGTAGAATCCATCTAATGATTCTTTTTTTTTTTTAATTCTACAAATTTCCCTGAGTGCCTAACACATGTTAAGCACTAGTGATCAGTAATAAATTATTTTCCATGTTCTTACCAGCTAAATCATTACATAAATATTTAGTGCAGGTGTGAAGACCAATATAAAGGATAATTATAGGAAGATATGAGAATATATAACATGGGAAACAAACCTACTTTGGAGTGTAAAGTAATGGTTGCCTGAGGAAGTGACATCAAAGCTTGGATCAAAAGATAGGTAGAATTTGGTCTGACAATGGAAGGGAGATGATTAATATAACAAATATATAATTGAGGTAGACACAAATAAAGTAATACTGATTTTCCATATTTAAAGTTTTTTCCCCTTTATCTTAAGAACTGGGGGAAGTCCTGGGAAGGATTTGAGGTAAACAGGTTTGGATTTTTAAGAGATTATTTTGGCTGCAGAGTATAGACTGAATTCAAGAGACACATAAGGAGAAGAGGGAAGAAGTCTAGGTGAAAGATGAGGGTTTGAACTCACCTTGAATAGTAACTAGTGGTAGCTGGAGAGATGGAGAGAGTATTGGATTCATTATATATTTTAGAGGAAGAACTCACCAGGCATAGTAATGAATAACATGATGGGGAAGAGAGGGAAATGTAAAAGATGACTCCTAGACTTCTGATAGGAACAAAGTATGTCTTGAGGGTTCATCTCCTGAGATAGGATATTCTGGAGGAGACATTTATTGAAGTTAAGGGAAGGTCAGGAACTTTGAACATTTGAGTTTAAGAAGCCTATGAAACTTCTAATTAAAGATAATTAGTAGAATGTTAGATGAAAAATCTCGAACTCAAAGTATTCTCACCAGATTGGTTCCCAGTTATGAGCATATATAGACAGAACGGAAGTTTCAGAAATAGATGGCACTGTTCAAGGATAAAGACCTTAATGTGTGGGAAATACAGTGTGTTTATAAAATGAGAAGGGATGAGGGCCAGAGGAATTCTACCACTTAAAGATCATATAACACGACCCTAGGTCAATGCTATTGGGATTCCAGCATCAGCATGAGAGCTTTGTAGACTTTGAATAAGATAGAGAAATGAAGAATTCAGATTTTTAGAAAGAAAAGAACAATTTTCCTTTTATTTTTGTATCACCACTTCTTTTCCCCCTATCCTACTCTTAAGTGTAAAGACAATATTTTGACAAATTACATGGATATCTCTTTTATTCCCTACATATTCTGTTGCATGGTAGCTTTCTACTTATTGAATTAATGGTATCCATGATTGCTGATGTTGGTGGATAAGGTCTAAACAGCTCAGCTTGTGTTTCAAATATTTTGCTTTTTAGTTCATGGATAATAATCTTGAATCATGATATGGAAAGGAAAATTTTTTGAGTTTAGACAGCCTCTTTAAAAAAAAAAAAACCCTGCTGAAAAAGTAATGATGCAAAGAAAATAACCTGTATTGATTATTAATTGGTACTGTTCATAAATGTATTTACCACAGTGCAACATCTTTCTGAAAGAAAATGATGACTAAAATAAGAGCAAATTGTGCCAGCATCTACTATACAGAATTTCACATTTATACATTCAAATATAATTTATATCCACACCATCAGCTTTGTATACAAAGTAAACTTTAAAAATGACCTAAGCAGTCATATGTTAAATCATTTATCGTTCAGCAAATATTTGCTGAGTATCTCCTATGCTCTAATAACTTGTGTCTTGAGGTAGTGATACAAGAGGAAGTAACATCCAAGCTGAGACCTAAAAGTAAGAACAGATGATAGGAGAAATGGGAGTGAAGCATATACCAAACAGAGAGAATGACTCTTACAAAAAGCAAAGTGGTTTAAGAGGACCACACATTAAAGAAATGAAGAGTGGTAGGAAAATGTCAGAGAGCAAGCTGTAATATTAAATAGGTGAATAAAGTGGACCTCATTGAGGAGATGAGATCTGAGCAAAGAATTTAAGGAGGTAAAAGATTAAACGAATGGATATTTGTGGAAAAGGGATTCCAGGCATTGGGGAAAACTGGAGGAAAAGTCATAAGAGACTGGAGCACCATCAGGAGGAAGAAGTAACAGATGAGCAAGAGAAGTAAAGAGAGGCCAGGTCTACAGTATAGCACAGGGAACTCTGCTCAGTATTCTGTAATAACCTAAATGGGCAAAGAATTTGAAAAAGAATATATATAAAACTGAATCACTTTGCTGTACACCTGAAACTAACACAACATTGCAAATCAACTATAGTCCAATATAAAATAAAAATTAAAAAAAAAAAAAAAGAGAGAGGCCAGATCATTAGGGCCCTGTCAGCCTTTGTTAAGATTTTGACTTTACCCTGAGTGAATGAGGAGACAATGTCACATTTTGAAAGAAGTAACATGATATGGCTTAGGTCAACTCTGTTGGGTGTATTTAAAAAGACTGTAAGGAGATAAGGCTAGAAGCTGGAGGATACAGTAGGAAACAATTGCAGTCCTTAGATAATGATGGCTTGGACAGGTTTAGCAACAGTGCAGGTGATGAGAATTGGTCATATTTTGGATATATTTCAATGGTAGAGTCATGAGATTTTCCTGGAGGTTTGGAGGTAGGATATGTGAGAAAGACGGGCCTAAAAGAATCCCATGGTTTCTGTTCTGAACAACTTCAATGATGGAGTCAACTGAGATTGGGAAAGTGAAAGGTAGAGCAGTTTGGAGGGAAGTATTAGGAACTCAGTTACAGAAACATTAAATTTCAGACATTACATCCAAGTGAAAGCAGTTGGATAAATAAATCAAAAGTTCAGGAGAGAGTTCTAGGATGGTGGTATAAATTTTGGGCTTATTAGTAGATGATATTCAATGCTATTCGTATGTGATGGGATTATCAAGGCAGAAATGTAGCTGGATAAGTGAACCAAAAATTAAACTCTGTGAGCGTATTACACCAAAGATATTTTTTACAGTAGTAAGTGTGATCCAGATAGCATGCCCAGTAAACACTGGGTAAAGGATTGTAGATGGCTCCAGGGTGTGCATATCTGTAAAGGAGTAAACAATCTAATTTGTAATCATCATAAACAAGGTTGATCCCCAGGGTAGGATGCTTAGCAAGCTGGAGTGGTGTGCATTCATAGGTCCTGGCCAAGGCCTTTTGAAAGGAGAGGTGAGACTAAAAATACAAGGATAGCCTGATTACTCAGCTAACTCCAATCAAATAAAGATAATTCCCAAGTAATTCCCAGTTTTTTGCTACAGACATGACAAACCAACTTGTTTTGCATTCTTGCAAACATTTATGAATTCACCGAGTCCCTTGCAAAGATTTTATAATCTGAAAATTCCAGAAGGATATTCATGCAGTAGCATAGGTATAAAAACAACATTTATGCCAGTGTTATTTTCTTTGGCAGAAATTTTACGAGTTCGCATTTCAACTTTAAACAGCAGGATGGTGTACATGACTTATAACATTTATTTTTTTTTACCTTCATTTAATAGTCATTGTCTTAAATGGGAACTATCAAGTTTTCGTAGTCATGTTGAAGTCCTAGGAAATCAGTTTTTTATTTTGCAGAATTTCACAGGAAGGAACTGTTCTAATGATGACATTGACACAGAAAGAGAGAGAGAGAGAGAGACAGAGTGAGACAGAGAGATATTGAGATTGGAATACTGTTTTTTTCATTTCCCTACTACCGGAAAACCTCCTTTGTCTCTTGGTGGTTCCCCATCTGCCTTCATAGAAATGTGTTTATTATAATCACATGATGAATGGGTTCTGTAAGGAGGTTTCCATGGCGCAGCAAGCTAATAAAAAAGAGCAATATGCTGTTAGGCTTATCGGTCATCTCCTGTGATGCCTTCAGTGAGAGAAACAAGAAAGTTCAGCCCACAAGAAAAATTAGAACCAGATGGTTAGTAAAGGCCCTATTCTGACACACAGGCATAGAGTTATGGGATTGACAAATAGATTTATTTTCTAAATAAATTGACTCTCTTTTTCCAAACAAGCAGGGCATTTTTTTAACTATCTCTACCTAGTTTCACAGATTCCTGCTTAGGGCTTATCTTATTCATTCAAGGATCTATCACTCATGAAGGTGTTTTCAGAGTCCTTCCAGTTTCTCACATCTGCCAGCTGCTTTTCTCCACCTCAGCCATAGCTGGTCTATTCATCTGCCTGTGTTGCTCAAGTTATTGAAAGACGTGACCTTAGTTAGCCTTGTGAGATTTCTCATTAGCAGTGAAAATGTGCTTTTGCCTCTGATTTCATGGTTTACTCTTTTCTAGTGAAAAAAGAATACTACTTCACTATGCAATTAAAACTGCTTTTATTAAAATAATAATTCCTTTTTTCTTCCCTTTTTCTTTAATTTTATCTTTTGGATTGAGGTAACATTGGTTCATAACGTTATATGTTTTACATATACAACGTTATATTTTTACTTCTAAATACACTACAGTGAACAAAACTCTTACAAAGTTCTCTTTCTAGCCTCACCAACTCTATGACTCTCCTTTGTTCATCAGGGGTAACCACAATCCTAACACATGTCCCTGGAATCCATGATTTTTGTCATTTATCCACTTATACATCTAAATATAATATGTAGTGTTATTTCATCATGTAAAATTTTCCATAGTTAGTACTGCACTGCCCATATCTTGGAGCGACCAACTTTTTTTCACATATTATACACTTAATATTTTTCCATGCTGGTACCTGTAGCTCTAGTTCATTCATTTTAACTGCTATATCGTTTCCCATTTCAGGAATAACCATACACTTTCCTTCTTCCAATCATGGACGTTTAGATTATTTCCAGACTTTTATTCTTACAAGGAATAGAACAATGGCCATTTCTTCTGGGCATGGAATGATTTTTTTCCAGGATACTCTCTTAGAAGTGGAGTAGCTTTATTTTAGGGTATTCAACATTTCTATAGCTGAACAGATTAATGTCCAAAGAGGTTAACAATTTATATTCCCATCAATAACAGTTCATTTGGTTCATTGAAACATCTCACACCTAAGGCATCTGAGGTATACATAGACGATATATATATATACATTCTTTCCTCACAAAAATACCAACATTTGGAATTGCCAAACTTTCTTGTTTCCTTATTTCTGAAAATTTAATTACTAGTAAGTTGGGCATATATTCATATGTGACTTCTGGTGTTGTTTTATTGAAGTTTGTGTTTTCATGAATGATGTTTAGGAGTTATTTATGTATATTAAAACAGTAATGCTTTGCCTGCTTAAAAATACAGAAAATATTTTATCTCTGTCATGTTTTAAACTTAATTCATGGTGTCTTTATTGTATATATGTAGAGAAGAAATACATTTATCAATATTTTCCTTTATGGTTTGTGCTTTTGGAGTATAATTCAAGATTATAAACAAATTCTTCTACATTTTGCTAAGCCTTCTAAATTTTTATTTTTCATTCTAAGTTATGTAATATGTCTAGAAACTGATACATTTATACCTCCCTGCTATTTTTCAATACATCTTTGATATATATGCATGAATCTGTTTATTAACTTCTTTTCTATTCAACTGGTATATTTCCCTCTTCTTTCACAAATATCACACTGTTTTAATTACTACTGTTTTTAACGTCTTACTATCTCTTTTTCTTCTTCTTCAATATTTTCTGGGCAATTTTTAGTCAAGTCTGTTTTAATATGAATTTTAAAATCAGTTTTTAAATTTACATGAAAAATTACGTTGGTATTTTTATGTGGGTTGAATGAACTTGAAAACGTTGGTACTTTGTAATACTGAGTCTCCTCTCACAAGTTTTACTTTTATGTTCTTAAGTGAAGTTTTATACATTACTCCATTTAATATCTTGCACATATTTTATTAGACTCATTCCTATATATGTTAATATATAGTAATATATTCATACAAATATAGATAGATAGAGTTACAGATATGGAGAGTAAACACTGACAGAGCTTTCCAAGGATATGAACAAATTTACCCTCCCACCAGCAATGGATCAGAGTTCCCAGAAATTCATTCTGGTGGAAGTATAGTGGTATGCAATTTGTTTATAATTTGTATTTCTCTTATCTATCTATCTATATATCTATCTATCTATCATCTATCTATCTTGCATTGTAGTATATAATTTTAAAATTTGAGATAAAATTCAGCTAACACAATATTCACCATTTTAATGTGTGCAATTCATTGTTTTTTGTATTCACATGGTTGTACAACCCTCACCACTATTTAATTCCATAACATTTCCATCACCCCAGAAAGAAACTAGTAACTGTTCACAATCATTCCCAATTTCCTCCTCCTCCCATCCCCTGACAACCATTAGTATACTTTCTGTCCCTATAGCTTTGCCTATCTGGGGCATTTCATTTGAATAGAATCATATAGTATGTGTTCTTTTCTGTCTGACTCTTTCACTTAGCTTAAAGTTTTCAAGGTTCATCCATGTTATAGTAAGTATCAGTACTTCATTTTTATGCACAGAAATATTCTAAGGTAAGGATCTACATTTTATTTATCCATTCACCAGTTTTAGGACATTTGGGTTGTTTTCACTTTTTGGATATTGTGAATAACTGTGCAATGAACATTTGTGTACAAGTTAATGTGTGGATATATTTCCTACCAGGATGGCTAAAGTCCAAATACTAACAACACCAAATATTGGCAGAGGTGTAGAGTAATAGGACCTCTCATTCATTGTTAGCAGAAATGCAAAATGGTGCAGCCACTTTGGAAGACAGATCATCAGTCTCTTACAAAACTAAACTCACTTTTATCATGTGAACTAGAAATTGCACTCAGGTATTTACTCAACTGATTCGAAAACATGCTCACCCAAAACCCTGCATGTGAATATTTATAGCAGATATATTTACAATCACCAAAAACTTGAAGCACCCAAGATGTCTTTTGATAGGTAAATGGATAAACTGTGGCAGTCCTATAATGGAACACTTTACAGTGATATAAAAATACATGATCTTTCAATGATGAAAAGGCATTGAGGAACCTTAAGTGCATATTGCTAAATGAAAGAAAGCGGTCTGAAAGGCTTCACACTGTATAGCTCACTTATATAATATCTGGAAAAGAAAAACTACAGAAATAGTAAAAGTATCAATGGTTGCTAAGGTTTGGTGGAAAGAGGGAAGAGTTAAATTAGAGAAAGAAAAAAGACACATTTAGGGTGGTAAAATGATTCTGTATGATAGTGCAAGGGCCAGTATAAGACATCATGCCCTTGTCAAAACCCACAGAACTTAACAGCACAAATAATGAACTTTAATGTACACAAATTTAAGAAAATAATTTATGAGGTATTCAGAAAGTGGATCCCAGGAAGACATTCAGACTATGAACCTAACCATATTATATATATATGAAACAAGCTTACTGGAATGATGAGGGGAAAATTGATAACCTAAGTAACTTTGGAAATGAGTGGATTCTGTAAGAGCAAAGACAAAAAGAACTGTGCATAAGCACTCAGAGAACATAAGTACTTCAGTTTATGAAGTCATTTCCCATGGGGGTATAGGTTAACGATTCTGATAATGTCGTACATGTATACCAGAATTTAAAAATCAGCTAGTTGGCAGATTGTTGGAGCCAGATTTCTCACTGTTGGAGAAGGACATTACAGATAAGCAAGGAGAGAAGGCTAGGACGAACCACGTGGTAATGGATTAGAATTACAGACATCAGTGTAAACTCATGTTTACTTTAATACAGATATAGATACTTACATATATGAGTATTTATGCATGTGTGTATGTAAACAAGTTAGCATATAAACATATTTATTTTCTTGCTCTGTTAGCTGCAAGAGCCTAAAATCAACAACTCCCCAGTAGCAATGATCATACCTAGTACCCAGCTCTTAGTTTCTATTACTATTCCCACCATGAGAAGAATCAGGGCACCTAGGAGAAGTGGGTGATTCTACAACTGGAACAGGAAATCTACAAGCTGAGCTGGAGCATCCCATGATGCCACAAAGTAAGAAAGTGCTCAAAGAAAATATGGATTATACCCATGTGGATTATATGGGTTATAACCCAAAACATAAAATGAATATCCATGAACACATACTTATATGAATAAATGATTTAATAAATTAATAAGCAGAGGAGAAGTGACAAATCTCCTGTGCAGAATTCCAAGTAGTTTATGTAGATATTCACCACTTTTATTCAGTATGGTCATAGTCCATATGTCTGTGGACACATAGGGACTCAGAGTGATCATGGCAATAAAAATAAAAGACGATAAATTAGATTTTATCAAAATTAAAAAATTTCTGCTCATCAGAAACATTGTTGAGAAAGTAAATAGATAATTTGGGGGAGAAAATATGTACCAAAGAACTGTATCAAATATATATATATATATATATATATATATATGTATTTTAAACATTTAACACTTAATAATAAACAAATATCTCAACTGAAAATGGGTAAAGGATTAGACCACACTTCACAAAAGAAGATATGTGAATAACCAACAAACATGTAAGTGCTTAATATAATTAGTTATTAAGTAAACTACAGCTAAAACCACAAGATACCATTGCACACCAACCAGCATGGTTAAAATTTAAAAGACTGACAATACCAACTGTTGACAATGTTTTAGAGCAACTGAAACTCTCATACATTGCTGGTAGGAATATAGGATGACACAACCACTTTGGGGTAACCTGGCAGTTTCTCATAAAACTAACATGACTTCTCCCTAAAGCCCAGCAATTTTACCCCTAGATATTTACTCAAGAAAAATGAAACTACATTTTTCACAAAAAGTTTTATAAAAGCGTGCTCTTAGCAGCTCTAGTCAAAATAGCCTCAAACTGGAAACAACCAGTGTCCATAGTCATCCAATAGAATGACACTCAGCAATAAAAAGGAGATGAAATACTGATACACAAAGCAAACATAAGTAAATCTCCAAACCACGCGGAGTGAAATAAGTAATACATAAAAGAGTACGTGTCATATGTCTCTGTATGAAATTCTAAAAATGCATAAACAATTTATGTGGAAAAGTCAGAAGAGCAGTTTCCAAGGGGAAGATTGAGGATTGACTGGGAAAGAGAGTGAGGAAATCTTCTGGCATTATCATAATGCTCTGCATCTTGATGGGGACAGGATTACCCAGATATATACATTTGTCAAAACTTAGCACATTTTCCCTTAACATTTGTGCATTTTGTAGGTAAAATTTACATAATTTTTGACTGATATTGAACTCTAACTGATAGGAATGCTAAAGTATTTAAGGGAATGTGTACACATATCTACATCAATACAATGAGAAAAATGAGATAGATTAATGATAGGTAAAGAGATGAATATGTGATAGCAAGTATAATAAAATATTACTAATTAAATCTAGGTTATGAACAAATGTTCACACTAAAAAGCCTTTCAATTAATGTTCTAATTTTTTCATAAAATACTGGTGAAAGTTGCTGCTGAATACTAGCTACAATACATCTTCAATTAAGAATATGTTCTCTATTCTCAGAATGTATCATACTTTGCAGAAATTGTGCAGCAAGAAAATAAAAAAGAATTTGTTGTGGTTTGTCTTCTGACAGAGACCCCAGGTTACCACTGCATGACACTCCTCAATTGTTTTAAGATGGTTATTAAAATACACTAGTACATATGAAAAACTGTATTTAATGTTTTTAAAAAATGATTTCTCAAGATTCTCATTCCCTCCAATGTTCATATTTCTTGACTCCTACTCACATCTTCCCCCCTAATAAAAATCTATACACCAATATTGGCAAATCTGCCAAATATTAATAAATACATGAATACCTTATTAACATGTTTCAGTTCAATCTTGAGCTAGAAGATCCTTGGCTGGTATTTTTTTAATTTTCATAATACTATCATTTTGGTCTTAGTCCTTCATGGTGAATGAACTTATAACTATTATAGATAGTAAGAATGGAATTCCCTAGATATATTTCCTGAATAGATATTAAGTCATTACAATAAGCTTTTTCTCAGATGATAATACAAGGATATCTCACTTTACTCAAAAGGGCACATATCTACATCTCCAAAGTACACAGGACTGTTTAATGTGAATTAATCTGTATGAGAAAAACCTAAAACATTTTGGATACAACTGAAATCCAAGAGATGGCAGTGAAATACAAAAAAATCACTGATTCTTGAATTCTTACTTGATTGCTTTCAGTGTCAGGCAGCTAGTCTAGTGTCAATTAAAAACTCTCAGGACTTCCCTGGTGGCACAGTGGTTACAAATCCGCCTGCCAATGCAGGGGACACGGGTTCGAGCCCTGGTCCGGGAAGATCCCACATGCTGCGGAGCAACTAAGCCCATGCGCCACAACTATTGAGCCTGCGCTCTAGAGCCCGCGAGCCTCAACTACTGAGCCCACGTGCAGCAAATACTGAAGCCTGCGCGCCTGGAGCCCGTGCTCCACAACAAGAGGAGCCACCGCAATGAGAAGCCTGCGCATCGCAATGAAGAGTAGCCCCCGCTCGCCGCAGCTAGAGAAAGCCATGTGCAGCAACAAAGAACCAAAGCAGCCAAGAGTAAATAAATAAATTTATAAAAAAAAAAAAACAGAAAAAAACTCATAAATTGTAGAATCTCTTTAGAATCATATTACGTTTTCAAAATACAGTGAGATCTTGGATAAGAAATAGCTCCAAACTTACTGGGTCCATGAAGATGCTGTGGCTTTGTGGGATTAAAGGACTTGTGTGAGGTTACATAAGCAGGTCTGTGGTAAATTCAAGTGTAGAATCAACACGATTCAGTGGTCCTTGTGTGAATTCTAAATCCATCTCACAGCTGGATGTTTCTTGAAAGATTGATGCTGTATTTAACTAATATTAATAATCCATGGATGGAAAAGAGGTGCAGGATGAGTCTGGAGATGGGCAGGGGTTAAGCCATGAAGGCCCATCTAGCCTCAATTTTACTGTAAGTGCAAAGCATAATGCAATGAAGTTTAACTCTAGCTTTTCATTTTTATAATCATTTACAGAGTTAAAAACAACAACAACAATAACCTATTTCTCCATAGACCCCCCCCCCAGAGATACTGATTAAATTTTTCTGGGTAGGGGTCTGGGAATTGGCATTTAGAAAAGCTTCCCCAGATGATTCCAATATGCAGCCAAGGTTGAGAACCTCTGGCATAGTAGTAAAGATCATGGACTTCGGAATCAAGAGAGCTGGGATTTACTCTGTGCTCTACCCACTTCTAAGCTCAGTTAACTTTTATACTGATACATAATTTAATCCCTTTAATCTTTGGTTGACTCATGTAAAAATGGGTGATGATAGTTTTACCTACTCCATAGCATTAGTTTTAGAATTACATATATATCACTGCTTTTCTAATCTTTTACTTTAAATAGTTTTATAAATTCAATGTGACTTCTTTTGAATGTGTTCTTTGATTCTTCAATTGTGGAACTCCATTTTACTTTTATTGTTACTGTGGTATTTTATTTTGACATTGATTCATGAATTTCATAGTTGACAATCACATCATTCAAAGACTTTCATGATGACACAAATACAGATTATCATCAAATTTGAAAGGTAATGCTGTTGAATTAAATGGTATTTTTCTGAATCAAGTCACCATAGAATTATTTTTTACAGCACAGGCATAAGGATTGCTATATAGAAAGGAACTTTTTCTTTATATCAGTTAGCTATAGCTGCATAATAAGGCACTTCAAAATTTAGTGGCTTAAAACAACGACACTTTATTTAGCTCTGTCAGTCAATTTAGGCTGGCCTCACATGAGCAGTTCTCCTGGTTTCAGGTAATCCTCACTGCAGTTCCTGGTGTGTTGATAATCAGCTACTGGGTCTGCTGTGGGCTGGTGGTCTAGAATGAGTTCAGCTCGGGTGACTCATCTCAGCTTCAGGTGACCTCTAATCTTCTAGCATGCTAGTTTGGGATTCTTCAAATGGCATTACAGGGGTCCCAAGAGAGCTGGCCAATGCACGCAAAGCCTCTTGATGTTAAGGCTCAGATTTGGTACACTATCTCTTCTGGAGCTTTCCGTTTATCAAAGTAAGTCACAAGACCAGCCCAGATGTAAGGGATAGAAAAATAGTTCCCATCCCTTGATGGGAAGAGGTGCAAGGGCGTAGACATAGAAAAGCATGAAGGGTCAGCAGCATATATTGCAATCTATCTCGTTGAGGTGTCTCCAAAAATAATATTTCTAGTCAATTGTTGGGAATTACAGAGAGACAGATATCAGGTAATCTTCAGGAAGAATCTTATCATAGTTGAAATAATGAGCTCCCTGTCACTGCCAGGGAATGATTCCAATTTGCACATATAATGTAGAAATGACTGAAGCATTATTTAGAAGATTTGATAAGGAGCTATTGACTTTGCCTTTGAATTTGAAAGTTTCATCCTTGGAGATATTTTAATCTGGAATTCGATAAGTAAGTAAAAATATAAATTACATGTGGGTCAAGGGATCAAAGGTTTAAATATGAAAGGTAAATCTTAGAAACTTTTATGTAAAATATAGGAGAATACCATTATGACACACACATGAAAAAAACAGTAAAAGAAGCTCAGCCTAATAGTAATAGTAATAAAGGATGTAGAATAATCAGGGGAATGCAAATAAAATGTTAATGAAATGTTTTTATACACTTCCAGATTGGAAAAAATAATTGAGAATCTGTCACTATGAAGTGTTGGTAAGAATGTGGATCAATGGGAACTCATGCATGACTTTTGGGAGTACAAATTAGATGACCACTTTGGAAACAATCTGGCATTATTTTGTAAGGCTAAGGTATGCACACCCTGTGTAACCTCCACTCTGTCTCTTAGTTTGGGAGAAAACTGTCTGTTGGCCTTACTGATTTAGACAGCTGCCTCCTTCCTGGCATGGGCCAGGCCTTCTTCCCATATGGTTGCCTGTGGTCTTTGTATTCAGGCCCCTCAGATTTTGTTCATTTGCTCCCTAGTTGGAGCTCCCAGCAAGTCTCATGGTAGTAGCCATGTGGCTTATTATTTACCAGCTCTCCTGGGCAGTGGTTTCATGATCCACTTCTCCTGGTTGTCATCAGATAAACTCTTAATTTTACCATAAAAGGCTGAATAATTCCATCTTCAATTTCCACAAAGTACAGAAATTTAATTAAAGAAATATTTCTCTACAGAGAGGTTTCTTGCATTTCACATATTTTTATTCTCTATTCTGCTATCTCTTTGATAACATTCATTTTCAATATTTTTCCTTTTTTTTAAAAGGCAGATTGTGTGTGTGTGTGTGTGTTCTATTTACCTATAGGAATTGTAATTGCTGTGAAGATGCAATATCTTCTATTTGTAGGTAGTAATATGCAAACAAAATTAAATTAAAAAAAAAGATAGGTATAAAGAAGTAGGCTCACTAAAGTTAAACTCCTACGCATATACACTCATTTTGAACATAATACCCTGCACACAATAGGTGCACTAAAGTTGTTGCTGCTTTAAGATAAGACTCTTTTTAAGTTAATTTCTTTAAATACAGAACTTCCTCGAATAATCTGATTCCCTAATCATCATTATAGCTACATCCCTTTAACTGCTAACATCTTAAAGGTAAATGATTTTGCTAGTTGCTGATGATTAAAGTTAGAATTATAGTATTGAACCAGGAACTTTTCTAACAAAGCTCCAGAGAGAATGAAGCATATTAACAATGTACAGCCTTGGTTTTTCTCTGTAATGACTACCTCTGGAAAGACCTTCCTAATGAAAACATAAAACTAATCAAGTCTCTTTGAAGCTGCTAGCCTCAACTGAAATGCAGGAAGAAAAGTTTAAGAGAAGAATCTCAGAAAATGTCTACAAGAGAGATATTTGTAGAAAGAATGTCAAAATAAAACTAAAGGAAGAAAAAGAAAATCGTGGTAGTTGAAATAAAAACCAATAAATCCTGTGGAAACTAGACACATTTGTTTGCTACCTAAAGTGACAGAAATCTTAGTGCACAAAGGCAAAGGACACTGAGAGCTTTGTTCTAGAGTTGTTGGAAACTGTCCCTATGAGATGGGAAGCAAGGAAACAGTTCCAAAAGTTTTCTCACCCTTTGTACCCATTTCAGCCCCATTTGGTAAATCAGAGAAGTTGTCAGAAGTGAATGAAAAGAAGGTTCAGAAAGGAAAAGGATTAAAAATATTGTCATTAATTCAATTAGTATTTATTGAGTCTCTACTCTGTGCCACAAACTTTCCCAGGCACTTGGGATAGATCAGTGAAACCAAACAGACCAAAACCCACGTCTTTTGGAGCATTTTGTGGCGGGAAAACACACAATAGCACATGTTGCACACCATTTTTAACATTTGCTGTAGCTAAAAGGACCCATGGTGAGTAAAGAAGACAAACATTGCTGTGTTGTTGTGTATGACAAGATCATCTTATTGCTCTTTAGATATTTTTACTGCATTAAGGGCTGCTATATGCCAGGAATTGGTAGAGTCACAATGAAGCCACCAGCCTTCTGCCCAGGTTGTCTCTGGCTGCTCCTAGGACCCATTGTCCCTAGAGCAGTCAGAAGGCTTAAAAATAAACAAACAGATAAAAAGAAATAAAAGGAGGAAGGGAATGAAGGAGGGAGAAAGGGAAGGAGAGGTACAGGGGAAAAGGAAGGAAGGAAGGGATGAAGGGAGGAAGGGAGGAGGAAGGAGAGGGAGGGGAAGAGGAGGGAATGGAGGAAGGAGACAGGAGGGAGAGATGGCTGGAGAAAGAAAGGGAAATTAAGCAAACAAATCTTATTACATTTTTCCCCTACTTAGAAACCTAGGGCTGCTTCACTTCACTCTTAGAAGAAAATGCAAACTCCCTACCTTGACTTATACAACTCTTTAAAAACCTGGTCCCTCTTACCCTCATATTTCACACTATTTCATCTTCCTCCTCATCTAAGGTGTACCAGCCACACTGCCTTTTTCTTTAGTTTCTTTGTCACCAAGTGCTTTCCTGTAGAAGGCCTGGTGGGACGCATTCCCTCTACGTAGAAGGCTCCGCTGCTGAGTATGCCAAGAGCTGGTTTATTTGTGTCATTCAGATCTAGGCTCAAATGCCACCTCCTTGGCCGCTTACAACAAGTCACTCCTTATCATGCCACCTTATATTCATTCTCTGTGGAGCACTTCTCAATATCTGTCAGATTTCTTTCTTACACCTTTATTTATTAGTCTACTTAACTATAAATCCTCCGCTAGAGTCTAAGCTCCATGAAAACATGGATGTTGTTCACTTACCAACAAATAAGGGAACATCATTCTCCCCTTACAGATTCTAGTAGATTATGAGATATACACATAAATAACATCACTGAAAGGAGAAAATACCATCTGAGAGGTATAAATAAAGTGCCATGGGGCATGTAGAATGACTGAAAAATGATCTACACTGGGACTCTCAGAAAAGACTTCCTGAAATAAGAAGTCTTATGAAAATATTTAAAGGAGTAGTAGAATTTGAATACAGGGAGCTAGAGGGAACAAGTTTTGTTTGGGGTTGAGAGATCAGTGGGAAAGTTCCAGGGCTTGGGAAGGCCTACAGAAGAAGCTCCATGATAAGGAGAACAAGCTCACAGGAGTCATCATGAGAGCCACAGTTTTGCAAAGTCCCCGTGGCTGTGCTGAGAATGTCCCTCACAAGGAGGAAACACACTTTTCTCCACAGACGTGGAAGGAGATGGTATGGTCCTGGCCTCTGTTAGAAGCTTCTCCAGAAAAATAGTGAGTACTTCTCATGTTCCAGAAAACAAAACATGCTTGTGAGGGATCGAAATAGTTCATCCAGTAAGTGAGGTGTCTATTCACTGCTTCCAATTTGCACTGACAATGTAGAAAGGTAGGAGCATGCTAATGAAATGAAAATAAACCATGCCAGTAGAAGGGAGGTAGGGAAGCAAAGAGTTTAAGCTACTAAGGGGAAAATCAATGTTTTTATTATTTTAAGAAATAACCACGAGCACCTACTATGTGCCAGGATGTGGTCTCTAGCAGTAGACAAGGCAGATAAAGTACTTGCCAACAGTGTTTGCATTTTAGAGCGTGGAGACAAGAAGTAAATATATAGTATGTTCTACAGCGCTGAGGGTGATCTCGACCCCTCTGCCCCTGGACCAGGGTTTTGTCCCCACAGAGCTGGTGCCTGTGTGCGTATAGCTCAAACTGGAGTCATCAGAACTTCTATGAAGCTCTTTCCCAGACTAAGTTGGGAGACTTATGTTTTATAAATTACTGCAACATTAAAATATTTGCTCAAAATCTGATAAGGATCATTGTAATGCTTGAAATAATCTTATTATTATACATATATATCTCTCATGATGAGATACCCAAGCTCATTTTTAATTTCTCTTCCGTAAGCCCTCTCTGCTACTATCATGGATATTAGACACATTCTAGGGAAATTTAAGAATGTTTATGTAACATAAGTCCATATTTCAGGTGAACGATAGGAAAAGTGCTCACTATCTTACAATACTACTTTGGTTCTACTGTATACTCTTGGACCAGATGGACTTTTGTTCTAAACTATAGCATTTCTGCCATTCATGATGTCTTCAGGTTTGACTCTGAAGGTAGCACTCACAGGAAATGAGATTTTACCTTGAAACTAATAAAATGCTCACTTAGGACACAAGAAGTTGGACTATGAATAATCAGATCTGAGGTAAAATGTGCTTTTATTAAAACAGAAAATCTATCTGAAGAAAATTCTGGAAAATTATCCAGAACTCTTAGAATGGAGGATGAGCTGAAGAGAAGAATAAATGCCTTTACCCCTACGAAAAAAGTTACTTCTGTGTTCTCAGTCTCGATTTTTCCAATAATGTACACAGTCTTTATGGACAATATGTTTAACAGTGTCATAAGAATATAAAACTTCCCAATTTTCTCACTTCCCTGCTGTTTCTGCTTAGTTTTAAATTTCATTTGCTTCCAGTGTTGGTGAATATGTACTTTCCATGATTATTCATGCTGAGAAATATGACAACATGTATGTTCTCAGCATATGCACATGTTCATTATGAGAGAGCCTGGAAAGAATAGAATATCTTAAGCAAGAACAAAACATATTTCTCTCTCTCTGAAATCCTCCTTTGACTTTTGTGATCCTTTAAATGTATATTCTTTGTTTCCCAAATTAGACTATTTAAACTGTATTTAATAATGCTGCTAATTATAAAATTTAATGGAAGTGGTCATAAAACCATTATACTTTATAGAAACATATTTACTGTAGCCCACTATACAGAACAAGCACACAGCAGTTCACAGTTTTTCCCCTGAATATTAATAGCTCAATGGAAAAGAATATGGAATAAAAATTGAAATAATTAAATGGAAACAAGACTGGGGAATTAAGATTTCAGAGGAAGGCATTCCTCCAAAAAGGGCAGTGGGGATGGCAAGCACTTTGTAGTCTATGGACGTGACCTAATATCTTTTTCTATCTTTTAAAGGCCAAGTCAGATCAATAGCTTCCATATCACTACAGGGAACTACACTAACCTGGAAATAACAAACCAATATTTGGAGGTGACTATCTAGCTCTCAGAGTTGCCAGACCTCATAATTAGCACTACTACAGAAAGGTGCTAAATGAAGCCACATGTGGTCACTTTTATTCTGCAAGGGATTGTTCTGAAAGGGCAGGCACAGCTGTAGTGTAACAAAGTAGTTACACAAATTTCAAAGAAATCTTCAGAAGATTATACGTGCCAAGCCAATGTGTTTCACTTATGACCATCACTTAATTGTGCTACATGGGCACAAATAAGTTAAAAGAAAGAGAAGGGGGAAGAGGAGAGAGACAGAGAGAGAGGGGATGAGAACCACATCAAACTCACTGACCCACATAGATAGCATTTATGAGTAGGTGGATATGTTACAGGAGGTCGTAGAAAAGCGAACAAACTTCACAAGGCTCTGAGAAGCATGAGTTATTAGATTTGCTTCACCTTTGTGTCCATGCCAACAATAAATGTATTTTCTCAAGGATGAGGTCTTGACGAGTTCTGGTACAGTAGAAAGGACAAGAGACTTGGAGTTAAAAGATCCATTTCAAATTCTACCTTGGCCATTACATGTCACTTTCCCCCTTGTTTTCTCACCTGTAAAATGAAGATAATAAAACTGCATGGGATTACATCTTACTCATACACCCCATTTATCATGCTCCACTGCAACCACACTGATGCCACTTCATCCCTTCTAACCTGGTTCACATAATGGCCTCCTAACTGGACCTTCTGCATGTACTTTCAGAGCATTTTTCCACTAACTTTCTAATGAGGAAATACGAGTATGAATCCTCCTCTATTCTTCACTCACATCCAAAGTTAAAATATTGGGAATTTTCATCTAAAATACTAGTTACGTAGTGGTAGGGAGAAAACTCTTAAAAGTTGGCAACCATATTAATTCTTAATATGGATATAAGGATAAAACTTAGCCATAATGCACAGAATTTTCTTGTTGTGGAAAAATGCCTTGTTGCACTAAGATAGTGCCTGTCATACTATCTCACCTCTTGACCCTTCACACACTTAGTAAGTAGTGAAGATCCTGATGGGCAATTGTTTCTGTGTGTTGTTTCTATTCATCTTTACCATATTCAAAATTAAACCAGAAAAAATTTTAAAACGGAGACTATACAAGCAAACCTTCTATTAGCCTTCAGAAGGATACTGTCATTCCATGTCCTATAGCACCTGGAAAAATCAACTGTCATCCTCACGAGACAATGAGAAGTAAAAGGCACATAATTTCTTAGTAATTGCCATGAAAATAGTTTTGACCTCGCAGAACCCTGAATGGCCTCATTTGCAGAATCACTGCTCTCAGTGGAAAAGAATCTCAGGAATTTGCAGGAATCCTGGAGGGTTTAAGTCTTCCACAGGCCACAGATTGGCAGTCATCTGAGTACACTTACCAAGATCTTAAAAGGCAGGGAAGCCCTGACATGACGTATGGGTCATATTTATGTGTAATGATGACGTATTGGAAACAACACAACAACCCACAATAATTGGATAATGAAATAATTTTATAGTGAAGCCAAATCAAAATGCTAAAAGTTAAAGTTTCAACAAATATTTACTGGAGTGTAAAATATTAACACATAAGAGAATAAAGCAAGTCTTAAAATGATTGAAGTAGTGATAAGTGTAATATATACCACATACAATACAAACAAAAAGTATACTAGGAGGAAATAGATTTAAAATTTTATTTTCTCTGGATGCAGAATAATGAGCAATTTTCTCTCTTTACAATTTTCTATATTTTCCAACATTTCTACAGTAAATAGTTTATAAATGTCAACATTTATAAAATCAGAAAATAATGTTTACAAATCTTGGATAGTTTCCCTTTGCTTTCAGGATATAATCCAAACAGTTTAGCATTGCTAAGCAGGCTATTGTGGTGGTTGCCCACCTCTGCAGCCCAAACTTCTACTAATCCATGATGCAGTCATCTTTAGCAATACCCACCTGCTCAAAACGCACACCATACTTCACGCATCTATGCCTTTGCTCATCTTTACGTGGAATACCCTTCACTCGTTTCATATGTGGTTAAGCCCTACTGTTCAGCACTTAGCTTATTGCTTTTTTTTCTTTAAGAGTTTCCTTCTCCTTGCTCCTGTGCATTCGTGTGTGCATTTGTAGTGTAATTGTGCGTCAAGCTTTCTGTCTCTCTTTCTTCATGGAGAAAGAATTCCTTGTAGTCAGGGACTTTAAATTGTTGTTTTGTAGTCTGTTTGTTTGCTTTGGTCTGGTTCTTTGGCTGTTTGTTTTGCTCTACCCAGACACTAAGAAGTAGATACTGAGAGAGAGAGAGAACATGGGGGAAGCTAAAGGGAACATATTTCTCTGGAATACATTTCTTCCAAGTACTGCCTTTTCAACAACATTTGAGGTAATATGTTGACATGACTGTTGTTCAAAGTGATTCAAAACAGAGATGAAGCAGTGTGAAATCCAGAAGTTGACGTATGTAGAGGAGTTAGGCATTGAGACTGTTTATGTGTTTCCTGTTAGCCAACTTAATGGTCTTCTCCCCTAACCCCAACCATGGTTCACTTCCACTGATGTTTAAACCCAGTTGTTCTTTGATCAAGAATGTGTAGGTCCTCATTAACATTTCTTTTTTATAAATGGCTGGATGATGAATGAATGAATGATGAGGGAAATTTAAACTGGGAAACATTGTTGAAGCAAGCCCACTGCAATCATATTCTGTTGACATAGCCATTTACGAATAATGGATGACAGGAGACATTTAGGTGGTTACTGTGTTGTGAAAATAAAGTGGGTCATCAAACGGAAGGAAGATGGGATGTCAGAGAGAAGAAACACAGTGTAAAGAAACACTGAAGCACAACTTCACATTCTGGGCCACAGTTGAAGTCGGCCAGGAAACCGCAGCTGGAGACCAAATAACCCAGCACACACAGGCCAAGTTTGGATAGTCCAGGAGATAAAAAGTCAGACTAGGAAATAATGCCAGGTTATTCAAATCAGTAACTACTACCAGAAACCAGAGGACTTTCTTAACCATCTTACCATAATGAAGAGCACACTTCTGAACAGTGGAGGGATCGTCAAAGCCAGGGCATCAATCTCAGCTCAAAGAGCAACATAAAACAAATACATATATTGGTCTATAGGCAATACAAACTTTCAGCACCATGCCTAGTTTCTGCAATAATGTATTAACTTACTTCTTCAGTAAAATTTTAGATAACACAAGGTTAAAAACCAACCATCAACGTAACATTCATTGCTGGAAAGAAATTTCCAACCTATTGATTTCAAAGTCCGTGATGAAAAATTTTAATATATATGTAGATCGTTTATTGTGCGTAATAGTACAATTGTGCTTCTTTATTTCAACTTGTATCTGGGCCTCTTAGCCATGTTGGATCTCAATTTTCTCATCTGTAAGTTGAGGTGCTTGAGATGAGCTCTAAAGGGACTCCCAAATCTAAACTTACTCTATTATTCAGTGATGGGTTCAATTATTCTGAATTCTATTTTTCTCTGACATGTTAAAAACTTGACCCCTTAGGAAGAAAAAAAAGATAATTTTCAACTAACATTAAATCTGACCTAAAGCCATGGACTCCAGAGAATTTATAATATATAGAAAAAAATCACATCCCTATCTTTATTCAATTGTCCTTTTATACTGATTGGGTAGTTGTTTCAATCTGTAATCCTGATGGAGTTAATTAAAGACCGCAAATATAATTTGAAAATGTTTACAGACAGCACATTTTAGGTTGCCAATCCCATCTGTGGACACTGCTATATTAATGACACAACATTTGTTTTAGAGGTCATAGTGCTATTTGCCAGGTTAAACATTTGTAATCTGGATCCAGCTTTAATATACCCTTTCAAAGAAAGCCACAGACTGCTATGCACTCCATCAGCAGTACTCTTCAATCGAATGGTCTGTGAGGATTACAGAGGCACCTAAGCCAACAATAACAAGCACCTTCCATGTGGATGCAAATTAGAACGTTGACATAATAAACTCCTTACTCGGGACAAGTTGGCGTTCAGTACTTGCCACCCCACATCATGTGAAGGCAAAGCTGTTAATAGAATTTGCCCCTAGAGTGACCAAAGGCAGAGCCCAGAGAGCTTCTGCCCCGTTTGTACCCTGTGGTGGTGGTGAGAGTGTGGGTGTAAACTCCCGGTTGCACACTGTCTTCTTATGACCACACAATGGTTAATTTGTATTTCTCCTCTCAAATATCACTTTTAAAGGTCACTCTTCTGTTTGCTAAACTATACATAGGTAAGCAACATCAGAATAGAGCCCTCAGTGTGCATTTGAGGTTTACTATCAATACACTCTTTTCTTTTTTTTTTTTAATTGAAGTACAGTTGATTTACAATATTATATTAGTTTCAGGTATACAACATAATGTTCCAGTACTTTACAGATTGTACTCCATTAAAAGTTATGACAAGATAATGGCTATGATTCCCTGTGCTGTACAATATATCCCTGTTACTTATCTGTTTTATACATAGTGGTTTGTATCTCTCAATCCCATTCCCTAGCATCATACTTTTTAAATGATTTCAAGTATATATTACTTTTTTTGTACTTTTAATGATATTCTAGGACATCTTTGAGTTTATGTAGTGTCTCAGTATTTTTTAGTTTAGTGTAATTTCACATATATTATCTCATCCTCTTTTTTAATATTCCCATGGGATAAGAAAGGTATTTAAAAAAAATAAATTAACAATTATATAGACTAAGATAATAAGACACAAAAAGATAATTCGTCAAAGTTGCAAGGTGAGTTTTAGCAGGATACAATAGCAATAGCAACAACAAAAACAAAAAGACATTGAAACAGAATATCAAAGGAGATAAACGGCTTTTATCAGGCCCACCAGATAACCTCTAAAATCTCAGAATTATAACATATAAAGACAACCAACCAAACAATCAACAATTATTGGGCACTTATGATATGTCCAATTCTATTTTCTAATTTTACAGTACATTATTATTTTACTTATGTTGAGAAATTAACCTTAATTAGTTACTGCCAAAGAGTAGGAAGAGTGTAAAATGCCTTTCCTCTTATAATTGTCTGGAAGCGAGTTCTATCTTTCATTGTACCTACATGGTGACCAGATGCCAAGATGGTCCCAAATGATCCCAGCATGTAATCTCCTCCTCTTGAGTGTGCACTGGCCCAGGGACTTGTGCTAACAAATAGACTATAGCAAAAGTGGCAGAAAGTCACTTCAGTGATTAGATGACATAAGATGGTAACTTCCATCTTGCTAGCAGACCCTCTCCCTTGCTGGCTTTGATGAAGGAAGCTGCTATATGGAGAAGCCATATGAAACTCAGGATGGCTGACAGCCAACATCTAGCAAGGAACTGAGGCCCTCAGGTCAACAACTTTCAAGGAACTGAATCCTGCCAATAAACACATAAGCTTGGAAGCAGATCTTTCCCTAGTAAAGCCTTCATATGAGACCACAGCCTAACTGATAACTTGCTTGCAGCCTGTGAGAAACCCTGAAGCAGAGAATGCAGATAAACTGTGCCTGGACTCCTGACCCACAGAAACTGTAAGATAACAACTGTCTGCTGCTTTAAGTTACTGAGTTTGTAATGATTTGTTATGCATTAGTAGATACCTAATACTGTCTCTGACTTAAAGAAAATGCATTTCAGGTTTGAGATTTATCAATTACTTCAAAGGATGCCTTGGCTTAATTGTTGGCACGGGATAACCCACGACAACTTCATACCCTAAAGATATTCTAGTAAATAACAAGATACTAGAAATCACTTCTCATTTTCATGTCTGAATTAACTTCAGAATAATTACCTATTGTCAACACTACCAGGTGTTATATAAAATGCATTAAAAACTTCATTTGTTAGCTATTCACAGAAGCTTTTTTTCTATATTGAAATATCTATTAAAGTAGAATACTTAACTTGCAAAAATGGTATTTCTCATCTGATTGTAACATATAAAAGTATATGAAATTACAAATCAGATTATTAAATTCATTCTGGATATGTGTTTTGGAAGAGTCGAGTCGCATGTCATGATGTTAAATCTTACTCAGAACTACTTCAAAGGTTTAAAAGCTTCAATGAAATCCCATGGCACTGTCTAATGAATAATGAGGCTATCAATGTCATTCATTGCCATATAACATAGTATTCCTTAAACTTGGATATAAATAGAACTTCTCACGCTTTATCTAAGCTCCCATATACTAATTTTAGTAAACAGTGGTCAAATTTGGGAAAGTTAATGTTCACACTATTCACAGGATTTTGAATTTTACAGTCTTGGATTATATTACTGAACCTCTGTAACTTTTGTACTTTAATGGCTCCTATTTTTAAAAACCTATAATCAGGAGGGAGGGAGACGCAAGAGGGAAGAGATATGGGAACATATGTATGTATAACTGATTCACTTTGTTATAAAGCAGAAACTAACACACCACTGTAAAGCAATTATACTCCAATAAAGATGTTAAGAAAAAAAACCCCAAAACCTATAATCACATACATGAGGACCCTCCATCCACTTTATTATATTAACTACACTTCCCTAAAATGAGTCAAGTTTTTTTTATGTTAGCCATGACCTGCTCAAAATATTCCAGATTCACAATAATAAGATAGTATATTCTCTTCCAGCGTCCTAAGGAGGCTGCCTATTTTACTTGGTCATGGCCTTGCTATATGGTGCGGTTGAATTCACACAGGGCATGAAGCTTGAAAACAGATACACCTAGAATGCACTGTGTGGCTTTGAACAAGATACTTATTTAAGCTTCAGATCTCTCCTCTGTAAAACGAAACAAATTTCCTGTTTTGAAGAGATATAGTAAGTGTACAGGGAGAAAAATGATGTATAAAATTCAAAACTAAGAGTGAAAATGGGAGTGTATAATTTCTTTCCAGATAATTTTATCTATACCTATAGATGCAAGAATATAAAATACTCAAGGGACAATTTTCAGAGAGAAAAACAAACAGAAAGCTTAACTTCTCTGCACAAAGGAAATAAATGGAAATTTTGGAGTGAAAGAGAGTACAGAAGAAAGGAGGTGGGTGTGGAGCAAGACGAGAGAGAGCCAGAACACAGTGTTTAAATTAAGAGGTAGGTGTCCATGGAGATCTGTGGGAAAACACCTGGAAGCAGCAATTCCAGTGATGAGTATGTCTAAGAAACTGCAAAGTGATGCAAGGTAATTGTATTGCCCCGAAACGTAATAGATTTTCTTGAGCAGGAAAATTCTTACTGTGAATGTTGTATGGGGAACTCAAACATAAGGAACACTTGGGAACCACATCTGGCCATCGGGGTTGGTGGGGGGGAAGTACAGCTGATGGGATGAAATGAGACACAATTGATAATGGAACCTTGGGGGAGACAGGAAGCTGGAGAAAGAACTGACTTTGAGAAAGATTACAAGCTACTTAGAGTTGGGGGAGATCAAACACTCAAAGGAATATGGGGGAGAGAGTTTAAACTAATTGTCTGTAAGTCTCAAAGAATAGAGTGATCCCAGCTGACATCTGTATTACTTAAAGATTTAAATTAGCTAGAATAGAGCCTACTTCAGCACTCAATAAACACAATTTGAGATAAACTCAAGGAGTTTAAGGAATTACTTTCCCAATTAGCTGAAAATAAATCAGACAGAAGTAAAGAATTTGACTTATTAAAGAAATTCACCTGTTTGGACTTGAATCATTTCTAATCATTCGATGGATGCATTAATTCAATGGAGGCAACGCTTTCCCAACATACACGTATCACATTTACACTTTAGCTTACAATTTAATTTTCAATTATACCTCAGTAAAATAACAATAAAATACATATAATCAAACAACTTATGCAGTTATATTCAGTATTGTATGCCTATATCTATACACACATATAACTATTAAGCTACAAAGTAAATGCATTGGAATCCTATTATTAGTATGTTCTTACCATGGAATTTATAACACTCTCCAGCCTGTGGGCCCTAGCTGTTCCCTCTCCCAGAATGGCTCCTCTGCTCAAATCTTGTCCTTTATGTGAGGGCTCCCCCAACTACACTCCTTAAAATAGCAGCATTTATTTCTCATGGTTTATTTCTCGAGATTGGAAAGTCCAAGATCAAGTGGCTGGCTGGTCCAGTTCTTGGCCAGGGTCCTCTTCCTGGCTATGTCCTTACAAGGTGGAAAGCGAGAGAGCTCTGTGGGGTCTCTTTAATAAGAGCACTAATCCTATTCATGAGGGCTCCACCCTAGGACCTAATCACATCCCAAAGACCTACCTCCTAATACCATCATCTTGTGAGTTAGAATTTCAACATATGTATTTGGTGAGGGGGACACAAACATTCAGACCATAACACCTCATAAAACCAGATCTGTCCTGCTGTTGCTTTGTAAAGAACTTAGCATATGCTATCACAGATACTTATCTACATGTGGATTGTGTTTAATTGTAGAGTATGATCGTCTCAAGTCCGGGTTCATATCATATTGTCTTTCTATCCTGACTGTGACACACAGCTGTGTGCACAGTGGTCACTCAATAGGTTCCTATGGAAATGATTTGTTGAGAAAGTAATGGCACCAAAGTCCCACGATTCCATCTCACTGCTTTCTCATCCTGTAATACAGGATGAGATACTCATTTTCTTTCTGCCATCCATTCAGAAGGTTTCTTTGGGTTAATAACCAGCGTAGGAAGGAGCAGTTACATTTTTCATCTCACTCTTTTCAAGTCTGAGTTAAACTGTTTATATACTGAGAGGGAGCCTTGTGTCTTGGAAAGAGGGATGCATTTTTTAGCTTTAGGTCTGGAGCAACCACCTAATATTTATATGACTCTGGAGAAATCATTTTCCATCTGTAAGGTTCATTTTCCTTATTTATAAAAGATAAACAAACAAGCAAACAAATAAACCAAAGGGGGTGAGAATCCTGGGGGAGGGTGGTATTTGACCTGGTAGGATCGCAAGCTATTTGGTAATCAGATGAAATTATATATACGAAAGCCTTGACACAGCATAAATGTAAACTGTTAATATTATTTTGAAAAGTTGGAGGATAACTTTATTTATATAACTTTATTTATATATAAACATGGGTAAGCATTACTCTTTAGTTAAATGATTATTATCCCCCAAGTTCACAAATTTAAACTCCAGAATCATAAAGTGATTCAAAGATCAAAAGAAATACACACAAATGCACTCATAATTAGAATGTCATAATAATAAATTTTACTTGCTACTTTTGATTTCTTGGGGTTTAGAAACAAACAACTTGCTCAGCATGTTTTGGCAGAACTTCTTTTTAAAAAACAAGAAGGTTAACTACCAAATTATGAGGACAGCAAATGGAAAAAAACAACAGTAATGCTCCTAAATAAAGATATGAACACTAATTCTATATTGGAAATCAAACTAGTTTGTTTTAAATTGGAGGTTGTGTGGGTTACTTTTTTTATTTACTTCTTATATTGGATAAGTTTTCCAAGAGTCTTATTATACTTAAAAAGGAGTTCCATTTTTTAGTTCTTTCCTCCAAATGTATGAGCATTTTTTTAAAGAAACTCTGTGACGTAGATTGACAGAGAAATAAACATGTTCCTCTATTTTAGTCTTATTTAAATACATGTGGTGCATTAAGGTGTGACTAGCACTAAAAATACACACTCCATGTTAAGAAATTGTATCATTAGGATACAACATGTAGGAATGTAGTAAGAAACTTTCAGTCACTCCGTGTGTGTGAAATAGTATTCTATGGCTATATACTTTTTAACTGAGGACATCAGTGTGTACTTTGTCCACCAACTAGGGAGAAACATAAAGGGAACCAATCTCTGTGGGAGGAAGACTCTTCCAAATAATTCAGATCTAAAGGATTTACCACAAGAATTTCCCAGGGCTCTACTAGTTTTGGGGGAAATCAAAGTGGTAAGTCCATGTCCAACACCCACGTCAGTATTTCTAGGGTCAGTTTATTTTTAAAAAATCCTTTTCATTATCAGGTAAACTGGCAGTTTTCATAGGATTTTATTAGTAAAATCAGTAAAGGCAAAAAAATTGAAATACAGGAAATATTAAAAACAAAAAATCCGCTAGCTTACAGGGCACAGAATGGCTGTGCTAAAATAATTTAAAAGTTGCCTCAGCCTTCCTGAGTGACAGTAGACAAGCACTCTAGTTCCGGTTCTTTCACTGACTGACTTGACTTGGTTGACGCTCAAAGATGATGAGACTACAAACTGAAATAGCTTCAGGAGCTGGTGTGAATCACAGGCCCTCTCAGAAGCTACGTTTGGAATTACGTTATGGATATAAACACATCACTTTGACACTCTGGTTTCAGGGTTGAGTGTATTTCTCCATTCAGTGTCCTCAGCAACCTTGGAGATGGAAGATATTTCCATTCCTGGACCCCAGTTTCCTCCATCGAGTTTCAAATCATTCTTTACTGAACTTGTAGGCAACTTTGCTTTCACTAAGTCTCTCTTATTCCTTAGGCCGTCACTTCTGCTATAAGCCCTGATGTGTTGTTTGGCTTGTTTAAAACTTCTTTAGCCACTGTTTACAAATAACAAATGTTGGCAAGGATGTTGAGAAGAGGGAAGTCTTGTGCACTGTTGGTGGGAATGTAAATTGGTGCAGCCACTATGGAGAACAGTATGGAGGTTCCTTAAAAAACTAAAAATAGAACCATCATAGGATCCAGCAATTCCACTCCTAGGGATATATGTGAAAAAAACAAAAATGCTAATTTGAAAAGATACATGCACCCCAATGTTCATAGTAGCATTATTTAAAATAGCCAAGACACGGAAACAACTTAATTGTCCATCAACAGGTGACTTGATTAAGAGGATGTGGTATGTATATGCAATAGAATATTACTCAGCCTCAAAAAGAATGAGATCCTGCATTTGCACCAACGCGGGTAGACCTAGAGAGTATTATGCTTAGTGAAGTAAGCCACGCAAAGACAAATGTTGCATGTTATCATTTATGTGTGGAATCTAAAAAAATAAAACAAGCAAATAAATGTAACAAAACAGAAACAGACACAGAGATAAAGAGAACAAACTAGTGGTTACCAGTGGGGAGAGGAGAGAGGGGAGAGGGGAGGGGGAAGGGCCAAGATAAAGATAGGGGATTAAGAGGTACCATCTGCTATGAATAAAATAAATAAGTTACAAGGATATATTGTATAGCATAGGGAACATAAGCAACATTTTATAATAATTTTAAATGGAGTATAATCTATAAAAATATAGAATCACTGTGTTGTACACCTGAAACTAATATAATATTGTAAATCAACTATATTTCAATTAAAAATATTATAATGTAAAAAAAAGTTTTCATGAAAGAAGGATTTCATGGTGAAATCCATTTGGAGAAACTGAGTTAAAGTTAAATTGCAGAGTTTCTTAGGTTTTCAGTGTACAGTGTTTATATCTAAGCTAGAGATAAAGTGTGGAGCATTTTCCAGAATTTAATAGTGTAACACTTTTTCTCAATGGAGCGTACCTTGAGGAATGGTGCTCTGGTTGGATGTTATATAATAATAACTCTACTCATGTGCAAAATAAAGCCTTGCAATCCATGTTCACAGTTAGCATGTCGGCTTCATTTGCCAGCTCCTGCTTGTAGCCATGCCATTGGTGTGAGAGGATTGGAAAGTGGGATTGTGGAGTTGGGGATTGGGCACAGTTTTTCAAGGGCCCTGAATTGACCTCATTATCTCCTCATTTTATAGGGCTATTAGAACACTCAGTATTTTTCTAAGACCACTTTTCCTTCTTAGAATTTTTGCTATGTTCCCTAGACCCTCAAATGCTTGAAATGGTATACTCTTATGAGTAGAAGATCTATGAATAGAAGATCTTGTGAATAGAGGATCTATGGACTTTGATTGCCATAAATGTTCAAACTCTTCCTGGTTTTACTTCCCAGATATTCCATTTGATCCTGTGTTGTATTGACATACAATTTCAATCTGTGTAGCTGGACAATTAAATAATTTAAACATGCAATAATAATAACATCTAGGCCTTATGAGTAAAATTGCTCTTTTTTAAAGGATTGCCTTCCAGAATTCTAAAAATTAAATTAAATAATGTGTATTAAGTGTGAAGCATGATACCTGCTACATAGCAACTAATAAATGGTAAGAACTCTTTTTTTCTACGACCAAATCCTAATGACCCAGCTTGTTTTAATCAACCAAAGCCATATTCTCTGGCCATGGCTAATAGAAACCCTTCACTCAAGCTAAATTAAACATATTTTCTTTACTGTCCCAAATAGTAAGTAAGAGGTGGTCACTCCCTCTAAAGAAAGTCAGATAAAAACCTTAACCTGTCTCAGCCTACAAAGGCCCTTTCCTGGAGAATGTCTCTGAACTTAGGCAATCGGAATACCTATTCTGTAACTTTGTTCATTTTGTTTGAATTGTGAGGGTAGGGAACAACTACATTATTTTAGCTTAGCTTTCCTTTGTGAGCCAAGAGCAGTGTGGCAACTTAGAACCTTTTTGCATTTTCCTGTTTTTCCTACTTTGAGCAGATTGGGTTCAAATCAATATATGTGGAATGCCAAATGGCAGGCCATCATTCTGAATTTCTGAAGCTTATAAACTCATTGAAGGCAAAAGGGTGAGTATAAAAATGATTATAATATAAATTGGAGTAAGCTAAGCGAGATATGCCAAAAACCTATGGTAAATTGGAGGAGAGAGATGTTATATAGTGTTGGTGGAGATGAAGACAGACATCTCAACTGAAGTAGCAGGTGTAATTGTCTTGAAGGCTGGATAAGATTTTAACAAATGGAAGAAAGGAATTAAGACATTCCAGATGTGGAAAAACCGAAACATAAAGGAGCTTAAGTAAATATAAAAATATGGAAAAGCAGCCAGTGTATTTGGGTAACAGCTAGCTATAGTAATCAAAATAAAAATAGTATGGTATTGGCATAAAAACAGACACTGGATCAAAGGAAAACAGTAGCGAGCCCAGAAATAAACCCATGCATATAAGGTCACTTAATCTTCGACAAAGTACCAAGAGCATACAATGGGGAAAGGATAGTTTCTGCAAGAAATGATGTTGGGAAAATTGGATATTCACATGCAAAAGAATGAAACCGGGTCCCTATCTTACACCATACACAAAAATCAACTCAAAACGGATTAAAGACTTGAACATGAACCGGAAACTGGTAAAATTCCTAGAAGAAAACATGGACAGTAAGCTCCTTGGCATCAATCTCGGCAATATTTTTTTGGACTTGATGCCCAAAGCAAAGGCAGCTAAAGCAAAAATAAACAAGTGGAACTACATCAAACTAAAAAGCTTCTGCACAGCAAAGAAACTATCAATAAAATGAAAAGGCAACCTATGGAAGGGGAGCAAATATTTGCAAACCATATATCTGTTAAGGAGTAAACACCCTATATACGAGGAACTCATACAACTCAGTAGCAAAAACAAACCAAAACAAAATTTATAAAAATCTGATTTTTAAAAAATGGTCAGAGGACCTGAGTAGGCATTTTTCCAAAGAAGACATACAGATAGCCAACAGGTACATGAAGAGGTACTTAATCATCAGAAAAATGCAAATCAAAACCATAATGAAAAATCAGCTCACATACATTAGGATGCCTGTTATCAAAAAGTTAAGAGATAGCAGGGCTTCCCTGGTGGCTCAGTGGTTGAGAGTCGGCCTGCCGATGCAGGGGACACGGGCTCGAGCCCTGGTCTGGGAGGATCCCACATGCCGTGGAGCAACTGGGCCCGTGAGCCACAGCTACTGAGGCTGCGCGTCTGGAGCCGTGCTCCGCAATGAGAGGCCGCGACAGTGAGAGGCCCGCGCACCGCGATGAGGAGTGGCCCCCGCTTGCCGCAACTGGAGAAAGTCCTCGCGCAGAAACGAAGACCCAACACAGCCAAAAATAAATAAATAAATTTATTAAAAAAGATAAGAGATAGCAAATGCTGGCTAGGACATGGAGAAAAAGAAACACTTTTACACTATCATTGGGAATGTAAGGTGGTACAGTTAGTATTGAAGCCATTAAAAACAGAACTAAATTAAAGAATTAAAAATAGGACTACCATATGATCCAGCAATCCCACTTCTGGGTATATATCCAAGGAAATGAAATCATTTATCTCAAAGAAATATCTGTACTCTCTTGTTCATTGCAGCATGATTCATAATAGCCAAAGAAGTATGGAAACAATTTATGTGATGGTCTACAGATGAATGGATAAAAATGTTTTATATATATATATATATATATATATATATATGTATGTATATATACACACATATATAAATATATAGAAAGAGAGAGAGAAATATTATTCAGCCATAAAAAGGGAAATCCTGCCATTTGTGACAACGTGGATGACCTTGAGCATGTTATGCTAAGTGAAATAAGCCAGACAGAGAAGGAAAAAGGCTGCATGGTATCACTTATATATGGAATCTAAACAAAAAACAAAAAGTTAAATTCATAGAAACAGAGAAGAGAACAGTAGTTGTCAGGGGCTGGGAAGCAAGAAAAATAGGGAGAGGTTGGTAAAAGGGTACAAACTTTCACCAACCTCTCTGAGATATAAGATGAATAAGGTCTGAGGATCTAATGTAACAATGTTGTAAAGTTGAAATTTGCTGAGAGCAGAACTTGTGTTCTCACCAAAAAAAAAAAAAAAAGAAAACAAACAACAGGTAAATATGTGAGGTGAAGAATGTGTTCACTAACAATGCGGATCCTTTCATAAGGTATATGTATATTAAACCATCAAGTTGTACACTTTCAATGTACTACAAATTACCCCAATAAAGCTGAAAGAAATCAAAGACTTAAAAATTAAATGCAGAAAAAAATATACAGAAGATCAAAAATGTATTTCTTGTTCTCTCATAAGATGCTTTTGGATACATTTTTCAACAACACAGGCTAGTAAAACAAGAATGAGAGATCCGTGGAATACAGATAGAAGGATGAGTTAAAGAACGGTGAAGAATTATAGAATTGAACTGTGAGCCAGTTCAAAGAGCAGAAATATGAAGGTCTGAGTGAGGGAAGGACTCAAAAAAAGAGGAGGAAGAGGAGGAGAAAGAAGAAAAAGAAGAAGAAGAAATAATACATTATCAAATGGATGTGACTATTTGAAAACTGAATTGCTGGGCATTTGACAGCCTCTTATAATATTTCAAAAAATTAATTTTAGGTACATCAAAAATTAAAACAATAAAATAGCAGAGTAATTTTATAAGAAATAAAATGTAATAACATATTTTCTGTTGTTTACTTTTAATATTCACATTATAATAATGATGCATTGGAATTTTATTTAACAAAAAAAAATGTGATATAATTATTTTGTAATGGTGCAGTAAAGGGAAGTGGCTCCATAAAAGAAAGTCACTATTCAGTGTTATATAAAAATGGAAGTAAATAGCAGTAATAAAAGAAAAGCAAGTTAAAAGTGGGTCCCTCTGGGGAGCAGGATTGTGGGGATGCTATTTGGGGGTTTTTTTTTTGTTTTAATATAAGCTTTTTAGTAATGATTGCGTTTTTAATCAAATGCCTACATATAAAATGATTTTAATAAAAATAAATTTGACAAAAATAAAAATTCACTTTAAAAAGTCTATAAAACTTCCACATACAGTCATTATAGCTAAATAACTATAACTAATAGGTAAATGGAACAGACAGTGCAGACAATTAGCCATGTAGAAGTCAGAGGATAATCAGCCCTGGTGTCATGAAAATAGATTTTGTAGACAGTGAACAATGAGAAGTTCCTTGCGGCTGGATCACACAAAGAGTGTTGAAGGGGGAGACCGGCAATAGGGCAGGTGGTGATGGGCTTTGAGTATCATGGTGAGTTGTTGGAACTTTATACTGTGGTCAGTAAGAAGCTAGCTTGAGTTGTAAACAGAGGAGAAAGAAAATTAAATTCATTTTTTGGAAAGATACCTGGCACCAAACTGGAAAAGGGAAGGAATTTTGGAACGTAGAATAATAAATAGCTGTTGCAATAGTTTTGAGACATGATGAGGGTCACAGAGGCAGTGGAAATAGAAAAAGATCCAATTCAGGAAATATTTCTGAGATAAAATCAGTAATGCTTCATGAAGAATTGGATGTGGGGAATGAGGGACATATTCTAGGATAAATCTAAGCTTTCTAACAAGGGAAATTGAGAGACTGGTGACCCATATAATTGACCCTAGGAAAAGTGGAAGAGACAATTCTGCTGCTGCAGATATCTGAGAAAATCAATAGAACATGTGTTTCTCCAAAGTAGGTGGCACACCTGGAGAGTTAGTGTGGGCATATGCTTTGCACAGTCAGAAAGTCGGATGAGCTAAAATTAATTTTCTTTATTTCTCCTTAAATGAAGTTACTTTTGTTCATAAAATGTCAATTTCAGTTGTAATAGAAAATGTAACCTTGCTATTTTAATGTAACTCAATCAGACCCTGTTAGATCTCAGTCACCTTTGGGTAACTACTTACACTCTACAAGGACGTCTCCAGCTTCCTTTTCTCCTTCCCTTAAGACCAGAAGGGAGTGATCTAGGTTCAGTAAACCTAGGAAGGAAGCAGAGAGTTAAGTGGTGTGGCTTGTGAATTGTCCTGGCACCAAAGGAAGCGTGTCCATTCTATGGTCCTCACATATCCTTGCTGGCCTCAGCTGGCACTGCTCTTTCTTGCACAGTTGCCTCCATCCCTAGTACATCTGCTGCCAATGTCCATAATCTTGCCACGGCTCCTGCTTCTCAGGGCCATATGTTATGCATTCTAATCTCCCCAATGAAAGTTTAGTTCTTCTCAGCTGGACCTCAAAATTATTTCCACCTCTTGTTCAGAGGGTACAATTCCCCAGCATTTTTCCTGCAACTAGCTCGCACAGGCTGTAATTTTTAAGCCCGCACTCTGGACACCTCCCACAGACAGCAGCTCTGGCACTCAAAATCATGTTGAACTCTAGGTTTCTCCTTAAAAATCAACATACACATGGAAAAAAACACTTTTCTCTTGTAAATTATTGAAAGTTTTCTTTATTTTTCTCTGATTGAACACAATTTATTTCTTAAGGATTTAAGAGCTCACGTTTATTCTCAGTATGGAGTTGTCTGTGAATGTCATACATGGTTACTAGTACTAGTGTTTTTTTAGGGCAAAGATATCAACAGTTAATTATTCTACTTAGGTCTAATGGATCCTTATTTTTCTTTACTAAGCCACTGAACCCATGCATTTATATATATATATACACTTCTCTATATATACAGATATATATGTATACACGGATATATGTATATATATGTGTATATGTGTATACGGATATATATGTGTACATAGATATATATGTATGTGTGCATAGCTATTTCAAGTAAACCAATCACTTTCAGTTACATCCTTTGGTGGGGATGAGTAAGGTCACAATATATGTGAATCTGACAAGTGGAGGCCATGGCAAGAATACGGTTATATCAATAAAAATGCCCTAAGGGCACTAAAGTCTAAGGCAAATCGTTCTGGTTTAGAGGGCAGATCTTCACTGTATTGAAGGTCAGCAAGAACAAATGAAGGCACACACATCAGATACTCCACCTATGATATTTCAGGACACATTATAATCCCCCTGTGTATCCCATGGTTAAAGGAAAGAGAAGGGGATTTGGGGGAGAATTCAAAGTTGACTCAGTAGTTACATGAAACAGACTGCTAAAAATTAGTCATAAAGAAAATCTTTATTTTTTCAAAACATAGAAATAGTATGCATATTCTTCTAACCATAAGAAAATATAAATAGACTTTTTTTTTTTAAACAAGAGCGCAATCTTTTTTTTTTTAAGATTTATTGATTGATTGATTGATTAATTGACTGATTGATTGCTATGTTGGGTCTTCGTTTCTGTGCTAGGGCTTTCTCTAGTTGTGGCAAGCGGGGGCCGCTCTTCGTCGCGGTGCACGGGCCTCTCACTATCGCGGCCTCTCTTGTTGTGGAGCACAGGCTCCAGATGCGCAGGCTCAGTAGTTGTGGCTCACGGGCCTAGCTGCTCCATGGCATGTGGGATCCTCCCAGACCAGGGCTCGAACCCACGTCCCCTGCACTAGCAGGCAGACTCCCAACCACTGTGCCACCAGGGAAGCCCTATAAATAGACTTTAATAGCAAAATGAAATAAAATAGACAATACATAGCCTTCCACCTGGAAATCTAAAAGAAAATGTTTCCTTAAATAATACGTCAAAATGGAAATAAACTACGTAAAAAAATGTATAGAATTTGACAATAATGAAAACTCTAGATATCAACACCTAACATATATAGCAAAATCAGAGAAAATTAATAGCCTCAATCATTCACATTAATAAAAGAAGCATAAACATAAATAAAAATTCAACTAAAGGATTGAGAAAAATAACAACAAAATCAACTGAAAGCACAGAAGAAAAAGGTGAAGATAAAAATAGAATTAATGCATTTTAAAAGCAATAAAAATGATACCAAGAGCAGTTTTTGAAAATGCCAAAGAATGTTAAAAATATAGATCATCTAACTAAATAGAGATATCACAAATACACAAAATACAAATGCTGAGTGAGTAATCACAGACACTTGGGAATTAAAAGAAGTATAAGATATCGTCTTGCTCAAAGTGAAGCAATTATATTTGAAAGTCTAATTAAAGTGAAAATTTGTTTTTACCAAACTACCCAAGAAGAACTAGAGAATTGAAAGGTACCAACAATTACAGAAAAGTATTTAAAGACCCACTCCCGCAACAAAGTAACAGGTCCAACTAGAAAAGCAGAAAACTCCTACCAAAGTTTTAAAAATATGTAACTTTAGTATTATTTACACCATATCAGAGTATTGTAAAAAAGGGAAAACTTTCATTTTTTTTCATAAATCCAGTATAACATTAGCACTAAAGCTGTTAAAGTATAGAAAATTTAATTTTATTTCATAAAAATTTAGCTAGTCCTCCAAGAAAAAAAAAAAAAGCCAAATCAATTGGAAAAGATAAATGAAAAACTGTGAAAAAGGTGTTTTTAATAGATATTCCAGGCAAGAAGCTAATACATTTAATAAACAAAGAGGTTATTCAAATGTAGAAGAAAAAAATAATAATCAAATAGGAAAACAAGTAGACATTTGAAACCATTTAAAATTAATGTTAAAAACCACCCACAAGGGGCTTCCCTGGTGGCGCAGTGGTTGAGAATCTGCCTGCCAATGCAGAGGACACGGGCTCGAGCCCTGGTCTGGGAAGATCCCACATGCCACGGAGCAACTAGGCCCATAAGCCACAATTACTGAGCCTGCGTGTCTGGAGCCTGTGCTCCGCAACAAGAGAGGCCGCGATAGTGAGAGGCCCGCGCACCGTGATGAAGAGTGGCCCCCATTTGCCACAACTAGAGAAAGCCCTCGCACAGAAACGAAGACCCAGCACAGCCATAAATAAGTAAATAATTAAAAAAAAAAAAAAAGAACACCCACAAGATGAGAAATAAAAATTAATCTATTCTGGGATATCATTTTTCTCTAATCAAATATGCAAAAACTGAAAAATATTGATAAAAATACTTTGACCAGGGTATGGATGTGGAGGTAGACTAGAGATAAATTAAGCCATAGCCATTAAAATTTTTAATGCATTTCCCCTTCGACTAATAATTTTACTTTCTATGATTTCAACCTATAGATACATGCACAGCATGCATTTCATCATTAATTTTAGCATTTTTACAGTAACAAAAATGGAAAACAAATGAAATTGTCCATCAATAGGTTATGCTATGTTTACCCATATAAATGTGTACATGCTGTATTCATTCAAAGCAATGAGTCAGGTCTGTGTTTATTGACATGGACTGATTTCCAAAATATGTTAAATGAGAAAAGCAAGATGCAGGACATTGTGCATATGCTATCAATTGTGCTAAAAATTGACAACAGACATATATATGTGTATATATATATATATATATATATATAATTTGCATTGAATGTCTATAGGAAGACATACAAGTAACTTGAGAACAGTTGCCTCTGAGGAATTACTTTGTATTGATTTTACTTTATTTTTAACTTGTTGCATGAAGTATCTATTTCAACAAAGAAAGAAGGAAAGAAAGGGAAGAAAGGGAGGGAGGGAGGGAGGGAGGAAAAATGTAGCTATTGGTGGAAGATAATGAGTTCAGTTTTAGACCATTTAAATATGCGCTGTTTTCAGGACCTCCAGGGACAAATTTTCAGTAAGCAGATGGAATTCCAGTCTAGAGGATGACAAAGAAGGAGAAACTAGAGTTTATAAATTTGTGATTCTTCAATGTGTAATAGACTTTGGAGGCGTGGATAAGATCATCTTGAGAGATATACGAGAATTTCTAAGACAGGAAATGTGGGAAACACAATATTTAAAAAGCAGGCAGAGGAAGAGGGGCCAACAAATGTCACAGATGAGTGGCCAGAGGAAGGGAAACAACAGAGCCAGAGGGGAGAAAGTTTCAACAAAAAAAAAACACATACCCTCCCACGTGTTTAACACCACTGAAAAAGCCCATGGTATATTGTATGAGCAGTGAATGAAGACCAGAACAGAAATTCTTTTGTTCTTATGTTAAATAAGACTACAGTATACCTATGCTTATACTCTGCAGATATAAAATACTACATTTTGAGTTGGTAAAGTAGACTGTATCCTTACTTATGATAATTATTATTTTTGCTCTGTAGGTGACTAACATGGTCCTACAAAAACCTAGCATTTAATCTCATGAATCAAAGGTTGAATAAATATACAATGTTTGACATACTGTAAAAAACAAATAAGCAGCTGTTGAATAAATGTTGAATAAGCACAACATACAAAATATTAATAGTTTAAGAATTATAATATATTCTGTAACAATAAATTAAATCAAGCAGCTATGAAATTGAGAATTAATCAGCTATGAGTGAGAGCTCATATCCTTTCTTATCCCTAATTATAAGCAATGAATTTAAGACTCATGTTAATTTCCCAGCTGTGGTGCAGGGAAGGAGAAAAGGAGGATGGGACGGAGAGAGGAGCTATTCTTGCATCACTACCATCGTGACACACACTATCACACACACACTATCACACACACACAGACATATACACGCAAACATAATAGTACAATTCACAAAGAAAGAATAAGACAAAAAAGAGCATTTTCTAGTTACTATACTACGGGTGACTTAAGATGGCATTTAAATAATAAATAACTATTACAAAGTAAAGGAGGCACTTTGGAAGACATTTTGGCAGTTTCTTACAAAAGTAAACATATGTTTAGCATAAAACCTACTAATCACACTCCTAGGTATGTGAAAACTTATCCTCACAAGAAGCTCCACATGAATGTTTATAGCAGCTTTGTTCATAGTTGCCAAAAATTGGAAGCAACCAAGAGACCTTTCACTAGGTGACTAAGAACCTTAACAAGGACCTGAGAGGTATCTCTTTGATTATTAAGAAAGATAGCGGGGCTTCCCTGGTGGCGCAGTGGTTGAGAGTCTGCCTGCCAATGCAAGGGACAGGGGTTCGAGCCCTGATCTGGGAAGATCCCACATGCTGCGGAGCAACTAGGCCCATGAGCCACAATTACTGAGCCTGCGCGTCTGGAGCCTGTGCTCCGCAACAAGAGAGGCCGTGATAATGAGAGGCCCGCGCACCGCAATGAAGAGTGGCCCCCGCTTGCCGCAACTAGAGAAAGGCCTCGCACAGAAACGAAGACCCAACACAGCCATAAATAAATAAATAAATAAATAAACCCAAAGTTTAAAAAAAAAAAGAAAGAAAGATAGCGATCAAATCAAAATACTTTGAATACTGAGAACCTGACATTATTGTCGAGCCTGTAAGTGCGAAGAAAAAATGCATTTCTTTTCTACATATTTTTAGGCAATTTAAAGAGTTATTTATTTATTTATCAGTTAGTTTTTTTAAAGAGTTTGATTTTGGATAGTTAAGATACCTTACAACTGACTGCAATTCAGGTAGATGTGTACACAAAAGTTTTGTATGAAAATGCTGCTTTTATGTACTTCTTTTTTATCACTGTTTTCATTATTACATAACCAAAATACACCATAGGTCACAGGTCCAAACAAGGCCATCGTCCATTGATAGATTCCCCTAACAATGCCACTGTAAATTAACCTAGTAGTTGATCGGTTTTCCAGTTTTAGAAGCCACTTTAGCTTTGTTGAATGTTAGAAGACATCCTGAACTTTGTGCATTGGATGCACTTCGATATCAGTAAAACATGATTTCCTCAAGGGGGAAAAGGGCTTTGGCCATAAGATAACTCTTACCAAAGTTTTGATGAGTTAAATGTAAATGAATCAGAAACGTATTATATTTCACTTGAAATATACAGGGATTTAAAAATTAAGGGGAAAAAGACTTGGCAAAATGTGTTTTGAAAAAAATTGTCTGGATATTCTCAGAATTCTAACTGCCACAAGTTTTGCCTATCCTTAATTTTTATAGTTTGACATTTAATCATGGAATCTGGTGGAACAGTATTGAAGATTTGGGGGGAAAGTGGGCTACAAACTAATTGCCATTTAGTCAGCAACACTGTGTTTTTTGTAATTAGCTGTCTAACAAAACTTAAATCTACATTCGCAGCAACAGGTTTTCTATTTTGACCTGGGTTCACATGTTGCTTCTTCCAGTTACCAGCTGTTTGACCTTGAGCAAGTGACTTAATATCTCTGGGCCTCAGATTTCTTATCTTTAAAATGAATGTAATTATATAATATTACCTAGATATACAATATACTTAAGAGCCTTGGGACATAGTAAGTATTCAATAAATATTAACAACTATTGGATAGCACAACTGCTTTTGTTACCGAAGACAAGACACTTCTAAATAACTTTTCTTTCTTAATTCCTACTGAAATTGTAGGAGTTAACCATCCAGACTCTAGTTATGGTGTATGGCTTCAAGCCCCCACCCAGTTTTATTTCTGAATTCTCCTGTTCTTTATCTCCACTCTATATTTTTCCTGTGAGGCTGCTCTTACATTCCATCTGCAGAGGAGGAGTTGTGGTCTACATCTGTCTGGGCATTTGGGATCAGGCACTATTCCTCTGCCCCTGCCATCCCATGGCTTACCACACTGCAGTAGCTCCACTCCTGGTTCCTTGTAATGCTCTTTCTGGGGAAGAGGGGTCCCATCACAACACCTCCCCCGCTCCAACCCTTGTCATCACCAGTAGAAGCGTCAATACTAGAAAGAAAAGCAAAATCTCATCTTGAGGTGGTACCTTTTCCCTGAGATGGTGCTCAAAACTGATCTTTTATTATTCACTCATTTATTCATCAAATATGTATTGAGGATATAACAAATGATTTGATCTATTATAGAAACCACATTTTATGAAAGACAGGTAAGTTAATTTATCATTGCCATTCAAAAATGTGCAATCTAGCTGAGGAGATGATAGATCCATAAATCATGATGTTATAGTGCAATCTACCTTTAAAGGATGAACTGAGGGGAAAAGACAGTGGTGCTGGAGAAGAGGATAGTGAAGGCTGAGAGCTCTCTGCAAGCTGCAGGGATCCAGAAAGACCCTGGAAGACGTGGGACTTGAAAACTAGATCTCGTGAAGTCAGACAGTTATTAAATAGATTAAGGAAGGAGGCAAGGACATTCTGAAAGTCAGAAGATGCAACCTGAGAATAAAGTCAGGGAATTTACATGGGACAGTAATAACATATAGCTGGAAAGAACACAGTAAGAAAATGCACCCTAATGTTTTTTAGGATGGTCTGCATATGGGGAATAAATACACACACACACACACACACACACACACACACATATATATACAAAATTCCAGTGGAATTAAATGTTCATGGGTCTTAATTTTGGTTCTCTGAGAGTTTGAACATTGACCTTAACTCTCCTGACGGTTTTCACCCAGGTACATGAACATTGTGTGCAAATAAACTCCAAATGACCCACTTGACACACCGTAGGTCCCAAATTCTACATGTATTCTGGATGCTGACTCCCTCCTGCTCCTTCCTCCTGAACCTCAAATACAGAGACTTTGCAAAAATTATCCTTGGCCCTTTCACTTATTCTGGTTTCCAACACAATTCTTAAAGCCCATGAAAATGAATCTCTCAACACTGCACCCTGTGAGCAAGTGAAGCTAAACTAACACAAAGGGAAAAATAAGTATACTTTTTAGTGCTTGTTATCATTGGTGGATTTGTTTTCTGGTTTGGTTGCTCTCTTCTTTCTTTCATTCTTTTTAAAATTACTTTATTTTTTTATTTTTAATAATTTTTTTCTATTTTAATAACTTAATTTTATTCTTTCTTTCGCTTTCTCTCTTTCATTCTTCCTTCCTTCCTTCTTTCCTTCCTTCCTTCCTCTCTTTCTTTCTTTCTTTCTTTCTTTCTTTCTTTCTTTCTTTCTTTCTTTCTTTCTTTCTTCTTTCTTTCTTCTCTCTCTCCCTTTTCTTCTGAGCTGTGTGGCTGACAGAGTCTTGGTGCTCTGGCCGGATGTCAGGCCTTAGCCTCTGAGGTGGGAGAGCCGAGTTCAGGACATTGGTCCACCAGAGACCTCCTGGCCCCACATATTATCAAATGGAGAAAGCTCTCCCACAGATCTCCATCTCAATGCTAAGACCCAGCTCCACTCAACGATCAGCAAGCTGCAGTGCTGGACACCCCATGACAAACAACTAGCAAGACAGGAACACAGTCCCACCCATTAGCAGAGAGACTGCCTAAACTCATAATAAGTTCACAGACACCGCAAAACACACTACTGGACATGGTCCTGCCCACCAGAAAGACAAGATCCAGCCTCATCCACCAGAACACAGGCACCAGTCCCCTCCACCAGGAAGCCTACACAACCCACTGAACCAACCTTAGCCACTGGGGGCAGACACCAAAAACAACGGGAACTATGAACCAGCAGCCTGTGAAATGGAGACCCCAAACAGAATAAGTTAAGAAAAATAAGAAGACAGAGAAATACACAGCAGATGAAGGAGCAAGGTAAAGACCCAACAGACCAAACAAATGAGGAGGAAATAGGCAGTCTACCTGAAAAAGGATTCAGAGTAATGAGAGTAAAGATGAGTCAAAATCTTGGAAATAGAATGGAGAAAATACAAGAAACGTTTATCAAGGACCTAGAAGAACTAAAGAGCAAACAAACAGTGATGACCAACACAATAAAATAAATTAAAAATTCTGTAGAAGGAAGCAATAGCAGAATAACTGAGGCAGAAGAATGGATAAGTGACCTGAAAGACAAAATAGTGGAAATAACTACCACAGAGCAGAAAAAAGAAAAAGGAATGAAAACAATTGAGGACAATCTCAGGGACTTCTGGGACACATTAAATGCACCAACATTCCAATTATACAGGTCCCAGAAGAAGAAGAGAAATAAAAGGGACTGAGAAAATATTTGAAGATATTATCAATAAAGATTTCCCTAATATAGGTAAGGAAATAGTCAATCAATTCCAGGACGCACAGAGAGTCCCATACAGGATAAATCCAAGGAGAAACATGCCAAGACAAATATTAGACAAACTATCAAAAATTAAATACAAGGAAAAAATATTAAAAGCAGGAAGGGAAAAGTAACAAATAACACACAAGGGAATCCCCATAAGGTTAATAGCTGATCTTTCAGCAGAAACTTGGCAAGCCAGAAAGGAGTGGCAGGACATATTTAAAGTGATGAAAGGGAAAAACCTACAGCCAAGATTACCCTACCCAGCAAGGATCTCATTCAGATTCGACGGAGAACTTAAAACCTTTACAGACAAGCAAAAGCTAAGAGAACTCAGCACCACCAAACCAGCTCTAAGACAAAGGCTCAAGGAACTTCTCTAGGCAGGAAACACAAGAAAAGGAAAAGACTTACAATAACAAACCCAAAACACTTAAATAAATGGTAATAGGAACATACATATCAATAACAACCTTAAATATAAATGGATTAAATGCTCCAACCAAAAGACATAGACGGGCTGAATGGATACAAAAACAAGACCCATACCTATGCTGTCTACAAGACACCCACTTCAGACCTAGGGAAACATACATACTGAAAGTGAGGGGATGGAAAAAGATATTCCATGCAAAAGGATATCAAAAGAAAGCTGGAGTTGCAATTCTCATATCAGAAAAAAATAGACTTTAAAATAAAGACTATTACAAGAGACAAAGAAGGACACTACATAATGATCAAGGGATCAATCCAAGAAGAAGATACAACAATTGTAAATATTTATGCACCCAACATGGGAGCACCTCAATACATAAGGCAAATGCTAACAGCCATAAAAGGGGAAATCGACAGTAACACAATCATAGTAGGAGACTTTAACACTCCACTTTCACCAATGGACAGATCATCCAAAATGAAAATAAATAAGGAAACACAAGCTTTAAATGATACATTAAACAAGATGGACTTAATTGATATTTATAGGGCATTCCATCCAGAAACAACAGAATGCACTTTCTTCTCAAGTGCTCATGGAACATTCTCCAGGATAGATCATACCTTGGGTCACAAATCAAGCCTTGGTAAATTTAAGAAAATTGAAAGTGTATCAAGTATCTTTTCCGAACACAACGTTATGAGACTAGATATCAATTACGGGCAAAAATCTGTAAAAAATACAAACACATGGAGGCTTAACAATACACTACTTAATAACCAAGAGATCACTGAAGAAATCAAAGAGGAAATCAAAAAATACCTAGAAACAAATGACAATGAAAACATGATGACCCAAAACCTATGGGATGCAGCAAAAGCAGTTCTAAGAGGGAAGTTTATACCAATACTATCCTACCTTAAGAAACAAGAAACATCTCAAATAAACAACCTAACCTTGCACCTAAAGCAATTAGAGAAAGAAGAACAGCAACAACAAAAAAAATGCCTGCAAAGTTAGCAGAAGGAAAGAAATCATAAAGATCAGATCAGAAATAAATGAAAAAGAAGTGAAGGAAATAATAGCAAAGATCAATAAAACTAAAAGCTGGTTCTTTGAGAAGATAAACAAAATTGATAAACCGTTAGCCAGACTCATCAAGAAAAAAAGGGAGAAGACTCAAATCAATAGAAGTAGAAATGAAAAAGGAGAAATAACAACTGACACTGCAGAAATACAAAGGATATGAGAAATTACTACAAGCAACTATACGCCAGTAAAATGGACAACCTGAAAGAAATGGACACATTCTTAGAAAAGCACAGCCTTCCGAGACTGAACCAGGAAGAAATAGAAAATATAAACAGACCAATCACAAGTACTGAAATTGAGACTGTGATTTAAAATCTTCCAACAAACAACCCCAGGATCAGATGGCTCCGCAGGTGAATTCTAGCAAACATTTAGAGAAGAGCTAACACCTATCCTTCTCAAACTCTTCCAAAATATAGCAGAGGGAGGAAGACTCCTAAACTCATTCTATGAGGCCACCATCACCCTGATACCAAAACCAGGACAAAGATGCCACAAAAAAAGAAACCTATAGGCCAATATCACTGATGAACATTGGTGCAAAAATCCTCAACAAAATACTAGCAAACAGAATCCAGCAGCACATTAAAAGGATCATACCCCATGATCAAGTGGGGTTTATCCCAGGAATGCAAGGATTCTTCAATATATGCAAATCAATCAATGTGATACACCATACTAACAAATTGAAGGAGAAAAACCATATGATCATCTCAATAGCTGCAGAAAAAGTTTTTGACAAAATTCAACACCGATTTATGATACAAAACCCTTCAGAAAGTAGGCATAGAGGGAACTTACCTCCACATAATCAGGACCATATATGACAAACCCACAGCCAACATTGTTCTCAATGGTGAAAAACTGAAACCATTTCCACTAAGATCAGGAACAAGACAAGGTTGCCCACTCTCACCACTATTATTCAACATAGTTTTGGAAGTTTTAGCCACAGCAATCAGAGAAGAAAAAGGAATCCAAATTGGAAAAGAAGTAAAACTGTCACTGTTTGCAGATGACATGATACTATACATAGAGAATCCTAAAGATGCTAACAGAAAACTACTAGAGCTAATCAATGAATTTGGTAAAGTAGCAGGATACAAAATTAACGCACAGAAATCTCTTGCATTCCTATACACTAATGATGAAAAATCTGAAAGAGAATTTAAGGAAACACTCCCATTCACCATTGCAACAAAAAGAATAAAATACCTAGGAATAAACCTACCTAAGTAGACAAAAGACCTGTATGCAGAAAAGTATAAGACACTAATGAAAGAAATTAAACACGATACTAACAGATGGAGAGATATACAATGTTCTTGGATTGGAAGAATCAACATTGTGAAAAATGACTATACTACCCAAAGCAATGTACAGATTCAATGCAATCCCTATCAAACTACCCATGGCATTTTTCACAGAACTAGAACAAAAAATTTCACAATTTGTATGGAAACACAGAAGATCCTGAATAGTCAAAGCAATCTTGAGAAAGAAAAACGGAGCTGGAGGAATCAGGCTCCCTGACTTCAGACTATACTACAAAGCTACAGTTATCAAGACAGTATGGGGCTTCCCTGGAGGTGCAGTGGTTGAGAGTCTGCCTGCCAGTGCAGGGGACGCGGGTTCGAGCCCTGGTCTGGGAGGATCCCACGTGCCGCGGAGCAACTAAGCCCATGAGCCACAACTACTGAGCCTGAGCGTCTGGAGCCTGTGCTCCACAACAAGAAAGGTCGCGATAATGAGAGGCCCGCGCACTGCGATGAAGAGTGGCCCCCACTTGCCGCAACAAGAGAAAGCCCTTGCACAGAAACGAAGACCCAACGCAGCCATAAATAAATAAATAAATTAAAAATTAAAAAAAAAAAAAAAAAAAAAGACAGTATGGTCCTGGCACAAAAACAGAAATATAGATCCATGGAACAGGATAGAAAGCCCAGAGATAAACCCACACACATATGGTCACCTTATCTTTGATAAAGGAGGCAAGAATATACAGTGGAGAAAAGACAGCCTCTTCAATAAGTGGTGCTGGGAAAACTGGACAGCTACACATAAAAGAATGAAATTAGAACACTCCTTAACACCATACACAAAAATAAACTCAATATGGATTAAAGACCTAAATGTAAGTCCAGACACTATCAAACTCTTAGAGGAAAACACAGGCAGAACACTTCATGACATAAAATACAGCAAGATCCTTTTTAACCCACCTCCTAGAGAAATGGAAATAAAAACAAAAATAAACAAATGGGACCTAATGAAACTTAAAAGCTTTTGTGCATCAAAGGAAGCCATAAACAAGATGAAAAGGCAACCCTCAGAATGGGAGAAAATATTTGCAAACGAAGCAACTGACAAAGGATTAATCTCCAAAATATACAAGCAGCTCATTCAGCTCAATATCAAGAAAACAAACAATACAATCCAAAAGTGGGCAGAAGATGTAAATAGACATTTCTCCAAAGAAGATATACAGATTGCCAACAAACACATGAAAGGATGCTCAACATCACTAATCATTAGAGAAATGCAAATCAAACTACAATGAGGTATTACCTCACACTGGTCAGAATGGCCATCATCAAAAAATCTACACACAATAAATGCTGGAGAGGGTGTGGAGAAAAGCGAACCCTCTTGCACTGTTGGTGGGAATGTAAATTGATACAACCACTATGGGGAACAGTATGGAGGTTCCTCAAAAAACTAAAAATAGAACTACCATACGACCCAGCAATCCCACTACTGGGCATATACCTTGAGAAAACTATAATTCAAAAAGAGTCATGTACCACAATGTTCATTGGAACTCTATTTACAATAGCCAGGACATGGAATCAACCTAAGTGTCCATCGACAGATGAATGGATAAAGAAGATGTGGCACATACATACAATGGAATATTACTCAGCCATAAAAAAAAACAAAATTGAGTTGTTTGTAGTGAGGTAGATGGACCTAGAGACTGTCATACAGAGTGAAGTAAGTCAGAAAGAGAAAAATAAATACCGTGTGCTAACATATATACATGGAATTAAAAAAAAAAAAAGGTTCTGAAGAACCTAGGGGCAGGACAGGAATGAAGACGCAGACATAGAGAATGGACTTGAGCACACGGCGGGGGGGCAGGGTAAGCTGGGATGAAGTGAGAGAGTGGCATGGACATATATACACTACCAAATGTAAAATAGATAATTAGTGGGAAGCAGCCGCATAGCCCAGGGAGATCAGCTCGGTACTCTGTTTCCACCTAGAGGGGTGGGATAGGGAGGGTGGGAGAGAGATGCAAGAGGAAGGAGATATGAGGATGTATGTATATGTATAGCTGATTCACTTTGTTATACAGTAGAAACTAATACACCATTGTAAAGCAATTATACTCCAATAATATGTTTAAAAAAAAGTAAATAATTTAACCAAAGGAAAATGAATCTCTCTTTAATTATCTCCATATAGTTTCCAAAAGTTTGCTTATTTGAGTTAAATTTTTATGGATCTCCTCTCATCAGGACAAAATGAAGTAAGGAAATTTACAAACATATGTGATTTAATGCAAGGAGGGAGCAAATGACAAAGGTGGCTATGGTCAGTTGGATATTGTCAGCATTTCTAGGTGAAAGAATATACTTTTATTAAAGAAGTGACATATCAATTGATTAATTAATTGTTTTTTAAAATTTTAGTGAGATAAATCTAACTTGAAGAAATTTTAACAAAGAATTTTACAAAGGTTTATAGAAGTCCAAGAAGAATTGTATCACTATTCAGAAGAATGTTGTCAACTTTGCAAATGCATTATTTGTACATGCTATATCTTTGGCCTGGCTTGCCCTTCCCTTTAGCTGGTGAAATTCTTATCATTTGCCATTCATTTTATGATCTACCTTTTCTTCTTTGATAGCATGCCCATCTGGAATTCAGTACAATTCTGTATCTCATAAACACTGAGATGTCCTCTGTTAATGATTTTTTAAAACGGAAACATAACAACTCAAATCTGACTTTCTCTTCACCTCTGTTCTTCATGGTTGAAGGATAGTTTGTCTTGAAATCTATCAGTTTCTTAGTTATGTGAAAAAGGAGGCTCATTAGAGAGCCAGTAATGTTTCCAGGCAGATATGGAAGTTTTAGGATTGGAAATTATGATCCTCATCAGACTGAGATACACGTTGAGATATAATATGGTCTTCTTTAGGTTAAGATCACACATTAATTATAAAAGCGATGAATCCAAGGGGGATTAATTAATTACTTCATGCACGCATGCAATCAGTCTTTTAGTCTTCATTTAGTACCTATATATTGAGACATGGCACTAAGAAAAATGAAAAGTTATTATAATCACTTAAAAATTATCTAAACACATGATATAGGAGCGTAGATTTGCTTGCCATTAAAGAATTTGAGAATTTTGGTCAGAATTCTCAGGGAAAAATCTGAGATCACTGAATAGAGATGAGGCATCTACAATGAAAACATAAAAATAATATTTTAATAGTTTGCTCAAGGTGAAAGAGACTATCGCTCTTCCAGGCTTTCAATAGTTTTTTTCATTGGCAGGATTTTTACTAAGAATCTTGCAAGTCAGGTTCAATACTTGCCCATAAAAAGAAAGAAATTGACATCATGACTTTTCAATTTTCATTTATTTCCTTCTGAGATTTTTGGCTAAAGTTGAATCATAAAGTATTTAGTTGTTTTGATTATTATTTTTTAAGTAAGGCGATTAGACTATGCAGTCTTACTGAGATTTAATTAATCAGATCTAAGACATTGGGGAATTCAACCTATTGATTTCACCCCTTGTATTTAAGATTATAATTCCTTTTCCTCACTACTGACCCTGCTACGTTGGTCCCTGACAAGGGTCCTTCTGCCTGCTGTCACTCGTGCCAGTAGAATGAGACTGAGTTCGGTTCAGAAGCAAAGCTTTATTCTTTGATCAAAGAATGAGGACGTGCGAGCTCATGCTCTAGAGCACACACTCTCTGCTCTCCGTGGGTGGGGCTGATTTATCCCCGGTCTTGTCATCCTGGGATGGAGCAGAGTTCTAGCTGGGCTGGCACAGCTGTGTTGCTCCAGGCTCCAGATATTAGTGCTGTCTCTGCACACGGCCCACTGAGTTGAGGTGCTGGCACGGCCATTTGGCACCAGGAACGCTGGTCTGAGTGCCAGGTTTGAGGCCTCTGCACGCGGCCTGTTAAGAGCAAGTGAAACTAGACAGAGCACAAAAGAAAAAAAGGTCAGACTTTATTTTATTACCCAGATTCTATTTTTATTCCCCGGGAATTGTTAATGGGCTTTGCTGGTGACCCTAACTTTGTAAAATGATTAAAGATTTTTATTTTTTTCAAAGTTAACTGACAAAGTTTATAAAACTAATTATAAGGTCTTCTCTTGATAAAACAGCATAAACAGAGCCACAAAACTCTCTGTATTGAAAAGCTACTGAAAATATACCCTTTTTTGTTTGTTTTTCTCCACTCAGCATAATTATTTTGAGATCCATCCTTGCTGTGTCATGTATAGCATATACTTCGTTTACATAAAACTCCACTAAAATACCCACAGAAAGCCAATCACAGGTTGCCTAGGAACAAGAAGGGGGGCAGAGGAAGCCAGGACGAAAGAGCAGAGGAAACTTTGGGAGCCATGGAGACATTCCTTATCTTAATCATGTTGATAGTTTCATAGGCATATTCATATGCCAGCATTTATCCAATTGCGTAATTTAAATATGTGGAGTTTATTGTATGCTAATTATAGCTCAGAAAAGCTATTAGAACATTAAAACTTATGAAAATAAGTTTTCCACACTTTTTTTAGAGAAATTTCTCCAATACGTCCAGTCTATTAAATTCATTCATTGCTATCTTATTTTCAAAAATTTTGCCTCCCAGAGTCTATAAAAACAAGAAAACAAAAGAGTCAAAAATTTCACTATTGATACATGCGCTAACACACCTCCAGATGCCAAAACCTCGATCCAATTTATGGCTCATTTTTAAGAACTAATAAAGCTGAAAATAATGACTTATGCCCAACAAAAAAAGCATAATAACCCCCTAAATATAAAATGTATTGCTATGTGGTCAAGTTCTAGCTTTTGTAATATTTGAGGCCACCTGCTTCGGTTAAAGTCCTTTCCATGAAAACACTGTCAAAATTGAAACCAAGAGAAACCATGGCTAATTGTAGTCATCAGAATTTCTCCCCTGAGAATATCCAGCTTGTATTAAATATCAGTTCTTTCACTGACACCATCAAAATTAATAACTAGCTTAATCAATAACTAGCTTATAATGCCTTAATTTCAAATTTTAAAAAATCTTGGAGTATTTTGCCATGCATTGGTATTACTATTAAAATATATTTATGTATTATTAGAAAATTTAAATAAATTTTCATAGTAACACCAATAGTATATTATGGTAATACTAATATATTTGATTTTAAAACATGTTGTGCAGTCTTACCACATGGCTTTTGGGCTAGTGGATGCTTCTGGCCAAGAGAAATTGCTCAAATTTTTTTTTTTTTTTTTTGGTTTTGTTTTTGAAATGCCCCTCATGTCTTGGATGCAGCCTACCTTAACAGTCTCAGCTGCGGTCTCTCTCTCATGGAACCCTTGCTTCAATCACATAATGATATTTGCTGTTTCACAAATGGACTATGGATTTTTCCAGTTCTATCCCTTTCCCTATGCTGTCCTCTATCCCAAGTCACAAAACATACCTCGGAAAACATTTTTCAAGAACCAGATTTAAATGTTGAATGAAATAATTTAAGTCAAAAAAAAAAAGTGTCCAGTGGCTCTATATAACGTAACTATACCATAAATGGTAGTTAAGTAATATTTTTCACTATTCCTTCTCAGCTTTTGCATAGAATGGAATTATCATAGCATATTTGGTATGCATTTTAGTTATTTTTTGGTGTGTGTAAACTCCTATTAGGCTCTATCCTTGCAAAGTACAGGGACAGACTACATCTAATGCCTAATTGCATTATGCCTGCTACTAGTCACCTAATAAATACTAGCTTGATTTAGTTAACTTGAAATTTATAAAGGGTTTGGAGATGTTCCATGCCTCCTAGGGCACATCATCGTGGTGGAATATAAGATATCCGATCACTCCCTCCAGTTTTTCGCTTTTGTTACAAGCAGGCAACTGACCCAAGTACAAGAGTATTAAGAAGATGAGATGCATTTGCACACTTAGGGAAGAACTTGTATCAATTACAGTCTGGCTCCATCAATCCCAAATTTTCCTGGGTCAGGAGTAGAAGTTCATTTGTCAGTGGATCATATTCTAGATAGTGACTTAGGTCCACTGCAATGTGACATCGAGTTTCAATTCAAGCTCAAGTATAACAAAGTTAGAGTTGGAATTTCAAAAAATCAACAAGGAGGGCTTCCCTGGTGGCGCAGTGGTTGAGAATCTGCCTGCCAATGCAGGGGACACGGGTTCGAGCCCTGGTCTGGGAAGATCCCACATGCCGCGGAGCAACTAGGCCCGTGAGCCACAATTACTGAGCCTGCGCGTCTGGAGCCTGTGCTCCGCAACAAGAGAGGCCGCGATAATGAGAGGCCCGCGCACCGCCATGAAGAGTGGTTCCCCACTTGCCGTAACTAGAGAAAGCCCTCGCACAGAAACGAAGACCCAACACAGCCATAAATAAATAAATAAATAAATAAAAATTAAAAAAAAAAGAGTATTTAAAAAAATAAATAAATAAAATAAATAAAAAAAATCAACAAGGCTATCAAATACTGAATTAATATAGGGCTATTACAGAAAAAGCAGGTAAACAGTGTTCTGAGGTTTTTCTGAATATCTACATTTCTCCAATTTCCTTCAAGGAAGCAGGTGTAATATGGGTGTTTCTTTTTGAAATTTCTGATGGTCGTGCAACATTTCAATATTCATTCAATATTTATCAATATCTATCTATCTATCTATCTAAAACTTAGTCTCCATTTTCATTAAATTTGCTATCCAGTGGAGGAAACAGACAAAAAAGTTAACTAACGAATTACTAAAATAGTAATAAATTGTCCTATGAGGAAAAAAATGAGATCAAATATAGAAAATAGGCAGAGACAACTTTAGAAAACATGGCCAGGGAAGGTCTAATTAAAGAGGAACTATTTAAATGGAGTTCTGAAGGATGAAAGGTAATTCATGGAAAAGTCTGGAAATAAGAGTCTCAAGCTGAGGAGAAGAATAGGTCCAGAACTGAGGATGGAAAGTCCATAAACAACTTTCTGGACTATTGTTAGCTTAGGGTATGCTATAAGATGGGCAGATCTACCCAAGAAATTGCTATCTTTTCTTTAAGAACAAAGACCAGATGGAACAACCAAAACTTCTTGAGAGATTTCTACGGATCAGACACTCTTTGAAGTCCTTTATATATAACTTTTTAAATCATCCCAACAATCCTATGAGAGTGTTATTACCCCCATTTTATAGATGAGGAAACTGAGACACAATGAGGATAAATAACTTCCCAAAGTATCAAAGCTGGATTCAAACAAGGTTTTTGTCTTCAGAGTCCATACCACTATGCAATTTTGTATCCTCTGTGTTCTGTAGCTTTCGGAAAGCTAATATGAAAATATCATAATCAAGCTTACTTGGACAGTAATGGGATGGGCCAGAAGAGGATATGATGGGATGAACTAAAAGTCCACAGAGGCCTCTCTCCCACACACTCCATTCCCTTACTTATCCCCCTCCAGGACTGAGGGTAAAAATAATTGGAGCATCAGGGCTAGTGCATTAGTCCAGTAGATATAAATATGAAGAGAGATACAGAAACTGTTAATAAGGCATTTCACATTCTGGTGCCCAGAAGCTCATCTATTTAGCAGTGGTGGTTTGAGCCAAACAGGCAGAGAATCAGTCTGAGGGTTCAATTTTGATTGTATATGTGTGATTTCACATATTTTTTTACAATTGATAATAGCCACATAGTCATAGGATGGCTGGAGTTCAGAGATGGAATGTTTTTCAGTGGGAGAATTAGAAGAACAAATTAGGAACCCGGTCAATGGAGACCTAAGAGCAAAGGGGAAATCCATGAGAAAAGATGAGCTCAAATATTAGAGAACTGGAATACAAAGGTTCTAGACTGATCAGTAGTATTATGGAAGTTAAATTATTACTGGTCTAAGTTTCTTTATTGTCTTCTTGTCTAGGTAGAAGGCCCCAGACCTTAAATATTAGTATATATGTTAACTAACCAAATCTGAGAATCATGACACTTAAAGACTGAAAAGCAGTTGATACAGTTGATACTATAGGGTACCAAAGCAGAGGCTATCCAATGTATAAACATATTTTGAGACCCACCATGTACCAGGTAATGGGATGCCTCTTTTGTGGCTATCTCCTCGGAGAAGCCAATGGAGGGATAAATGTACCCCTTAGACTCTTCTTGACTGTTCCTCCCCAAGCTGGGTCCTTATACATAGGAAGATAAGTAGGCACAGTAAATACTTTAATTAAAAATAAACTACAGCAATCATTGTACACAACATGTGCTTTCTGCCAGTTAGATATTCCTAAATGGACCTAAGCCAAAATTTTGAGAGTATAGAACAATAAAAGAACCAAGATGCATGAGAGCATTAGAGATTGCCAGGATAAGAGGCCATCACAATGTCTCATAAGTCTTTCTCTTTACTCATCCCAACTCACATTCCAGAAATCTCCAGTCTATTCTTCTATCGCCTTGTCCTGCCACAGGTGTTGAATCTGTGTGGAGAAAAGGGCAACACATTCAAGAAGATAGCTTTTCCCACCTACACTCATAGAGAAAGTAAGTGTGGCCGACCCCACTGGGAAAACTTCCCTGACTCTCTTCATTACCCACAACATCCAAAGATGCTATTTTTTGTGCTGCTATTAGCTGAGATTACAGAAAGTGCCACAAAAATGTCCCCAAGATAGCTGTATGTGCAGAAGGATGGAATATGTGGACAGTGTATTATCTATAGTGTGTGGAAAATCTCATGTATGTACTCCTTAGAAACAGCGTGCCAACACTGACAGTAACACCAACTGAGAAAGGGAGACTGGGGTAATTAAAACAATGCTCCACGCAGGGCCTGAGCATGGCCTCAGCATCGTGTTTAAACTTAGAGCAAATCATTTACGCACTGCAACACTTTTCCAATCACTGTTTCAATAAAGTAAACGGCTCCTTAAAGAACATGAAGAGCTAATGGAATTTTAGAGAGCAAAATCTGTCCAGTTTTCGATTCAATGTGGTGCAGAAAGTGAGGAAACGGGAACCAATGTATTAAAATCAGGTGAGTCCACAGACATAGCTGCCATGGGAGGCTGAGGGAGAGTCCCTTGCTTTTTAAGTTCTCAAATAATGAATGGACTAATATCCTGAATTCAGACATGCATTATACACAGGTCAAAGAGAGTATAAACTTTTTTTCCCTCTAAGCCAGAAGCTGGTTCTCTACCTTTTGAAAAATTATTGAGTACAAGCAGGCACTAAGACCTCTGCTCAGGAACCCGCCAAACTGCAGGCCGTGGTTAGTGGAAATGCTTATTTGTTCTGGGAAGCAAAACTAGTGGGAGAAAAAAGGGCAACTTTTAAACAAAATACTAAAAAGAAACAGATCTGAGGCATCTGGTGAAACTGAAACTTTTAATCCAAAGAAGACAATAATGACTGAATGGAAAATAATCTTCATACTCATATTTTGATTTCAAACATTGGAAATTCTTTTATGGTCTAGAATTGCTGCCATCGCAGTGGATAATTGTGCTCGATCGGCAGTTGTTTATTGAAGTTATTTCTTCTCTTAACCTCAGGTTAACTGATCGCAGCAAAAGAATTAGTTGGGGAAATTACTTCAAAGATAACTGTTTCAAATGAAAGCCCGTGAGCTAATACTGGGCTCCTTTGGCTTCCAGTGGAAGAACGATCCCATTACAAAACAAGGGAGAGAACTCTGCCCAGGCATGGCTACTTTCAGCGACTAAGCCCTGCTCAAGAACATCTCTTCCGGGTACTGATGTGATCTTACTAGCGAACAGGCTGGCTTACGTTTAAGGGGAAATATCAGTGTAGATATGTGTCCATTCATAATCCATGTCCAAAAATGCCATGTTGTTCCCCATTGGGCAAATCCAGGTGGGAAAAAAAAGAGACACTACGAATTAGAAGTAGAAAGATAGACTTTCTAACCTATTGCTCATATTGAGCAAGGTGCTTCCTGTTTTTCTAGTTTAATAGTCTCCTCTGCCCTCCAGTGGGTACAATCTCTTGGTTATATGTTTTAACCAAGATATCGTTATATGTTTTAAGCAGGAATTTTAATTTTTATCTGAAGCCCTCTCGATCCTCTATGGAAACCTCCTGGACTTTCTTCTTTCTTTTTTGTCAGTGAAAACCGTAAGTGAAAGTGTAGTGAAAATTATATCCACTTTTTTTTTTTAGTGAATTAATGTTTTATAACTTGAAATGATAGCAATAAGGTAACTTGCATTCTTTCCTTTCATTGTTTCTCAAACCATTTGCTTTACCAAAGCGTTTATTTGAATTATTCATTGATATAAAATGTAGTGTCTCTAAGGCAAGCCTCAAATTCATCTCTTTCTTTAGGTAACTGTGAGCCTGAGATAACCAGTAGAAAAATTATATTTTATGATGAAACAACAACAAAAAAGTATTCTAGAGAAAATGTTAACCTATTTGGTGGAGGAGAGTTAACATTAGATTTTTTTATTATAAAAATGTTACCTTGCACATTTTTTGACTTCTATTTAATGTTCCCCAACTCTCAGTCTACTCTTTGCCCAACACCAGACATCCAGTTAGTCTTTTGGAGTAACAATATAGCATTTAGCCAAAAAAATCTAAAGCTACCTAAATTTTATGTCATTGTACTTAAATTACATATTATTTCCATTTCTATATTCATATTGGAGTCTGGTTAGTTTCAGCATCTAGAGTTGTGGTTTGGGCGACTATTTCTACGCTTTAAAAATTTTAGAATCAAAAAATGTATTCAAAACAACTAAAACCAAGTTTTAATTACATGCTAAAGGTTTTTAAACTACACATGAATGTGAATGCACTTTCATTATCATATTAAAATATTATATATTGGGATTTTTTTCTCAACCATCTATCCATGAAAGCTCAAATTACTGGAACATATAGTACTCTTTTAAACTTATGGGGAAAATCTCTTCTTGACAAGACTATTAGAAACTTGATGAGATCTCTGAAAGGGAAAAGTTTAAACAGCAGAATTACATACCAAAATTTCAATGGAGAATGTAAGCAAATTATGGTAGTTTCATAAATGTTTTATAAAATTCAAATTGCAAAAATGAAAGATTTATTTTGATTTAGGAGGAGGAAAGTCAAAATGTAAAAAATATTTTATTCTACAAATAATATGAGTATATAAGAAGTTAAATTATACACAACAAAGTGACTAACTTCATGGAAGGATCAAAAAGATATTAATGCGTGTTTGATGATTTACTGTCAGATGGTGGATCCAAAACCAAGATCATTTCTCCTGATGCAATTCTGGGTGAACATAGCAACATATGGAGAATCCATCTAAGACTTGGTTCCTTGATTTTCTTTACTCAACTACTTTCACTTCTATAATCACTTGAGTGTTATTACTTATGATAACAGTAGTTATTGTTATTATTTATAACCAGTTATTTGGTCTTTAATTAGGAGCAATGCCATTATTCAATATTTATCAAATTTCCATTAATTCACTAGTAACCATGTCAAGAAATCTACATACAAAATTGAGTAGTGGTTAAAAACACAGTCTGGAGTTAATTTGTGTGCGTTCAAATCCTGGCTCTGCCACTTACTAGCTGAAGATACCCTTGCTTATGGTTCAAACCATCTTCAGATTATGTAAAATACAACTCTGTTTTTAGTAGTGTGGTAAAAGAAATACTTTGAAAACCCCTCACACTTGAAATTATTAAAAATCTGCATAGAATATTTATTTGCTTTAATTCATTTCCGAGCTGACACAAAAGGAAGGAATCTGAGGAACGTTATCATAAAAGAGGAATCAGGTGGGTAGCCTCACAGGGGACTTCACATAAAGCTGGACCCCTTCAGTCAGTGTAAGAGAGGGTGAGAAATAAACCCACTACACAGGAGGGGACAGCTGGAAAACTTGCCTGACTTGATCTTGGCACTAGGTGGTAAGAAAATAAAATCGTCCTTGAGAATTTGTAACCACAACCTAGCCCTTACACGACAGATGTTTCCCGTCCAAATCCACCCTTTTTTCAGTCTTAAAAATCCGAATCAAGGAACTTAATTTAAAGTAGTTCCAGATTGGTAGCGTCCCTTTGGGACTAACTGGAGGAAAGGAAGCTCATCTTAGAGTGCTGGGGCTTCAACCCAGGCCTCAAATAATCTACAGATAACCTTCCTGGTTGTGTGAGGTGGGGGGAAGGGAAACGGGGCATTGTCAAAATCACAACAAAAACAAACCAGCAAGAAATTCAGATATTTGAATTAGCAGATAGAGAGTATAAAATAACCATATTTAATTTCTTCAGGAATAAAAGAAGCCTATAAATATATAAAGGGAATAAGATGGTATAAATAATGACCAAGCAATTTTGAATAAAAGCCAGTTAGATCTTTGAAAATAAAAACTCAAATGTGTTGTCATTTTTTAGAATTATGTCTGTCTTTTTCTAATTGATTTATTCAATAATTCTGGATATAAAAACTTCCAGAAGTGCATTATAAAGTGTTTCTGCCAGTTCATGCTTTGCTTTTTTTTTTATAATTGAAGTTCATTTATAGCAGTATATTAGTTTCAGGTGTAAAGCATAGTGATTCAATATTTTATAGATTATACTCCAGTTAAACTTTTTGCAATACAAAAAGTGTGATATACAATATATCCTGTAGGTTATATATTTTATATCTAGTAGTTTGTACCCCTTACTCACCTACCCCTCTCTTGCCCCTCCCCATTTACCTCTCCCCGCTGGTAACCACTAGTTGTTCTCTATATCAATGAGTCTGTTTCTGTTTTGTTATATATATGTTTGTTTTATTTTTTAGACTCCACATGTAAATGATAACACAGTATTTGTCTTCCTCTATCTGACTTACTTCACTAAGCATAATATCCTCCAGGTCCTTCCATGTTGTTGCAAATGGCAAAATTTTATCCTTTTTTATGGGTGAGTAGTGGTCCATTGTGTGCATGTATGTGTGTGTGTGTGTGTGTGTGTGTGTGTGTGTGTATATACACGCACATATAATAATTTCTTTATCCATTCATTTATTGATGGACCCTTGGGTTGTTTCCATATCTTGGCTATTGTAAATAATGCTACTATGAACGTTGGGGTGCATGTATCTTTTCAAATTAGTGTTTTTGTTTTTTTCAGATATATACCCAGGAGTGAAATTGCTGGATCATACGGTAGTTCTATTTTTAGCTTTCTGAGGAACCTCCATACTGTTTTCCATAGTGGCTGCACCAAGTTACATTCTCACCAATAGTCTGCAAGTGTTCCCTTTTCTCCACATCCTTGCCAATATTTGTTATTTGTAGACTTTGATGATAGCCATTCTGACAGCTGTGAAGTGATATCTTGTGGTTTTGACTTGCATTTCTCTAATCATTAGCCATGTTGAACATCTTTTCATGTGCCTTTTAGCAATCTGTATGTTTTCTTTGGAAAAAAATGTCTATTCAGGTCTTTTGCCCATTTTTAAATTGGGTTGTTTGTTTGTTTGTTTTTTGATATGGAGTTGTATGAGTTGTTTGTATATTTTAGATATTAACCCCTTATCAGTCATATCATTTACAAATATTTTCTCCCATTTGGTAAGTTGTCTTTTCATTCTGTCAATGGTTTCCATTTCTGTGCAAAAGCTTTTAAGTTTAATTAGGTCCCACTTGTTTAGTTTTACTTTTATTTCTTTTGCCTTAGGAGACAGATCTGAAAAAATATTGTTATGATTTATGTCAAAGAGTGTTCTGCCTATGTTCTCTTCTAGGAGCTTTATGGTTTCAGTTCTTAGATTTAGGTCTTTAATCCATTTTGAGGTTTTTTTTAATATGGTGTGAGGAAATGTTCTAATTTCATTCTTTTACGTGTAGCTGTCCAGTTTTCCCTGCACAACTTATTGAAGAGACTGTCTTCATGTTTTACCTTTTCATTCTCTTGATGCCATTTTTTGATAAGCAGAAGGTATTAATTTTAATGAAGTTCAATTTATTAATCTATCCTTTTAGGTTTAATGTTTATTATGTCTTGTTTGAGAATGTTTGTCTACCCCAAAGTTATGAAGTTCTTCTCTTAGGTTTCCTTCTAGAAACTTGATTGTTATACTTTTCACTCGTATATCTATGAGTCTATCTCAAATTAATTTTTGTGTGAGGTAAGGCTTAGTATCTTTTTGTGGGAAGTAGGGCTTAGTATTTTTTTCAAATGGATATCAGATTGATAAGGAACCATTTATAGAAAATATCAACCTTTCCTAATGAACTGCAGTGGTGCCTGTGTCATAAATCAGGAACCATATATGTAGGAGTCTACTCATTTTGATTTGTCTATCTTTGTGCCAATATTACCCTGACTTTACAGTGGTTGTAAAATTAGTCCTGAGATCTGGTAATGTACTTCCTCCATTTCATTGCTCCTGAAATTCAAGATTTTCTTGGGTATTCTAGGTTTTCTGCTTTTTCATATAAATTTTCAATTCACCTGACTGATTTTCACATACACACAAGAACACACTGGAACTTTAATAAAGATTGTACTGAATTTGTAGATCAATTTGGAGGGTATTGACGTCTTTAAAATATTGAGTTTTCCAATGCATGAAAAAGATATGTACCTTTCAATCAACAATTGAATCAAACTTCTCTCAGCATTTGTTTTTTGGATTTTTTTAGGGTAAAGGTTGTACATATAATTCATTAAATATATAACTATGTAGTATTTTGGTACAATTATAAGTGAATTTTTAAATGTTCATTTAGTTTTAGTTGCTAATAAGAAGAAATTTAAACTGGCATTTATATATGATATCTATAATGAGCAGTGACCTTGTTCATTTACTTATTAGTTCTAATTATTTGTAAATTCTTTTGGATTGTCTATGTATGCAATCATGCCTTGCACTAATAATGGCAGTTTTAATTTGTCTTTTCTATATTTTATATATTTTTTCCCCTTTTCATATTACAGTGACTAAGGCTGAAGTAGAAATATTGAATACAAGTGATGATAGTGTACATCATTGTTTTATTCTTACCTCAGTAGAACATTGTGCTCGGTGTTTAACCAGATTAAGTAAGATGGCAGCAGTAAGACAGTTGTCAATAGCTTTTATCAGGTTAAGGAAGTTCCATTCTTTTCCAAACCAATGAAAAATTACTTTTTTTTTTTTTGTTAGTGTGCTAATTTTTATCAAATGATCTTTCTGATTTTATTCAGATGATATATGAATTTTCTTCTTTATTCTAATAATGATGATAATTACATTGATTTCTGAATGGTAAATAAACTTTAAACTAGTAGGATAAATATTCATCATAATAAACATAATACTCTATCATATATATACATACATATATATATATATATATATATATATATATATATATATATATATATATATATATAATTTTTTTTACTGGGTTCTATTTGAATATTTTATTTAGTATTTTACTGTCTTGTGCTGAAATAACTTTCTAGGCCCAAGATGGAGCAACTACTGATGGAGGCAACAAATCATCAAGCTGAAACTTAGGTAACATTTGCATTTAGTGTTTTCCTGTAAATGCTCCCCTTGACCAGAAACACAGTATATTCAGTCAGCCAATCCCCAAACACCAAGCCAACCTGGGACTTCTTACCCAAAACAAGGTTAACTATGTGGCCCCAGCAATCAGGTATTTTCTATTTGTCTCTACCTTGTTCTTTATTCTTCATGCTATAAAAGCTTCTTGCCTTCTGCCCCATTTGGTAGTTCTCTGAAAGGAGATGGTCCACTTCATGAAATGTTAAATAAATTTTGTTTGCATCACCTAAACTTTTTTCTTTAACCTTTTTTTCTAACATGTATTTTTTGAGAGGTATTGGCCTGTAATTATTCTTTCTTGTAATGTCTTTGACAGGTTGATATATCAATGTCATGCTGGCCACATAAAACAAATTGGAAAGCATCCTTCATTTTACAACTTTTTGGAAGAGTCTATGGAATTTTACTATTACATTTTCTCAAATTCTTGGATAATTCACTTGGGAAATCATCTGGTCCTGAAGTGTTCTTTGAAGGAATTTTTTTTTTCTAAGTTTTTTTTTTTTCTTATTGAAGTATAGTTGATTTACAATGTTGTGTTAGTTTCTGGTGTACAGCAAAGTGATTCAGATAGATAGATAGATAGGTAGATATTCTTTTCCATTATGGTTTATAAAAGGATATTGAATATAGTTCCCTGTGCTACACAGTAGTGAAGGAATGTTTTTAATTACCTATTCAATTCATTTAGTAGATATGTTTTGTTAAACTTTTTCATTTTTTCCTGTGGAAGTTTTGTTAATTTTTCTCAACTGTTTTGCTTATTTTATCAGAATTTTCAAATGCATTGGCATAAAGCTATTTATAATATATTTATTATATTTTAATATTTGCAAGATCATAGTGGGTTCCAGTTTTTCATTCTTGATATATCTTGTTAAGGGGGTATCACTTTTATTAATCTTTTCAAATAAGAACCTTTTTGATTTGTCTGTGTTCTCTATCATTACCTGATTTCTTTCATCTATTTTTTCTCTTATTATTCTTTTTTCTTCTATAATCTTTGAATTTATTTTGTTATTTCTTTGTGAGATTCTTGTGATAGAAGTTTAAATCATTAATTTTTAACTTTTTTCCTTTGTACTGTATGCATTTAAAGCTATAACTCTATATTGAACACTGCTTTAGTTGTATTACTGAAATGTTTTGGTAATTTTTTCATTATCATTCAGTTAAAGATATTTATAAAATCCTTGTGATTTCATCTTTAACCAATGGATAAATTACTTAATTTTCAAACATTTGGGATTGTTTTGTTTATATTTATCTTTTTTTTTCTAGTTTAATTTCATTATGATCAAATAACATACACTGTGATTTCAGTCTTTTGAAATTTGCTAAGTCTTGCTTTCTGGCTCAGCATATGGTCCAATTTGATAAATGGTCCATTAACCATTAACCAATGGTCCACATATAGAACATTATTCTGTTGTTGGATGGACTCTTTGATATGTTTCTATATGTATCAAATAATTTATATTGGTTGATCAGATCTTCTATGTCCTTCCTGATATTTTTGTCTGATAATTCTATAACTTACTAATACATGTGTTAAACCCACCCACCCTCTAAATTGTTGAATGGCCTATTTTTTCTTTTAGTTGTCATTTCTTGATATTGAAGCTATGTTATTTTGTGTATAATATTGATAATTCTTATATCTTCCTGTGGATCAAGATAAATATGAGTCTTTAATGTATAGTTGATTTAGTTGGATTTTAAACTAACATCCAGCCCTTTATTTTCCCTTTGTCTCATCTCTTCTTTGTTTCTAAATTCCTCCTTTCTTGACTTCTTTCAATTAATCAATTTCTTTCAATTTTCCTGATCTATTAGGTTTTTATTTTTACATTATGTATCTGCTCTAGAAATTACAATATGATTTCTTAAATTAATACTTAAATTAATACTGCTACCATTTCCTAATCAATGCAAGAATCTTATAACAGTTTAATTCCATTTATCCCCCTTTGTATCATTGTTGTCACATATACTATTGTATATACATTATAAAATCCACAAAACATCATGATTATCGTCGTTTTAAGCAGTTAATATTTATTTATACTTACTCTCATATTCACCTTTCTGGTGTTCTTCATTCCCTCCTGTAACTTCATTTTTCCAGCTAGGCTCCCCTTCAGTATAGCTGAAGAACTCCTGACAGTACCTCTCACAATACAGATATTTGAGCAACAATTCTCTTAAATTTGTTTTCTTGTAATCCAAGTATGTTTATTTCTTCTTCATTTTTGAAGAATGGTTTCTATGGGTATTGAATTCTGTCTTGAAGGTTTTCTCCTTTTAATACTTTAAGGACATTATTCCCTTGCATTCCATCTTCTAGAGTTTCCATTGAAAAGTCATCCATCAGTCTTATTATTGCTCCCTTAATGACAAGGGACCTCTATTTCTAGTTACCTTTAAGATCTTGCATTGTCTTTGACTTTTAGCAATTTGACTATGATGTGCTTAAGTGTGATTTTCTTTTTATATGTCATGATTGGGATTGTAGAGCTTTTAAAGTCTGTTTGGCAAATCACTTTGGGAAAAATCTCAGTAACTCAGAGGCATGTATAAGTTGGGTTATGACTATAGATTAAAAGGATTATGGGGAGAGGGGAGTTAGTTCAGTTATCTCCTTCAGAAAACCTCTTAAGCGCCCACACCCACTCACAACCCCCAGGTCTCCCTTAGGTGCTCTCTCTTAGGACATAGCATTAGAGCACATTTCATACTACATTGTAGCTATCTTTTTCACTACTGAAATGAGCAGAATGCAAATAATATGGACACTTTTTTTCAATATTTACAAATGTGTATGTATGTGAAACGTATAAAAATGTTAATAAAATGATTTTATTATGGCATTAAGCTTTTGTTAGATCATTTTTTGTTTGTGTATTTTGCTTGTTTAAAAATTTTTAAAACGTAGAAAATAGAATAGGTGTTTTAAAATGCCCTGAATAGTATTTAAATAGTAGAGTTGAATATAAACTAATTATTTACATAATAAAGTTATATTTGGCCAAAAATCATTAAAGTTACTTAAGAGGATCAACCCTTACACTGTAATCTGTTTCTAAATGTTTACTAAATACAAATTACCTGTAGCTAATTCAGCTCTGAACATACTTTTAAGTAAACATAAAGTACAGCATTGAATCATCTTTTAATATTTACAATTCTATGTCAGTTTCTCAAATTCTTTTTTTTTTTAACATCTTTATTGGAGTATAATTGCTTTACAATGGTGTATTAGTTTCTGCTTTATAACAAAGTGAATCAGCTATACATATATATACATATATCCCCATATCTCCTCCCTCTTGAATCTCCCTCACACCCTCCCTATCCCACCCCTCTAGCTGGTCACAAAGCAACGAGCTGATCTCCCTGTGTTCTGCGGCTGCTTCCCACTAGCTATCTATTTTACATTTGGTAATGTATATATGTCTATGACACTCTCTTCATCCCACCTTACCCTTCCCATTCCCTGTGCCCTCAAATCTATTCTCTACGTCTGCATCTTTACTCCTGTGCTACCCCTAGGTTCTTCAGAAACTTTTTTTTTTTTTTTAGATTCCATATATATGCATTAGCATAAAATATTTGTTTTTCTCTTTCTGACTTCACTCTGTATGACAGACTCTAGGTCCATCCAGCTCACTACAAATAACTCAATTTTGTTTCTTTTTATGGCTGAGTAATATTCCATTGTATATATGTGCCACATCTTCTTTATCCATTCATCTGTTGATGGACACTTAGGTTGCTTCCATGTCCTGGCTATTGTAAATACAGCTACCATGACCATTGTGGTACATGACTCTTTTTGAATTATGGTTTTCTCAGGGTATATACCCAGTAGTGGGATTGCTGGGTTGTATGGTAGTTCTATTTTTAGTATTTTAAGGAACCTCCATACTGCTCTCCATAGTGGCTGAATCAATTAACATTCCAGCCAACAGTGCAAGAGGGTTCCCTTTACTCCACAACCTCTCCAGCATTTATTGTGTGTAGATTTTTTGATGATGGCCATTCTGACTGGTTTGAAGTTACCCCTCATTGTAGTTTTGATTTGCATTTCTCTAATGATTAGAGATGTTGACTATCCTTTCGTGTGTTTGTTGGCAATCTGTGTATCTTCTTTGGAGAAATGTCTATTTAGGTCTTCTGCCCACTTTTGGATTGTATTGTTTGTTTTTCTGATATTGAGCTGCATGACCTGCATGTAAATTTGGAGATTAATCCTTTGTCACTTGCTTCATTAGCAAATATTTTCTCCCATTCTGAGGGTTGCCTTTTCATCTTGTTTATGGTTTACTTTGCTGTGCAAAAGCTTTTAAGTCTCATTAGGTCCCATTTGTTTATTTTTGTTTTATTTCCATTTCTCTAGGAGGTGGGTCAAAAAGGATCTTGCTGTGATTTATGTCATGAAGTGTTCTGCCTGTGTTTTCCTCTAAGAGTTTTATAGTGTCTGTCCTTACATTTAGGTCTGTAATCCATTTTGAATTTATTTTTGTGTATGGTGTTAGGGAGTGTTCTAATTTCATTCTTTTACATGTAGCTGTCCTGTTTTCCCAGCACCACTTATTGAAGAGGATGTCTTTTCTCCATTGTATATTCTTGCCTCCTTTATCAAAAATAAGGTGAACATATGTGTGTGGGTGTATCTCTCGGCTTTCTATCCTGTTCCATTGATCTATACTTCTGCTTTTGTGCCAGTACCATACTGTCTTGATAACTGTAGCTTTGTAGTATAGTCTGAAGTCAGGGAGCCTGATTCCTCCAGCTCTGTTTTTCTTTCTCAAGATTGCTTTGACTATTCAGGGTCTTTTGTGTTTCCATACAAATTGTGAAATTTTTTGTTCTAGTTCTGTGAAAAATGCCATGGGTAGTTTGTTAGGGATTGCATTGAATCTGTAGATTGCTTTGGGTAGTATAGTCATTTTCACAATGTTGATTCTTCCAATCCAGGAACATGGTATATGCCTCCATCTGTTTGTATCAACTTTAATTTGTTTCATCAGTGTCTTATAGTTTTCTGCATACAGGTCTTTTGTCTACTTAGGTAGGTTTATTCCTATGTATTTTATTCTTTTTGTTGAAGTGGTAAATGGGAGTGTTTCCTTAATTTCTCTTTCAGATTTTTCTTCATTACTGTATAGGAATGCAAGAGGTTTCAGTTTTTCACCATTGAGAACGATGTTGGCTGTGGGTTTGTCATATATGGCCCTTATTATGTGGAGGTAAGTTCCCTCTATGCTTACTTTCTGAAGGGATTTTTTTAATCATAAATTGGTGTTGAATTTTGTCAAAAACTTTTTCTGCAGCTATTGAGATGATCATATGGTTTTTCTCCTTCAATTTGTTAGTATGGTGTATCACATTGATTGATTTGCATATATTGAAGAATCATTGCATTCCTGGGATAAACCCCACTTGATCATGGTGTATGATCCCTTTAATGTGCTGCTGGATTCTGTTTGATACTATTTTGTTCAGGATTTTTGCAACTATGTTCACCAGTGATATTGGCCTATAGGTTTCTTTTTTTGTGGCATCTTTGTCTGGTTTTGGTATCAGGGTGATGGTGGCTTCATAGAGTGAGTTTAGGAGTCTTCCTCCCTCTGCTATATTTTGGAAGAGTTTGAGAAGGATAGGTGTTAGCTCTTCTCTAAATGTTTGCTAGAATTCGCCGGTGAAGCCATCTGGTCCTGGGCTTGTTTGTTGGAAGATTTTAAATCACAGTCTCAATTTCAGTGTTTGTGTTTAGTCTGTTTATATTTTTTATTTCTTCCTGGTTCAGTCTCGGAAGGTTGTGCTTTTCTAAGAATGTGTCCATTTCTTTCAGGTTGTCCATTTTACTGATGTATAGTTGCTTGTAGTAATCTCTCATATCCTTTGTATTTCTGCGGTGTCAGTTGTTACTTCTCCGTGTTCATTTCTAATTCTATTGATTTGAGCCTTTTCCCTCTTTTACTTGATGAGTCTGGCTAATGGTTTATCAATTTTATTTACCTTCTCAAAGACCCAGCTTTTAGTTTTATTCATCTTTGCTATTGTTTCCTTCATTTCTTTTTCATTTATTTCTGATCTGATCTTTATTATTTTTTTCCTTCTGCTAACTTTGGGGTTTTTATTGTTTTTTTCTTGTTTCTCTAATTGCTTTAGCTGTAAGGTTAGGTTGTTTATTTGAGATGTTTCTTGTTTCTTAATGTAGGATTATATTGCTCTAAACTTCCCTCTTAGAACTACTTTTGCTGCATCCCGTAGGTTTTGGGTTGTCATGTTTTCATTGTCATTTGTTTCTAGGTATTTTTTAATTTCCTCTTTGATTTCTTCAGTGATCTCTTGTTTATTTAGTAGTGTATTGTTTAGCCTCCATATGTTTTGATTTTTTACAGTTTTTTTCCTGTAACTGATATCTAGTGTTATACTGTTGTGTTCGGAAAAGATACTTGATACACTTTCAATTTTCTTAAATTTACCAAGGCTTGATTTGTGACCCAAGGTATGATCTGTTCTGGAGAATGTTCCATGAGCACTTGAGAAGAAAGTGTATTCTGTTGTTTTGGGATGGAATGTCCTATAAATATCTATTAAGTCCATGTTGTTTAATGTGTCATTTAAAGCTTGTGTTTCCTTATTTATTTTCATTTTAGATGATCTGTCCATTGGTGAAAGTGGGGTGTTAAAGTCCCTGACTATGATCGTGTTACTGTCGATTTCCCCTTTTATGGCTGTTAGCATTTGCCTTATGTATTGAGGTCCTCCTCCGTTGGGTGTATAAATATTTACAATTGTTATATTTTCTTCTTGGATTGATCCCTTGATCATTATGTAGTGTCCTTCTTTTTCTCTGTAATAGCCTGTATTTTAAATTCTATTTTGTCTGATATGAGAATTGCTACTCCAGCTTTCTTTTGATATCCATTTGCATGGAATACCTTTTTCCATCCCCTCACTTTCAGTCTGTATGTGTCCCTAGGTCTGAAGTGGGTCTCCTGTAGACAGCATATATACAGGTCATGTTTTTGTATCCATTTAGCCAGTCTATGTATTTTGGTTGGAGTATTTAATCCATTTACATTCACATTTAAGGTAATTATCAATACATATGTTCCTATTAACATTTTCTTAATTGTTTGGGATTGGTTTTTATAGGTCTTTTCCTTCTCTTGTGTTTTCTGCCTAGAGAAATTCCTTAATCATTTGTTGTAAAGCTGGTTTCGTGGTGCTGAATTCTCTGAACTTTTACTTGTCTGTAAAGGTTTTAATTTCTCTGTCAAATCTGAATGAGATCCTTGCTGGGTAAAGTAATCTTGGTTGTAGGTTTTTGCCTTTCATCCCTTTAAATATGTCCTGCCACTCCCTTCTAGCTTGCAGAGTTTCTGCTGAAAGATCAGCTGTTAACCTTATGGGGATTCCCTTGTATGCTATTTGTTGTTTTTCCCTTGCTGCTTTTAATATTTTTCTTTGTATTTAATTTTTGATAGTTTGATTAATATATGTCTTGTCTTGTTTCTCCTTGGATTTATCCTTATGGGACTCTCTGTGCTTCCTGGGCTTGACTGACTATTTCCTTTCACATATTAAGGAAATTTTCAACTATAATCTCTTCAAATATTTTCTCAGTCCCTTTCTTTTTCTCTTTTTCTTCTGGGACTCTTATAATTCAAATGTTTGTGTGTTAAATGTTGTCCCAGAGGTCTCTGAGATTGTCTTCAATTTTTTTCATTCTTTTTTCTTTATTCTGCTCTGCATTAGTTATTTCCACTATTTTATCTTCCAGGTCACTTATCTGTTCTTCTGCCTCAGTTATTCTGCTATTGAGTCCTTCTAGAGAATTTTTAATTTCATTTATTGTGTTGTTCATCATTGTTTGTTTGCTCTTTAGTTCTTGTAGGTTCTTGTTAAATGTTTCTTGTATTTTCTCCATTCTATTTCCAAGATTTTGAATCATCTTTACTATCATTAGTCTGAATTCTTTTTTAGGTAGACAGCCTATTTCCTCTTCATTTGTTTCATCTAGTGGGTTTTTACCTTGCTCCTTCATCGGCTGTGTGTTTCTCTGTCTTCTCATTTTGCTTAACTTACTGTGTTTGGGGTCTGCTTTTCACAGACTGCAGGTTGGTAATTCCCATTGTTTTTGGTAAACCTTACCAGTGGGTAAGATTGGTTCAGTGGGTTGTGTAGGCTTCCTGGTGGAGGGGACTGGTGCCTGTGTTCTGGTGGATGAGGCTGGATCTTGCCTTTCTCATGGGCAGAACCACATCCAGTAGTGTGTTTTGGGGTGTCTGTGAACTTATTATGATTTTAGGCAGTCTCTCTGCTAATGGGTGGGGGTGTGTTCCTGTCTTGCTAGTTTTTTGCTATGGGGTGTCCAGCACTGTAGCTTGTTGGTCATTGAGTGGAGCTGGGTCTTAGTGTTGAGATGGAGATCTGTGGGAGAGCTTTCTCCATTTGATATTATATGGGGTCAGAAGGTCTCTGGTGGACCAATGTCCTGAACTCAGCTCTCCCACCTCAGAGGCTCAGGCCTGACACCTGGCTGGAGCTCCAAGACCCTGTCAGCCACATGGCTCCCTGGGCTATTTGGAGGTTCTGAGAGAAGAGGGAATTGCAAGGTGGATCAGAGGCTGGCATCTGAGCCATGGAAGGAGGCAGTGGTGTCCACCCCGGAGCCATCCATGGCTTCGGAAAGAGCCGTCCTTATTATTTTTTATTAACTATTATTATTCTCTTGGGAAGGAACAGGTCATAGATTTGGCTCTTGGATTTTCAGCTGCCAACAATATTCATATAAATAATATATAGAAATTTTCACAAAGGTAAAACATGTCACTAAAGTAACTATATTGGTTGCAATAAATCTGGGAAAATGTCATAGATAAATTTCTAAAACCTCATCCAAATCTAAATTTGTATAATTTTATGGGTTAATTATGGAGTAGATTATTAATCTCAACATTTTCAGATGGCCAACCTTTGTAATAAATTGCAAGATTATTTAGAGTTTACGGCTCTCTAACAAAATAAGGCAATAAAAAGGGAAGTGACTCTACAGCAATAATTAATTAATTAAGCAATTAAAAAGAGTAACCTAGTTATTTATTTGCATTATTCTTGCTCTTCCTTCTCCCACTAATACTATTACTGACAGACTACTGAATAAAGTTTTGTATTGCTTTGTAGCTCTGTATTTGCAATGTACACCACTAAGGTTGTACCCTCAAAACACTGTCTTTCAAAATCATTTGAAAGATTGTTGTCCTCTCCATACTGTTTCTTTTGTATTCCTGGAAGTAATCATCTTAATCGTTTTAAATTTACTGTTCCAGTTTTATTTTCACCAATTAAAAACAAATATCTATTATTTCCTGTGTGTATATATGTATTACTCCCTCTTGTCTTTCTTACAAGGTTAACATGCTAGTTTCACTCTTACATATCCAGCTTTTCACTTGTACTCACATCCTGGCAGCCCACACTATCAATTTAGAGATTTTTCTCATTCCATGCTCATTTGCATAGTATTCTCTTATGCCAATCCCCTTATGATGGACCTTTGAGTTGTGTCTGGCCTTTTACTAGAATAATGCGATAATGATTAATATTGTACACATGTCATTTCATATATTGCCAGTGTATCTCTGTAATGGATTTGTGGAATAGGAATTGCTGGGTCAAAAGGTAAATGCATACACAATTTTTGGAGAAAATGGCGTATTCTAAGGCTTGTAGAATTTTAATTATTTTAGAATTCACTTTTTTAGTTAGAGAAAAATCATTTCTGAAGAGATAATTAAGGACATTGCTCAATTTATTATGTGAAAACTCACAGAACAAATCCCTGTCTACACTCACGTTTGGTAAAACAAAAGTGCCCCTGGATAAGCGGCCACATTAACGTCAATCAATAGGCTATCAGTAAAGGAAACATGCCAAGACCTCACTCCTCTTTCATCAAGAGAGACATTTGGGGCCAGAGAGATTCAACTAAGGTTGGTGCCACCTCTCCAGTTTGCTAAGACAAAGCCAGTCGCTCCTGCAGTGTTGGCTTAACAGTGCAAACCCAGGTCAGGAAGAAGTTGGTGCCCTTGGTACTGCAATGCCAAGGTTACTGTCTCAGAAGGAACTGAGTCAGAGTCACTGGCAGTGGGAATAGGCTTTGCTCCCAAGAGCAGAGTCAGCTGTTTCCGGAAAAGCTGCTGTTTGCCTTATCAGGGTGGGCCTGCTTCTCATGAGGTGGTCAGTCATAGCTCTCACTGTTGGGGAAGACTGAATGGGATCAGGCACCCACCAGCCCCCCATTTCTTCACTGTCAGAGGTGTGCAGGACTCAGGGACAAGACTTCTTTTGCATCCATCTGGCCTAGTCTGAGGGGCTATAAACTGCAACACACACACACACACACACACACACACACACACACAAACATCAATGAATGAAACCCCACCTCCTGTAGAGATGGAAAGAACTTTCCAAACATGTGGATGAGAAACTGGAGGCATAAAAGAGGAGGAAATAAAGTGAAAAGGGAAGACTAGCAAGAGAAAGAGAAGCTGAAAGGGAGCCACAGAGTTCTGGGGGATGCGAGACATTCTGAAAAGGCTTAAGTTAGTGAGGCTTTCTTATCTTATGTGAAATAAGGAGAAATTTAAATTATGATGTCCTAGATTTGGGTCCTTCTCAACAAACTAGCCTGGGAGTAACCCTCTGCAAGGCAGAGCCACCCTGTAAACCAACAGCCTTGGGCCAACTAGTGACCAGAGATGGTGCTTCTCCCCGAGGAATGCCTGTGGTTTCTCTTCTTGTCCTCAATATGGGGAAGCATGAAAATATTTATGTTCAACTGCTGCAGTTTTCCTCAGTCAGAACTTCTTGATATAATGTTCTTTTCCTCGTTTTCCATAGAACTGTGTTTTATATTGGTACCTCAAAATATTTTTTGAATTAAATAGAAAAAAAATGGAAGAAGGAAGGAAAGAGGCAGGGAAGGAAAAAAAGAAATGGAAAAAAAGAAAAACAGAAGATCTGATGTATTTCAGTGATGCCCAAAGATATAATCATTGCTGCTTTAGAAAAGTAGTTCATTCCTTATCAAAACTATCATGCCATCTACTTCTAATTCTATTGTAAAACTACTGAAAGAAAACAATTAGATTAATTGTTATTAATTAAAACCTTAAAAACAAAACAATTTATTATAACATTTTATTGAAAGAAAAAATACAGCAGAGCTCAAAAAGCTACACTTGTTATGCTTTATAAAGGTAGATGTTTACACAGGTTTTTTAAATGCACACATTCATGACATTATATCACAATATCAAAGGCACCTTTTACTGCCACAGTATTAGATAATGAATAAAAAATATCAAATTAATCTTTAAAAAATCTAAAATGATACAGTATATTTTAGGATTATGTACATATTTGAAACATTTAGATATTTTTAAACACATTATTTTCATACGTGCATCAGAATTATCTCTAATTCTCAAAATATTATGGCACCAAAATTCTCTTTGTCAAATAACAAAACACAAGATGCTGTAATCTATAACCAAGCACCAGTTAAAGTCAGTATTTAAAGCTCCATCAGTTTGGCTTCTAACATGTGCAAAGTGAAGTGGGTATTTAAGATAACCATTGCAAAACATTGAGTCTCAATTTTTTTTGTCTTTAATTAGCTGATTATTTTAGAGAAAATGGGGAGAACTGGATGATTTAGATCAATGTTTTTCTAATGGTTCAATGGAATCCTAGGGCTCTCAGAAGAAACTTCCAAGGCACAGAAGAGGGTTTGGGAAATAAGTAGGTCCATTACATGTATATTATACGTTAGAGCTTTGTGCAGGATTGAGATCATACAAAGAGTTCTATTGCTTTAAAATAAGTTTGAAAATACTAATTTGGAAAACTGCTTCAAAGCATATTTCATTTGGTTATGCTAACACAGTTTAAGAAATATCTTTGTCAAAACAGATTATCACACTTAGTCAGTTGCACAACTCAAGTGAAAGTTTATCTAAAAATGTTGCCTTCATTGGTTACAGGGGATATAATTCTAAGTTTATCTGTACATTTTTAAGTCTAGAAAGACTTTGAATGGAATAATAAAATGTTATCATTAGCTCAATAGTATGACCAAAGAACATTATCAAATTATAGGTCAACACATAAAAGTGGAGAGATAATCCTTTGATATATGGAATTCATTGTTTTAATATATAAAAATAAATGATCACTTCTGAAAGTGAGGCACACTATAATTCTGTTTGCTAATTTTAACTCTTATTGTATTTATGATGTAAACAAAATTAAAAATGTATTTTCTTAATACCTACTTCAAAAAAAGAACACTTTAATAAGCACCTCAGATCTGGAATATCATTTTAAAAAATATTATTATTTAGGAAAATGGATGTCAAGATATATTATCTCTATTATCTTCCTAGAAAATTATGTCAATAGAGTCAAGCACTTTTTAATGCTCTCGGATTTAGAGAGTATCCAAGAATTTAAAACTGTTCAGCTTAAATTTTTATTGAACAGAAGAAATGGTTTTGTTGCAGGCCAAGTAGCCATCAAGAATTTGTTCTTATAACCACCAGAGGGCGCCGGTGCCTGCAGTATGGTTGGTGTAGGTGTAATCTAACCTTTACTGGAATTTTACATCGCCATGCTAAAAAATGCCTTTAAAAAAAATTGAAAACTTCTAAGAAATATATTTACATTCTGTAACACCTAAATAATGTTGGGCTATTAGATTAAAAAATTAAGTGCACTGGCTTATTTTGGTTAAGATTAATTTAATAGGACTTTATTAATATTTCTAAATCAGGAATTGAATGGATAACAGTTTTAACTATGAATAAAAAGAGAGTCCCTAAGCTCCTAACACTAACAATTCATTTAGCACCACATATTTAGCACCAGAATAGATACTGATAGTTCACACTTAATAAAAACTTTAATTCCAAAGAAACTTCAAAATTGTAGCAAGCATACGGTGGTTGTTATGCATTTTCAGCACCATTAACCAGTGAATTGTGTAACTTTCTAAGTTTTTGATTGACCTCTCATAAGTCAAAGTCAGACCATGACATAATTTTTAAAAATCATTCTGCATGCATTTAAATATGTCTTCCCTCACACATATAACAACAATACAAAAAAAAATATATAAAACAAAGATAATATTAGACATTGATAGAAATCTAGTTTCACTCTACCTAAACACTTCTGCAGGAAAAGGCTTCCCTCCATCCATGTCAAGATTTGTGTCCTATGCTACTGCGGAACATAAGGAATGCTGTTATACACGGGGGAGAAGGCAGACCCCAGGTTAAGCATGACTTTTCCTTCCTGGACACATTCAAATTATCTGTTTAACTTATGTTAAGCAGGATATGAACACAAAACACATAACTGGCCTGAGTGTGTTTTAGATTTGCTTATGTAGATGTTATAAGTTGATCTAACACAAGCATGTATTAATGAGAAAAAGATATATTGTTTCAGTTCAAATATTCTGAGTAAACTGTATCGGGTTGAACTTTCCCTAGTGTTTGGTCAGCTCTTTGCTAAAGCTGCATGGAGCTTTCAAATGAATATTTCCATGAAGGTTTCGAATGAACACCACAGCACTGCCAATTGAATTTGGTAGGGAAGCCCTAATGGACCACAGAAGTGATGCTTAAACTACTGGACAGACAAAAACATGGTAACAATAAAAACTGTTTCTGCCACATTTTAAAAGCATGCTTATCCATCATAACCAGCAACATTAAGGGTGTGCCTACACAACTCAAATACAATTCTGTAAAGAAATCCATCAGTTTAACAGCGAAAATTGTCATTTTTCCAGTCTTTTGATGACATGGAAGCCAAAAAAATCTATATCGAGACAGAAATTGTTTACTTTTCTACTGAATAAAGGATGACATGAAAAATCTATACCAAAGATAAAACCAATGCTGTAGAATATGCATGCCAATTACTATTTCTTTTGAATGAAACCTATTAAAATGAAAACCTCAGTAATGACTATTTAAAGCTGCTCTTGAAATAGCTTATACCCACACCCTTTGTGCTCTGGGAATTACAGTGAGCAATAGCTATCCTAGCACCATTGTTGCATGCTGTGAAAAAATATGACACTCGGTGTTGATACTAGCAAACTTTCATTTGCTTTAGCCTGGAAAATAAAACATTTCACATGGCCACTTCATATTACTAACTTTAAAAAGTACAGATAGAATAACAAATATACCCGTTATATTTTCAGCTGAGTTGTTAAGTTATAAATAAACTTACAGTTCTAGCTGTGATTTGGAAAGGACTGTTGTGTACAAGTTATGAGTGTGTGAACCATAGTCATAATCTGATATGTTTGATGATTTATCTGGATTGTTGATGCACTCAAAGCTTTGTATTTAAGACATTTTTGTTTTAATGAAACATGGAAAGGTGGGGTTCCTCTAAATTCTTGCAATACTCGACTTTTTAGTTAATTCTAAAAACCCATTCATGTAAACATTTATTACATTACAGCCACTATATAAGAAGCTGGTATAAATACAAAGATAAGACAGAATTTCTGCCAAAGGGGAGCTCAAATAATTTTATCTCAAATAAAATTTCACAACATTAATGATAATTTTAATATTCATGCATTTCTGTTAATATGGTAATTTTACCTTCACATAACAAAATATCATTATACTTTTTGAGACTTGAGAAACCAAGCTACACAAGTAAACCAGCAACAGAACTGGAACTGATAGTAGCCTTTTTTGGTTTAATAGTACTTTTACTACTTCTGTAGAACTAGTTTAGCAAACTCAAGGAAGGAAATATTTTCTAGATAAAATCAAATTAATATCCCACTAGTGAGGTTTCTCTTCAACTGCCTATATATATGTTAGCTAGAAGTTGATTTGGGGCCTGATTCTTACTGTTATTTCTATTTTTCATTTTAGTCTCCAAAAATATTTAGTTTTAATAAAGTCTCTATATCTTCCCACAAAAGCAAAGTAGTATGATATGAAAACATTTGGTCAGATTCAGTTTGTAAAAGGAATCAGGCCAATTGTTTGTCATCATGTAAACCTGAACTTCAGACGGTGGATGTTTCCCCCATTGGATTTAATTAACTATCTGTCATCTTTCAGTGCATCTACCCTAAGAAATTGCAAATGTGTAGGGAATTTTAAACAAGTAGTTTTCTTCTGTTATTTGTACTCTGGAACTAACCGTGTTTACTTATTCTGTGATTCTGTTGAAGCATTGCATAACCTGAACCATATACAAACGCACACACGCATGCAAATGCATGCACACTTGAAATGTAATGTGTTAAGTGTCTTGACCCATGTGTTGAATTCTCCTCTCTGAAAGTGATTCCCTGACTTGGAAATAAGCATTTTCAAAGTCACGTGAGTGGAATTTTCATAGTGACTTTGATTTCCACCAAACTTAATGGAGAACTGAAAATTATTCTTCTACTTAGATATAGGAAAAAAATTTAGTAATTAATCCTTAGAAAATCATCTGAAGAGGCCCCTTTAACAAAATCATAACTGTCTGTGGTGTGCACATGGGAACTTGCACATGATGCTCAAGGACCATGGTGATTAGATTGATTCTCACCAAGTAAGGATGGGCAAAGCGATGGAGAGCTGGAGGTGTCCTTGACACCTACAATGTTTATTTCTGACATCCCTCACCTCCTGCTGAAAGGCTTCAAGTTACACTAGACCTTCAGTATATGCCCTTCAGAAGCTCTCCACCTGTTTGTGTGTGTGTGTGTGTGTGTGTATGTGTGTGTGCAGTAACCCTATTTCTGTGACTTTTCACACCTGTGTCCTGAACCTCACTTCTCTTGGACCTTCTCAGTTTACTTAGGTCTTGCTTTCTGCCTTCCAAAATCACAACTATTTACTCTCACCCAGGAATCCCTAGGCAGTTGTTAATTTTTCCCTGTCTCATTTAGTTCCAGACGCTATAGCTACATTTTCATGCTAATCAGAAGCCTTACATATTACACAGTGTGGCCTATCACCTATTCCATCTACATGTGAACGTTGTTGCACTCACTTCCTCAAAATTACATGAAAAATAAATCTGTTAAAAAAGTAATAATTTTACAGCAATATAATTAGGTGGCATTATTTCTTGAATATTTTTGTGAGCTTCTTGAAGTCAGGAATCATATCATATTATCTTTGCATGATCCGAACATAACTATCAGAGTGCCTTGCCCATCGTAACCACTCAACACAGGATTCAATAAAAGAGATTAAGCAAAAGGCATGATTTGAACCTTACAAAAATCAAGAGTATCTTTTGGTGAACCCAAGTAAGATAAAATATCTCCAGAATGAAATCTGTGGTTGCTTAATTAAATTATTATGTCCAGATATTACTGAGTGTTATTTTGCAAATTATCACTTTTGGGGCATTATAGAAGTGGGTGCTGGAGATGTCCCACCACCTCACATACATTTTAGAATAGGATTTTTAAAAATTTCCCTCAAGTTAACTACAAAATCATGTTACTTTCTATGTGTTATATCATCTATGTGTGTGTATATACACACACATACATTATAGACCAAATATATATTCTATTCCTTAAGAACATAATTCCTTTGGAAAACAAGTTTTGGAATTGGATGCATCAACTATGTCAATACTACATACACAATATTTTAATTTAGGCTTAGAGGTCAGAAAACAGAAATGGATGCTTTGTTTACCTCCAAGGATTAAACAAACATAATAGACAAACACTAATTTATACAATGAATAATAAAAGGAAAACAAGATTATGATAAAATATGTATAATATGTGCAAAACTCAATATATATATATGCCTATGATTCCCGGAAACCATTATATTTCCTGGAGGAAAAGACAAGCTTATTTAAACCAGTATAGGTAGTTTGACGTTACTCCTGCAAAACAAAGATTGTCAGTACAAGACCCCCCGTAACTGGGAGGGCAAGCTGAACACGGTACCCCTACTTTATATGGTGCTTCTCCAATCCAGTTGCCCCTCGAAAAAAAAGAAGAGAGCATTAGTGCTACTTGCCTATTCTTTAAAATCTGATTGTCCTTAAGCACATGATCACGTGCTGACATGTGATGATATTTTTAGAAGTCTGTCATTTTAGAAAAGCACTAAAAGTTATAACCATTTCTTATTTCTACAGTAACTTGTCCTGTATATCTTACTTTTAAAATGTTTTCTTTCCGAGTAAATTAATATTGTGTTAATTTACAGATAAGAAGTGAGGCACTACAATGCATGGTGACATTATTAGTCATCTGACACCAGGCTTGATGCTCTATCCACTCACCACAGGTGCCTGGTTCCTGCAGCAGCCTTCTAGAGCACATGGGCTGTGTCCACTTAAACTTACTTCTTAAAAAAACTCATGCTAATGTTATTATAAAGATAGTAAAGTATATACAGATATAGATATACACATGTTCATTATATATATAAAAATATATACATGTAATTCTGGGACGCTTAGAAACGGTGAAATGAGCAAGAAGTTGTTACAAGCATAAAAAATAGGTATTAAGTGTTCAAAGGATTTCTTTCTCAAGTTGAAAAAATAGTTTAGATTCTCAGTATCCATAAAATGAGGTACGGAAAACTCAGTAAGAGAATAATGGCTCACAGAAGCAGCCATTAAAGGTGATTCCAAAACATTTTCCCATATGTAAACTCATAGTTATAATTTTTAGTAATACTATTAGTTCTTTTATAATGCTGAACCTATTTAACTGAATTATTATGTGTTATCAATATTTTCCTTCATCTGTCATTATGGCCATGATTATAGTGATACACCAAATTCACCATTTAGGGTAGTTAAAAACAGCCACAATGCCTTATGTTATTAAACTCTTTTAGCTGTGAGGAAGGAGGCAATGAACGTATTCTCAGTAACATGGTGATTAGTAACTACAGTACTAAGAGACAGCAATACAGCCAGTGATGTGAAGGAAATTGAACGGTCAGGAGAAAATTTGGTTGTAGACAGTAAAAACTCAGGGTTGAAGATAAGACAACAGTGTAAAGGCTAAAATATGAAACAAGTGGGTCTCATCTTTAAGACCTAAATAAGACCAAGCAGGTGACTCATACAGTGCATCTACCAGACATGAAAATATCCTTATTCAGTCAGTTGAAAGGTCACATTTTTATCTATAAAATATCTGTAAAGGAAAATTTGTCTGTAAAATGAAAAATATGCTGATTATTCATATTACAAAATGAGATGAGATTCCAAGGCTGCCCACCTCTATCTAGCTTATTCTACACTCTGCCTTCCAGAGACGCTTCCTCAAGCATAATTTTGGTAATGTTACATGTTTGCTTATGAACATTCAAGGAGGTCCATTCATCAAGAGTGCAGCTCACTCCTTTATCCTAATCTCTCCCATTCTATATTCATAATCTTATTTCCCTCTATATCTTTACCCAAACCTATAAAAATATATGAACCCAGCCTGTGGTATTTTAATTTCATATTTTTCAACTTATTTTACATAGCTTTTAGAAATTACACAGCACATATTTTTGGTAATGTTAACTTAGAAATACAGTTTTATTATATAAAAATTATTATATATTATATTACAAACTTTTACACGAATGGAGGATAATTGTATTCAGTAGTAGATCAGTCAGTTGATAAACATATTATTCTTCCTTCTAATTTTTACTGTTTCATCTAATTCAATTCATTCTCATTCTCTCATTTCTCTCTCTCTCTTTCTCTCTCTGTCTCTGTCTCTGTCTCCCCCACTCAACCCCTTTCCTTCTCTGTTTTATTTTGCCCCTGAAAAACAGTTATACTTGAGATAACTTCATATTGGGATTGGAAGAAACATATCAACTATCAGTCAGGATTTTAAAACTTTCTTCATTGCCTAGGTTTCAAAAGAATGGTTCTCTATTACAGCAAATGTAGCATACTAACACAATATCTTAAACTCTTAGACTTATAAAACAATCAGACATCTCATCAATAATACTACAAAATTCCAATCATTGGCCAAAAACAGAATAGTTAAATGAATGTAATAAAAAAACTCTTTCACTATTTGAGTACTACTTGGCCTATTTATGTCAGAAAGAAGGGTTAAAGTCTTAATAGGAAAATATACAGTATAAAACTGAAAATATCAAACAAATGCAGTTTTAATGCTTATCATAATGCCGCCACATTTTACTTTCCAAATCTTACTATTCTAATAACTGTGGAGAAGGGACCATCGGGAAAATTGCTATTTTTCTAACTTTGCAAAAACACTGCCACTGGCATACTACCATATAAATGAGTAATGCAGTTATTTGTGAAACATTTTCTCATTCCCTCCCCATACTGGCAAAGCTGGAGAAAATCTTTGTTTGGGACTTACTTTGGAAGACACCAGGAGTGTCATAAATCCTTTGTACATTTTAGTATTTATTCCAAATGGGAACAGACTCATGTATAAATACTGGAACATTTTATCCAAAGAGTCATTGTTATCAAAAAGGCATTTTATCAGATGTTAACAAATGCTTATTTATCCTCATATTATAAAGAATGTTCATAAATATGAGCCTATTTTATAATCTTTGATCAATTTTCACAATACCTTTTTATGTATGCCATAAGAAGAAATTACTGAATATTTTTTATACTGAAATTTAAATCATGGCAAAGCTTTCATTAAAAAGAAGTCATAGCATTTAAATTTTCCTTTTTGATTCTGAATGCCTTCTTAACCATCTATGGAAAAATAAACTGTGATTTTAATTTTACTCTTAAAAGAAAGAAGAAGGGCTTGTTTTGCTTTCCTAGTGAAAAAGCTAAGCCAACATTCTAGTACTGATTGATGAGAATATTGTGGTGTTGATAAATTCCCTAGAAGATTCTTTCCTGATGCCTTTTATATAGCTATCAAAAGCCTAGAAGCATGTTTATTTTATAATTACCATGTCTAAAGAAAGATGGTAAGGAGAATTTAGTGACTCTCCAAATCACAAATAGCCTTGCCTGCAATTTTAATCTAGAATCCTTGTGAAAAGAAACCTTTCAGCTTATAACTTTTCAGATATACAAGAAAATGGAAGATTTGAGGATTAGTGCTTGTTAGTTAAGTCTTACTCATATTATTTACCTGTTAAAAATATCTATCAGACTGAAGATACTTAACATCATTAAAGATTCCAAGAAGTAGAATCCAACTGGATACTTACTTTGGGGCATAGTTGCATACCAAATAAACTGCACTGCGCCATACAGCTCCCCAAACATTCATGTTTTGACAAGTATGAATTGCACATCCTATTCGATTGGAGGTGGCCCAAACCATCTGAGAAAGTAAATCGATATACTGTTATTGAAGTTGGAGCTAAGAAAATTCATGTTCACCAAAATAGTAAGAGCATTTTTTAAAAGTATGAATAAAAAATGAACAAAACAGTTAAAATAACCTGTGTATAATGTGTGCACATGGGGCCAAAACATCTCATAGGACATCTGGGATTGCAATCCTGGGGATATGGAAAAGCATAATCTTTCACTTCATCATACCATGGCTTGACCAACTGGAGAATAGAGCGATATCTAGATATCAAGAAACACAATGAGAACTTAGAGTACAGTAGTGGCAATATATAGTGGACTCACATTAAATTATAAGTTAATTGGTTCTTTTGCAGATTATTCATGGTAAATCAAGAGCATACCCACCCCTCACAATTACCATCATCACCTAGTAGAATCCCCTATTCCTCCTAGTAGAGCCAAGCATGAAAATGCCCAGGAGTGGAGCAAGTAACTCTGTATTTGTCTAAGTATGTGTCTGGTTGTTTCAAAAAGAGAAATGCAAATCTTTCAGGAATTATCATCTTTATCTTGTTTTACCAATGTCAAAAATTTCTTGCATCAGAATCTTATATACAATTAAGAATTAGATATACAAAAGAAGCTGTGATACTAGACTCAGTGTGGATTTTTTTTTCCCTTAAACTTGAATCATTTTAATTTAATGATTGTACACCTGATTTTCCTCCCCTATATGGAAGAGAATGAGTCTTTGGAATATTGGATGATGACATTCCACAGTGGTAGAAAAATTATCCTATTACTGGGAACAGCTTTATCCATTGTTGCATATACTTGCATGTACATACATGTGCCTATGTATATATACATATATGTGTAAATATACTGAATTTGTACAACGCACACAGATACAGGTATATGCAAACGTGGGAAGGTTGCATACACAATAATGGCTTCTGCCACCATCAAGGGATTTTTCTGAGGTAGAAGAGATAGGATACAGGATACAGCCTGATCCTTTCAAAGATTCTGTGAGATAAGTGTAGAATACAGGCTAAGGGAGGGTGTTCCAAGGGTGAAAGGGAAAACTTTTTTTTTTAGGCCCTTTTAAAAAAATTAAATAATCCTTGAAGACATCTAAAACAGTCATAGGCCAAGCATCAGTACCTGACACATAGTGAGCCCTCTTGCAGATATTACTTGAAATTGGTGTCACTAACCTTGGAGTCCATAAGCAATAAAGTTGTGTGGATAAACAGTACCAGTGAAACTACTTCCTACCTTCCAGTTCGTACAGATAGATTTTGACCCAAAAATCTCAATAAGTAAGAAGGTCCATGGTCCCAAATGCAAGTAGCTGCCCAAGCCTCTGCAGATTTTGCAAGATTTTCATCCCAGACCTGTGAAAGGGAAAAAAACCTTCAGCTTTACTGGGTTTGCTAGTAGCAAACAAAAAGAGAAAAGAAATGGCACTACTATTTCCTAAAGTTCTTTAATTCTGCTTCCTGACTAGAAGAAAGCAAATTTAGACCATTGTTATTCAGAGTTCTACAGTGCAATATTGTTATTCCTCAAAAATCTTTATTGTTTCTACAGGGCCATCTAGACCCAATGTCCAGACATCAATTTTGGTAAAGGATAGGTTAACAAAAATATGGTATCCAGATGTAACTTGGAGATACCTCATACTGACCACTGAAGTTTGAATCCACCAAAGTCAATTGATTTCCCTAGAGTTTATTCACAGCAAAAAGGAGCCATGCTATTGATATATCTTAAAAATTAATGAGATCAAATTTATTCAAATCAATGTACCAAAATTAACAATGTCTTATATTATAGTCTAACTTTTTTATTGAGATATAATTGATATATAACATTATGAGTTTCAGGTGTACAACTTAATGATTTTTATGTACATATATATTGTGAAATGATCACCACAATAAGTCTAGTTGACATCCATCACCACACACAGTTACAAATTTCTTTTCTTGTGACGAGAACTTTTAAGATCTATTCTCTTAGCAGCATTCAAATATACAATACAGTATTATTAACTATAGTCACCATGCTGTATATTACATCCTCAGGATTTATTTTATAACTGAAAGTTTGTACCTTTTAACCACCTTCACGTATTTCACACACCCCACCCCCCAACCTCTGGCAGCCACCTATCTGCTCTCTAGATCTATGAGTTCAGTATTGTTTTTGTTGTTGTTGTTTTAGATTCCACATATATGTGAGATCATAAGTTATTTGTCTCTTTCTGACTTATTTCACTTACCATAATGCCCTTAAGTTCCATCCATGTTGTCACAAATGGCAAGATTTCCTTGTTTATTATGGCTGAATAATATTCCATTTATCTACTTATTTGTTGATGGACAATTAGGCTGCTTCCATATCTTGGCTATTGTAAGTCGTGCTGCTATGAACATTGGGGTGAAGGTATCTTTTTGAGTTAGTATTTTAGTTTCCAGACTAATACCCAGAAGTGGAATTGCTATATCATATGGTAGTTCTATTTTAATTTTTTTGAGGGCACTCTATACTGTTTTCCATAGTGGCTGCACCAATTTACATTCCCACCAACAGTGCCCAAGGTTCCCTTTTCTCCACATCCTCACCAACACTTGTTATTTCTTGACTTTTTGACAATAGCCATTCTAACAGGTGTGAGATGATGTCTCACTGTGGTTTTGATTTGCATTTATTCCAACTTTTAAAGGTCAAACTATATTAAATTATAATATGATATAAATGATGTTTTATATCATTTGAATATTTGATAGTAGTAATAATATTAGAACTTACATTTTAATTGTTATGAGCTGAAAACATAGATTTATTTAATGTAACAATGTATTTAAGTGAAAGGAAGTTAATTTAGTGACTTTGAAATAAAATAGGAAAAAAAACTGATGAACCCTTCAGAAACACTTTTACCCTAGGAGGCCATGGCACCCACCCTGAAAAAAGATTTCTTAGTTACTTAGAAGTTGTCTTAAATTAGAAAAACAAAGTCATCTTAACGTAAATCTATCTAGAATTACATTAAAATAAATTCACTCACAAAATTACATGAAATCAGAATTATCAAGAAAGGATCTGGAGTAATTCTATGGTGACAGTGGCCACATCTCCACTGTCTGTGTAAAAAGAAAGATCATTCAAAAAGCTATAGCAAAATACGCTTTCCTTAATTATCCAGAATATAATCTGCCCATTTTGTGGATTAATTAAATGTGGCAAAACATTGCATAATACCCTTTTAATAAGTAAGTAATCAGTGCTAAATACAGTATATAAATGGAAAATACTCATTCTATAATATTTTAATAGTGTCTCTTTATATACTTGTTTTCTCCTTTGAATTGATATCATGCTTTTTTACAGTTATTAAAAAATATTTTGTATTATGCTTTCACACTTAGCTCTGTAAAATAATCATTTGATATGTTTTATGAATTATTACTTCAAACCTCTCCTTTTGTTTGTAAAAATTCTGTGCAGAAATATCAGTGACGCAAAATAAATTTACAATGAAAATCATAGTATTCTAGAACTGAAATTTACTTTTAAAAGCATTTTGTTTGGCTAATAATAGATTCATCTAGTATTTATTCTTCTGATATTTTTAATGAAATATGGATTTACAAAATATGGATTTCAGTTCACCAAAATGCAAAATATTACCATTAGATCACAAATGAATTTTAGATGGAATAGCATCAACAAATTATGTCTCTGAGCTAATTGTAGTCACTTTGGGAAAAAAGTACATCTAAATATTATTAACATATTGAAGTGGTGTGCACTCAGAACAATAACTGCTAAAAACACGGCTTTTCTGTGTTTTTATATAATCTTTCTAAAAACAGTCTTTCTTATAGTCTTGTTCCGAAATATCAGCACAGCATGGCACAAATAATACTGAAAAAGAAAATAAAATATCTTGTATTCTAACCCTAAGCCTACTGCTAAGATCATCTGCGACTGAGGACATGTCAATTATTCTGTCTCCCAGTTAACTCATCTCTAGGGTCCCTTTCCTCTTCAGCATTTCATGATTTAGTGTACCTGAGTAACTCCAGCATCAGAATCAGGAAGATCTGTTATATTCAGTTCTAACCTTTTCCATACCACAGAGAGAGGAAACCTAGATTCTTCACAAAATAATTTAAAATATTTAAGGCAGTTAACAAATTTAAAGTAATTTAGCATATATAATTCTATATGCTTACTCATATACTTAAAACGTATTGTGTATGTCAAAGAGATAAACCAAAGAGTTCATGCCTGAAAAATATCTTACATGAGCCCATTTAAAAATTATTATAAAGGATTTTGATAGGAATACCATGTATTTAGCATTACTGATGCCTACATTTTTAGGTGTTTCTATGTACAGATATCATAATTAAAATTTTTGAGATGATAGTTGTGAGGGAGGAGAGATGACCACTTTTTTTCATCTCTCCATGTTTGCTTTTAGGAAACTGATGGGAGAGATTTCTGCCTGTCCCTGAAGGAAGATGCTGGAGACCCTGGCAGCACTGGCCAGGTCCCACACAGAGAGTGGGATCATTTTGCCTTCCCATGGGAGACATACCAACTGTCTCTCTGATGCCCATTGCAGAGGAAGTCAGAAAGTCCTGTGCTCTTTCTTGCCTGTTTGTCCCCAGGCAGGACTCACACCCATCCTGTAAAGAGGGGAAGACCCAGCTCTGAAATTTAGGAATTGCATATCTACTGTATTTGCTGTCTCTGTCTTTCTCCATTGGTACAACTCCCAGGAGAATATAGGTGAGTGATGTATCCCTTTAATCCACAGTGGTATTTAAATCTATTAATACGATGAGAGGTCTTTCAGGGTTGAAAACAGCAAATAAGGATAGCTTCTTTCTTATCCAGAAGCTCTAAATGGCGATGAATGTTGCCAGTTTAACCATGTGAAAGAATTCTAACAACTTATACAAATTTAGGGAATGAAGTTGTAATCACCTAAGCATTTGACTAATATATACATTTCTGGATGCTTAATGGATAATATATCTGCTGAATTTTGCTGAACATCTGTGATATTTATTTGAAATAATTTTAGTATCATACCCTACAAATACAGCAAAAGAAAAAAGGTCACAGGTGTGTACTTACTTAACATTCTATGGAACGACTAGCAAATACACAACATATTATTATCATTTGTTAGAAAAGCTAAACACCTTATATTTATTCAGCTTTTATGCAGCTAATAGCCTCGAATTCTGTATTTCTAGCTCTTGTCCCTCGAAATGGATAAAATACTTTCACAGATAACTGAGTTGTGAACACTTAAAATCTTATCATGCCTTCTAAAGATTAGGCAAAAATTAAGAAAATTATGCATGGAGACAAAAAAACATTTACAGGAGCTAGTAGAAGTTAGATTTTATGATTAAATAACTCGCAAAGTAAAGATGGCTTAAAACGGTGTCAGAGCATGCATGAGCCTATATTTGTGCCCTATCGCTCCACATGGTTTTCTTCCATTCTTTGCTGTTACGAGCCATTTAGTTGGTCAGCTTGTCAACTGACTGATTTAGCTCTGGACTAAAACGTTTACCATGAACTACTCTGCTTATAAATAAACGTAGCACCTTCTCTGTGGAAACCACATAGTCTGATTAAGCCATGAGAAACATCCAGAATTCAAACTCATGTCATTTCCATGGCTAGAAGAGTGTGGCTCCAAGAGATAGGAGGGACATGAAAAGAATGCAGGTCCTCCTCAAGTCCAGAGGTCTTCAGAGGTTAAGCCAAAGAAATACAAAATTGAGTCAAAGAATGCCTCAGCATGGGAGAAAATCACTGACTTCCATAAGTTGAAGAATTAGAGAGTGATATGATCCAGCCCAAAGAAGAGGTTGTTTTATCAGCCATTTCCTTAAGTTTTGTTACCCACAACACAGTGGGCACCAGGACATCCGAAACTCCCTTCTTAAACCCCAGTCACTATCTCTGGACAGTAAGAAATGTAGACCAACTGAAAGGCAACCCTGAAAATTACTTGAGACTATATCCCCAACATTGTTTGATATGACATACTGTTTTTCTTCAAGTGGGTAACATCTTTTAATTCCAAACATAAGAATTAAATTTTGAAAGAATTAAATATAAGGTGTTAAAAAGCATAAATATTTCTAGGTAACGAACCTGTACATATTTGATATTATTAATATTTATAGTGGTTCAGAGAATATGGCAACAGGTTATTAAAGCAATAGGTTAGCCTTGTAATTTCAACATAAAATATATCAATAATTATTTATATTTGTGGTTTTAAGTTAAAAATTTTAAGAAAATCTTGTTACAATTTTTAAACAGTATTGCAAAATTTTGAACTTAAGAGTCACTGTATTGCTTAGGCTTTTAAGACATTTAAATATATGGAAATTATTTTCAATAAGCCAATTGAAGTACTAAAGGTCAAATATGTTAAATCTATAAATGCAGCTTAAAATTTAAATTAATTAGGTTTGTAAGTAGTAACAAACATTAAACAAATGCGATTGTCAAAACTTGCTAGATTTCTGAATAGAACAAAAATATATGTAAATGAAGCTAAATTAGAGGAGAACAAGAAATATTAAATTTGAAAATGACCTCTTAAAAAATCTGTTCTGCACATGGAAACCATCTTCAAAGACATAAAATACTAAAAAACAAAACTATCACACTGAGTTTTTGAAGACACATTTCTAAATTGGTTATTGTCTTGGATACTATGATAGCAATGGCATTGGAAACAGTATGGCATGTCGTATAGACACTTATTTTCTTGGACTGACATGTGGTCATTTCTCATATATTTAGATAAAAAGTGAAGGCAGTTTAGATAGACAAGTTTTTGGCTTTTAAAAATAACTCAGCTGGGGCTCTTTGTTCTTTTTCTGGGTTAGACTGGGAAAGCAGTGCTGACTTATAGAAGTGAGAAAGAGCCATTAAAAAGATATTAAGTGATGACAAAATTATTTTCCCTGAGGGCTGCCAGAAGCTTTTAAAAACACTTCATGGGCATCGTTGTGGTTTTGTTTTGAAAGTGGGGTTTATTCCCTTTCGGTGGAAATGCTTGTGAAGTGCCAATAAAGGAAACTGAGAGCTGAATATATGACCCAGTGTTAAACCAGAGAGGAGGGAAGAATGGGCCTTGGTAAGACTGGAGGGGGTGGGGTGAGGCACAGGAAGAGAAAAGGATTTCCCCTGGGAAATTGGGGGCACTAATTAGATTAATTAAATGATATTAAACCGATTATACTTTAAAAGAGAACTTGTTAAGGAACTTGATTTTAAAAAAACTCCCGCAAGCCTCAAAAATGACCATAAATATGGGACCACATTATATCACAAAGTATCAACGTGGGGTCCTAAGCATTTTTTAAATGTTTAAACAAAAATAATGAAGACTTTCCTCAGGTAAGATGAGTGCTACCTTTCATGTAGGTGGGAAAGGTAAATTTCTATAAAGAGAAGATGTAAAAGTATACTTTTTTAGAGGAATTCTGAACTGGATCATTGCCAGCAGCATAAAATTCTTAAAAACAAACACAAAAGGACTTCTCTTGACCCCTATTCAGCTTCGTCTGCCAATGCACCATTCCTCTTCTCCCTTTTACAATGAAATTTCTCGAGTGTTGTCTTAACAGAGAATTTTCAGTTTTTCTTCTTCTACTCTTGAGCCCACCCCAGGCAGGTTCCTCCCGCTACCTCCACTCTACCCCAATTGCTCACATCAATATCATAAATAGTCATTTCCTGGTCACCATGTTACTTGTTCTATCAGCAGCTTTTAGAATGCCTGACCACTTGCTCCTCCTGGACCCACTTCCATCCCTTGGTTTCATGACCCCACCCTTACCTTGTTTTTCTCTGGCTGCTGCCTTGTTTTTCTCCATATGTTTGCTGCTTCTTCCTCATCTCCCTAACCTGTGCATGCTGGAGGGTTCCCAGGGCTCAAGCCATGTCTCTGTCTGTCTCTCTGTCTGTCTGTCTGTCTCTCTCTCTCTCTCTCCCTCCCTCTCTCTCTCTTCTGTTTCATCAATTCACTGCCTAGGTAATCACATCCAGCCTCATACATTGAAATACTATTTATAAGCTGGTGGTATTCTTCCAAATTATATCTATAGATCTCTCCACTGAATTCCAGACTGATTTATCCATCTATCCACTTTAAACCTCTACTTAACAAGAGTAAAATTGAGTCCCAGTATTCACAACCCTACCACCACTCCCTACCCTCTAACCAGCTACTCTTACAGTCTTCCTCCCATCAGTGGATGGCGTTACCCTTTTTCTTCCGGTTCAGGGGTCACCAAATCTATCCCATTGCCTACTTATATGTTATCTATAGCTGTTTCTGTGTTACAGTGGCAGCACGGACCACAAGGTCTGCAAAGCTAAACATATTTACCATCTGGTCCTTTACAGAAAAAGTTTACCAATTGCTTTTGTAGTTGCTCAGGCCAAAAAGTCCATAGCCATCTTTACTCTTTCTTTGCTTAATAATCTTTATACGCTCTATCAGCAAATCTTGTTGATCCTGCCATCAAAATCCTGTCTATCCAGAATATACCCACTGATCATCACCATTATTACCACCACCTTGAGTGAAGCCACCATCACTTGTTATCTGGATTATTGAAAAAGACTCCTAGCTGAGGGAGTGTTTCATATATATAAAGCCTTAATATATAAATTAAGGAAGGCATGGATAAAAGAAAAATATTCAGACTTTGAGGTAAGATTATTTAAACAGGATTGGTGATTAGGAAATAAAGGAAAAAACTTTTCCAGTGCTTTAATCTATGCACGGCTCAATCTATACCTCAGTCAAGTGCTTTGAAAATACCAAAGTGCTATTTAAATATAATCAAACTCAACTGATTGGGTTGGGGGTTGGTCTAGTAATGAAAATGAGTATTGGGTGTAAGACGACAAAATGCAACTGCTGCTTGACATCTGAACAGTTATATGAAAGGGAGAGAGAGAGAGAGAGACAGAGAGAGACTTGGAAATGAGTGAATTTTACCCCACCCGAAGAGGCTATTCCTTTTTAACCAATTGCTGACAAGTAGGAAGTGGGCACAATGTCTCTAAACCTTAAAACTTTTCAGGATAATCTAGGAATCCTGATGTATATATGAAATGTATCCACTTCTACATGTTGCCAAATAGCCTTTTAAATGTAAAATTCTCGACAGTTCAACACTTGCAGAGCAAATTAAACATGACTACTAATTGGAATGGTTGATGGGCCTACAGTTTATGAACTCTGATGGGAGGTATCATTGTCACCATCACACTTATGTACATGTGTGATCTTAATACACAAGGATGGTGGCAAGAAAGAGTGACTCTGGAACTGTCCTGGCCCCAAATCTCCTTACACCGAACTTACCAGATGGGGACTGCTGTTTTGTTATCAACAATGGAAAATGCAAGAAATGCAAATTTCCAGATCAACCAATAGAATCCTAGATAATTCGTTAATCTAGGCAGCTAGTAATTGACTACTTATTGGGAAGGCTGCGCAGTATTGGGTACTGGGAATTCAACAGTCAGCAAGACTGACACGGACTCTGCTTTACGGTTTAGGAAAGAGACAGGCAATTAACGCACTACCAAATAAATAGTGAATAATTGTAAATAAATTATGGCAAGTGTATATAAATTAATTAGTATGTAATACATTATCCATTACCTGTATATAATGTACGTAACGTGTTTTATAAAGCCACTTCCAAAAAAGTGTGCTACTTAAAAGTTTGCTTCCTTAGAAGTGTCCTTAGTCAATCATGTAAATTCCCAATTAAGTGTTGTTCCACACTGCAGACATCTGTAGCTCACCCACAGTAACCACAGGATGTCTTCTGAAAACGAGTGCTGAGTGAATATGCAAGTGAAATTTTGTAATAATATAGAAATTATCACTGGAATAATTCTTTTGGTTTAACATATTAATTCTTTCAGTATATAGTCTCTTGATAAATAAATGGATACTTGAGCCAAAAAATATCTTCCTCAGCTCAGTTTTGTGTCCTGAATCATGATATAAAATATTCTTAAAGCACGTTATAGAGTTCTCACCTGGAAAATCATTGCAAGATCTCCAAGGGAACTGGACCTAGTGAAGCAAAATTTCAGAGTTGGAGACCTTGAATGTGTGCTTACAAAGTGGTTCTGTGCTCTTCTGGTAAGAAATAATTGTCTAAAGCTTATTTGGTGGAGTGTCATTCTGATTGCCGAGGACTTGGGGCCTCCCCTCTCCTCTCCCACCCCTACTCACCCCCCCCCCAATACTCACACCACAGAAGAGGTTTAGGAAGAAGGGGGCATTTCATTTATAAGCACTTACATCAGTATCCTTCCTCTCAGCTCTGGTATACTGTTGATCCAAGATTCGATAAAAATTAAAAATAGCATTCCATCAGGAAAATGTCTGGGCTGTCACAGACACTGGCTGCTAAGCGCTGTGAGGGTTTGCTCTGTGCATTTGTGGAAGACAGAATTACAGGTGAGAGAGGTAAAGCAACTGTCCTGTATGTTGCTGTGTAAATAAGACAACATCATTCATTCTGAGAGTGACAATTCCAGAAGGGAACATGTAGTCCGTGGTGACATGGATATGAATAGAGAGAACAGAAGAGATTCATGGTTCTTATTCAGAAATCAAGGGAACTCTAAATGGCTTTATTAACTGAGATATAAGAAGTAACATGTACATAACTTTCTGAGAATCCAAAATTTGGGGGGAAAAAAAATTTAAAAGTAAGGCAATCCTTTTCCATAATAACATTGCATCTGTATTTAAAACACACATTTGATCTACAAGCCACTTAGTTCATGAGAATTTGATATGACTCAACAGGAGCACACGCTACCTATCTGCCAACCCAATGTAAGATGTGTCCACAGAAGTAGAACAAATGGAGAATCATTTGTCATCGCTACTCTGTGCTGGCTGGGTCACGTCAATTCCAGGCACCTCACTGTCAGAACAGCATACACATGTTGGAACCCAAACAAGGACAAGAGCCTGGTGAAAGGCATTCCTTGCTCAGACCCACACTGCTTGCAGATCCCAAGATGATCTAACTGGTACCATTCCTGTGTGTATGTGTAATGTAAGAGGTAGCATGGGGGGCGGGGAGGGACTTGATTTTTCCATTCCCTTAATGGCACAACTTCTTACCTTTTCCAAGATTTTCAGAAAGCAAATATCTTTGTGCCACCTTCCTTACGCTGGCCATACTCTGGTTGCAAGAGGTGGTGTGTACAGGTATTTCACACAAAAGGGCTGGAGGCTTAGAAAGAGCTGGGTGACTGGGGGACAAAGGATTAAGGCATAGATGCTCACAGGCTTCAAAGACTTGAAACACTATCATAATACAGAGTTTTCCTATGTGGTTGCCAAGGTTAGAAAGAGTACAGGAAGCAAGATTTGATTCCATATGAAGAAATACTTTCTAATATTCAGCGATGTCCTCTGATAAATATGCATGTGGAGTGGGCTCAAGAGCAGGAGATGAACTCATGGAAGGGAGTTTGTATTGTACAGTCTTTCAAAGCATGGGCTTTGTTGTCATACAGAACTGCTTTCTCATTTTGATTTACTTGCTCTGGGACCTGGGGGAAGCTACTTACGCTCTCCAAACTTCAAATTTCCTGTCTCTAAATGAGGAAAATTGTCCCCATCTCACGAGACTGTTGTGAAAGTTAGGCAAGATAGTGATTGAAGAGAATTTAGCACAGCTCTAGCAGGGCAGGGTGTACAGAATGGTAAACGCTATTATTATTGGAAGATCAGGCACCGGAAGAGTGGTGGTGTCTGCGAACTAGAAAGATGCCTAAAGTGAGAGGTAATGAGAGGTGCACTTTTGATCACCTTATCTGGCAGCCTGAAGTTTGAGACACATCAAGCTTTAATCTCAACTTGGCAGGCAATCAGATAAAGTGAAAACAGACAAACCCTGAAGCAACAAACTAATCAGAAACAGAACTGTGTATAGATAACGAGGACCTTGCTTCTGGGCAACATAACATCAGACAGTGGAAGATAAAAATTAGAGAACATTTCAGAGGTTTTAAAACCTATTAATTCCCCTCCTTAAATCCCTCTTTAACATATGTTTTATCTATAAATTTTAAGACCATTTGTTGATGGATTCTAGCAACAGTTCTCCTTTCCCGGGAAATTAATACCCACCAGCTATCATTTAATACTGTAGTTATATGTCAGGAAGACATTTTCATGTGTGGTTAATTTTTTTCACCAACTCAGTGTTACAATCAGCTAAAAACTGACTTCTTGATTGTTAAACTATTTTGTGAGACACATGCAAACCCCATACCTTGCTGTTGCCCACTTAGAAGAATTCAAATGCCTTTCCGCCTACCTACTGCTTGCTGAAAACATGATCTCACTGGAATGCAGAGACAGATTTGGTAGAATGTTCATATTTAATGAAATTATGAAATGTGAATTTGATGCACTTTGTAGGGTAAAAAAGTATTGTGCCCTTAAGCAACATTCCTGGACTGTTTCAGTTTGGAGTATGTGATGTGAAATTTTAAGAGTCATGAAGTTTAGTCTAAACACACAACTTTGGGGGCATTCTTCCATATTTGTGTCAAAAAAATGCTTGGTACCTGATTTTAGACTTTATGGGTAACATAGACTGGAAGCATTCAAATCATACCCCTCCAAACCTCAGTCCATGATGTATCTTATGCCAACCATTTCTCTTGAATATTTTAAGCTGTTAGTCTTTATCTTCCCTGCCTTCTTCCCATGCCATTCTTCAGAAATTCTCATAGACAATTAAACATCTCAAGTTCATAACCATTTAATGGCCATTGACTGACTATTCAACGGTTTTCAGATATACTAAATTCAGGACACCAGACCAGCCAGACTAGTCAACTTCGATTTTTCTGAAGTCCTTTCGTTAGTTTCCAGAAAAACCTTATCCTGAGTGTGTCAGAAGACTAGGTGGACCTGGTGCTATCTAGGCCCCTGAAATAGATTTGGAGTCATGTTGATTTAAGTCTCAGCACTGATTCTAAAAAAAAAAAAAAAAAAAAAAAAATTATTTTTGAAAGATACATGAAACTTTCTTGCAAAAATTCTTGAGTAGATTCCCAGACATAAAATCATGCATCCATGCTGTCTCCATGACACTACCCTACCCCATTATGTAAAGTGGTCCATTCTGATTACCAAAGCATATTCCCAACCAAAATTCTTTGCATTGAAAGAATGTTCCCTCCCACACACTAGCTACTTTTTTCAACCTCTGTAGATGTGTACCCTGGATGATAAACCTTCCGCTACTTAATGACTACCAGAAACCTGCCCTTTATTTTGTGTTCTCCAACTCAGGGAAACCCAATTGTCCTAGTCAAAAATGGAGGCATCTTCCTTGGCTTCTCCATCATATACATCCCTCATATAAATCACTTACTCCTACTGATTTGATCCCCAAATTCATTTTGTCACATCCCTATGACCTTAAATGTCATTGAGGCTTCAATTATCTCTCGCCCAGGCTCTTATAACAGTCTCTTGACTGTGCCATTACTTCTGCCTGTCTCCAATCCCTTTCTCAGCCTGTAGCCAGAATGACCTTTCTGAAGGCAAATTAATTACACAACTGAAAACCTTCAACCACTTCTCTTAATCTTAGAATAAAACTCAAACAAGCTTCTGCCTGCCTTCCCAGCCTCATCAAACCTCACTTTTTCTTTTATCCTCTACATCCAAGCCACACTGAATTTCACCTATGCCTTCAAGGTACCATGCACCTTCCCAGAACACCCTTCCCCACCTACCACATATTCCCTCTTTCCAACTCCTGCCTGTATAACTTTTATTTACTTTTCATATTTAATATTTGAAATCATTTCCTTTTGGAAGCCTTCCCTGCGTCTCTACCCCCAGTCCAAGACTGGGCCAGATATGCCCCATGTGATCCCAAAGCACCTGTATTTATTCTACTGTAGCACACAGCTCACTGCTTTGCCCACTTACTCGTCCATTCACAGTACTTCCTATCAAGAAATGTCTTTTGGCTCCCTGCTGAATCCCTCAGCACAATGCCAGGCACATGAATAAATACTGTGGAATGAGTGATTGAATACTGAGTGACCTCTGCCCACCAGAGCACCATAGCCACGTGTTCTTTACATGGAATGCCCAGCAAAGGTTAAAAGACTTCATTCAGTTGTTCCACAGATTTTTACTGAGTGTTCTCTGTGGGATAGATATGATGCTAGGTTCTATAAATAGTCAGCAGGAATATAATAAAATTTTCTATACCACTGCATACGGTCAAATATTATTTGCCACCAAAAAAGCAGTGTTGAATACTAGGAAATACGGTCGATATATATGTAGCCTATGTGTGATTCAAAGCTCTTCCTTCTACCAACTAATGGTGAGGTTCTGAATCACATCATGTTAATGTTTTTACATTTGCACATCTTAGAGTCTGTACTCAAAACAATCACAAACAAAATGTCCTTACCTTCAGCTGGCTCCATAAGTGGAGAGCTAAACATTCATATATAAGCAATACTAAGTAAGTAATACTACGCAACATGCACCTTGGCAGAAAATTCATACAAAATGTGCCCAGTCTCCATTTGAAGCCAAGACACTTAAAAGGTTCTACATGTAGGAGAACAGGAATGTGGAGTTCCAAATGTGCTGGAGAAATGCCTTCCTGTCAGCAATCTTTCTCAGTTCCCTGCTGGCTGGCAGTGTTCTCAGGAGGCTTTCTAGTGGTCATAAAAGCATTCATTGAAAAAATTTAGGTTAGACACATCAAATTTCTCATGTTTATAAGAAGAAAATTGAGTTATCCTTCCCAAATGAGAGGAAATGTGCCATCTGGTACAGTATATGGTTTCATTTAAAAAAACGATAAGGATAGACATCACAAGTGTTTTGTCAACTATGAATAAAAAAAAAAAAAAAAAAAGTCTTTTACATTATCTACATTCTCTTACACACAAAGCCCAAATAAACAAAATCCAAATTTTTCCTTATTCTCAAGACATAAATTACTGTAGGCAAATACTTTATTGGCTATTTCTGAAGATGGATTAATCTATTCTCCATTCATTCGAGTCATGCTTTCTGTAACTTTACTACCTGCTGTGACTTGGTAACTAGTATTTTTCTCTTTTCCAGAAAAGTATAGGAGACTTATTCCCTTAGCTCTGCAAATAATATTTGCAGGCACCAAACAAATGAAATAGGCCGTATTATCAATATAGCTATTTTGCCTTCTTGAAATTACATTACACATTTTTTTTTCAGTTTTAAGTTGTTCAGTTCATATCTATCATTATCTTCACGCTGCCCCCTACCTGTCTTTCCACCATTCTCTACCATCTATGAAGATGGCTATCATGTGTTCTCATGAACTATTTCCATTAACTGTTCACACCTGTTACTGTGGTACGTGTAGGTGTCCAGCTCCTCCTTACCTTTGACTAAAAGAATGGATCTGCTGATTCAGTGGTTGCCACCTCTTGGGTCACCTTCACAGCCAATTTAAACTCCATCAATTGATAGTGCCATCTTTCTCATATGCACCTCTGACCCTGCTCTAAAACAACCATGGCCTCCCTAATTGCTCTTGTATTAAGTGATCCTCAATCTTTTCTCAAAATCCTTGAAAACATGGCTAATGTGTTATGCTTTTTCCCTCCTGGCGATTTTGTTCATTCATTGCTTTACCTACTATAACATCCAATCCTACCCTTTCCTGAGCATCTATCTCACATACCCTTCCTCTAAGCAGCCTTTCATGATTTTGCCAGCTAGAGATTATCTCTTCTTTCTTTGATTTCTCCATGGTATTTTGGTCTGTACTCTTTTATCACATCAGTCTTACACAGCAGTGTCTTATACTGAATTATGTGTCTAAGGTTTTGTTGGGGTTTTTTTCCTGCTTGTTTTTCCTGTTTTGTTTACAGTTTAAATACAAAGATTTCTGTTATCTTTGGATCTCATCCTCTTACAGAAGGACTTCAAATTTTTTAAATTAATTTATTCAATTGCCTTAAATTCAAGAAATATCTTACAAATTTTACTCCATGTGTGAGTCTTGTAATTTCATTCTTTTAGGGAATGATTCTTATTCTAAGAAACTAGTGTGGTCTGCGGTTTAGAGTCATGGTTTAAGTTGCCCTTAAGAAGAATGAAAAACAGCTGGTGTCCAAGGAGCTATGGAAATTTGTCAATAAACTAATTGTAGAACAGAAGCCAAGAGTTTGACTTGCATATCTTAAGCTCTATCTATATTATTATTTTTTGAAAGGATACAGTGTTTGGAAAATTAAATACTTCTAAGTACGAGTTTTTTACTAAAATCATGGTCAATATACCCAAAGAAGATATTATACACTAAAATATGAATGTCAACACTCTAGTGTTCAAATCGTGCCCACTTAATTTACTCAAGCATACACTAACATAACCAAGTACTTAAAGAGGATAAAATCATCTAATTTTAAGCGGCTTTTTTTTTTTAGAATTTTGAAAAACTTCTTTTGCATTTTAGGTGCACAGGATAAAATGTTATTATAAATGATGAGTGAACTTTAAATATAAATAATAATATCAAAATTGATTCAAGTTATAAACATGTAACAATTCATAGGGATTTCAAATTCACCAAATAATGGTTGATTACTGCCTATACACAAGAAATTTCACAAAAAAATAGTTATACAAAGGTGAATAAACATAGACTGAGCAGCCTGAAAGCTTAAAATTAGGAAGATTGCAAGAAATATACAAATAACTATAAATTGAGTCTGATTTTAATAAGAGCGGTGTGACAAACATAATAGGTTACAGTGGTTCAAAGGAAGGAGAAATCAAATATGGCTGTGAATGTAAGAAATATCAATGAAGGACACAACATTCTTACATAAAACTTGAAGGGTAGGATTATAGATATTGGAATAAGTTAAGGAGGAGACATTAGAAGGTGAGGAAATGGAATGGGAAAAGGCTCAGAGAGTAAAGTTGTGAATGAAGGGGATTGCAAATCAGGCTGGTGCAATTAGAAACAGCCCTGATACCAAGGGAGAAAGGGGTGGGGTGGGAGGAATTAGGAGACTGGGATTGACACGTATACCTTATTGATACTATGTATAAAATAGACAACTGATGGGAACATACTGTATAACACAGGGAACTCTACCTAATGCACTGTGGTGACCTAAATGGGAGGGAAGTCCAAAAGGGAAGGGTTATCTGTATGTGCATGGCTGATTCATTTTGTTGTGCAGTAGAGACTAACACGACATTGTAAAGCAACTGTACTCCAATAAAAATTAATTTTTTAAAAAAATAGAAAGAGCCCTGAGCTGAAGACCATCTTCTATGAGGCTCCCATGGCGATATCACCCACTGATGGGGACAGTTTGAACACAGGACTGGTAGCCATACTGAGGTAAGTGTCCTAAGTTTTGAGGTCCATATTTGAGGTTAGGAATTGAACTCACTTTCGAATTGTTCACAATCCAAAGCAATGTTAAACAAATTAAAATAAAAGTAACAGCCTTCAACTGAGATCTGTATTTTTCACCTGGCCTGGAGGTTAAACTCACTGACATTCCTGCTCTGACCTGATAGATTTTATTTCTCTCAAAGTTTCTCTGAGTCTGCATGAGGGATCCAATGAATTATTTCAGTTGGTCAATTTACTCACAGAGACTTAGGATTTCACTAAATTGAGCACATTTTTCTAACTGAAGTAATCTGTTCCTCTCCCCCCATCTCAGGGAGTTTGCCCACTCTCTTCCCTCTGTCTGGAATGGTCTTCCCTCATCTATCAGTGTGGCTTACTCCCTTACCTTCCTCCAGGACATCTCAGGGAGCCCTCCCCTGACCACACTATTAAATGTCCCAGCCTCAACCGGCTTTATTTTTCTTCATAACCTTATCACCTTCCAACATACTATGTAATTTATTTACCTTGTTTATTGCCTGATTGCCCACCCAGGAGGCCAAGGATTGTCTATTTTATTCATGAAGTTATCATGGGTGCTTAGAATAGTACCTAACATATAGTAAATGCTCAATAAATATTAAGTGAATAGATACATGTGTGATGAAGTATATGCAGTATTTACATGATAATTTGAGACAATGTTACTTTATAGAGCTTAATATTCTGACTACTGTTTCTCATTAACTTTACTAAGTGAAGAAGGATTTATAAAGCATTTACTATATAACAAGCACTGTACCTGTTTCTTACAAAATAAATCATTATGTAGTAGCTCCCATATTTGAAAAGCAAATAATAAGAAAGGAATGACAAATAGAATATGAAAACTATATGATTTCAGCTGGCATTGCAAAGAAGGAAACAGAGATGTCCTGACATCTCCAGCAGTTTCCCCCAATGTAGTATTTGCTCGATCTAGCGAATGAAGAGATGCTCCCCAAGACAAGCATAGGTTTTGAAATTACACAGACCTTAATTCTAATTCCAATGATACTGTTCATTATCCAAACCACCTTCACCTAGTCATTAACTTCTCTGTGTCTAAGTGATTTCATTGGTAAATTGAGGATCGAAATCTTAACCTCACAGGGAGACTGTGAGCTATCAAATGAGATCATCTATGGAAACAATTAGCCAAGTCCTTGGCACATAGAAACACTTTAATAAATGCATGTGGAATGAATTAATTCTTGATCAGTGGGGAAAACTATAACTAGAAAAATGTGGCTTTTTAAAATATATTTCTACTGCGTTGTACCCCACATATTATTCATGATGATCCCTCTTCCATCAATATTATTGAAATAATAAATTGCATTATATATTGATTGGTTATCATATAAATTATTGTTCCCATTTCACAGAGAAGGAAGTTGAGTCTTATGCATATTAAGTAACTTGCACAAGGCCACAAAGTATGCAGCAGAGTTAGGATTTCACCCCACATGGAGTCCTCTCCAAAGCTGGTTCATTTGCCTTGATCCTCACCTTAGTCTGCATAGCTATGTGACTGCCGCCAGGAAGTATTCCCTAAACCTGCAGTCTGGATAGCATACCTTTTTGAGCTCACATAGAATCGTATGCATATTTCTCTCATAATGCATGATGTTTGAAAACATGTTTGTTCCTCTCCTTTCTATACCTGGGCATCACCTTCTAGAAACACCTGCTCAATGTGAGTAATTGTTCCTATTTTTAGATCTTGAACAGGTTTTCACTGGGCACTTTCACAATAAGCTCACAGAAACCCATAAAAACTAACATTTATTGAACACTATTGTTCTGTAGGCTCTGGTCTAATTGTTCTACTCCTTAACTCCATACATTCCTCATAACAACCCCATATGGAAGATACCACCTTTATCCTCATATTAGAGATGATGAAAATAAAACACAATTAGGTAATGAATTCACTCAGCTTATATTCCAGGACTGGGGTTTGAACCCAAACATTTAGATTCCAGACTCCATATTCTTAATCATGAAACTATATTGCCCCTCATACACCAGGACTGATGACATCTTCTTTTCCACTTTCATTTAAAAATCCTAGAAAAATGCACTTTCATAGAGTCTAAATTGTACTTCTATGAACCATGACTCTTACTTTGGCAAGTCTTTATTTTTCTTGTGACACTGTTATCTACAATTAGCCAAACTTTAAAAGCTTATTTAAATAAAATAGATAAATTTAGAATCTGATAGAAATACTCAAATTTTAGGTCAGGACTTACAGAGAGTTGCTAATGGTACGCCATACCCACCCCAACTTAGAAATACCATACTGGTGGTCTTCATTGCCTTAAACAGGCTCCAAGCTGTGCTCTTGGAAGGTGCTGGAAGTTAAACCATAACGTTGTATAAATTCAAAACCAAAAACAAAGAAACTTTAAAAAGACATCTATCCTTTTAATGCCAACTTTTTAAGAAAACTTTCCAAGTAAAATGATTTAAACACAGAGAGCCTATTTTTTATTTTTAAGAGAGAGCAAAGAATGTGTTCATGGCAAGTTGGAACAGTGTGCAAATGTGCTGACTTCACTGTTATCTGAACGACAAAACATTAAATCACAAGGAGGCAAAAGTCAGCATGTTCTCTGAGAATACAAACAGATTAGTGTCAGGAAGAGCTTTGTCCAAGAAAGGGAAGAGACACCTATCCAGAGAATAATTCATGCACATGAAACCTATAATTTAAAAAAATTATTTTCAAAAAATATTTTAGCTGATAAATATGACTATTAGATAAACAAAGCACAGAAAAAGTTCCATGTGAATTTGTTTTTTAAGTGGACCTTCCAAATGTGATCAGTCATCACACCCCACTCTTTACCTCTTTCTTATATAAGACCTGATTCATTAATGGTTATGGAACTCACACAAAAAATTAGATCCCTTTCCTCCCTTTTAATTATATGATGGAACAGTACTTAAGTTTACCAGACACTTAAGAACATTCCCTAAGTTAAAAAGTGTAAAAAACCCCATATCCCTTAACATATGAATTCTTTAGATTCTCCTAATGTACAATTTAAGTAAAACGTTCTCACTCAGAATTCAAAGAAAACAAGGTTCTCTTACCATATATTCCATGTTTGCTGCTGGTGGGAACACTTTGCCCCGAACTTGGTTATGATAATCAAGAATGGCGATCATGTCATTCTGCGAAATGTAGCGCTTCCGCCTGGCTTTGGGGATGTCCGCAGAATCTAGTTGTGCTTTTAGAGCTGCTTCAATATCAGTGAAATTATTGGTTGGCGGGGATGAGTCAGTGGAATTGAGTAAGACGGCGGCACTTGCTTCACAGAGAAGGGAGAGCAGGAGTGCACTGCTGATGGCAGAGATTGCTATCATTTTGAGAGGTGGAGAGGGAGAGGCCACAGAGTTTGCCTTAAAGCAGAAAAGTAGAGTTAGGGTCTACGAAAGGAAAAAAAAAAAAAAAAAAATAGGGCCAGAGGGTACGAATTTACAAAATCATTGCTTGATTTGACTTTCTTCAAAAAATCCAAGCAAATGCTGAACTTAAGCCTAGAAGACAACCTGTAGTGGTCTCTATACATTTTACTTGGTGTTATGAGGCAGTCCCCTAAGAGGAACTTCCTATAGCTAGAGAAAAATAAACAGCATGGCTACTAACCCTAAAATGAATGTGAGCCATTTACCCCAAACGCCTGAGCCACAGAATGCATTACTGCATATTTATTTTCAGAGGGAAATCTTTAGGAATTGAAATTCATCTTGAGAGTGAAAAGGAAAAATGCATCACAGGTAATAACAGAGAATGTGCTGATAATGCCCCCCAGACATAGATGGACACCAAGTAATAGAACAGATACAAAAAAGAAGTTATAATAATCCAATCTCATTTCTAAAAAAATTAAAATGTGAGCTACTTTAAAAGCAATGCATGCAAAATAAACTTGTTGAGCTAAATAGCTTACCTCTGCACAATGCCAAAATGAATATAGTATTCTTCCAAAAATGTAAAGTTCTTTGCTAGGTTGTAGCATGAACTCTTGTAAGAGGAATGTGTCTTATTACAAACTCTCAGAGCAAAACTCTGCAAGGTTTGAGTGCTGCTGGCTACAGGAGCAGCTAACAGCTTTTATATGTCACAGTCTGCAACGTCCAGAAAGGGCAGTCTTTCTTAGGGTCTCTCTCAGCCAAAATCAAAGGGGAGGGGTTTGGGATAGAAAAAACAGTGATTGGGTGGCAACCTTTTTATGTGGGTGGTGAGGAAATTGAGTCACACCCACAGCTTACAAAGTACAAACCATAAAAGACAAACCCTTTTTTCTCTGAGCTTCCACCTTTTCTGTGACTGGTTAATTTTCCTCATTTAATGCTTTCTAGTTCCTGGTTCCCATACAAAAAAGGAGAAAAAAAAAGGGGCTGTGAGTTTTTGAAAACACAGAAGGTTGAGTAACAAGCAGTACATTTTTTTTTTAAGACAGTAAATGACATGGGAGCTGAAAAGAGCAAGCTGATATTAAATCAAAAGATCAGCTCACATAGTTAATCTGGGTGGCCACAAATATGATTCAAAAGAGATGCCAAGCAAATCAGTAGTAGCCAAACTATAGTATATGATATTGGGGTAATAGATGCTCAAGTGGTTGCACTTTCTGTCTCCATGTGGCTTTATTCCTCTAATTTATATATTTAGTCTCTCTCTATCTCTTTCTCTTGTTTCACTCTCTCTCCTTTTTTTCCTTTCTCTACAGAGTGAGGCAGCAAATTACCTGCCTTTTACCTGCCTTGTATAGAATGCAAATAGAGAAGCTTATGACAAATGGCAGCAGCCAAGATAACATCTGTTTCAGGTTTAGAAGCATAGAGTTGAAATTTTAAGCAAAGAGTAGCCCAGCCTCGCGGGAAGCATATTGGAGGGCACAGCTCCGAGGCCATGAAGAATTTCACAGCAGCAGCTGCAGCTGTCAACCATCAGAAGTGCCTTCCTAGAAAGATGCCATGGAAGCATAACCTGAGTCTGGCAAGACTAGAGCCAAGAATGTGAATGTTAGGGCAATTTGTAACAAAAGGACCCTCACAAATACCCTGTGTCATGCTAACATTAACAAAATGTGGAATATTCACAGTCTGTGGCAACAGGAATCTTATAAACTGCACATTATTCAGTTAAACTTGCTGAACGTACACTGACTAGTCTAGTTTGCCATTGTGTGTTGCCTCCTGCATGTTTCAGCAGGAGGAGTACTATGTGGATTTATATTTGTCGGAAAGGATGATCATGTGGTAAGAAGCACACTAGGCTGGGAGCCAAGTTCCCTGGGCTATATTCCCAGTCGTGTCTCTAGCAGTATGTGTGGCCTGACGCACATAGTTTAGCTCTTCACTGGTGCATCTAAAAATGGGAGGGAAAAGGTGTGTATTCTATGTGTATTCTATTCTTCATCAATTTCCTTACGAGAGCAGGATGGTGTTTGAAACTGAAAGTGCCACTGAATTTCAAAGTTCAGTGTTGAGATGAGGTCTTTGATGTTGATAACATGTGCCAAAGTTCAGGTTTTGCTATATTTTGATGAGCCTTAACTTCCTAACTAAATTCAAGTAATTTGAGAAGCGCTCAAGGTGCAATACTGAAAGCTGTAAATAGGAATTAATTAACACTGTTAAATTGAAAAGGCAAGAACATCTAATAGGAGCACAGAAGGTGAGCATGAATATTATGAAACATCAGAGCAGCTTCAGGGAAGGCACGTGGCTGCTCACAGCTGCCTATGTTTAACAACTGGAGCTGTCCAGCTAGGGTCTCACCCCTTCAGAAAGGACTCATGGCACATTGAATGAATCTCAAGGATGCTGTGTCAAAGATTCCTGAATCGAATAGAAGGTTAGATGACATATTCTCTGTGGGCCGTCCAACTCAAAGATCCAAGACCTTTTGAGAAATAGTGCCAGCACTGATTAGCCTATACTTTTCAACATATCTCTTATAGCTGTCTGGCATACAGGAGACTAAAGGACTTTTAACGCCTAAGCAGCAGACATGAATCTTTCTTTCTCTAGGGTGGCTGAGTTCTTGCTTAGAATCTCATAAAAATCAACCATTGCTTTCAAGGTTACCTCTTTGTCATGTATACAAAGAGATATTGTTCATCTATTGAAGTTTGACTTGAGGTACTTCCACAGGGATGAAAATGTGTCCCTCGAGAAACTTGTCTGAACCATAAATGGATTTCCTCTAAGAGAAAGTGGAGGGATGGAGGAGGGAAAAGAGAAAGAAGGAATTTCTGAGATGGACTTAAGCATGCCCAATTACATGAGGACAGAGATGATAGTTACTTAATCCTGAGACCCTGAGGCATGTCAATGATTTCAGATGTCTTTCAACAAACATGAATTATAGTGTGGAATTTCAGACTATTAAGAAAACCCCCAAGGGTATGGAATCATAAAAGAAAAGACCTGTGGGAGGAGAGGTAAGAATTCTGCCTCCAAGCAGACGTTATTGCCAGAAGAAGTATTTTAAATGCTTTGGAAGTCATTTTATTTTAAAATACTTGCAAAATTAAGAGGCATACATCCAAGTTGTCAGTAAAAGAACTACTAATGAACAACTAACAATGAGGTGGTTCTTTATGAGATCTCTTCTTGAAAAAGAACATTGATGTGTATAGAATCATTTAGGGGAATGCTTGTCAACACAGACAGAAAGGAAATGCAGGTATATTACTGAGAAGAAATACATAAATAAACAATTGGCAGCAACTATTGTATACCTTGAAACTTGTGAGAAAACGGTTGCGATTTTAAAATTGAAATCAGATATATTATGTGTCCCAGAATGGCACAACTGCTTAAGCAAAGGTACTGTGAGTGTGTGTGTGTGGATACAGATACACATATGGTTTTAGTCTAAAACATTTCTAATCAATGGAGAACAAAGAAAGAGTTACACACAAATGAGTGAAATGGTTCAGTTCACTTTTTAGGAAGGTAACAAAAGGCAACGTTGATAATGAATGACAGAAGAGGCACTAGAGGAATACTAGGAAAAGACTGTGGAATTAACTTTAAGCAGTCATAATAATGATTAAAAGGGGGGAGAAATTGGCAAGACATTTCAGGCATAAAAATCCACAGGTTTGGCCGAGCTGTGGATGTACGAAGCAAGGTGAGAAACAATAGGCAAAGGATAATTTGGGTTTCTGTCCTGGAAATGACAGAAGAAAGTTATACTTGCTATTTATATGGCACAACACAAACACTGTCACACACACTTGGCCGCCTGAACCAAGATGGCGGAGTAGAAGGACGTGCTCTCACTCCCTCTTGTGAGAACACCAGAATCACAATTAGCTGCTGGACAATCATCGACAGGAAGACACTGGAACTCACCAAAAAAGATACCCAACATCCAAAGACAAAGGAGAAGCCAAAATGAGATGGTAGGAGGGGTGCAATCACAGTAAAATCAAATCCCATAACCGCTGGGTGGGTGACTCACAAACTGGAGAACACTTATACCACAGAAGTCCACCCACTGGAGTGAAGGTTCTGAGCCCCACGTCAGGCTTCCCAACCTGGGGGTCTGGCAACGGGAGGAGGAATTCCTAGAGAATCAGACTTTGAAGCCTAGTGGGATTTGATTGCAGGACTTCAACAGGATTTGGGGAAAGAGACTCCACTCTTGGAGGGCACACACAAAGTAGTGTGCGCATCAGGACCCAGGGGAAGGACCCCATGGGAGATTGAACGAGACCTACCTGCTAGTGTTGGAGGGTCTCCTGCAGAGGCCGGGGGTGGCTGTGTCTCACCATGAGGACAAGGACACTGGCAGCAGAAGTTCTGGGAAGTACTCCTTGGCGTGAGCCCTCCCAGAGTCTGCCATTAGCCCCACCAAAGAGCTCAGGTAGGCTCCAGTGTTGGGTTGCCTCAGGCCAAGCCACCAACAGGGAGGGAACCCAGCCCCATCCATGAGCAGTTAAGCGGATTAAAGTTTTACTGAGCTCTGACCACCAGAGTAACAGTCAGCTCTACCCACCACCAGTCGCTCCCAACAGGAAATTTGCACAAGCCTCTTAGATAGCCTCATCCACCAGAGGGCAGACAGCAGAAGCAAGAACTACAATCCTGCAGTGTGTGGAACAAAAACCACATTCACAGAAAGATACACAAGATGAAAAGGCAGAGGGCTATGTACCAGATGAAGGAACAAGATAAAACCCCAGAAAAACAAATAAATGAAGTGGAGATAGGCAACCTTCCAGAAAAAGAATTCAGAATAATGAGAGTGAAGATGATCCAGGACCTTGGAAAAACAATGGGGGCAAAGATCGAGAAGATGCAAGAAATGTTTAACAAAGACCTAGAAGAATTAAAGAACAAACAAACAGAGACGAACAATACAATAACTGAAATGAAAACTACACTAGAAGGAATCAATAGCAGAATAACTGAGGCAAAAGAACGGATAAGTGACCTGGAAGACAGAATGGTGGAATTCACTGCTGTGGAACAGAATAAAGAGAAAAGGATGAAAAGAAATGAAGAATGCCTAAGAGACCTCTGGGACAACATTAAACGCAACAACATTCGCATTATAGGGGTCCCAGAAGGAGAAGAGAGAGAGAAAGGACCCAAGAAAATATTTGAAGAGATTATAGTCGAAAACTTCCATAACATGGGAAAGGAAATAGCCACTGAAGTCCAGGAAGTGCAGAGAGTCTCATACAGGATAAACCCAAGGAGAAACATGCTGAGACACATAGTAATCAAACTGGCAAAAAATAAAGACAAAAATTATTGAAAGCAGCAAGGGAAAAATGACAAATAACATACAAGGGATCTTCTGTAAGGTTAACAACTGATTTCTCAGCAGAAACTCTACAAGCCAGAAGGGAGTGGCATGATATACTTAAAGTGATGAAAGGGAAGAACCTACAACCAAGATTACTCTATCTGGCAAGGATCTCCTTCAGATTCGATGGAGAAATCAAAAGCTTTACAGACAAGCAGAAGTTAAGAGAATTCAGCACCACCAAACCAGCTCTACAACAAATGCTAAAGGAACTTCTCTAAGTGGGAAACACAAGAGAAGAAAAGGACCTACAAAAACAAACCCAAAACAATTAAGAAAATGGTCATAGGAACATACATATTGATAATCACCTTAAGCGTGAACAGATTAAATGCTCCAACCAAAAGACACAGGCTTGCTGAACGGATACAAAAACAAGACCCATCTATATGCTGTCTACAAGAGACCCACTTCAGACCTAGGGACGCATACAGACTGAAAGTGCTGGGATGGAAAAAGATATTCCATGCAAATGGAAATCAAAAGAAAGCTGGAGTAGCAATACTCATATCAGATAAAATAGACTTTAAAATAAAGAATGTTACAAGACACAAGGAAGGACACTACATAATGATCAAGGGATCAATCCAACAAGAAAATATAACAATTATAAATATATATGCACCCAACATAGGAACACCTCAATACAAAAGGCAACTGCTAACAGCTAGAAAAGAGGAAATCGACAGTAACACAATAATAGTGGGGGACATTAACACCTCACTTACACCAATGGACAGCTCATCCAAAATGAAAATAAATAAGGAAACAGAAGCTTTAAATGACACAATAGACCAGATAGATTTAATTGATATTTTTACAACATTCCATCCAAAAACAGCAGATTACACTTTCTTCTCAAGTGTGCACAGAGCATTCTTCAGGATAGATCACATTTTGGGTCACAAATCAAGCCTCAATAAATTTAAGAAAACTGAAGTCCTATCAAGCATCTTTTCTGACCACAACGCTATGAGATTAGAAATCACAGGGAAAAAAATGTAAAAAACGTTAAAATCACAAACACATGGAGGCTAAACAACACGTTACTAAATAACCAAGAGATCACTGAAGAAATCAAAGAGGAAATAAAGAAATACCTAGGGACAAATGACAATGAAAACACGACAATCCAAAACCTATGGGATGCAGCAAAAGCAGTTCTAAGACGGAAGTTTATAGGTATACAAGCTTACCTCAAGAAACGAGAAAAATCTCAAATAAAACATCTAACCTTACACCTAAAGGAACTAGAGAAATAAGAACAAAAAAATACCCAAAGTTAGCAGAAGGAAAGAAATCATCAAGATCAGAGCAGAAATAAATGAAATAGCAACAAAGAAAACAATAGCAAAGATCAATAAAAATAAAAGCTGGTTCTTTGAGAAGATAAACAGAATTGATAAACCATTAGCCAGACTCATCAAGGAAAAGAGGGAGAGGACTCAAATTAATGAAATTAGAAATGAAAAAGGAGAAGTTACAACAGACACTGCAGAAATACAAAGCATCTTAAGAGACTACTACAAGCAACTCTATGCCAATAAAATGGACAACCTGGAAGAAATGGACAAATTCTTAGAAAGGGATACCCTTCCAAGACTGCACCAGGAAGAAATAGAAAATATGAACAGACCAATCACAAGTAATGAACTTGAAACTGTGATTAAAAATCTTCCAACAAACAAAAGTCCAGAACTAGATAGCTTCACAGGTGAATTCTATCAAACATTTAGAGAGAGTTAACACCCATCCTTCTCAAATTCTTCCAAAAAACTGCAGAGGAAGGAACACTCCCAAACTAGTTCTATGAGCCCACCATCACCCTGATACGAAAACCAGAAAAAGAAACTATAAAAAAAGAAAGTTACAGAACAATATCACTGATGAATATAGATGCACAAATCCTCAACAAAATACTAGCAAACATAATCCAACAATACATTAAAAGGATCATACACCATGATCAAGTGGGATTTATAAAAGGGATGCAAGGATTCTTCAATATACGCAAATCAATCAATGTGATACACCATATTAACAAATTGAAGTAGAAAAACCATATGATCATCTCAATAGATGCAGAAAAAGCTTTTGACAAAATTCAACACCCACTTATGATAAAAACTCTCCAGAAATTGGGCATAGAGGGAACCTACCTCAACATAATAAAGGCCATATACGACAAACCCACAGCAAACATCATTCTCAATGGTGAAAAACTGAAAGCATTTCCTGTAAGATCAGGAACAAGACAAGGATATCCACTCTCACCACTATTATTCAACATAGTTTTAGAAGTCCTAGCCATGACAATCAGAGAAGAAAAAGAGTAAAAGGAATACAAACTAGAAAAGAAGAAGTAAAACTGTCACTGTTTGCAGATGACATGATACTTTACATAGAGAATCCTAAAGGTGCCACCTGAAAACTACTAGAGCTAATCAATGAATTTGGTAAAGTTGCATGATACAAAATTAATGCACAGAAATCTCCTGCATTCCTATACACTAACGATGAAAAATTTGAAAGAGAAATTAAGGAAACACTCCCATTTACCATTGCAACAAAAAAGAGTAAAATACCTAGAAATAAACCTAACTAAGGAGACAAAAGACCTGTATGCAAAAAACTACAAGACACTGATGAAAGAAATTAAAGATGTTACAAACAGATGGAAAGATATACCATGTTCTTGGATTGGAAAAATCAACATTGTGAAAATGACTATAGTACCCAAAGCAATCTACACATTCAATGCAATCCCTATCAAATTACCAATGGCATTTTTTAAGAACTAGAACAAATCATCTTAAAATTTGTATGGAAACACAAAAGGCCCTGAATAGCCAAAGCAGTCTTGAGGGAAAAAAACGGAGCTGGAGGAATCAGACTCCCTGACTTCAGACTATACTACAAAGCTACAATAATAAAAATATATGGTACTGGCACAAAAACAGAAACATAGATCAATGGAACAAGATAGAAAGCCCAGAGGTAAACCCACGTACCTATGGTCAACTAATCTATGACAAAGGAGCCAAGGATAAACAATGGAGAAAAGACAGCCTCTTCAATAATGGGTGCTGGGAAAACTGGACAGCTACATGTAAAAGAATGAAATTAGAACACTCCCTAACACCATACAGAAAAATAAACTCAAAACGATTAGAGACCTAAATGTAAGACCAGACTATAGAACTCTTAGAGGAAAACACAGGAAGAACACTCTTTGACATAAATCACAGTAAGATCTTTTTTGATCCACCTCCTAGAGTAATGGAAATAAAAACAAAAATAAACAAATGGGACCTAATGAAACTTAAAAGCTTTTGCACAGCAAAGGAAACCATAAACAAGACAACAAGACAACCCTCAGAATGGGAGAAAATATTTGCAAACGAATCAACAGACAAAGGATTAATCTCCAATGTATATAAACAGCTCATGAAGCTCAATATTAAAAAAACAGACAACCCAATCCTAAAATGGGCAGGAGACCTAAATAGACACTTCTCCAAAGAAGACATACAGATGGCCAAGAAGCACATGAAAAGTTGCTCAACATCACTAATTATTAGAGAAATGCAAATCAAAACTACAGTGAGGTATCACCTCACACCAGTTAGAATGGGCATCATCAGAAAATCTACAAACAAGAAATGCTGGAGAAGGTGTGGAGAAAAGGGAACCCTCTTGCACTGTTGGTGAGAATGTAAATTGATACAGCCACTATGGAGAACAGGATGGAGGTTCCTTAAATAACTAAAAATAGAATTCCCATACGATCCAGCAATCCCACTCCTGGGCATATACCTAGAGAAAACCATAATTCAAAAAGACACATGCATCCCAATGTTCATTGCAGCACTATTTACAATAGCCACGTCATGGAAGCAACCTAAATGCCCATCAACAGATGAATGGATAAAGAAGATGTGGTACATATATACAATGGAATATTACTCAGCCATAGAAAGGAACGAAATTGGGTCATTTGTTGAGATGTGGATGGATCTGGAGACTGTCATACAAAGTGAAGTAAGTCAGAAAGAGAAAAAGAAATATCATATATTAACGCATATATGTGGAACCTAGAAAAATGCTACAGATGAACCGGTTTGCAGGGCAGAAATTGAGACACGGATATAGAGAACAAACGTATGGACACCAAGGGGGGAAAGCCGTGGGGGGGTGGTGGTGGTGGTGGTGTGCTGAATTGGGTGATTGGGATTGACATGTATACACTGATGTGTATAAAATTTATGACTAATAAGAACATGCTGTATAAAAAAATAAATTTAATTTAATTTAAAAATTTAAAAAAAAACAGAAAATAACACTGTCACATATCTCAACAACCTTGTGATAAATTAATATGTATTAAATAACAAATAGGGTTTACACAGTGATCTTAAAAAACTCTGACCACTACTAAATCCATTGCCCATAGAATCAAGTTCAAGTGCCTTGACCTGACTTACCAGGGTCTTGAGAATATAAATCAATTTACCTTTTAAGCTTTATTTGCTTCAATCAATGGTTTCTATTTCTGTACCCTGGCCACACTTTATGCCCCCACTACACTTAACCACTCCTTTTTTCTGTTGGCTTCAGTAAGTTAAGCCCATGTGTGTTTATTCATTGGGTAGGATGGCAGCCTTTTCTGCCTTTAATAATATAATTAGTACAGATAATTATGTATGCTATTATAAAAAGAGCTTAACAAACAGATAGCACTGCATTAGTTGTGAATTGACCTCTGTTTAATAAATTACTTTCTTAATTACAAGTCTCACATAGCATTGTAGAGTGCCCAACATCTACAGATGTTTAAATGAGCTTTGCAAACATTTTCCCCCCTATTTAGCCATTAATAACTACTAATCAAACTAGAACATATATAGGGGATAGTTTGATGAAAGGTGCTAGAATGGTAAAATGTTTCGATGTCTAATGTGTATTTCAATTTGTAATGTTGTAGAGGATTGTGAATTTATTGAATTCAGAAAATATGCAGAATAAACATACAAAATATTTTCAAATTTTAGCCCTCTCTCTAATTAATACTATATATAAATATATAATATGTATAGGTTATATATTATATACTTATATAAATTTTATATATTATATAATAAATATATATATGTATGATATGTAATACCAAAATACAGCATTTGGGGAAATATTTGAGAAATTATGTAAGATACATATGAACTACCATCTTCACATAATTATGATTTCTTTTATTATATTACCTAGTATCATGAAACCAGATTCAGGGTATCTGTACCTTTATCTCTTCCTTTTCTCTTTCTTACAAAAGTGATTAGGAACTAAATATCACATTATGATATTTGTGTGATTATTACAACTTCTGTGTGTTTATTTTTCCTCAAATAAAAACAAAGCCAAAAACACTTTTAGGTATTCTTCAATAAAAAAGCATAAAAATTTACACTTTTGTGTGACCAAACTTGAGCTTTCTCATTGAAAAGCATGAGAAAGCTCATTGAAAACCATTGAAAAGCATGGTTCCAAAGCAGCCTTTTAAGTCCCTGACACAGCTTGTTTCTAAAATAAACAAATAATACAAAGTAATAAAGAATGATAGTTTAATGAAATATTTAATATAAAAGTAGAACCAAATTATTTTATATTCACACAAGCTTTTAAAATCTTATCATTCATGTACTTTTTTTGAAAAGCTATTGAAGAATTTGCTGCAACAAAACAAAATAAGTCAAGAAGAAGATAGATGTGGAATTCAAGAAATAGGTCCACAACATGAGAATAAGAGATTCCCTCAATCTCTTTGAAGCACAAAGAACACCAATATAGACTATTTCTGCAGGGGAAAAGAATGAGATTGATATATTTCATAATGCTTTTTAACATGTTGAGCATATACTCGTGAAATATTGTAGGAGAAAGGAAATATAATCACAGAATACTATGTGATTCTGCCATGAATAATTATATATACATAATATAAACAATGAATAGTGCTGTAACCCAAAGAGATGAAATTACTCTGTCAGAAGGATGAAGAAAGAAGTGTGAATTTGTATGTTAACAGGGAAGGAGGTGGGGGGCTTGAAAGAGAGCTTCTTTGAAACACTCACCTTCTATTATAGTAAATGTATGACATCAACTACTGCAAAGCAAATTATTCTGAAACTTAGAGATTAAAACAACAGTAAACATTTATTATCTCACACAGTTTCTGTGGGTCAGGAATTTGAGAGTAGCTTAGTTGGTGTTCTGGCTCAAGGTTTCTCATAAGGTTCCAGTCAAAATCTTGGGACTAAATGTAGTCAAATGTGGCTGGGAGACTTAAATAGGGCTGGAGGATTAACTTCCAAGATGGCTCATTCAGTTGCCTGGCAGGTTGGTGCTGTTGGCATGAGGCAAATACATATGGACCTTACCACATGGACCTCTCCATAGAGCTGCTTGAGTGTCCTCACAGCATTGAAGCTGGCTTCCTCCATAGTCAGTGATCCAAGAGTGAGCAAGGTAGAAGATCCAGTGTGTTTTATGACCTACCTTGGAACTCACACACCAGCATTTCCACTATATCCTGCTGGTTACATGAGCCACTCAGACCTATTCAAAGAGGGAGGAGACTGTACAAGACCAGGAAATAGTAGGTGAGAATTACTGAAGGTCATCTTGAAGGCTAGCTATCACAGGAAATTTTTGGAAAATGGCTAATTTTTAAAAAATCAAGACATATGTATATTAGTTGAAAATATGGAGTAAACTATCAAGGAAAACTATTAAAAGAAGTGAAAGTGGGAAGCAATCTGAATGTCCATCGACAGAGGAATGAGTAAAGAAGATGTGGCTCATATATACAATAGAATATTACTCAGCCATAGAAAAGAATGAAATAATGCCATTTTTAGCAACATTGATGGACCGAGAGATTATCATACTAAGTGAAGTAAGTCAGACAGAGAAAGACAAATATCATATGATATCACTTATATGTAGAATCTAAAAAGATGATACAAATGAACTTATTTACAAAACAGAAACTGACTCACAGACTTCAAAAACAAACTTATGGTAACCAAAGGGGAAAGTTGGGGAGGAGGCATAAATTAGGGGGTTGGTTTTAACATATAAACACTACTATATATAAAATAGATAACCAATAAGGATTGACTGTATAGCACAGGGAACTCTACTCAATATTCTGTAATAACCTATGTGGGAAAAGAATCTGAAAAAGAATGGATATATGTATAGGTATAACTGAACCATTTTGCCGTACACTTGAAACTAACACAACATTGTAAATCAACTATACCTCAATATAAAATAAAAATTAAATTAAAAAATAATTAAAAAGGTGAAAGTTTCTGGGGAGCAGAAATGTAGTAGAAGTGAGGGACATGAGACTAATGTATTTTTTTATTTTAACTTTATAGAATTATTAGACTTTTTAAAGTATATACATTTATAACCTAGTTAAAGTAAAAATTAATCAACGAATACAAATTAATTTGGTAAAAAGTGCAGATTAACATATGTCTACTGAGCAAATAAACAGATGACAACACTGGAGATGAAGATCAAAGTGAAACCACAGTTGAGTTTCCCTGGTCTCTCTCTCATTGGATTTGATTATGTTACAGGAGCTTCTAACTAACTGGAGCATTTTATCTTAATAATTCAATAGCTTCACTCCTAGAATAACTCTCCTATAGGTCTTTGTCTACCTTCCTTGTCTGAGTTTGAGGCTACGCTTTCATCTTTTTGTGTTTCAATGGAGAAAATGAGGCCCTGAAGGAACATATATGTAGCAGTTGCTGTTGTGGATGTTTCATGGTCCTGGATAAAGAGGAGGTAGCCATAACTCTCATCTTAGGGACTTTAAAATGTTGTTGCTTTAAAATGAAGTGTATGAACCCTGTAGTCATGGTTTCTTTAGCATCAGTATTAAAGGAAGTCACACCTTCTGTTTTCTAATTAATCCTTAAAATGAGTACATACTTTTCTCTACTTCCTCTAGATATCCTTCAGAAATCTCAAGGCTCTTAAAACCAAAGTGTCTGGTGAATCAAGAAGAATCTCATAGCTTAGCTACACTTCATCAATTTAGACTTTGCCAGCCCTGAAGGAGGACAAACATGAAGGGACTCTTCAAACAGCTAATGAGTTTGTGTTGATGTAAGAAAAATAGCCAGTTGGAGAGCTGTATTGTTTTCCACTAAGACACTTTAATGCATCTGAAAGATTGTATAACTGAATTTATAACTATCTGGCTTCAGAAGGTATAAAAATCACATTCATGATTAGCAGATAAGAGATAAAGTTTTAGTGGTAAATTCTGGTATGAAATATTGATTATGTCTGGTAAAACACACAAAGAGCCAAACATATGTTAGAGGGAGTTGGTTGGAATTAGAGTATGAGTATTAGTTTCTTAATGAAGGGAAAAGGGACTTGGATATTAGGATCATCCAGAAATTGTATGGTTACCTTATGGAGATGAAAAACCCTAAACTTCTATGCTATATATACATATTTTTTTCTCCCTAATGTTTAGGATAAAGCTGATTCTAGAAAAGAAGAACAGCACAGTGACCCAATGGTAGGATATTTATTTCCATGTGCCAAGAGTGTATCAAAATAAAGGCCAAAAGGTCTGTGCTGTGGTCAAGTAGACAGAGAGATTTCAATGCACTTATTCATGGCATTATTTCAGACTTTGCCTATAGTTGGCATCCAACAGATGTTTGCTAAATTTGATAAATAAACAAATGCTATATCAGTATGGCCCTTTTCTAATCCAGGACCTTAGCACACAGCCAGAAAAAACTTGCACTCTCCAAAAGCCATCTGCATTCTGGCCAGAGTCATCAATTCTGTTTGGTCCTTTCACAGTGAAGAAGGTCTGGATAAACTTTGTGGGAAAGTCTCGTTAGCTGCCCAGTAAAAATTTAGAAATGAACATAGGAGATGGTGGTATTAGGATGCCTTGAGTCATTGGGTAGATTATATATCACAAAGTCCATCATTTGTCATTCACAATGACCATGATTAAAGGTGTGCAATCAGGTGGCCCTTGTGAAGGGTCATGGAAAGAACATTAAAACCTCTTGAATGTGTACCATTCCAGACATTACATAGCAACCTCAGACCATCTGGTAATCAACAGCTATGAAAAATTCTGCTGAGTAAAATTATGCATAATGGGTTAATATTCTGAAAATAATAAACTGAAATAATTGTTATGCTTCCCATTAATCATGTTCCCACAAAGCCTAACTGCCACTATGGCCCCAAGGAAGGGAATGGGTTACTGACACCTCAAGGATAAGGATGCTATCACGTAGCACAAGTCCCTTCTAGACAGAAGAGGAAGAAAAAGAAAGACTTTCTTGTTCCAGAGAAAAGAAGAGGAACAGGAAGATAGATGCAATAACTGTAACTCAATATTCTCGGTGACAGTCCTGGAAAATGAAGCATGGGTGACAGAGGATAGATACTTCATGTATACAAAGGAGAGAGCCAAAAGTAGAAAGGCTTGAACTTACATCTAATTGGGGCTTTTAGGAGGAGAACCATTGCAGGGTGCCCAATACCAATATGCCAATCCCACCTCTAAATGGCGTGGTGGCATTGGCAACATGGCATATTTGAGCAGAGAAAAGAGCAGATGTAGTATATGTCAAATCTCTTCCTGATCACAGGTATCACAGAAAGCAATCTTCAGTATGCTCCAATGGTGTAGAGGATTGGGGACCAGAGGGCTATAATGAAGAGTGAAGTAACTTTGTAACTGAGGCTACAGATGGAGCTGGAGAGCCCAAAGCAAGAGTGGGGAAGAACAACCTGATTGAAATTCAGAAACCCTGCAGTGCCAGTGAGAGCTGAAGTGAGGGAAAATCTACAAGGGAGGGCCACTGGATTCTCACTGTCCTAAGTGAGAGATTCAAGTTTCAGCACTACAGTTTCGAGAGTCAATGTTAATTAACATAATGCCCAACTACCAGACAGTACAGAGAGTTTTGGCACTAAAGCAGATTAGCATCCAGGGGAGATAAAGACAGACACAGAATTTAAAATCTCTATCCTCATGAAATTATCCAAGATTTACTCTACTCTCTAGTGTCATCTTGAGTAGGAGGATGAAGGAGAAATCCTGAACTACCGAGTATTTACTGAAGACATTGAGTTGCAATTCCCTCTTTTGGCAAACTTAAGGATATGTTTACCTCCAAATCCAACTAACAGAGTGAGGGCTTGGGGGAAGATTAAGGAAAAGAAAGGGGCTAAAATGTTTTGGGAGCAATCCTGAATTGTGATGTATAACTTTCTAATACACTATAGATGTTTAAGTAGGATTGTTTGGGAGACCCATCTAGATTGTTTAGGGGTTATCTCTGTATTAAGCTAAATGTCAACAGAGAGCCACACTTTTGGAGCACATTTCTTTTAGTGCTACAACAGTGTTTTCACTGACTTGTGCATCGGTACTGTGCCTCAGATGTAGAAGTGCTAATGGAAAGGGAAATGACACTAGCTCAGTAATTCCAGGGATATTGTTAAGGGTGTTGCCAACCACATTATTCAGTGTTTCCAACAGAAGTCTCAGCATGAAAAGTTTATTTCCTATAGCTAATAGGAAAAGCTTCATTTCTCTAGAAGAATTTGTATGTTTTTCCTTTATGACCATTTCAAACCTTATAATTGGTTGTGTTTCCTTTTCTGCTTTGGTTAACAGAACCCAGATAGTCAATTTTAGCATCCAACATTGACTGTAGGTTTACATATCTACATAGTCATCTGATTTTATGTTCCTGATCTATTTGCATTTTTGCTGGCCGTGATTTTAAATTATTATTTTCCCTTTAATATTGTTCTGAATCATTTTAAAATGTCACTCAATATTCTTGAATGACAACATATAATGATAAAAATAATAGTTTTGATATATTGAGACTTCCTATGATAGGAATTCTTCTAAGATAAAATTTAATTCTCACTACAAGTCATAACCTGTGAGAAAGTTTCCACACATCTCTATTTTACTGCAAAGAAAATAGGTTTAATTAGATTGGGCAATTTACTCAAGTACAAAGCTAGAAAATGCTGAGGCTGGGATACAAACCTATATTTTTCTGAGGACAAACCATGATCTCTTAGTCGCTATAGTATACCATCATTTTGGAATAAAGTGAGGTTTATATAAAAAAATTATCAATTATTAAACAATTATTAGAAACTTCCTCAAATTTCAATCTTCTGTTGAGCACTAAAGATAGCAACAGAAATACTCATAGAAAATCAATTACCCTGTGCTCTTAAGGGTCTTATATGTTAGTTGTAGACATAAGACATATGTATTGAATTATTTAAATTTATAGAAGATAATTTATAAATAAATATATTCATATAGTAAGTAGTAGAAGAAAGCCATCTGGAAATTTTTAAATGGAGGAAAATCTGCAAGTATTAATTGTGGATTTCTTATCAAAAGATGAAAATTAGGCTGAATATAAAGGTGGCTAAGAATAAACCAATGTAGGTAAAGACAGAGACTTCCACATAAAAAAAATAGAAATTAGGTACAGAAACAAAAATAAAAGATAGCACATTTGTGGGACAGAGGAATTAGATTTAGTCAAGGAATAGGGTTTAATAAGTAGATCAATAATAAAATTTAAATGTCTCAAAAGTTCTAAGCCTGAAATCTTGGAAAAAATATCTTTGCCCAAGAATTTGGGAAGAAAATCCCATCTGGGGAGTAAAATGAAAAGCTTACTATGCAAGTGTTGAGTTTGAAATGATATTCAATTGGAACTATCAAGCTGTGGAGTTGGAGACATAGTACTGGGAATTGGGTAATTGTCAGGATTTGACACTGGGACAGACGGGAGTAGGACATAGAATATACTGCAGGTCAGGTTCTGTCCAGAAACCAATCAACACTAGAGAATTAGTTAATATGTGAATAAGTAGCTTAGTATATCTTCTTAGTTCAGACAAGGAAGCAGGTATAAATTTGAGAAGTCTACATAAATGAAAAGAAGAAGTGGAAACAAATCTAGAGGTAAAAAGCAAAACCAAAATATACAGTCTCTGGTGTGAGGCCCTATTATATGTTGTTAGCTATAGGTGGGTGGTTAGATAAGAGTGTGTGCATGTGGAACTAAACAAAGACTGAGTCCCATGAGACTTAGTAGACTATGATCATAAAAAAGAGCATTAGACCTTCAAAAATATTCTTATAATACTAGAAATAAATATAATCTTCAAAATCTAGATGGGAGTGAAATCCTTGAAAGCATACTAAGTCTTTAAGGTAGTGACGGTAAATAGAAAATATATAAAAATAGTTAAATATAAGCTATACAATCTAATATGATAGAAAATAAAGGCCTTGACTAATCTGAACATGTCATTGTGTAGGGCTGGATTTCCATGCACAAATAGTGACTGATTATAATATATTTTGAAGAAATTTCAAGACTACTTATCACTTAATCTCCCCACTCTCTACTGTGGTGTAACCTCCTGGCCTTTCTCTGATAAGAATACACAAACTCGAGTTGCTAACAAAATAGGCAACAAATGCAAGGTGAATGTGTCCATAGGCCAATGGTAACATGCCTTTATGATATCTAAAGCAACTTTTTATCTCTTTTCCAATCAGCTCACTCATATAAGTTGATTTTGCTATATAACCCTCGAAAGGCATAGATGGTCTGCCCCAAGCACATCCCAAAGCCCACCTCATCCTAACTCCAGCTTGTAACTCACCTTATCTTCCTAATTCTCTCAGAACAGAGGCTCTCCAATTTTAGCATTATTAGAATTATCCAGAGGTCACGTTAAACCACAGATTGCTGGGCCAGAGTCTCTGACTTAGTAGGACTGGAGTAGACTAAAAAATTTGCTTTTCTAATATATTCTCAGATCATAGTGATCCTTCTGGTTGGGGAAGCATGAGAACCACTGACTTAGAAGAAGATCGTAGGTATTTGTATAGTTAGAGTTGCTAGTTAATTTCATATTGATTTCCCTCACAAGGTAGTGAGGTAAGGAGAAGACTGTCTCTGGTGCATCTCTGAACTCCCACTGAGCTGGTGCACTACCCAGTACAATAACAAACATGGACTGAACAGATGGACTCACCTCTCCATTTGAACTTTGATTACTCCATCTTAGGCATTCATGAAATCGATGCTCAAATAAATGCTTAACTAACTACTTGACTTCAGTTTTCCCTAATGCTTATAAAACTAACCCATTATTTACCAGAACTTTATAAACATCCTTATTTTTTTATTATTAATTTCATAAACACCTCTGTCTTATTATTCCCCTATTTAAAATTGCAAAAGTCTCTTACTGCAGAAATGTAAATCCTTCTTTCTCCATCATACTGTCTATTCCTATTTACCATTAGTATTAGGTTAGTCAAGCCAGTTGCCTCCACATGAGATGATGCCTATGCTCATTGCAGCTTTGCTCAGACTGTGTCCCCAGTGGCATAAGCTCACTCCCTCCTTACCTCTGCAAATCCTATCTACAGGCTTTCTAGAGTACTTCAACAAATTGTCTCAAATCCTTTTGGAGACAAGATGAAGAAGTGCAAACCAACACTTACCTCACCTATAACTGATGCCATTTTTGTTCTGTATTAGATTATATCTTCTATTATTCCTTATGTGTCTAATGTACATTAGTCTTCTAGCTACCACACAATCATAAATTCCTTGTGAACAAGGACTATATCATCTGTAGCCCCACAGTACCTAGAAAAATAATTTGTACTTAATATGGATTCAACAAATACTTTTTGGCTATTGAATTGTTTAGACAAATAAGCCAAGAAGAACAAATCTTACCTTAATGAAAAGTACAGATCATAATATGAGTGGGAAAGAACTATATAAAAAGGTTTGAACTGTGATTAATATAAACCCTTAAAAATTTAAATAAAAAGTAACTTTTTTTAAAAAAGTGACTGCCCTTTAATATTTGAAATGAAATTGTCTTGCACAAACCACTATGTGCAATCTCTAGCTCTAACAGTAACTAAAGCAAAAAGAACAATTTCCCAACATTGTGGTGGGAAAATCATCCCATAATACCCACTTTTCTGTAATTTCCTATTGTTTATTAAACAGTTTTTTTGATGTGTACATACTCCCACTACAGTTTAACGTCAGCCGGGTAATCTCTTAACTCCTCCAAGTTTGTGTTCTTGGCCCAGGGCCACATCTTCAAGCCAACTTTTCAAAGATCTGAAAAGTAACAAGTGGTACCCGAAACTGAAAAGTCCTATAACACAGAAAATTATATTTTACTTTTCCAGAAAATGGTGGGAATTGATCGGTGAGACATGCAGTAAGGCTTCTTCCTTCTTATCTCTTTCTAGCTCTAAAAAATCTCAAGCTTGTACAAGTACAAGGCTCACGTTTACCACAAGTTTTCCATATATTGTGAGAAGAAAAATGAGACAATATAGCAGGGCAGCTGAGAGCATGTACTCTGAAAATACACGGCCACATTCCAACATACATCCTGCTCCACGACTCCCCACCTCTAGGATTGTCAGCCAATTACCTAATCTTTCCTAAGACTACACTTTTTTCTCCTTAAAGGAAGGATAATAATCTACCTCACAGGGTTGTTGTGAGAATTAAGAAAAGAAACCTATGGAAAGCATTTAACAGACGATTTTATACACATACATATACATATATTACATAGGACATTTAGGGCATTTCTGCTTCTGCCCAAGAACCCTGAAAAGAGGGTAAAAATTGTGGGAGTTGGGGGCAGGGGTGTGTGTGGAGAAGGCAAGGGAGAAAAGGAAAGAGAATACCCAAATTGTTGATAAAAGGAAAAAGGAATCATTTCTTCCAATTTTTGAATTTTCTTCAAATGGTATGGAGTTGAGAAGACAATCATAAAGACAGTAATAGAATTAGAATTTGAATTTAATGTGTGCGGATATAAAGTATGATTTTAATGCAAAGAAAGAGAGAGGAAAGAAGGTCAAAAGGAAACAACTCTAACTAAGGGATGCAGTCTCCCGCAGCTGTTCAGAAGTGCCATTCTCAGCCTCAGGGTGAGGTGTTCAGACCAGCTGCCACAGAAGCATGTGCCAAATCTTGAAGAAGGTTGAGATGGGAAAGGTGAAGATGGAACTAATAGGGATAAAGTAAGCCGGAATGTGTAGGACACATGGGTAGTAACAGGCAGTGATGCAATTCATTATAATGTGTGGGAAAAGCCTGGATGGCTGAACACACCAGTGAAGTCTTGATGTCACACTGTCTTAGTACATTGAGTAACGTCTAGAACAGGACTCAAATGTCCTTTAGATTTTCCCCTTGTTCCATTTTCCCACCGTAGTGATTGCCTCTGTGCTTACAAAATATCTGTGCATCATCTGAGCTACATGAGTCCATTGAATGATGCACTTGTTCAGAAAGAGATACATGTGACTGTCCAAATGTTTAGGCCAACTTTAGTGGGTGCCAAGCAAGATCCACTTCAACAGATCATAATTTATACTGGCAGCTGGACAAACAAAAGCAGAGTGACGCATGAACCAGCTTAAGAAAATTGCCAATCCTCCACCAACTGCTTGTTATATTACTCTTAAATGTTTCTAAATAAGTCAGTTAGAATAACATCATGTGGGCCATGGTAAGTCAGAAGAAAATAAATGTCACTTTCAACAAGTTGAATTCTATCTCTAAATGCCTTCTCTTTGGTCCTTTTATTTAACCATCATCTGGCAAAGGGTAAAAAACAAAATTGTCATGGTTTTGTAGCGGTCAGCACTTTCAGTGATTCACATTTCAATGTGGCCTTGTGACAACTATGGGTCTTTTCCAGGTGGTTTTTGGCATTACCTACATGGCTGGTCACACAATGTATTTTGCCTTGGAGACTGGAAGAATAATAACAATGACCCCATCTTTCAGAGAATCACAACCTCACTCTGGCAGAGGTTCTGAGCCAAAAGCTCTGAAATCATGAGCTCTAGGACAGTAAGGAGTTCCAGAGTCTTGGGTCACCCAGCTTCTCCTTCCTCAATATTCAAAGGACATGATAATCCCTGGAAGTATCCCAAATCAGTTCTTCTGGCTGAGGTTGGGTATCATGTCAGAAGTGCCCTCTAATAAGATTTTAGCCAAATGGAGTTGGGTTTATGGTTATGCACATCTGGAAATGCAACCAGAGGAAATCTGTCAGCAATGACAACTATAAAGGGCAGCTAACTTCTTTTTGCTTGTATATGCTGTTGGGGGGAGGAAATTACCAGGGTTCATCTTTGAGGTAAGGAAATAGCAAAACTGAAAAGGAGGAAAGGAGAACTGAAGTGGCAGTTTTTTCTTTTGATATATTAAGATGGTGTATGATAATCATGTTCTCTTTTCAATCTGGGAAGACAGTGGTCTCTAACCATTCCTGAATACCACTAATTCAAAAGTTTTACTAACAAATGTTAAGTGTCAATTTTCAGGGTGTAAAACTTTCCTATTCTATAGTCTACATTTTTGCTTAAAATACATATGTAAGCAAGAGCTAATATAGACCTACAGAATTAGTTTAAAGCTATGACATGGGCCCACCATTGCCTTATCTACAGTAAAGCAAGCACTATTAATAGTGCAATAGACTATGAATAGTTTGTTCTTCACAGATACCTTTAGATCAAGCCAAACTTATTAGTGTGACTGCTTTTCAATAGATAAGCTATTCTTTACTATATTTCTAGCCAAAATGCTTAATATATACTGAGAATATGGTACCTTTGAAAAGTGTCATTTAAGCAGCAGTTGGAAACCTTCAGCAAATGTGCATTGACAGTCTTCTCTGAATTAGAAATAAGTGCTGGCCACTGGAGATACCCTTGTGAATAGACCCAGTCTATTCTTTCAAGCCGCTTGTACTCTGGTAAAGCAAAAGATACATTACCACTGTAGTCACGGGTCAAGCAGAGGTCAGTTTATGAAATAGTAAGAGTACTAACACAGTGTTACCAAAAATATGAATGAGAATTTCTGACTACAACAGTAGGGATAGTTTGTAGGAAAGAAGTATTTGATATGAATCTTGAGAGAAAAGTAGAATTTTTTTTTCTACTAACAAATGGGGCGTGTAGATCAACGGCAAAAACAAAGGCAAAAGGCTTTAAAGAAGCTGAAGTGTTCCGGGCATAGAAAGTAGAATTGTGTGATTAGATTGTAAGGTGTATAGAGAAGAAGAAGGTGGGGAGTTGAGACTGGAAAGTTATACTAGGTCAAATTACAGAGGGACTTTCTGTTATGCTAAGACATTTGAACTTTATTCTCTACTAAATGAGGAACCACTGATGGTTTTGAGTGAGTAAATGGCATGATGACAATTGTGTTAAAAGAAGATAACTCATGTGACAACATGAACAATGGCTTGAGAGAGAAAGACAAGCAAGAAAGCATTTTAAAGGATTATTATTATAGTCCAGGTGACAGATCATGAATGACTGAACCAAGAAAGTGAGAGTGTGCTGTTCAGTGGGACAAATTCCAAAAAATTTCCATAGCGGTAGAGTTGATTTAACAAGAAATTATCTGAATGAATGAAACGAAAACAAGGGAAGAGTTCAAGGAACAGCTGAGTGAGAAGATGGTACTTCTTAGTTAAAGTGCAGAAGCCATTTGGGGTAGGGGTATCAGAATTTGGCTTTGATACCGTTGGATAATGCTTGAAAAGGAACAGTCGTACTTAGAAAGAATAACTTCCTTTATAAACTTAGCATCAGTAAATTAGTGGACAAAAACTAGATTGCAGTGAATACAAGGAATGAAGAGTAGAAGTTGTCAAGGCAGCAGATGTAGGCTTCTTTTGAGAGATGTACAACTAATTGGTCTGGTAATGCATTCTTGGATCTGCTTGTCAAATATATTTCTGATATTCTTTTATCTTAAAATTATTTTGAGTCAGGTTGATAGGGAATAAGTCCAATAAAGTATTATAAAAAAGTATGAGGTTAGACAAAAAGAAGGTAACAGACAAAATTAGTCCAGACAGTAATGAGCTTAGGAAGATAGTGCTATCGAAACCATGGCTGCTTAGCTAATGCTACTGAGTTTGCTTGCATAAAATTAAAAATGGAAAAACAGTGTACTTTCAGAGAAAAGGAAAAGAAACCTACTTTGCATTCACCTTAAACATTTATATGTGAGAGCTGGAAATTACCCTAGAAATTACTCCATCTCATTTTACTTGGGAAACCTGAGGCAAAACAAACATCTCTTCCCAATTCAGTTTAAATTTCTCTCCATAATATAAAAGAACTGCATGTAATGCATGCTCAATGAATGTTAATAAATGGGAAAAAAATCAATGACACAGAAGCCTCTGGTTTGTTCTATTTTTTATCTATAGATGGGATATAAATGATAAGAAGGCAATCAGACTTGTGCTGTATCTTAAGGGGAGAGGGGAAAACCCAAGACACAACCTACAGTTACACACTGCAAAGAAACAGCAGCTTCAGACAAAACAGTGTGACCTGAGGAAATGGGAAGTCAAGATGCTGAGAAGGGACGAGTAATTTGGGTGACCAGAATTTGTTTGGTGTCATATGATGTTGAAGTTTAGTCTAGGAATATTTTAGGAAGGATGTTAATTTACATACAGTTTAGATTAATGAATTAGGGAAGATTTAGTAATAGGTTAAGGGGACATTTCATACCGAGAAGTTAGAATGTTTATGATCCAGGTGGATGGAAAAGAAATTACAAATAGTGGGAAATAAATTGCTAATCTTGGTTCTAGTTTAGAGCATGGAATGGGATGTTATCAGATGGAAAGAAATGATTGCTATAGTGTCAGAATATAGAAAGTTGCTAAGCATATTATTGGGTTAAAATTGGATATGATAGTTGCTCATAAATTTTCAGCAGAATCATGCTTTTTAATATAAAATCGTGTTGAAGGGGAAAATCTGCTGAGTGTAGAAGGCTGCAAAGGAGATCATTACAAGACAAAGGAAATGACCTTTAGGAGGAGGCAAAACTAGAAAAGTAGATCATTCTTAAAGGATTCCCAATAAATACTTTGAATAAATCAATTAATAAAGAAATTATTGAAAACTGGTGATAAAAATGTATTTGATTTAAAAGCCAAGGAATACTTGGCTTCCCCAACATCACTGTCATGTTCTGACCTTTTGTCAACTCACCCTCATTCACTGAGAAATTGGTACCTGATTTGTTGTCTTTCTTTCCATTCAAATTTTGATATATATCCTAGGAGAGTTTATCATCTTCATAGAAAATTTGTCCCAGTACCTTTTCTTTGTACTGTATCTTCTCTAAGTCTAGTATCTTTACTCCTTGAACTTAGCAGCTTTCATTTTTATTCCACATTCCACCACCTCCCATTCCCAAAGTCACATTTTGGGTCTTGTCATCAACAGGAACTGTTGCATGACAAAAATCATAATCTCAAATATCCCATTTTGTGACAACTGTTCATGTAGTAAAAACCTCAAAATAACATGATGTCCAGACTAAGAAATACTACAGTCTCACCTATTCAATAACTTAAAATTATTATCATTTTGATTGTTATTATTATTTCTTTTTATTATGGTAGTTATGACGCTAGAATTTTAAAGTTGAAGTATAGTTTACTTACAATATTATATTAGTTTCAGGTGTACAACATTCTATATTTTTATAGATTATACTTCATAAAAAGTCATTATGAAATATTGACTACATTCCCTGTGCTATACATTACATCTTTGTAACTTATTTATTTTATACCTAGTAGTTTGTACCTCTTAATACCCTTCACTTATTTTATCCCTCCTCCCCTCCCCCCTCCCGCTCTTCCCTCAGGTAACCACTAGTTTGTTCTCTATATATGTGAGTCAGTTTCTATTTTGTTATAATTGTTTACTTGTTTTATTTTTTTAGGTTCCACATATAAGTGAAAACATAGTATTTGTAGTTCTCTGTCTGATTTATTTCACTAAGCACTATACCCTCCAGGCTCATCCATGTTGTCCAAATGGCAAAATTTCGTTCTTTTCTATGGCTGAGTAATATTCATTATACATATATATATCATATACATATCATATATATATCATTGTACATATACATATATATACATATTTTATATATATATATATATCACATCTTCTCTATCCAGTCATCTGTTGATGGACAGGTTGCTCCCATATCTTGGCTATTGTAAATAATGCTGCTATGAACATTGGGGTGCATCTATCTTTTCAAGTTAGTGTTTTAGTTTCCTTTGGATAAACACCCAGGACTGGCATTTCTGGATAATATGGTAGTTCTCTTTTTGATTTTTTGAGGAACCTCCATACTGTCCTCCATAATGACTGCACCAATTTAGACTCCCACCAACAGTGCATGAGGGCTCCCTTTTTGCCACATCCTCTCCAACACTTGCTATTTCTTGTCTTTTTGAAGATAACCATTCTGACATGTGTGAGGTAATATCTCATTGTGGTTTTGATTTGCATTTCCCTGATTTGCATTTTCCCTGACTAGTAATGTTGAGCATGAACCTAGATTTTTATGGCTAATTCTGGGAAACATTCTTGTACTAACAACATCCTACTGATTATCTAGAGGAGGGGACCAAAATGGTTAGAATGTAATCTGAAAGAGCCTGAACCTCAAAGACCCTCAAGAATAAATAGAACCACACATAGACATAACATAAACCAATGAAAATGAAGATAAGGAGAAAAGTCTTAAAAGCAGCCAGAGAAAGAGGAAAAAAAGACAATATTACTTAAAGGGAAGATGACAACACTAACAGACCAAAAGACAAGTTAATGAGATCTCTAAAGTGCTGGGGAAAAAACTTATCAACCCAGGATTCTATATTTTAAAAAATCATCCTTTAAATATAAAGAGGAAAACATTTTCAAATCAAAGAAACAAGAAAATACAACATTAGTAGACCTGCACTATAAGCAATACTAAAGGAAGTTATTCAACATGAGGGGAAATAATACTTGATGGAATCTCAGATTCACAGGAAGGGATAAAAAGTAATGGAAACACAGCATTGTAATTCAACTACATTTCAATAAAAAATAAATTTAAAAAAAGCAATGGAAATATTCAGTATCATTCCTGAAGCCTAAGATCTTCTGACAAGCAATGGTAGAAAAATCATAACATTTTAAAGTAATTTTCTTTGGAGTTAGTAGAGTTGGGAAGATTTCTCTTATGGATAGATATATAACTAATAAATTTTATATGCAGGTGTTCCACAAAAATAACTATGAAATTGAAAAAATACAGATTGAAAAGCAGATGGGAATTTCTTTCTACACAGATTGGGACAAAGCCAATCAAAATGATTCAGAAGCTCAAGAACATGAGGTTATAGAGGATCTGACTGCTGCTTTCTTAACTGTTGTATAGATAATATTCAAAGCTTCCAGAATTCAGGCAACCACAGGAAATAGTTCATACATTATGCAGTTGTCAAAGACCCTAGAATATTTTATTTTGTGGTTTTTGGGTAACAAGGTAAACCTAAGTGACGGTCAAGATTCTGTAGGAAAAGCCGTTTCCAGCACAGAAACTACAGCAACTATTTGTACTTTGAAATGAGTGCAAAAGATGCCAGAAAATGTTACAGTGACTTTTAAGGAAGCCAACGTGAAGAGTTCTTGATACTTAGAACAGGTCATATTTACAACAGACTGTTAATCTCTACTAAATCCTAAACCTAGTTTATCCTACTGTTGACTGATACAGAGTGCCAGTGTATTCTAACCAACACACACATACACACCATAAAACTACAAAAGGGGATTGTAGACTATATATTTGCAGAAATGTACCAACAACTAATGTCAATAAACTGAACTATACTGTTGCTTCATTCGTGGGTGGGAAAAAGAACATCTGCTCACTGAATAGTCTACTTACTGAATCATAGAACTTCATACTGATAAACTTTAAGGGGTGTCTAATGGCAATGATTCTTTAATTATCTGACTAGAGAGTTCATAATCATAGAGAGAACCAAAATATTAATTATTATTAAAAGACTAATATCCTAAAAAGGATAAAAGAATGAAACAACACATTATAAACTTTTTAAAAACATCTTTATTGTAGTATAATTGCTTTACAATGGTGTGTTAGTTTCTACTTTATAACAAAGTGAATCAGTTATACATATACATATATCCCCATATCTCTTCCCTCTTGCGTCTCCCTCCCTCCCACGCTCCCTATCCCACCCCTCTAGGTGGTCACAAAGTACCGAGCTGATCTCCCTGTGCTATGCGGCTGCTTCCCACTAGCTATCTATTTTACATTTGGTAGTGTATATATGTCCATGCCACTCTCTCACTTTGCCCCAGCTTACCCTTCCCATTCCCATATCCTCAAGTCCATTCTCTAGTAGGTCTGCATCTTTATTCCTGTCTTGCCCCTAGGTTCTTCATGACCATTTATTTTTTGTTTTTTAGATTCCATATATATGTGTTAGCATACAGTATTTCTTTTTCTCTTTCTGACTTACTTCACTCTGTATGACAGACTCTAGGTCCATCCACCTCACTACAAATAACTCAGTTTCGTTTCTTCTTATGGCTGAGTAATATTCCATTGTATAAATGTGCCACATCTTCTTTATCCATTCATCTGTTGATGGACATTTAGGTTGTTTCCATGTCCTGGCTACTGTAAATAGAGCTGCAATGAACATTGTGGTACATGACTCTTTTTGAATTATGGTTTTCTCAGGGTTTATGTCCAGTAGTGGGATTGCTGGGTCATATGGTAGTTCTATTTTTAGGTTTTTAAGGAACCTCCATACTGTTCTCCAAAGTGGCTGTATCAAATTACATTCCCACCAACAGTGCAAGAGGGTTCACTTTTCTCCACACCCTCTCCAGCATTTATTGTTTGTAGATTTTTGATGATGGCCTTTCTGACCGGTGTGAGATGATATCTCATTGCAGTTTTGATTTGCATTTCTCTAAGGATTAATGATGTTGAGCATTCTTTCATGTATTTGTTGGCAATCTGTATATCTTCTTTGGAGAAATGTTTATTTAGGTCTTCTGCCCATTTTGGGATTAGGTTGTTTGTTTTTTTTCGTATTGAGCTGCATTTAAATTTTGGAGATTAATCCTTTGTCAGTTGCTTCATTTGCAAATATTTTCTCCCATTCTGAGGGTTTTCTTTTCGTCTTGTTTATGTTTTCCTTTGCTGTGCAAAAGCTTTTAAGTTCCATTAGGTCCCATTTGTTTATTTTTGTTTTTATTTCCATTTCTCTAGGAGGTGGGTCAAAAAGGATATTGCTGTGATTTATGTCATGGAGTGTTCTGCCTGTGTTTTCCTCTAAGAGTTTGATATTGTATGGCCTTACATTTAGGTCTTTAATCCATTTTGAGTTTATTTTTGTGTATGGTGTTAGGGAGTGTTCTAATTTCATTCTTTTACATGTAGCTGTCCAGTTTTCCCAGCACCAATTATTGAAGAGGCTGTCTTTTCTCCACTGTATATTCTTGCCTCCTTTATCAAAGATAAGGTGACCATATGTGTGTGGGTTTATCTCTGGGCTTTCTATCCCGTTCCATGGATCTATATTTCTGTTTTTGTGCCAGTACCATACTGTCTTGATAACTGTAGCTTTGTAGTATAGTCTGAAGTCAGGGAGCCTGATTCCTCCAGCTCCGTTTTTCTTTCTCAAGATTGCTTTGGCTATTCGGGGTCTTTTGTGTTTCCATACAAATCATGAAATTTTTGTTCTAGTTCTGTGAAAAATGCCAGTGGTATTTTGATAGGGATTGCATTGAATCTGTAGATTGTTTTGGTTAGTAGAGTCATTTTCACAATGTTGATTCTTCCAATCCAAGAACATGGTATATTTCTCCATCTGTTTGTATCGTCTTTAATTTCTTTCATCAGTGTCTTATAATTTTCTGCATACAGGTCTTTTGTCTCCTTAGGTAGGTTTATTCCTAGATATTTTATTCTTTTTGTTGCAGTGGTACATGGGAGTGTTTTCTTAATTTCACTTTCAGATTTTTAATCATTAGTGTATAGGAATGCAAGAGATTTCTGTGTATTAGCTTTGTATCCTGCTACTTTACCAAATTCATGGATTAGCTCTAGTAATTTTCTGGTAGCACCTTTAGGATTCTCTATGTATAGTATCATGTCATCTGCAAACAGTGACAGCTTTGCTTCTTCTTTTCCAATTTGGATTCCTTTTATTTTTTATTTTTTCTCTAATTGCTGTGGCTAAAACTTCCAAAACTATCTTGAATCATAGTGGTTAGAGTTGGGCAACCTTGTCTTGTTCCTGATCTTAGTGGTAATGGTTTCAGTTTTTTCACCATTGAAGACAATGTTGGCTGTGGGTTTGTCATATATGGCCTTTATTATGTTGAGGTATGTTCCCTCTGCCTACTTTCTGGAGGGTTATTATCATAAACCGGTGTTGAATTTTGTTGAAATTTTTCTCTGCATCTATTGAGATGATCATATGGTTTTTCTCCTTCAATTTGTTAATATGGTGTATCACATTGATTGATTTGTGTATATTGAAGAATCTTTACATTCCCGGAATACACCCCACTTGATCATGGGGTATGATCCTTTTAATGTGCTGTTGGATTCTGTTTGCTAGTATTTTGTTGAGGATTTTTGCATCTATGTTCATCAGAGATATTGGCCTGTAGCTTTCTTTCTTTGTGACATCTTTTTCTGGTTTTGGTATCAGGGTGATGGTGGCCTCGTAGAATGAGCTGGGGAGTGTTCCTCCCTCTGCATATTTTGGAAGAGTTTGCGAAGGGTAGGTGTTAGCTCTTCTCTAAATGTTTGATAGAATTCGCCTGTGAAGCCATCTGGTCCTGGGCTTTTGTTTGTTGGAAGATTTTTAATCACAGTTTCAATTTCAGTGCTTGGGATTGGTCTGTTCATATTTTCTGTTTCTTCCTGGTTTAGTCTCGGAAGGTTGTGTATTTCTAAGAATTTGTCCATTTCTTCCAGGTTTTCCATTTTATTGGCATATAGTTGCTTGTAGTAATCTCTCATGATCCTTTGTATTTCTGCAGTGTCAGTTGTTACTTCTCCTTTTTCATTTCTAGTTCTATTGATTTGAGTCTTGTCCCTTTTTTTCTTCATGAGTCTGGCTAATGGTTTATCAATTTTGTTTATCTTCTCAAAGAACCAGCTTTTAGTTTTATTGATCTTTGCTATTGTTTCCTTCATTTCTTTTTCATTTATTTCTGATCTGATCTTTATGATTTCTTTCCTTGTGCTAACGTTGGGGTTTTGTTGTTCTTCTTTCTCTAATTGCTTTAGGTGTAAGGTTAGGCTGTTTATTTGAGATGTTTCTTGTTTCTTAAAGTAGGATTGTATTGTTAAAAACTTTCCTCTTAGAACTGCTTTTGCTGCATCCCATAGGTTTGGGGTCATCATGTTTTCATTGTCATTTGTTTCTAGGTATTTTTTGATTTCCTCTTTGATTTCTCCCATGATCTCTTGGTTATTAAGTAATGTATTGTTTAGCCTCCATATGATTGTATTTTTTACAGAGTTTTTCCTGTAATTGATATCTACTCTCATAGCGTTGTGGTTGGAAAAGATACTTGATACGATTTCAATTTTCTTAAATTTACCAAGGCTTGATGTATGACCCAAGATATGATCTATCCTGGAGAATGTTCCATGAGCACTGGAGAAGAAAGTGTATTCTGTTGTTTTGGATGGAATGTCCTATAAATATCAATTCAGTCCATCTTGTTTAATCTGTCATTTAAAGCATGTGTTTTCTTATTTATTTTCATTTTGGATGATCTGTCCATTGGTGAAAGTGGGGTGTTAAAGTCCCCTACTATGATTGTGTTGCTGTCAATTTCCCCTTTTATGGCTGTTAGTATTTGCCTCATGTATTGAGGTGCTCCTATGTTGGGTGCATAAGTATTTACAATTGTTATATCTTCTTCTTGGATTGATCCCTTGATCATTATGTAGTGTTCTTCTTTGTCTCTTGTAATAGTCTTTGTTTTAAAGTCTATCTTGTCTGATATGAGAATTGCTACTCCAGCTTTCTTTTGATTTCAATTTGCATGGAATATCTTTTTCCATCCCCTCACTTTCAGTCTGTATGTGTCCCTAGGTCTGAAGTGCACCTCTTGTAGACTGCATATATATGGGTCTTGTTTTTGGGTCCATTCAGCCAGTCTATGTCTTTTGGTTGGAGCATTTAATCCATTTACTTTTAAGGTAATTATCAATATGTATGTTCCTATTACCATTTTCTTAATTGCTTTGGGTTTGTTCTTGTAGGTCTTTTCCTTCTCTTGTGTTTCCTGCCTAGAGAAGTTCCTTTAGCATTTGTTGTAAAGCTGGTTTGGTGGTGCTGAATTCTCTTAGCTTTTGCTTGTCTGTAAAGTTTTTATTTCTCCCTTAAATCTGAATGAGATCCTTGCTGTGTAGAGTAATCTTGGTTTTAGGTTTTTCCCCTTCAGCACTTTAAATATGTCCTGCCACTCCCTTCTGCCTTGCCGAGTTTCTGCTGAAAGATCAGCTGTTAACCTTATGGGGATTCCCTTATGTGTTATTTGGTGATTTTCCCTTGCTGCTTTTAATATTTTTTTTTGTATTTAATTTTTGATAGTTTGATTAATCTGTGTCTTGGCGTGTTTCTCCTTGGATTTATCCTGTAAGCACATACACTTTTAACAGAGAAAGGAAGGTTATGTTTGAATTTTGTTTAGTTGATTTAACAGAAAGGTCATTCCTGGAGTGCAAAGGCTCCTATTGGATTTTAGCAAGCCTGTCAAGGCAGGTGGTTTTCATGATGCAATAATTGCCAGAGCAACTCACAGCTCACTTGCTAATTATCTCTTTCAATTTAAATGAAAAATCCTCAGCCTAGTCCCACAAGTGTAATCCATTAGTGGGTGTTCATGATAATCTTTGTCTGCATTTCTTATACTTTTGATTCATTTCACAAACTGATCATTTAGAAAATTTTTAGAATATGATATATAGGATTAACACTTCAGATGTGTCCCACTGGTTAGGAATATGTCTATTATGTACCACTCAATCTCAACAACCAGGAGGGAAAGCAGAATGTATAAATGTGTGCAGTTGTTTTTCCCACCTTCTTTCTCTCTTTCACTTACTAACTAAATCCCAGATGTGGATATTTTGTCTTGCCCTCCCTCCACTGGGAAATTACCTCATGCCTCCCTGACTCATGAGCTATATACACAGATACTGTAGGTCATTTCCCACTAAAGTATTATATTTTGGAAGCAGAATACTAAAATTTTAAAAATAACACAAGTAAAACAGGCCAAAGGTCTGAAATTATCTTTGGAAAAGTCTGTGATATTTTATATTGCAAAAGTAGAGTGAGCATATTTACCAGTTAATCAAGACTTGTATTAAATGTTTACATCTACTATTAAGCATAATACATAGACGTTGTATGTAAGAGGAGCAAAGCTAACAAACACGGAATAATAATGCAGGAATGCTTGGAAATATGTGACCAAGTGCTAAGTGAGACAGGTTATATAAATGTAATGAAAATTCAGAGATGGCTGAGAATCTAAGTAGTCAAAGTTTTCATTGAGGCAGAGAGAGGTTGGCCTTAATTAAAGGTGAAAATTAAAAGTGGATACCGTTTGGATTGGGATAAAAGAGGAAGGACATGGCCAGAAAGAGGCTTGACCAGTCACATGGGAGGAAAATCACATAGTGTGGGGTAGAAAGAGAAGCTGAGAGAAAAATTGTGAAGACTATATTAGAAGTTTAACTATACAAAGAAGAACAGGTAACCAAGGTTTGACTTTTGAGAAACTCAAAAAATGTAATGAAGAGATTAGACATGCTATGATGGGCCATCATGCACCATTTGTAGTTCCTGGAGGTAAAAGACCACAAGAGAGAGTTTGTGTTTTAGGAAGTCTGGACTGAAATGCAAATAGATTGGCAGTGAAAGAAACTAGTGACACAAGGTTGAATCTGGATGCTGTTGCAATAATCCAGATATAGAATTATAAAATTGTGACCCGGCATAATGGGAGTAGGAATAAGTGAGTATATACAACAGGCATTGAAAAGTAAAACTTCATAAAATTTAGTGGCTGCTGAGATAATGGAACTACTAATATATAATGTCAGAGGAGTTTGTAAAGCCAGCAACATAAAAGGTTAATAGTGGCACAGATAAAGACATTGGCAAGGAATGGAAAGTGATTCCAACGTTTTAATTTTTTTATTTAAATATAAGGAATTTATTGTGAACAAAGAATATCCACGTGGAGGTGTTTTATAGGAAGTGAAGAATATAAGATTGAAAATGGAGTAAGAAGTCAAGGCAGCTGATGTTGATTTGAGCATCATTTACCCAGAACTAATATTGGATTACACTCCTTAGCTCATGCCTCATTCCCTCCTATAATGCGGTGTGATGGTTAAGTTTATGTGTCATCTTGACCGGGTCATGTGGTACCCAGACATTTGGCCAAATACCATTCTGGGTATGTCTGTGAGGGCTTCTCTGAAGGAGATTAATATTTGAATTGGTAGACTGAGTGAAACAGACTGCCCTTCCTAATGTAGGAGAGCCTCATCCGATCAGCTGAAGGCTTGAATAGAACAAAAAGACTGTCCCTCCTGCTGGTAAAGGAAACTCGTCCTGTCTGACTGCTTTGAGCTGGGACATCAGAGTTTTTCCTGCCTTTGGACTCAAATTGAAACATTGGCTCTTCCTGGGTTTTGAGCCTGAGGGCATTCAGACTGGAACTACACCATCAGTTCTCCTAGGTGTCCAGCTTGCTGATTGCAGATCTAGGGACTTGCCAGACTTCATAAACATATGAGCCAATTCTTTATAGAAAATTAATCTATCTCTCTCTATATATAGAGAGAGAAATATTGATAATAATATATAAATTAATATATGTTATTTATATATATAAAATATATACAGAGGGGAATAATATATTTTATGTATATATATTGAGAGAGAGAGAGAAAATATATATGGTAATATGTATAAGATGCTTTATTTCCCCTACTGGACTGTAAAACATTGACAAAATCACTTATTCTTTTTCTTTTTTTTAACATCTTTATTGGAGTATAATTGCTTTACAATGGTGTGTTAGTTTCTGCTTTATAACAAAGTGAATCAGTTATACATATACATATATCCCCATATCTCTTCCCTCTTGCATCTCCCTCCCTCCCACCCTCCCTATCCCACACCTCTAGGTGGTCACAAAGTACCGAGCTGATCTCCCTGTGCTATGCGGCTGCTTCCCACTAGCTATCTATTTTACATTTGGTAGTGTATATATGTCCATGCCACTCTCTCTTTGTCCCAGCTTACCCTTCCCCCTCCCCATATCCTCAAGTCCATTCTCTAGTAGGTCTGCATCTTTATTCCCGTCTTGCCCCTAGGTTCTTCATGACCATTTATTTTTTGTTTTTTAGATTCCATATATATGTGTTAGCATACGGTATTTGTTTTTCTCTTTCGGACTTACTTCACTCTGTATGACAGACTCTAGGTCCATCCACCTCACTAAAAATAACTCAATTTCGTTTCTTTTTATGGCTCAGCAATATTCCATTGTATAAATGTGCCACATCTTCTTTATACATTCATCTGTCGTTGGACACTTAGGTTGCTTCCATGTCCTGGCTATTGTAAATAGGGCTGCAATGAACATTGTGGTACATGACTCTTTTTGAATTATGGTTTTCTCAGGCTATATACCCAGTAGTGGGATTGCTGGGTCGTATGGTAGCTCTATTTTTAGTTTTTTAAAAAACCTCCATACTGTTCTGCAAAGTGGCTGTATCAATTTACATGCCCACCAACAGTGCAAGAGGGTTCCCTTTTCTCCACACCCTCTCCAGCATTTATTGTTTGTAGATTTTTTGATGATGGCCATTCTGACCGGTGTGAGATGATATCTCATTGCAGTTTTGATTTGCATTTCTCTAAGGATTAATGATGTTGAGCATTCTTTCATGTATTTGTTGGCAATCTGTATATCTTCTTTGGAGAAATGTCTATTTAGGTCTTCTGCCCATTTTTGGATTGGGTTGTTTGTTTTTTTCATATTGAGCTGCATGAGCTGCTTGTAAATTTTGGAGATTAATCCTTGTCAGTTGCTTCATTTGCAAATATTTTCTCCCATTCTGAGGGTTGTCTTTTCGTCTTCTTTATGTTTTCCTTTTCTGTGCAAAAGTTTTAAAGTTTCATTAGGTACCATCTGTTTATTTTTGTTTTTATTTCCATTTCTCTAGGAGGTGTGTCAAAAAGGATCTTGCTGTGATTTATGTCATAGAGTGTTCTGCCTATGTTTTCCTCTAAGAGTTTGATAGTGTCTGGCCTTACATTTAGGTCTTTAATCCATTTTGAGTTTATTTTTGTGTATGGTGTTAGGGAGTGTTTTAATTTCATTCTTCTATATGTAGCTGTCCAGTTTTCCCAGCACCACTTATTGAAGAGGCTGTCTTTTCTCCACTGTATATTCTTGCCTCCTTTATCAAAGATAAGGTGACCATACGTGTGTGAGTTTATCTCTGGGCTTTCTATCCTGTTCCATTTATCTATATTTCTGTTTTTGTGCCAGTACCATACTCTCTTGATTACTGTAGCTTTGTAGTATAGTCTGAAGTCAGGGAGCCTGATTCCTCCAGCTCCATTTTTCTTTCTCAAGATTGCTTTGGCTATTCTGGGTCTTATGTGTTTCCATACAAATTGTTAAATTTTTTGCTCTATATCTGTGAAAAATGCCATTGGTAATTTGATAGGGATTGCATTGAATCTGTAGATTGCTTTGGGCAGTATAGTCATTTTCACAATGTTGATTCTTCCAATCCAAAAACATGGTATATCTCTCCATCTGTTTGTATCATCTTTAATTTCTTTCATCGTGTCTTATAAATTTCTGCATACAGGTCTTTTGTCTCCTTAGGTAGGTTTATTCCTAGATATTTTATTCTTTTTGTTGCAGTGGTACATGGGAGTGTTTTCTTAATTTCTCTTTCATATTTTTCATCATTAGTGTATAGGAATGCAAGAGATTTCTGTGCATTAATTTTGTATAGTGCTACTTTACCAAATTCATGGATTAGCTCTAGTAGTTTTCTGGTGGCATCTTTAGGATTCTCTATGTATAGTATCATGTCATCTGCAAACAGTGACAGCTTTACTTTTTCTTTTCTGATTTGGATTCCTTTTATTTCTTTTTCTTCTCTGATTTCTGTGGCTAAAACTTCCAAAACTATGTGGAATAATAGTAGTGAGAGTTGGGCAAACTTGTCTTGTTCCTGATCTTAGTGGTAATGGTTTCAGTTTTTTCACCATTGAGGACAATGTTGGCTGTGGGTTTGTCATATATGGCCTTTATTATGTTGAGGTAAGTTCCCTCTGTACCTACTTTCTGGAGGGTTTTTATCATAAATCGGTGTTGAATTTTGTCAAAATTTTTCTCTGCATCTATTGAGATGATCATATGGTTTTTCTCCTTCAATTTGTTAATATGGTGTATCACATTGATTGATTTGCGTATATTGAAGAATCCTTGGATTCCGGGGATAAACCCCACTTGATCATGATGTATGATCCTTTTAATGTGCTGTCACTTATTCTTAATCTTGTTGTCTCTGACATTGCCTTGCATAGTAGTAATAACATATGGTCAAGTCAGTTTTGGAAAATAAGTCAACCAATGAAGACCCAAAGTTGAGTAAGTCCTAAGGAATGGATATAATGTAAATAAAGATAATATGAAAGAAACATATGATGTAAAAGTCAGTGCAGTATGGAAAGTTCTATGTATTTATTTTTGAAAAATTAGAAGAAATATGAAATTAGCAAGAAGGAGTAGGGCGGAGAATAATAAAGTTGAACAATATTTCTAGTTGACTGTTGACTTCCTTTCAATTGTTCATTTCTTGTAGTACAGAGGAATAATATTGTAATTTTTGAAACAAAGAAGGGGAATGGGGAAAACATGTGAAAAGGAAAACTTAAAGTTTAAAATCAGTAGCATTTTCCCATTTGCTTTTTATGCAGGCCTGCATCTAAGGTCTTCTTTTAAAATGGGTATTCATTTTTAGTATAGTCTGAAGTCCGAGAGCCTGTTTCCTCCAGCTCCATTTTTCTTTCTCAAGATTGCTTTGGCTATTCTGGGTCTTATGTGTTTCCATACAAACTGTAAAATTTTTTGTTCTATATCTGTGAAAAAAGCCATTGGTAATTTGTTAAGGATTGCGTAGAATCTGTAGATTGCTTTGGGTAGTATAGTCGTTTTCACAATATTGATTCTTCCAATCCAAGAACGTGGTATTTCTCGCCATCTGTTTGTGTCATGTTTGAATTCTTTCATCAGTGTCTTATAGTTTTCTGTATACAGGTCTTTGGCCTCCTTAGGTAGGTTTATTCCTAGGTATTTCATTCTTTTTGTTTCAGTGGTGAATGAGATTGGTTCCTCAATTTCTCTTTCTGATCTTTCATTGTTAATGTATAGGAATGCAAGAGATTTCTGTGTATTAATTTTGTATCATGCAACTTTACTAAATTCATTGATTAGCTCTAGTAGTTTTCTGGTGGCGTCTTTAGGATTTCCTATGTACAGTATTATGTCATCTTCAAACAGTGACAGTTTTACTTCTTCTTTGCCAATTTGGATTCCTTTTACTTCTTTTTCTTCTCTGATTGCCATGGCTAGGATTTCCAAAACTAAGTTGAATAACAGTGCCGAGAGTGGGCACCTTTGTCTTGTTCCTGATGTTAGAGGAAATGCTTTCAGTTTTTCATCATTGAGAATAATGTTTGCTGTGGTTTTGTCATATATGGCCTTTATTACGTTGAAGTAGGTTCCCTGTATGCCCACTTTCTGGAGAGTTTTTATCATAAATGGGTGTTGAATTTTGTTGAAAGATTTTTCTGCATCTATTGAGATTACCATATGGTTTTAACCTTCAATTTGTTAATATGGTGTATCACATTGATTGATTTGCATATATTGAAGAATCCTTGCATCCCTGGTTTAAATCTCACTTGATCATGGTGTATGATCCTTTTAATATGTTGTTGGATTCAGTTTGCTAGTATTTTGTTGAGGATTTTTGCAGCTATGTTCATCAGTGATATTGGCCTTTACCACCACTATGAAGAACAGTATGGAGGTTCCTTTAAAAACTAAAAATTGAACTACCATATGACCTAGCAATCCCACTACTGGGCATATACCCAGAAAAAAACATAATTCAAAAAGGCACATGCACCCCAATGTTCATTGCAGCACTATTTACAATAGCCAGGACATGGAAGTGACCCAATCATCCGTCAACAGAGGAATGGATAAAGAAAAAGTGGTACATATATATGATGGAATATTACTCAGCCATAAAAAGGAATGAAATTGGGTCATTTGTAGAGATGTGGATGGACCTAGAGACTGTCATACAGAGTGAAGTAAGTCAGAAAAAGAAAAACAAGTATCATATATTAACGCATATGTGAAATCTAAAAAAATGGTATAGATTATCTTTTTTGCAAAACAGAAATAGAGACACAGACGTAGAGAGCAAACGTATGGGTACCAAGGGGGAAGGGGGACGTGGGATGAATTGGGAGATGGGGATTGACATATATACACTATTGATACTATGTATGAAATAGATAACTAATGAGAACCTACTGTATACCACAGGGAACTGTACTCAGTGCTCTGCGGTGACCTAAATGGGAAGGAAATCCAAAAAAGAGGCGATATATGTATACGTATAGCTGATTCACTTTGCAGTGCAGTAGTAACTAGCACAACACTGTAAAGCAACTATACTCTAATAAAAGTTTTTAAAAAAGTAAAATGGGTATTCCTTCTTTTAAGTCTCAGTAAATAAGTTGACAGTTAATGCTGTCTGGTGTTAGCAATGTAGCAAATCATGATTCCCACTTTACAATGTCATATAATTTTCTTATTAATAATACTAGTCCATTTTTTTTCTATCAACCACACAGATGTAAGAAGCTGAAATTACTTAAAAGCTTCTAGAATTCTGGAAAAGGTAACGGAAATGTTTAAAACAATAGAGATACTTAGTCATCTATCCAAAACCCATGGGTTTAGATAACAATCAAACAAATGTTCATTACCATTAATTCTCCAAACCAAACATGAATAACGTTAATTTTGTAATCAAAACAACTTACGGTATGTTTATATTTATGAAATTTAATATTCCAGATGACTCAAAATAAAGAATCATAGTACACAAAGAATGAGATTGCCTAATGTCAATCTTATTGGATATTTCAACTTTGCATCAGACTAGGATTTAACTACCACATATTGAGTATCTAGTACATAATAGGCCTCTACCAGCAATATCTTGAAAATTGCCCTTTAAGGTAAGTATTGTTATCCTAAATTTACACTCCAGTATACTAATGTTTAAAAAGGTAAATTAACTTTTCAAAGATTTAATAAGCTAATAAATTTTAAGCTGGGATTTAAGCCAAGTTCTTTTGACTCCAAATCCAGTGCTTTTCCTGATTATACTTTGCTGGATTGGGTATAACTGGAAAATTTTGTAGATGACTGAGTCTTTTGTGATGCCAAAAAAAGAGATTGTTTTGATATGTGTTAGATAAGTATGAGAACCTTGCCTGCTAATGTATTCCAAAAAACCATCTTTAGAACTCTGCACAATGCTAATCCTAAATCTCTGCTATTGGGAAGCTATATCTCCCAAGTGGGATTTTTGCTTGTGATCACAGATGTAAGCAATAGCAGGGCCACAGCATATTGGTTGCCCCTAGACAAACTGTTGGTCAAAGGACAGTTACTTATTTAACAAATAATTCTTACCAGCTTTCAAAAATATAAGTAAGTTATGAAGTACTGGAAACATTTGCAATTAATTTAAAACTGAAATTTCTGCATAAGCTTAATTCTGCAGGAGTGTAGAAATAAAATATTAAGGACAAGCATTTACAATTTGCAGGGAATAATTGTACCAACTTTACAATACGGTCTAAAGGAAGCAAGAATTTTCTTCTTGGATCTTTTATAGAATTGATTGTCATTATGTTCAACAGAATCTATAAGGGTAATGGATCAGTGTCTAAGAAGCAAACATGACTAGGACACTAAAATTACCTCAAAATTCACTAATAACAAATCAAAATAATTAGGCTTATCATAGTTGCTTACGTATGTCAAATTAAAAAAATCATGGTGTTTTTATGTGGATTCTATTGAGAAAATCAAATTGACCTTTCAAAATATGCAATTCAGGGGCTATAGGAATAAATGACTATGATAAAATAAATGGTTGACCAATAAATGTTTCCTTACTTTTAAAACCGTCTTCACACCTGAATGACCAGATGATGCAATTCTTAAGAACAAACAAAAACCCTAATGAAATAGAGGAGAAGATCAGCACTACATTTTTTAAAGAAACTGGTGATCTACTAATGCAAACCCATTAGTGATATTATCACTGCATCATTTGAGCATTAAAATTTGCCTTGTACCTGTCTCTGTCAACCTTTTTCTTTGATTCTCTTTCCTCTGTGTCTCTTTTTTTCCGTTCAATTGACTTTCTTCTTTACACTGTCTCCTGACACTGCCTTCTGGAAGCATTTGGGGAAAGGCACACTTCTTTCTCTATGAAAGCAAATTAGGCAACATTAGGAATTCTCCCTTTAAGAAATATTTTCTTCAGATACATGTGACTTAGTAAAGAGTTTCAGATGAACATCACTTTTTCCTAAGGGGAGAATCATATATTTCATTAATTTGAACGTAAAGCAGAGATATAATTCAAAACCTTTAATTCTGAAATATTTGCATAATAGAAGTGAGCTGTAGTACAGTGAATCCAAACAGTGACTAGTACAAAAATAATCTACATTGAGCTAATAATTTACATTTGTTTTTAGTTTGGGGGTTTTGTTGTCAAAGTTTATTTTCTCATTTCTTATTTCTTATGCAAGTAATTAAAATTAATGTTCACTTCCTGAATTAAGATCAGTTCAAAAAAAAGAATTAAGATTTTTCCCACAGAAGAATTCATCCAGTAAGTAACTTCACATATTTGAGTTGAATGTGAAACTTTAATGGAATGGTGGCTGCAGAAGCTCTCAAAGAGCAAATCCTAACATTGGGAGAAGCATTCAAAGAGAAAGCCAAAGAGAAGCTATAACTTGTAAAGCATGGATAATAGAGTCTAGAACTTCATGAGACTCTATGAAACTTCAAGGAATAAGAAAAATTAGAGACTCATAAGAAAAGCTACGAATCTTTAAATATTTTCAAAATCTGGCTTGCTCAACTTCTCCTGAACATTATTGAAAATGCACAAAGGATTTATGAGGGGAGAAATGATTCATTCTTTTAGCTCTTACTTATCATAAATGGATTAGCAATATACATGGGAAACTTTGTAGACTTTAAGAGTCAGAACCAGGGTTTACCAATCTACAGACATCTGATGACAAGATGGGAAAGCTCCCTTGAATCTCAGATTAGTCTCCTCGGCTTTTCAATGTTACTCAGAACCAGGAAATTACACAAGTTTTCTTTTTGTTGCTAAAACTTGGCTTTTAGTCAGAGTTAAGGGTAATGTTAGGTGTAAATCACAAGAGCATTTGGTCCAACTAAAATATTATTTTTGAACTGGGTCTTAGACTAGACCCTCATATATATCAGCTGTTCCCAGGCAGAGTAGTAAAAACATCTGTTTAAAAAAACATTGTTTATTTTGTCCTATCTCCTAATGCTGTACTTAAAAACAATTATGACAATACTGGGAAAAAGATTGGGCTTTTCTGTTTTGCATTCATACCAGGGAATTTTTTATTTAAATAATAAAGCAAAGCAACATAGGATCAAAAGTAGTTCTATTACTTAGTTTCTACGAGTTCTGGACTTTTACTTTTAGGTGCAAGCAGTTTCTGTGATATACTGTCCCTTATATTAGAGCTTCCTAAGATTGTTCCCTCCTCCCTTCCCTCTCTCATTGCTCCCCCCCAGCACTGTTCCCTTTCCTTTTGCCTAGCCAGGTCCCCTCAGTAGGATCTGTTTTTAAAATAGTTCTATCTATGTGCCCAGATGTATTCCAGACTGGGGCATTAAGTATGGATGTCAGAAGCTTCATGTTCTGTATCTAATGGATCTTGAAATTAGATCTTGTTGCCCTTAATGGTGAATTCTAATTACTGACTCTGTCCCTGGGTCTCAGGGTTCTGGATGATTTCTCTCCACTCCTCTTGTGAACCAGGGCACAGTTCCTGTCATGTGATCGACAAGCTCATTCCCCTTAAGGAATGAAAACATCTTGAACACAGATTGTTTCTAGTTTTGTTAGCCTCCTACCCTGGCAGGCTGGATTCTGTGTCCTGTTTCTCTTCTTGTGAGTGGATGGAGTTCCACCATCACCATGAGTGTAACTTTGAAGATAGCATACTGCCTCTGTGAGTCTGCTTGTAAATCAGTGCTCTTCCATGGCCACTGATCTTTCCTATATTCATGAAAGCTTGAACTGGGTCTGAAACCCCTACTCAGTGTACTCTGTGCAATTGATCATCCTACTGCCTTTATTAGGGCCAGCCCCTTAGATCGGTCAGTTTTCCTGGCCTCACAGGTCTGCCTTCTTTTCTTTCCGCTCACTTCTCTCTATGAACTGAATTACTGAGGCCTCACTTGCCATAACTTATCCCTGCATGTTCCCATCTACATATCAACGCACCTGGACCCTTGGTGATATTGTACAAATATTCATACTTGTATTCAGGAAACATGTGTAACGCTCTGCTTACTATTGCAGCCCTGCTCCTCCTCCTCCAAACTCAAACAGAATATTTTTCTTTCCAAAGCCAATCAACAATCATAAGGAAAAAGAATTCTCTCCTGCTCATTTCTTTGTGCCCAACTTCTCCATCACCCACCACAGCAGCACACAGTGTCACCACCCTCCCACCAAAAATCACAAGCGCTATGGAGACAGTCAAATAAATAAGAGGGTCTTAAGGGAGGCCAGGGTGGCTGCAGCAGAGAGAAAAAAAAGAGAACTAGAACTGAGTTTAAGGATGCACATTGAAGCCAAATAGCTTAAAATCTCTTAAAGCATAGTAATAGTGATGTATAAATTGTCACCCAAAGAGGATCCATTTGAGAGTAGAAAGGAACACTATCGATAACTTTACCAGGAAAATGATGTAAAATGAGACTACATAGGACTGATTGGAACATATGGTCAACTTATAAATACGGGAATTTTGTCTCTAGTCTAAGAACAATAACGGAAGCAGTTGAAGTGTTTCAGACTTGTGCATGATTTGATTGGCATTTCAAGAATGCATCTGTGGTTAAAAAAAAAAAAGTCAGTCCACACTATTGCTCCAACCCCTCTCTCTAAAATTTATCTTTACTGTGGGAAAGTCTCTGGGTAATTATCACCAACATGCCTGCTCCAAGTTGTGCTACTACCTGGGTAATACTCCTGGGACCACCAGTGGTATATGATTTTTTTCCCTTCACACTTCATAAGGCAATTGAGTTAAACCTGAAGCATTTAAAGATGGTGTGATGGCAGGATCTTAACAGTACTTAATTTTCAAGTGAAAACTTATGTGTTTTAAAAAATAATTATTATGTTATTTTTTCTTAAATACTATATACATGTTGAAAGAACTTTTAAAATATGATAATTATAAATATATTTGAGCCCCTTTTTCACATTACATTACATCATTTTCATTTTCCCATGTCATTAAAATATCTTGGTAAATATTATTTTAATTTCTGCATACTATGCCATTACATGGAGATAGCATATCTTAATTTCTCAATTGCTGAACATGTTGATAAAAACTTTGGCAAGTATATGTATCCATATTTCAGAACATTGTTTTATAATGGATTCCTAGAAGTGGAATTAGTCTATAAACAGATAAAATCATGTTGAAAACTCTTGATACATATTGCCAAACTGCTTTCCAGAAAGTTTAAAGTGATATGATTTACAATCATATCAGTATTGTATTAGAAAGCCTAAGTCAACGACATTGTCTTGCCACCACTGAGTAGGTACCATTATGTTTTAAAAAGTTTGTCAATCTTATAAGAAAATGCATGGCATATCATTACTGGTATAATTTGCATTTCCTTAATTCATGGTAAGTTAAAACAGGATCTCACACATATTAGCTATTTGCATTTTCTCTTTTGTGAATTGCCTATTCACAATGCTTACCCATTTCCTATTTTTTATTAAAGTTATGTTTCTTTTTCAATTAATTTGTGTGGGCTTTAGAAAAACTTTTTTTTATAAACTTTCCTTCCTTTTGCTTTTCTTGGGTTTATATGATTTTTTCTAGATTGTTGAATCATTTTAAAAATTAAATGGTTTCAAACATAAAAATCTTACTTTTTCATTAAAATATGTACTGCATGCTCAGTGAAAACAGTTGAAAACATGGAAGAAAGAATTTAAAGCTTCCCCTTATTTTTCTACTTTAGTAATAAAATTATTTAAGATTATAATTTGCTTTCTATGCGAAGCTTTGACGTGTGGTATTTCCTTGATATTAATGTGTCATTAAAATTTAATTTACTCTTTGCTCTAATAATCACTTAAGGGAGTGTTATTTTGTAAAACTTCTCATACCTTTAAATTTATTGCAATTTTCTAGTTTTGTCACTTGGTTAGAAACACTGGCCTGTACCATTACTGCTTTACAGAGTTTATTGTGGTTTTCTTTGTGTCCTAGTATGTAATTTAGTTTTGTAAATGTCCCATGAACAACAGAAAATATATCTTTTTAATTTTCCAATTTATAAGGAAGAGTTTATACCCATAGACTAATCAACTTTATTATGTATATTTTTCAAAACTTCTATGATAGCATTCATCTTGTTCTGAAATAAACTGAAAGTAGGATCCATTTTGGCTCCTTGACCAGTAGTAAATTAAAAATACACTAAAATCTTCCACCAGAATAAATTTGTCAGTTTTTCCTCATATTTTATATGACCTTTGATTTGTCCTTGTTTAGGATCTACTTCTGGGTACATGGACATGATTGTGACCCTTGTGTCTCCATTAGGAATTCTACCCTTTAGCAGTAAAAATACTTTATGTCTATTTTAACACATATTAATGTTTCTTAATTAATTATTTCACACATCTTTGACTATTTAATTTTTTTCCTTAAGGTTTCAACTTTGTTCAACAGCTTCAAGTTCATTTAACTGGTTCATGTAGCAAACATAACATTGGATTAACTTAACACAATCTGACAGTCTTTTACTTAATAATTTGATCCTTTCATATGTATTATACTATCATAATTTTATATTCATTCATGTTTCTGTCACTTTGTATCATATTCTCTTCATTAATGTTTTCTTTCTGTTCTGTAATTTTTAAATTTTCTTGTGTGTGTGTGTGTGTTCTTAGACATCCTAACTCTAGCTGCATAATTTGTTCAAAGACATTTTACAAATATGTGTTTAAATTGAATGTCAAAGTCAATAACATATAAATTTTTAAATCCCCTTTTAAAGTGGAGGGTGTTCGCTACCAAATGTAAAATAGATAGCTAGTGGGAACAGGGAGATCAGCTTGGTGCTTTGTGTCCACCTAGAGGGGTGGGATAAGGAGGGTGAGAGGGAGATGCAAGAGGGAGGAAATATGGGGATATACGTATATGTATAGCTGACTCACTTTGTTATACAGCAGAAAATATCACATCATTGTAAAGAAATTATACTCCAATAAAGATGTTTAAAAAAATAAATAAATAAAGGAAGGGTGTTCAATATGTTGTTTTTCTCTCTCTCCTTTACCAGATTTTGTTAATTCAATTAGAGTTGTAAATACCACCAATTTTCTTTAAAAAAAAAAAAGCATTAATCTTCCTAAAGAAGAATAAAAGGTAATTGTGTTACTTATCTCTATGTGGTCAGTTGTTTCAATGCTCACTCAAAGCATCTCAAGCATGACTATCTCATTCCTCTGTTCCTTACTTTGATTTGCTCATCATCTGCCACCACCAGAAACACACCACCTCTTCAGGTCTTAGGGCTGAAATTTGAGAAATAAAATTTAAAATTTAAGAAATAAAATCCCCATCTCTCCCATTATCTCCTACCTCAGGCTGATATTAATAATCTGTACTTGCTTTAGAAGACATCTCAGCTGTCCCCCTGTCCCTTCTATGGGTGTGACTGAACCCCCAGGGCTGTGTTAAGGGCTCTTTTCCTTAGGGCTGGAAATATAATGCAGATATGTAGTTACGATATAAATTGATATGTTTCTTTGGATTAGAAAAATATTCTTTTCCCTTGAATGTTATTTTTCTTCCATCTTTTCTATTCTTTCATTTGTATGTTGGGTCTTAGGTTGAGTCTTCCATACTTATTATAATTTTAATCCTATTATCTTATATACATTGCTGGGTGGCACAAGGTCTGTTGAGTCAACACTGGCTAGATGGAGTCCATGGAATGAGTCTCCTGTTTGATTCAGTACATTCTTACCCTTAACATTGGCCACTCTGACTTAGAAGGGGTCTATAGGGAATTGCTCAGGTTCAGCTCCCACTCTTTTTCAGGAGTGCCAAGGTCATGTATCAGTATTCCAGTGTGATTCTTTCCATTCATCTAATACTGTTTGTGATAGCTAAATTTACATGTCAACATTGCTCAGCTATGGTGTCCAGTGGTTTGGTCAAACACTAGTTTAGCTGCTGCTGTGAATGCAGTTTTTCAATGTAATTAACATTTATGATCAGTTGACTTTAAGTAAAGCAAATTAATGTGCTTTACTTCCTAACGTGGATGGGTCTCATCCAATCAGGTGTTGGCCTAAAGGGCAAAGACTGAGGTTCCCCAAAGAAGAAGGAATTCTTCCTCAAGACTGCAACATAGAAATTCTACCTGAGTTTCCAGCTTGCTTGCCTGTTTTTAAGTATTTCAGACTCAACTCTGCAACATCAACCCTACATTTCTAGCCTGCTAAGCTGACTTACAGATTTTAGATTTTCCAGTCCCCAAAATTACATTAAAATAAAGCCAGTTTGTTAAAATACATCTCTCTGTCTCTCTCACCCTCTGTCTCTCTTCACATACACATATGCATATGTATATTCATATATATGTGTAAATATTTATATAACACATATTTGTAATATAAATATCATATTTAAAATAAATATAATATAAATTATATAAATATAAATATATTTACAAATATAAATATATGTAATATATGTATATAAATATCCTATTCTTTCTGTTTCTCTGGAGAACAATGACTAATATGGATTGTAGCATGCTACCCTACTTTCTAGTGCTGAGGCTGATGTAGATTTTTATCCTAATTCTATATGGTATTAGATGTCTCAGTGGGAATTTGGGAGAGACAAAATAATTACAGTATCATGCTGATCTATTAGACCTAAGTGTCAATTTGGTTATATTTTTTCTTTTGTTTTTTGCATTTTTAATATTCTCCCTAGGATAACTCATCCATTCTCTTATACAATTATTACCTATTTGAAAAAACATTCCAGAAAGTATATCTCAGGTGTCAACAAAATACTTCCAACTGCTTAGCTATAGTTTTAGCAGAACTGTATTCTCCTCAAACAATATTCAGTGTCTGCTTTCACAGAATACTAAATTTGACCTAATAGGACATGTAAGATGATTATGAAATGTGGCCTGTCCTCAAGAGGTATAAAGTATAATGGAAGAAAAACTAAACCTGTGCATGAGTAAGCATAACACAAAGTTGTACATGTTACATGTCAAAAAGAAAAATGTATATTCATTGCTCAGGAATTTCAGAGAAAGGAAAGACTAATCTGGTTCTCAAAGATCAGAGAATTCTTTGTGATTCTAATATCTGAGCTGGAGTTTAAAGGATAGGCAAGCTTTTAGACACATGGAGATGGGGGGAAATAATAATACAGGAAAAGGGTAGAGTTTCAGTTAAGACACAGGTACGGATAATATACAGGTAACTATATATATGTCTGATATACTTGGTATAAATGTAAACTGTTTACAGAAAAATAATGGGAAAGGCATTTGGAAAGGTAAATGGAAGCAAAATGATGCAATGCAAAGACAGTAAAGTTTTCTGAACAGGAAAGAGAAAGGAGAAAACTACAGAACTAATATTTTGAGTGCATGTTATGTACTTGGCACTTCTGTGCTAGTTTATTTAATTTTTGCCCCTTTGGTGAGCATTCAAATATTTATTTTGACCTCTTTCTCTATGAAAAGCAATATTGAAGTCAGTGGGAATCATAATGAAATAACAGCATCAATAGTCTCATTTTGTAGCCAGAGATGTCAGTCTCACACAGGTTAGGCAGTGCACCTAAGATAGTACCCTGCTAGTAAGAATCAATGCCAAGTTTAGAAGCTGTATCCATCTAAGTCTAAAACTAGTTTATTGTTTGTCTGTTGTTTTCCACCATAACATGCCACCTTAACTTGTGCTTAGAATTGAACTTTATGACAGCTCACCTCAAAGAACAAGATTAATTTTCCATTTCCTGTGCCCCCTCCTTATTTCAGGCTGTTATTATTTGCTTTACCCCTTGACATCCCACCTGTCTCTCTGAGTGCCCAGTGTAAGCATCACTTCCTTTTGAATATTTCCTGATCTCCCCATTATCCTTAACCCAGCAGCCATCTCTGAACCTTAATAACAGAGATTGACCACACCAGTAACATGGCTCAATGTTTCATAACTAGTTTCATGTTTATTAGCACAAATATTTAACTCTCCTATTTGATGGTAAGCCCTGGGAATTTCAGGCTTTATAAACCAATGAAGATGCCTTGGGTTATAGAAACAGTAAGTGGAATGGGCCCTCCATTGCCCCAAGTGAAACCTTATCTGATTGAAGAGTCACATGTGAACACAGATAGCGACAATATAGTGTGATAACTCCTTAGAGCTGGAAAAAAGTGACCCTTCTGCACCTACAAGAATACCTCACATATAAACAGACAATTAGTAACTATTTTTTGAACAAAGGGGTTAAAACATTCAAGTACTTGTTCATGACAAGATAATTTCTGATAAGTTCCTCTGGAGCTATTCACTTCAAAGATTCAAAATGTGACATATTTCATTTTAAAAACATGAAAAGAGACATTACCTTAAACTTTTCTTGTTGGAAAGCAGGAATGTTCTTCCTACCGTACTCGGCTGTGCTTACACCTTCCTTCTTCAGAGGTCTAGATTTAAGATTACCATAAAGTTGGCCTGCATTCTGTTTGCTTTTTCCATGCCACTAGAAACAGCATTTTCTTGGTATTTCTATTGAAAACACTTTCGGCTCATGTTATTTGTCTCTCTTGCCACAGGGTGTGTGCATGTTCGGGGCAGGGGGGCGGGTAGAAAATAGGCAGCGCTACAAACTGGCAACAGGATTCTAGAGGAGAATGCTTTAAAACAAACCACACGTGGTACTTTCCCAAGTCCCCAGTGGCCTGGATTTCATCTCTATTGAGAATAGGGAAATAAAGACAAATGCTAACACTGCTTGCCTTTAGAAAGCAGAGCTCCTTAGTGGTCTTAGTGTAAAGAGTTTGCTTCTAATGCTTTTAGAAAGCATCATTGTAAATAAATACATTCAAGGGCCCTCCTTGAATACATTTAGTGACTATGCCCATTTATTTGCAAGGAGGGCCTTTGAGTTTCACTGACTGGTTTCCAAGATACTGGTTCCTCTAAAAATTTCCAAGATACTGGTTCCTCTAAAAAAGAAGAAGGTACAGCCAAAAAGACCTTTGTTATCAAAGATCTTTTTATACTGAGCAATGCAGAGCAAAGCAGATGAAACGTAGACATCCTTTCTTTCACTATTCAAAAGATTCTGACGTGGCTGGAGAAATATGCACACCCTACTTGACCCTTTTCTCAGATTTTGGAACCAGTTCTCTCTCTTGGGGTATGTTTTTCCCTTAGTTTTGATTTGTCCTTTAATTTGACAACAACTCTAAGCCAACAATTTGAAATAGTTTTAAATATTATTTGGTGACAAGTCGTTCCAATTTTGAGAACTTGAAAAAACCCAAAAGCCTAAGATATAAAAAGAGCATATGGTAAGTTAGCATCAGAGCTAAAGTGTTCATCTGTCTTTAGTACATTATGCCATAAAACTGTATATAGATAGTATATATGTATATATGAATATGTTATATATTCATATACTTTTATATATGTATGAGCATATACATATACATTCAAACAGGGCTGTGGCAATGTACCATAATTTGTATAATAAGATTGTTCTAGTATTGAGTCTTGGCTCTGTTACTTACTACTTGAGCAAGCAACTTAACCTTCTGAGCCTTACCTTCCTCATCTGTAAAATTTGCATAATGATGTTCACCTGTTATTATTAGGATAAAATTTAATAACATGTATAATCACCTATCAGAAAACTTGGTTCAAATCAGGAGCTCAATGTTATTGTTGATGTTGCTTTTATTAAAGTTCCCAAATTTACCCAAGAAGATAGCTGTAAAAGTTATCCCAGTTAACTTACCCAAAAGAATACAAAAGTTTTCCTGGTAACTTTCCAATAAGCTTTTTTTTCTATTTCTTTCTCTTCCCCTGCTTTGACTTCAGTGTTCACCACCAGTATGATTCCAACGCTAAAGATGGTTGGTCGGCTGGATACCAGGAGAATAAGATTATTTCATTGGTTGAATGGTGCTTTTTTTCAATGTTGTTCCTCATGTCTCCCTATATCATGGTCTTTGGTTTTACAAACCATTCTCACAATGAAAAAATAGTCCATTTAGATAATACAGTTAATGAGCAAGTCAATTCCATTTGTAAAACCATTAATTCTATTGCTTTACAAAATTGTGTTTTTTCTCTCCCTCTGGACCAATCAATTGGGTTATAATAATACACTTTTCGTGGCTCAATTACACAAAATTTCTCTGCCATTTGCTGTCAAAACAAAAACTGTATTCTTTTACTTGACAACTATGAAGGACTGTTTTCTTCACTAGTTTGGTTTCCTAGTAACACAGAATCATGATTTAAGTGTTCACGATAGTGACTTGATTTTAAGCAATTATTACTATGGTGATATCACCAAGCATGGGTCTTGAGTGGACTCGCCATTACCTTCCAGTAGCAGTGCGAAGAGCACTTAGCGACTATCTTTTCCTACAGGAACCTGGTCTTTTCTGTTTCAGCTATAGATTTAGGGAATGGGAAAACTCTTGCCAGTTTATTTTAGTAACAAGGGGTTAAAGGTTTTGCTCAGCTTTTCACATTTGAGAGGAAGACATTGGCATGGATTTTTCCTAGACTTGTGGAATGCTTTGATAAGGACCGGCCCATTAACAAAGTAAAATATTTGCCAAGACAATGGATATCTCCATGTTTACCTTGTATTATAGGCATCTTTAAGAATTTTTCTAACACTCCATATTTAATCTATGCTTTGGAGACTTAAAGCTCTCATTACTTTTGAGGTCATTGCTTTTTTCTCTATAATCTCTCCACTTTAAATTCAGTGTGTGAGTTTAAAGTTTTTACCTAGACATCACGTGCATCTCCGTGGTTTATTCCAATGGCCTATGGCCAATCAACACAAAGATTAAGGCTTGAAATGTAACATTTTTTTTCCTCATTAGTATAATTGGATATGCTCTGAGGGTGGCACTAAATTTCCTTACCTTCCCAACTTTTTCTTGGAAGAATAAACTTACTAAATGCATTAGACAAAATTAAGTAATACTGCCAGCATTGTTGCTCTTGTTATTTCAGTGAGAATATGCTACCCTTGAGGAGGACCACTTCCAGGGATGGCCAGAAAAAAAATAATTAAAATGCTCCTGGGCTTCCCTGGTGGCGCAGTGGTTGAGAATCTGCCTGCCAATGTAGGGGACACGGGTTCGAGCCCTGGTCTGGGAAGATCCCACATGCCGCGGAGCAACTAAGCCCGTGTGCCACAACTACTGAGCCTGCGCGTCTGGAGCCTGTGCTCCGCAACAAGAAAGGCCGCAATAGTGAGAGGCCCGCGCACCGCGATGAAGAGTGGCCCCCGCTCGCCGCAACTAGAGAAAGCCCTCGCACAGAAGCGAAGACCCAACACAGCCAAAAATAAATAAATAAATAAATAAATTTAAAAAAAAAAAGAAAGCGCTCCTGGTTTTTAGCTGACTTAACTGGGTAATGCCAGTAGCTCTTTTTGTTCCTCTGTAATATACAAATAATTTCCTTTCTACAGTAACTTAATATGTCATAATGGATGGCACAACACAGGCTAAAATTTCTTGATATTTTCTTGATACTTGGCATGTAATAAACATTATTCTTCACAATAATGAGGGCTGGGAATCTCTTGATTAAAATCTAATGCCTCCCAATCATACGTAAACAGTGATGTAGGTCATTTCATAATTACATTAGCTGGGCTAGAAGTGAGGATAAGGGAGGCAATATTGTAAAAATTTTCACATCCTTCATAGTTGATGATAGTTCCACACCCCCTATCACTTACTATGTGATCCCGCAATCACTAAAAACGAGCTATCCAAAGAACACCAAGAGTCACCTAATCTTTAAGGAGTTCTGATTGGTTTTTTGCTAGCACAAGTCAATGTGAGATCTTGGAAGCCATCTGAAGACTGCCTACCACAGCCTACAATCTGCTATTCAGTGTCCAACAAGTTGTCAGTCATCCAATCCTCTAAAGGGGCCTTAGAATTTATATAACATCCTAGGGAATTCTGCTTATTTAATAAAATACAGACAGGAGTTTTAAGTAAAACATTTCTATATTAACTATCAAATTAAGTGATTTTCTAAGAGGTTGAAATGGGAGATCCTTTTGGATTTGAGTAGTTACGGAAATTTTCATGATTGTAACTAGATATAAGTGAACAATTCTGGCCACATCATTGTCTATTGAACTTAATTTCTATTGCTTGCAAGAGTCCTTCACATACATTTTTTTTTGTAATTGCAGTTCAGCAAATGATATGTCCTTCCTGAATGTGGTAATTGATTAAAGTTCTTATAATTAGAGCAGCGGTTCTCCACCGGGTTGATATTGTTCTCCCGTACGCCCCGCCCCACCCCAACCCGAGATATTTGACAAGACACTTTTTGTTGTTGCAACTGGGAGGGGTCATGCTTCAGTCATTTAGCGCACAGAGGCCAGGAATGCTGCTAAACATCCTACAATGCACAGGACACACACACACACACACCTGAAAATTATGCAGCCCAAATGATGCAAAGCTGAGTTAGAGTTATAATAAAACAGGGTAGGTCGTGGGAGAAGACTTACTTCCTAAAGTTATTCCACTCAATTGCAACTCCACAGTCTCAGTAGGATCAATGGTCACACTATTCATCGGGTTTCTGTTATTCCTTCCACAAGATGTTTTAGGGAACCTACAATGTCCCAGGTGCTGGTCATTTAAAGATGAGCAAACACAGACTGTGTCCATGCTCTTATGGAGCTTAAGTCTGGTGGGGAAGTCAGATCAAATTATGACATTAATGAATAAACAATTGCAAATAGGAATCTTTAAATTAATGGAATTTGATTCTATGAGATGACTTAACACAGGAAACACTAAATCTATAGTGCTAGTGAAGGCTCCCTTGTGGAAATGGTGCTTAAGCTGAGAGCTGAAGGCTGAGTTGGGGAAGCACAGGGGAGGAATGTTCCATACGCAGTCGTTGGTGGCTATAACACAGAGAAAAGGGAGAGAGGGCCCAGAGGAAGCAGAAGCAAGAACAGGCCAGACAGTGCCTCGCTGTGAGCCACATTAAGGATGTGATCTCTAGATGAAGAGCAAGGACAAGCCATTAATGGTTTTTATGCAGGATATTGGCAAGATCGGGCTTATTTTAAGATGGCTAGAGGTGGAATTCGGAAATGGTTCTTCAATGACCCAACATCAACCTTGAAGAAAGACTGGTAGAATGTCACAGTGCTCTGCTGTAGTCTTTTCCTATTCAATAATTTATCAGAAAGAAGATATGACACATATATACAATGGAATATTACTCAGCCATAAAAAGAAATGAAATTGAGTTATTTGTAGTGAGGTGGATGGATCTAGAGTCTGTCATACGAGTGAAGTTAAGTCAGAAAGAGAAAAACAAATACCGTATGCTAACACATATATATGGAATCTAAAAAAAAAAAATGGTTCCGATGAACCTAGGGGCAGGGCAGGAATAAAGACACAGACGAAGAGAATGGGATTTGAAGACATGGGTAGGGGGAAGGGTAAGCTGGGATGAAGTGAGAGAGTGGCATGAACATATATACACTACCAAATGTAAAATAGATAACTAGTGGGAAACAGCTGCATCACACAGGGAGATCAGCTTGGTGCTTTGTGACCACCTAGAGGGGTGGGATTGGGAGGATGGGAGGGAGATGCAAGAGGGAGGGGATATGGGTATATACGTGTACATATAGCTGATTCACTTTGTTATACAGCAGAAACGAACACAACATTGTAAAGCAAGTGTACTCCAATAAAGATGTTAAAAAATTTTTTATCAATAACTTGGATGAAAACATAGATGTGCCAAACAAATTAATAGGTGGCACAATCCTGGAAGGAAACTCTATTATCATAGACAATAAAATGCTTAAAACCCCAAATTATCTCAACAAACCAGATCATTGAGCTAAAACTAAATAGATGAAAGCTGGAGAGATGCAAGTAAAAACCTCAATTCGGTCTTTTGAATAACTGAGTTTAGAGATTCAGTTATAGGACTAGCTTTGGCAGTAGTTCATGTGAAAATATCTAAATGTTTTAGCATACTACAAGTCATAATTATGCCATGATTGCATGAAAGAGCCAACACAAGCCCAAGTTAAATTAATAAAATAAATAGCCTCTACATTTGCCAGCCCCTGTGGAGAGTATTATAGGCATGTCTGAGTACCACATCAAAAGCAGGACATTTAGATACTACAATACATCCAGATATAGACAAATTGTATGGTAAACGAAACTGAAAAAAATGATTCCATGAACCGGAAATCATAATAACATTTTCTGAGCGAGAATTGCAGAGGATTAAAACATATTACCTGGTAGTGTGAAAAGTTCCCTATCATTTAAAAATTCAAGCAGAGGCTATAAGATTGTTTTCCAGAGCACTCTGAAGGAGACCTCTTAACTGGAAGGGAGGTTAAACTAAATAGATGAGTTTGACATTTTTTTTTCCATTTCGAACAATCACTAAAGTCTATGAGCATGAATCCTCATGAATCCAGCCTTTTCTGGCTGCCAAACATCTGAACCCTGTCTATACATGTGGTAAATGTCTCACTGTATGAGTCTTGGTGGGAGACGGAGCCTTCCTTCCACTAGAGAAACCGAAGGTGGCAAATCCTTATTTTTACAACCTTCCTTGCATGGAGGACATAGAATTTATCATTTCACTTCAGTTAATCAGAGGTACCTGCACTGGACTTTGTATAGTGAGCTGACAAAGCAAAAGAAGAATCCCTTTTGGGAGCAGGTAGCTCCGTCAGACCGAGAAAGCAATAAACAGCACAGTGGCAGCAGCTCAGCCATGGGCAGTGGTGGCAGTGCTGGTGTCATTTGTAGCCTCTTTTACGGTCCTGGCTGCTGCCAACCTCCCTTGCTCCTGCCTGTTTTCCAAGCCCATTGCCACAGCTTTGCCTAAGAGTCTGTTATTTTCCCAATATCATTTTGATAAATGCCGTTTCAGCTTAAATCATCCAGATTTGGTTTCTGTTCCTTGCAATGCAAACTCTGATTGGTACAACCTCAAATGTGTATTTCGCTTGATGTTAAAATCTATGTTTCTATGAGGCTCTAAAAGGCAATAGATGTCAAATTCCGAAGTGAGGCTCCCAATCACCATGTTCAATTTTACAAAAGGAGTGGCCCCCAGCCTTCATTCCTGACTCTGGGAACCTTAAACCAGATCAAGAATATAGATACAAAACAAAGAGAGGAGAGAGGTGAGAATACTGCTGAAAATATTTACAGTGGATTCTTATTATTTGTGGATCTTGTATTTGCAAACTTGCCTACTCACTAAAATTTATTTGTAACCCCAAATCAATAGTTGCTTCACTTTTGAGGTCATTCCTCAAGAAAGGCAGAGCAGCAAAAAAATTGAGTCACCTTATGTGCACGTTTCCAGCTGAAGTCAAACAAGGCAAAGCTCTACTTTCTTATTTTAACTCCCATAGTGTAAACAAACGTTCTTTTCATATCTAGTGCTATGTTTTTCTTTTTTGTGTGCCTTTTGTGGTTGATTTCACAGTTAAATTGGTGGGAAGTGTAGCACTAAAGTGCTGTCCAGTTTTCTAAGCACAAGGCTGTGATGTGCCTTACATGTGTTAGATAAGCATCTTTCAGGTATGTGTTATAGTTCTGTTGGCTGTGAGTTCAATGTTAATGAATCAACAGCATATAGTAAATAAGGGGTCTTTAAACAGAAAAACAAATCAAACAAGTTTATATATTGATGGGTTAATGAAAATACTGTGACCAGAGATGCAGGAACCTAATCCCTGTTTCCCCTACTGTTTGTGGTGACTTTATAGAACGTAACAACCACAGATAATGAGAATTGACTGTATCTGGAGAGGACAGTTTTTGTACTATGAGTTCTCATCACACCACAAGGGTGAGAGGGAAGAGTGGGCTTCTTTTCTCACCTCAAGCTTAGGGAGGGGTCCGTTATAAGACCATCTGAGAGTTTGCTATGTGTTTCCCAAATCTGTGGGCATGGTGCACTGGTGTCTGACCCCAGGACATCAAGATGATAGAGAAGAAGGGCTGGTTACTGCAGTGGTGACATCCAAGTGTTGCTGTATACTGCCTGTGTGGCAAAGCATAGAATAAATCGATGTTTCTCTCTCTCACACAAGAGAAAGATTGCCAGAACACAGGTATCTTAAGCCCTATCCAATAAGACTATCTACAGGGATAAAACGGCCTCAGCAGGAAAAGGCTAAATATGCACTGCCAGATAGACCAGGAGCTGTGGACGCAGTTGCAAGTGGCCATACAGAATTGAAAAACTATGGGAGAAAGAGGCCCAGCAAAGAACTTCTGGAGGATCTACAAAGTGTCCTTGGACAGAGAGAGTCAGTTTGCCAAGCTCAGGTAGCACAAAGCCCTATTGTACCAGAAAAACTTGTCCTATCCCTTTTTATTTTCTCCCTCTTCTCCCCTACCTTCAAGCATGCTGGGAGTTTGGAAAAACAGATAGTGAGAGGAAGCCAAGAAGCTCAAACTGGGAAGCAGAGAAACCAATGCAACTTCCTTTCCCAATGAGGGTCTCCAGCCCAGAGCAGGACCAAGCTGGGGTGGTATGGTTTAACATCAAGTGTGTGCTTTGCTTTTTTACATGCATGGAAGTAGGCATTTCAATTTCTGAATCAAGCTTATATTTGTGACTTAATGTGTCTGTAGGCTATCATAGACCTGCCAGAGCTTTCATATAGGAACACCCCAGCTGAATGGGAGTGGTTAGGAAATAAGGATTGAATTGCAGTTTAATTAAGTTATGAGTTCATGCTTGTGTAACCAGTTATCTGCTCACATAAGATTTTGCCACTGCACTATGAGATACCTGAGTGCTGGCTCCAGGGCTGGGTTCAAATTCTGCTTCACCACTTGGCAACTGTGGCCAAAGTTTAGTGTGATTAAACACCTCACTAAACTTGAATTTAGTCACATATGAAGGGGAGATGACATTAGTATTTTAGGAATATAGGTTTGTAAGCATTGTCCTTGGGCCAAACCCAGATAAAAGGACAGTGGCATGCCTGGAACTTGGTTGTTTTCTCAGACTCTGCAGGATATGGCGCTCATGAATAGTATCACCAGAAACTGGTGATACTGTTTTTTGGGGGTTTTTTTAAGGGTAATTTAAGGTTTTACTTCTTTTATTTATTTATTTTTGGCTGCGTTGGGTCTTTGTTGCTATGCGTGGGCTTTCTCTAGTTGTGGCGAGCGGGGGCTACTCTTCGTTGTGGTGCGCGGGCTTCTCTTTGCGGTGTCTTCTCTTGTTGGGGAGCACGGGCTCTAGGCGCACAGACTTCAGTAGTTGCGGCACACAGGCTCAGTGTTGTGGCTTGTGGGCTCTAGAGCACAGGCTCAGTAGTTGTGGCACACGGGCTTAGTTGCTCCGCGGCATGTGGGATCTTCCCAGACCAGGGCTCGAACCCGTGTCCCCTGCATTGGCAGGCGGATTCTTAACCACTGCACCACCAGGGAAGCTCATTAGGGAGGTAAGGGCCAAGTCAAGTCAAGACAGAACATTCCTTCCTCTGTGGGTCACCTGCTTTCAAAATATTTCTATGTTTTTGGAAAAATAAAAGGGGAATTCAATCTACTGTTACCATGGATATGTACGGAGTCTCTTCCCAAGAAGCCATGACCCACCTGAACTGTTGAAGAAAGCACTCCATAGGTTAGTGTGAGGATACAATAAAATAGAAATAATGCATATAAACTGCTTCGTGGCATTTGGCATATAATAAATAAATTAAAATTAATCTAAAATTATTAATAAAATTAATATGATTTTGATATATCTCCAGGGTTTAATATGTTTTTCTTTTTTCCAGTTCAACTGGTTATCAGAAAATACAGCTGAAATAGGCACATAGGGATTATTTTTAATAGCCTCCCTCCCCGTGGCTAAGTTAATTCTCCAAGCATCCAAGATTTTCACATTTTATAATTTACTGTTATTGGTAGCTCTACAGTGATGTTCCTTAACAATGTACTTGTATAGCACAAGAAGGTATTTCTTATGATATCTATCTACATTTTCTCTCAATAAAATTTTAACATATATTATTTTTAATACCTATAGAGATAAAAAAATTGAACAGTAATTGAAATATTGGAGCCTCCCTCTCCCCCCGCTGCACCCTCTAGACTCAAACATACTGTCACTAAGTTGCCACAGCACTTCTTATTCAGGCTCAGAAACCAAGTTCTTTCATGCATTACTTTACCTAATTTTCCATCAAATTATCCTTTCTTTATTCCAGGCTTTTCACATTTAATTTATAATGTTTTGCCAAACTTGGGTATAGTACTTTAAAGGTCCTGACCATTGTTAAGTATAATGAAAGGATTATTTCTTAGCGTTTAATAATGTAGCATTTAATACAATACTGTACTGTATTTATTTTTTTACAATATCCTCCATAATAGTTATAATAATATTATATTATATTAAAATATTATATTAAATTATATTTTAAAAAGAAAGCATCTGTTTAGCAATTATTGGCTGTCTACACAATCACATGGGTTCCATTAACTTTCCTTGAGCGTCAACAGATACATAGCCAAGTCTGAGTTTATCAATATGAAAAGCTTCACTGAATGGAATATTTAACTTGAATGTTTAATTTTCACTTTAAGGGAGTCTACAACTAGGGTCCAAAGCAAAAAGTATAAACAAAGGAGAAATTTAAAACGCAGATAAATGACGGAAAAGAAATCAAAATTGTAAATGACAAAGTATCCAAATCCCACTGTAAGAACATAGATCCAAGAAGGAAGAAAAGTCAAATGGGAAAGCATTCATCTTGATTTCTCTGACGTGTGGCAATTTTTCTGGAGAAAGAAGAGGTTTAAAGGAATTCAAACATCAAAATACTCAATTTACCCAGCAGTTAGGTGCAATATAAAAATAAGCTTAGTTAAAGGAGGACTATTTTTGACCTTTTGGCTGACCTGAGGGCAACTTAATTTTGTAAATGCATTTTAGTTACAAAAGTTTTAATTTTCCCCCAAATGAGGTTTTCTCTCTTAAAAAAAGGAGGAATCAAATGAAATAATAGTTCTTAAGAATATGAATCTTAGTTCTAACGAGATCTGAACCTGAGACTTGAACTGTCATACGAACTCAGGGATCCTCCTGTAGTCTGCAAAATCCAATCAGCTCCTGGAAAAGAAACACAATCAGGGTTATTTTTTCAAGTCAAAATTTGAAGTGGATGAAAAAGAAAAAGTCAGAATACTCAGTAATTGTAGAAATAAATTTCAAGGTACTTTAGAAACAATTTTTCTAACTTGCATTGCATTCCCAGGTCTCTAAGGAAACAAAATAGCACCACTGTTTTACTATTTAATTGGTCAAACGCATTGGAAAAAAATATTTTATATACTTAACAGGCTCACCTCATTCCTATTTGCATTGGCAGATCAAATGCACTTGAAAATGACTACATCCAACCCAATCAGAAACTGGGTTAAAATTCTAGAAGATGCCATAAAAGAAAAAAGAAAGGAATGTTGGAACAAATTCATAACCAGATCAAAACAGTAAGGAATATCTAAAATTCTTCTTCCACAGTGAAAATGAATGAGTATTTGATATATGACCAAGGAAAAAAGATCATTATAAATTTTAATATTGAATTGCAGGAGGGTACAGTATAGCAGGGGAATGAAAAGCCATTATTATGTATATTGAAAAATAATATTTCTCAGTGCTATATTATAAAGCAGTATTTCTTTATATAGTTCACCTTGTTGTACTCTTTATATAAATCCTCTGTCAGATAATAAAAGTCTCAAAAATGATATCGTTTCAATATAGAATCTAAAGAAAGGGTACAAATGAACTTATTTACAAAACAGTAGTAGAGTCACGGATGTAGAAAACAAACTTACAGTTACAGGGATAAGGGGGGAAGGGATAAATTGGGAGATTGGGATTGATATATACACACTACTATATATAAAATAGATAACTAATAAGGACCTACTGTATATCACAGGGAACTCTACTCAATACTCTGTAATGGCCTATAGGGGAAAAGAATCTGAAAAAAAAAAAAGGTAGATATATGTATATGTACACTTGAAACTAACACAACATTGTAAATCAACTATACTCCCATAAAAATATTTTTAAAAGCCTCAGAAAGAGATGCTTTGTATAATTCACCTTTATATTTCTAGTTCCTTATCTGCCTTATAGAAAATGCTCAATACATGCTTATTAAATTAATTGACAATAATATTTCATATTGATGTCTTAATGCTAAAGGGTGTAAGTATCTTGATATAGAAAAACAGGGAGACTTGAAGCCAGGAAAGCCTGGGTTCTAATTCTAACTTTTCAACAAACTAATTGTATGTCTGTTCTTTTTCTTGATTACATGAGAATAATAAAAGAGAAATACAATAAAATGTAAATGGCTCAATAAAAAGAATAAGTGAAACTCTAAATTAAAATATGATGCACCTAGAATAATAGTATGCAACTTCAAGAAGAGTTACACAATAAGGAAGAAAATACAATCATTTGTCTAAATTAGAAATAGACCATGTTCAATAAAAATATTTACTCTTTCTGGGCTGAAGTTTTGGGACACTTTCAGTTTTGAAATCTTTAGGGAGCCTCTTATTACGGAGACCAGCCAGGATTCCCAAATCAGCTGCTAGAAGCATGGAGGCATGGGGGAAGGGAATGAAATATAAGATGCTGACAGCATCTTTCTCAGTTTTTGCTAGAGAACATGCTTACTAAGGAATGGTAGGATTGTAGGCTTGTGGGTTTTTTATTACTTTGTTTTGATTATCTATAATTTCTAATTTCTCAATACTAACTGCATTATTTATTTAAAAAGCAAACACAGAGGCATTTAAATAGGGATATTGTTGGGAGGGCACACATCTGTAAAACAGAAGGTACTTTATTGTTAAACAAGGAAAAGGCAGTGCTTCACAGACAATCTTTTCAATGTGGAGCATTAATACAAGTTAGACATAGACTTGCTGGGAGTTTTGCTGGTATGGTGGACATAACAACTATTTGCTAATATCCATGTCCTCCTCTTTTGCCACATATGTGGAAGAATCACACTTCCCCACCATTTTGAAATTGAACATGGCTGTATGATTTGTTCTGGTGAATAAAATATGAACAGTTCATGAGTGTCACCTCTGGGTAGAAACATTTAAGAGAGATGATGTGCAATACTGTTTGTTCTCTTCCCCAGCTCCCAGTGAAGACGCTGTGTTTTGGATATGGTGTAGCACAAGATGGTGAAGTGTCGCTCAGCCTGGGTCATGAGATTGATGTGTAGAAGAGTGTTGACGTGGAGAGTTGCCTGGTCCTGCAGCAGACCTTACATGAGCAAGAAATAAACATTTGGTAGGTGAGCCACAAAATCATGGTGTTGTCTGTAACTACATCACCTAGACTTCTCTGATCAACATAGCTGGCGTATGTCATAGCCCAAAATACCAAAGGTTTGAGATTGGTATGAGCCCTTTAAAGCTGGCTAAAGTAAAAACCAATAGATAATCTATGGCAAGAATCAAGAGTGAAGGATTCTTGGCTTACTTGGTGAAGTGAGTTGTGAATCGGGTGATACAAGTCAGCCCACGTTTCAATTCAAGCTTTGCTACTAGTTAGTGTGTGGTTTTCTCTCAGTCTATTACCCCACTTGTAAAATAGAAATAACAATCTAACAATAGACTGGGGTTATGTCTATGTTGAGATTATCTAAAGGGTTAGTACAGCTGATCCTCAACACATTTTGTTTTCTTCCCATATTCTTCCTTCTTTCATATGAGCAAGCACCATATTCCGGGAAAGGAAAGGTAGTATTCTAGGTTCCGAGCTTACAGCAATGGACAAAGCAAAAAACCTCTGTCCATATACAGAAGTGAGATGCAAGGAGCCAGACATTCAATCAGAGGAATTATATATCCGAGACTTTCCTCTGGAGATATTCAATACGACCTTTAAAAGCTTTTAACATTTAGTATAATGTGTAGTCTAGACAATAAATCTACCTTTCTTTGGTGGGAAATAAGACCAGACTGCCAGCTGCAGGAGGTAAGAAATAGTACTCACCTTATTCATAACTGTATCCTCAGTGCTTGGCACAGATCCTAATGAAAAGCAGAAATGTTCTAAGTATTTGTTGAATTAATGAATAAATGAGTGAACAAATTAAGGGTGCACCAACCCGGAGAATGGATTAAAATGTGATGATCATAGATTATTTTATTCCTTTCATTCATTCACTCATGCACTAAATATTCAAGGTCTGCTTTGGGTGTTGAAGGTAGAACAGCGAAAGAACGCAAGTCCTACCACCACTGAGCTTACACTTTCTGGGTCGTTAAAATTATTTTTCATGACACGTGGGTGGGTAGGCCGATTTATGTTGTGAAAATCAGCTTATTCAGTGATCACATTTCAGTAGACTTTGGTAAATTGGAGTGTCATCAGAGATTAGTCTAAATACTTATAAAATCGTTAGAATAGTGCAAGATTTACTGTGTCTATGGTTTCATTTTAAAAAAATGGGTGCTGAGAGATGCATTCAAACTACATTGCTACATCTGTCCTTTGTTTTCACATTATTAGCCCATGTGTTAGTAATTAAGAATGCTTTGGCTGGAGAGGAAAAAATGATTAATCAGGTTTGTTTTCATAACAGTGACTTACTCTTCTGCTTTTGATGGAGATAAACAATAACAAAAGCAAAGAGTCAAACCTTAAAATAAACTACATGGTGCCTTGAAGGTAAACAAGTCAACTGTTTCAACATAAATTGTGTGGCGGGGTGGGTGTGGAGGTGCTGGGGAGTAGTGGTTTAATCTAGATGTATTTGATGTCCTACAAATAAGTGAGTTATTGTTCTACCCTGGATGCTCAGTATAGAACTTCCTTACCAGTGTCTTGTTTTTGCCATACATTCTCATCTGCTTCATGAAGATGAGAAAATACCCAGTATAAAAGCTGTAGACAAGGAAGACAATTTCTACTCGTTTTTACTCCAAAAACATTGTAAAGAGTTAATATAATATATAGAGTGCCTTGGCCACTATTTCTACTATCTATTTTTAATATTAGAAAATTACATTTATATTGAAAAAGAAGGGATCTAATCCAGACTTTAAAATATACTGTATTAATAAACATAAGATCTGCTAGTTGCTTGTAACTAAGAGAGTTTTGGGAAAATGCCAACCCTCTGCACTTATATAGTAATGTTACTTACTCCAAAATATTATTGAGAGATTAAGTAAGGTGATCCACGCTCAGTGCTTAGCACCATGCCTCACACAAAATGCATATAAATTTTCAATAAATGTTAGCTGCTTTATGGTCAGTTTTGTTAAGGGTTTTCAATAACAGGAGCAAGAATATACTAGTATAAAAAGAAGTCATGTGTCTTACTCATAATCAGAAAAAGGAACTGAACTATCTTTTGATGACTCTTACAGCAATAGAATAACATTAATAACTTTTATTATTACTATTATAACAATGTAAGCCTAGCAGTAATACTTATTTTGCCACAATTATTAAATGCAAATTTCTAATTTCTAATAACAAGTAACTTCTAAAATCTTTACCTTCTCACTCTGCGTGTAAAGCAACACATTTCAATCTTCACTCGTCTTTCTAGGGATACTAAGTTTGCTGCTTTAGCAGTTATTTTTCTAAACACGTCCAAGTGTAAACTTGGTACGGTGCTGTGAAGGAGATTGCCAGTCAATATCCTTCATGTCAAAATTTCACGCTGGAGTCGGATCCTAACTGATGAAATGGATGGGGGCTAGAGGCATCTCTACAAGCCCTGCCATCCCCAAAACAATGCTTCATGCCATAGAATCTACAGGAAAGCAGTCCAATTTGCAAACCAAACCAATCCCGGGTAAGACTCCAACAATGACAGAGCCCAGAATCTTAAACTCTCTAGGTATAAGAATACACCATTGACAGCTTTAGGTCATTTGCCCAGCTTTGGTGAGCCACAGTCTTTACTTTTCATGTCTGTTGAAAAGGAAAGGTGAAATCTTGAGCCCAGCATTTTCTTGACAGACACATGCTATCCTGACATGTAAGCTATTTCTCCCAAATTGAGAGAAACTACAAATTTGCTAAATATCTCTGGGGGGTGAAAATGGTATTTGCCAATGCATCAAATACAAGAATAGTCACTTACAAAGTGCTACTGTACAGAAGACACAATCCCTGAAAACAAGAGAAATCAGAATTCAGAAAAAGCATGTGATGTTGTGCCTGCCCATCAAAATGTATTTTGAATAAAACATTAGCACTTAAGAACAAAGGGATTAAAGCAAGTTCTTGGGGGAGACCTTCAAGATGGCGGAGGAGTGAGACCTGGAGATCGCCTTCCTCCCCACAAATACATCAGAAATACATGTACATGTGGAACAACTCCTACAGAACACCTACTGAACGCTGGCAGAAGCCCTCAGACCTCCCAAAAGGCAAGAAACTCCCCCCGTACTTGGGTAGGGCAAAAGAAAACAGAAAAAACAGAGACAAAAGAATAGGGACGGGACCTGCACCAGTGGGAGGGAGCCGTGAAGGAGGAAAGGTTTCCACACACTAGGAAGCCCCTTCGCGGGCAGGGACTGCGGGTGGCAGAGGGGGGAAGCTTCGGAGCCACGGGGGAGAGCGCAGCCACAGGGGTGCGGAGGGCAAAGCGGAGAGATTCCCGCACAGAGGCTCGGCGCCGAGCAGCACTCACCAGCCCGAGAGAGGCTTGTCTGCTCCCCCGCCGGGGCGGGCGGGGCTGGGAGCTGAGGCTCGGCTTCGCGGGGAGAGGACTGGGGTTGGCGGCGTGAACACAGCCTGAAGGGGTTAGTGCGCCACAGCTGGCCTGGAGGGAGACCGGGAAAAAGTCTGCAGCTGCCGAAGAGGCAAGAGACTTTTTCTTGCCTCTTTGTTTCCTGGTGCACGAAGAGAGGGGATTCAGAGCGCTGCCTAAACGAGCTCCAGAGACGGGCGCGAGCCGCGGCTCTCAGCGCGGACCCCAGAGACGGGCATGAGACGCTAAGGCTGCTGCTGCCGCCACCAAGAAGCCTGTGTGCGAGCACAGGTCACTCTACACACCGCCCCTCCCGGGAGCCTGTGCAGCCCGCCACTGCCAGGGTCCCGTGATCCGGGGACAACTTCCCCGGGAGAACACAAGGCGCGCCTCGGGCTGGTGCAACGTCACGCCGACCTCTGCCACCGCAGGCTCGCCCCGCCTCCTCTGTACCGCTCCCTCCCCCCCCCCCCCGCCTGAGTGAGCCAGAGCCCCCGAAGCAGCTGCTCCTTTACCCCGTCCTGTGTGAGTGAAAAACAGACGCCCTCAGGCAACCTACACGCAGAGGCGGAGCCAAATCCAAAGCTGAACCCTGGGAGCTGTGCGAACAAAGAAGAGAAAGGGAAATTTCTCCCAGCAGCCTCAGGAGCAGCAGATTAAATCTCCACAGTCAACTTGATGTACCTGCATCTGTGGAATACCTCAATAGACAACGAATCATACCAAATTGAGGCAGTGGACCTTGGGAGCAACGATATATATATATTTTTTCCTTTTTCCTTTTTTGTGAGTGTGCATGTATATGCTTCTTTCTGTGATTTTTGTCTGTATAGCTTTGCTTTCACCATTTCTCCTATGGTTCTGTCTGTCTTATTTATTTATTTTTTTTAGTATAGTGAGTTCTTAGCACTTGACAAAAGTGGTGGATTTGTTTTTTGGTTTCGTTGCTCTCTTCTTTCTTTCTTTATTTTATTACTTTTTAATTTTTTAATTTTAATAATTATTTTTTATTTTAATAACTTTATTTTATTGTATTTTATTTTTTCCTTCCTTCCTTCCTTTCTTTCTTTCTTTTTTTCTCCCTTTTCTTCTGAGCCATATGGCTAACACGGTGTTGGTGCTCTGGCTGGGTTTCAGGCCTGTGCCTCTGAGGTGGGAGAGCTGAGTTCAGGACATTGTTCCACCAGAGACCTCCTGGCTCCATGTAATATTAAACAGGGAAACTTCTCCCAGAGTTCTCCATCTCAACGCTAAGACCCAGCTCCACTCAACGACCAGAAAGCTACAGTGCTGGACACCCTATGCCAAACAACTAGCAAGACAGGAACACAACCTGACCCATTAGCAGAGAGGCTGCCTAAAATCATAAAAAGGTCACAGACACCCCAAATCACACCACCAGATGTGGACCTGCCCACCAGAAAGACAAGAGCCAGCCTCATCCTCCAGAACACAGGCACCAGTCCCCTCCACCAGGAAGCCTACACAACCCACTGACCCAACCTTAGCCACTGGGGGCAGACACCAATAACAACAGAAATTATGAACCTGCAGCTTGCAAAAAGGAGACCCTAAACACAGTAAGTGAAACCAAATGAGAAGACAGAGAAACAAACAGCAAATGAAGGAGCAAGGTAAAAACCCACCAGACCAAACAAATCAGTGGAAATAGGCAGTCTACCTGAAAAAGAATTCACAGTAATGATAGTAAAGATGATCCAAAATCTTGGGAATAGAATGGAGAAAATACAAGAAACATTTAACAAGGACCTAGAAGAACCAAAGAGCAAACAAACAGTGACGAACAGAACAGTAAATGAAATGAAAAATTCTCTAGAAGGAATCAATAGCAGAATAATTGGGGCAGAAGAACGGATAAGTGACCTGGAAGATAAAATAGTGGAAATAACTACTGCAGAGCAGAATAAAGAAAAGAGAATGAAAAGAATTGAGTAGAGTCTCAGAGGCATCTGGGACAACATTAAACACACAAACTTTCAAATTATAGGCGTCCAAGAAGAAGAGAAAAAGAAAGGCACTGAGAAAATATGTGAAGAGATTATAGTCGAAAACTTCCCTAATATGGGAAAGGAAATAGTTAATCAAGTCCAGGAAGCACAGAGATCCCATACAGGATAAGTCCAAGGAGAAACATGCCAAGACACATATTAATCAAACCATCAAAAATTAAATACAAATAAAAAATATTAAAAGGAGCAAGGGAAAAAAACAAATAGCATACAAGGGAATCTCCATAAGGTTAACAGCTGATCTGTCAGCAGAAACTCTGAAAGCCAGATGGGAGTGGCAGGACATATTTAAAGTGATGAAGGGGAAAACCCTACAACCAAGATTACTCTACTCGGCAAGGATCTCATTCAGATTAGATGGAGAAATTAAAACTTCACAGACAAGCAAAAGCTAAGAGAATTCAGCACCACGAAACCAGCCCTACAACAAATGCTACAGTAACTTCTCTAGGCAGGAAACACAAGAAAAGGAATAGACCTACAATAACAAACCCAAAACAATTAAGAAAATGGTAATAGTAACATATATATCGATAATTACCTTCAAGGTAAATGGATTAAATGCTCCAACCAAAAGACATAGACTGGCTGAATGGATCCAAAAACAAGACCCATATATATGCTGTCTACAACAGAACCACTTCAGACCTAGGGACACATACAGATTGAAAGTGAGGGGATGGAAAAAGATATTCCATGCAAGTGGAAATCAAAAGAAAGCTGGAGTAGCAATTCTCATATGAAACCAAATAGACTTTAAAATAAAGACTATTACAAGAGACAAAGAAAGACACTACATAGTGATCAAAGGATCAATCCAAGAAAAGATATAACAATTGTAAATATTTATGCACCCAACGTAGGAGCACCTCAATACATAAGGCAAATTCTAACAGCCATAAAAGGAGAAATCGACAGTAACACAATCATCGTAGGGGACTTTAACACACCACTTTCATCAATGGACGGATCATCCAAAATGAAAATAAATAAGGAAACACAAGCTTTTAATGACACATTAAACAAGATGAACCTAAATGATATTTATAGGACATTCCATCCAAAAATAACAGAATACACTTTCTTCTCAAGTGCTCATGGAACATTCTCCAAGATAGATCATATCTCGGGCCACAAATAAAGCCTTGGTAAATTTAAGAAAATTGAAATCATGTCAAGTATCTTTTCCAACCACAACACTATGAAACAAGATATCAATTAGAGGAAAAAATCTGTAAAAAATAAAAATACATGGAGGCTAAACAACACACTACTTAATAACCAAGAGATCACTGAAGAACTCAAAGAGGAAATCAGAAAATACCTAGAAACAAATGACAATGAAAGCACAACTACCCAAAACCTATGGGATTCCACGAAGACAGTTCTAAGAGGGAAGTTTATAGCAATACAATCCTACATTAAGAAACAGGAAACATCTCAAATAAACAACCTAACCTTACACCTAAAGCAATTAGAGAACGAAGAACAAAAAAACCCCAAAGTTAGCAGAAGGAAGGAAATCATAAAGATCAGATCAGAAATAAATGAAAAAGAAATGAAAGAAACAATAGCAAAGATCAATAAAATTAAAAGCTGGTTCTTTGAGAAGATAAACAAAATTGAGAAACAATTAGCCAGGCTCTTCAGGGAAAAAAGGGAGAAGACTCAAATGAATAGAATTAGAAATGAAAAATGAGAAGTAACACATGACACTGGAGAAATACAAAGAATCACGAGCTATTACTACAAAAAATTATATTCCAATAAAATGGACAACCAGGAAGAAATGAACATATTCTTACAAAACCACAACCTTCTGAGGCTGAACCAGGAAGAAGCAGAAAATATAAACAGACCAGTCACAAGCACTGAAATTGAGACTGTGATTAAAAATCTTCCAACAAACAAAAGCCCAGGACCAGATGGCTTCACAGGCAAATTCTATCAAACATTTAGAGAAGAGCTAACACCTATCCTTCTCAAACTCTTCCAAAATATAGCAGAGGGAAGAACACTCCTAAACTTATTCTACTAGGCCACCATCACCCTGATGCCAAAAAAAAACAAGGATGTCACAAAGAAAGAAAACTACAGGTCAATATCACTGATGTACATAGATGCAACAATCCTCAACAAAATACTAGCAAACAGAAACCAACAGCACATTAAAAGGATCATACACCATGATCAATTGGGTTTTATCCCAGGAATGTAAGGATTCTTCAATATAGGCAAATCAATCAATGTGATACACCATATTAACGAATTGAAGGAGAAAAACCATATGATCACCTCAATAGATTCAGAGAAAGCTTTTGACAAAATTCAACATACATTTACGACAAAAACCCTCCAGAAAATAGGCATAGAGGGAACTTTTCTCAAAATAATAAAGACCATATATGACAAACGCACAGCCAACATCATCCTCAATGGTGAAAAATTGAAACAATTTCCACTAAGATCAGGAAGAAGACAAGGTTGCCCACTCTCACTACTATTATTCAACATAGTTTTGGAAGTTTTAGCCACAGCAATCAGAGAAGAAACAGAAATAAAAGGAATCCAAATCGGAAAAGAAGAAGTAAAGCTGTCACTGTTTGCAGATGACATGATACTATACATACAGAATCTTAAGGACACTACCAGAAAACTACTAGATCTAATCAATGAATCTGGTAAAGTAGCAGGATACAAAATTAATGCACAGAAATCTCTTGCATTCCTATACACTAATGATGAAAAATCTGAAAGAGAAATTAAGGAAACACTCCCATTCAACATTGCAGCAAAAAGAAAAAAAATATCTAGGAATAAACCTACCTACAGAGAGAAAAGACCTGTATGCAAAAAACTACAAGACACTGCTGAAAGAAATTAAAGATGTTACAAACAGATAGAGAGATATACCATGTTCTTGGATTGGAAAAATCAGCATTCTGAAAATGACTCTACTACCCAAAGCAATCTACAGATTCAATGCAATCCCTATCAATTACCCATGACATTTTTCACAGAATTAGAGCAAAAAATTTCACAATTTATATGGAAACACAGAAGTACCCGAATAGCCAAAGCAATCTTGAGAAAGAAAAACGGAGCTGGAAGAATCAGGCTTCCTGACTTCAGACTATACTACAATGCTAAAGTAATCAAGAGAGTATGGTACTGGCACAAAAACAGAAATAAAGATCAATGGAACAGGATAGAAAGCCCAGAGATAAACCCATGCACATATGGTCACCTTATTTTTGATATAGGAGGCAAGAATATACAGTGGAGAAAAGACAGCCTCTTCAATAAGTGGTGCTGGGAAAACTGGACAGCTACATATAAAAGAATGAAATTAGAACACTCCCTAACACCATACACAAAAATAAACTCAAAATGGATTAAAGACCTAAATGTAAGGCCAGCCACTATCAAACTCTTAGGGGAAAACATAGGCAGAACACTCTATGACATAAAATACAGCAAGATCCTTTTTGACTCACCTCCTAGAGAAATGGAAATAAAAACAAAAATAAACAAATGGGACCTAATGAGACTTAAAAGCTTTTGCACAACAAAGGAAACCATAAAGAAGATGAAAATACAACCCTCAGAATGGGAGAAAATATTTGCAAACGAAGCAACTGACAAGGGATTTATCTCCAAAATTTACAAGCAGCTCATGCAGCTCAATATCAAAAAAACAAACAACCTAATCCAAAAATGGGCAGAAGACCTAAATAGACATTTCTCCAAAGAAGATATACAGATCGCCAACAAACACATGAAAGGATGCTCAACATCACTAATTATTAGAGAAATGCAAATCAAAACTACTATGAGGTATTACCTCTCACCAGTCAGAATTGCCATCATCAAAAAATCTACAAACAATAAATGCTGGAGAGGATGTGGAGAAAAGGGAACCCTCTTGCACTGTTGGTGGGAATGTAAGTTGAGACAACCCCTATGGAGAACAGTATGGAGGTTCCTTAAAAAACTAAAAATGGAACTACCATACGACCCAGCAATCCCACTACTGGGCATATACCCTGAGAAAACCATAATTCAAAAAGAGTCATGTACCAAAATGTTCATTGCATCTGCATTTACAATAGCCAGGACATGGAAGCAACCTAAGTGTCCATCGACAGATGAATGGGTAAAGAAGATGTGGCACATACGTACAATGGAATATTACTCAGCCATAAATGGAAACGAAATTGAGTTATTTGTAGTGAGGTGGATGGACCTAGAGTCTGTCATACAGAGTGAAGTAAGTCAGAAAGAGAAAAACAAATACCGTATGCTAACACATATATATGGAATCTTAAAAAAAAAAAAAAGGTTATGAAGAGCCTAGGGACAGGATAGGAATAAAGATGCAGATGTAGAGAATGGACTTGAGGACACGGAGTGGGGGGAAGGGTAAGCTGGGACAAAGTGAGAGAGTGGCATGGACCAATATATACCACCAAATGTAGAGTAGATAGCTACTGAGAAGAAGCCACATAATACAGGCAGATCAGCTCGGAGTTTTGTGACCACCTAGAGGGGTGGGATAGGGAGGGGGGAAGGGAGACGCAAGAGGGAGGGAATATGGGGATATATGTATATGTATAACTGATTCACTTTGTTATAAAGCAGAAACTAATACACCATTGTGAAGCAATTATACTCCAATAAAGGTGTTTAAAAAAAATTAAATAAATAAATAAATAAATAAACCAAGTTCTTGAAGACTCTATTTCCACATAGTTATGTCTGAAACGTAATGTTCTAGTTGAACTCTTTCATTATTCAAAAGCATCAGCAACCTCCTAAATATTTCCCATGTCTATGCTAAATAGGTGCAATAAAGCAGTAAGTAAGATACATGTTAGGAAAGAAAATTGCAATGTTATTATCTAAATCCAATGGAGACAGACTTCTATTAAAATGTTAACTTTAGCTTTGAAGATTGTTTCCAAATATCATTACGTTCGAAAAAGTATTATTTAGTCACAAACTATGTAGTAGTCTTGCCCACAGCTATAATGAGTATTACATGCCTCCCCACCCCACCTCCCTCCATCTACCATCTGGATTTTCTTTACTCACTCCCCACATCAATATGTTAACCTAAATAGACAAGAGATCCTGCACCACTAAAGATAGTTCTAATTTCAGAATCTTTCCCTCTTTATACTTTTCATAATGTCCTTAATTGACAGGTTTTTATTATTCTAACACATGATCCCCTTGTTTTCCCATTATTCCTCTTCTTTTTTTTAATTTTAGAATTTTATTTTATTTATTTTTTTATACAGTAGGTTATTATTAGTTATCCATTTTATACATATTAGTGTATATATGTCAATCCCAATCTCCCAATTCATCACACCACCATGCCACCGCCCCGCCACTTTCCCCCCTTGGTGTCCATACGTTTGTTCTCTATATCTGTGTCTCAATTTCTGCCCAGCAAACCGGTTCCTCTGTACCATTTTTCTAGGTTCCACATATATGTGTTATTATACAATATTTGTTTTTCTCTTTCGGACTTACTTCACTCTGTATGACAGTCTCTAGATCCATCCACGTCTCTACAAATGACTCAGTTTCGTTCCTTTTTATGGCTGAGTAATATTTCATTGTACATATGTACCACATCTTCTGTAACCATTTGTCTCTTCATGGGCAATTAGGTTGCCTACATGTCCTGGCTATTGTAAATAGTGCTGCAATGAACATTGGGGTGCATGTGTCTTTTTGAATTATGGTTTTCTGTGGGTATATGCCCAGTAGTGCAATTGTTGTGTCATATGGTAATTCTATTTTTAGTTTTTTAAGGAACCTCCGTACTGTTCTCCATACAGGCTGTTATCAATTTACATTCCCACCAACAGTGCAAGAGGGTTCCCTTTTCCCTACACCCTCTAGCATTTGTTGTTTGTAGATTTTCTGATGATGCCCATTCTAACTGGTGTGAGGTGATACCTCATTGTAGTTTTGATTTGCATTTCTCTAATAATTAGTGATGTTGAGCAGCTTTTCATGTGCTTCTTGGCCATCTGTATGTCTTCTTTGGAGAAATGTCTATTTAGGTCTTCTGCCCATTTTTGGATTGGGTTGTTTGTTTTTTAAATATTGAGCTGCATGAGCTGTTTATAAATTTGGGAGATTAATCCTTTCTCCATTGATTCATTTGCAAATATTTTTTCCCATTCTGAGGGTTGTCTTTTCGTCTTGTTTGTAGTTTCCTTTGCTGTGCAAAAGCTTTGAAGTTTCATTAGGTCCCATTTGTTTATTTTTGTTTTTATTTCCATTACTTTAGGAGGTGGATCAAAAAAGATCTTGCTGTGATTTATGTCAAAGAGTGTTCTTCCTATGTTTGCCCTCCAAGAGTTGTATAGTGTCTGGTCTTACATTTAGGTCTTCAATCCATTTTCAGTTTATTTTTGTGTATGGTATTAGAGAGTGTTCTAATTTCATTCTTTTACATGTAGCTGTCCAGTTTTCCCAGCACCACTTATTGAAAAGACTGTCTTTTCTCCATTGTATATCCTTGCCTCCTTTGTCATAGATTAGTTGACCATAGGTGTGTGGCTTTATCCTGAGCTTTCTATCCCGTTCCATTGATCTGTATTTCTGTTTTTGTGCTAGTACCATATTGTCTTCATTACTGTAGCTTTATAGTATAGTCTGAAGTCCTGGAGTCTGATTTCTCCAGCTCCATTTTTTTCCCTCAAGACCACTTTGGCTATTCGGGGTCTTTTCTGTCTCCACACAAAGTTTAAGATTTTTTGTTCTAGTTCTGTAAAAAATGCCATTGGTAATTTGATAGGGATTGCATTGAATCTGTAGATTGCTTTGGGTAGTATAGTCATTTTCACAATATTGATTCTTCCAATTGAAGAAATTGGTATATCTCTCCATCTGTTGGTATCATCTATAGTTTCTTTCATCAGTGTCTTACAGTTTTCTGCATACAGGTCTTTTGTCTCCCTAGGTAGGATTATTCTTAGGTATTTTATTCTTTTTGTTGCAATGGTAAATGGGAGTGTTTCCCTAATTTTTTTTCAGATTTTTCATCATTACTGTATAGGAATGCAAGAGATTTCTGTGCATTAATTTTGTATCCTGCTACTTTACCAAATTCATTGATTAGCTCTAGTAGTTTTCTGGTGGCATCTTTAGGATTCTCTATGTATAGTATCCTGTCATCTGACAACAGTGACAGATTCACTTCTTCTTTTCCAATTTGTATTCCTTTTATTTCTTTTTCTTCTCTGATTGCTGTGGCTAGGACTTCCAAAACTATGTTGAATAATAGTGGTGAGAGTGGACATCCTTGTCTTGTTCCTGATCTTAGAGGAAATTCTTTCAGTTTTTCACCATTAAGAATGATGTTTAAAAAAAAAAAAAAGAATGATGTTTGCTGTGGGTTTGTCTTATACGGCCTTTATTATGTTGAGGTAGGTTCCCTCTATGCCCACACTCTGGAGAGTTTTTATCATAAGTGGGTGTTGAATTTGGTCAAAAGCTTTTTCTGCATCTACTGAGATGATCATATGCTTTTTCTTCTTCAATTTATTAATACGGTGTATCACATTGATTGATTTGCATATATTGAAGAATCCATGCATCCCTGGTATAAATCTAACTTGATCATGGTGTATGATCCTTTTAATGCATTGTTGTATTCTGTTTGCTAGTATTTTGTTGAGGATTTTTGCATCTATATTCATGAGTGATATTGGTCTGTAATTTTCTTCTTTTGTAGTATCTTTTTCTGGTTTTGGTATCAGGGTGACGGTGCCCTCATAGAATGAGTTTGGGAGTGTTCCGTCCTCTGCAATTTTCTGGAAGAGTTTGAGAAGGATAGGTGTTAGCTCTTCTCTAAATGTTTGATAGAATTCACCTGTGAAGCCATCTGGTCCTGGACTTTTGTTTGTTGGAAGATTTTAATCACAGTTTCAATTTCATTACTTCTGATTTGTCTGTTCATATTTTCCATTTCTTCCTGGTTCAGTCTTGGAAAGTTATGCCTTTATAAGAATTTGTCCATTTCTTCCAGGTTGTCCATTTTATTGGCATAGAGTTGCTTGTAGTAGTCTCTTAGGATGCTTTGTATTTCTGCAGTGTCCATTGTAACTTTTCCTTTTTCATTTCTAATTTTATTGATTGGATCCCTCTCCCTCTTTTTCTTGATGACTCTGGCTAATGGTTTATCAATTTTCTTTATCTTCTCACAGAACCAGGTTTTAGTTTTATTTATCTTTGCTATTGTTTTCTTTGTTGCTATTTCATTTATTTCCGCTCTGATCTTTATGATTTCTTTCCTTTTACTACGTTTGGGTTTTGTTTGTTCTTCTTTCTCTAGTTCCTTTAGGTATAAGGTTAGATGGTTTATTTGAGTTGTTTGTTGTTTCTTGAGGTACGATTGTATTGCTATAAACTTTCCTCTTAAAACTACTTTTGCTACATCCCATAGCTTTTGGATCGTCATGTTTCCATTGTCATTTGTCTCTAGGTATTTTTTGATTTCCTCTTTGATTTCTTCAGTGATCTCTTGGTTATTTAGTAACGTATTGTTTAGCCTCCATGTGTTTGCCTTTTTTACGTTTTTTTCCCTGTAATTGATTTCTCATCTCATAGCGTTGTCATCAGAAAAGATGCTTGATATGATTTCAATTTTCTTAACTTCACTAAGGCTTGATTTGTGACCTGAGATGTGATCTATCCTGGAGAATGTTCCGTGCGCACTTGAGAAGAAAATGTAATCTGTTGGTTTTGAATGGAATGTCCTATAAATATCAGTTAAATCTATCTGGTCTATTGTACCTTTTAAAGCTTGTGTTTCTTTATTAAATTTCTGTTTGGATGATCTGTCCATTGGTGTAAGTGAGGTGTTAATGTCCCCCACTATTATTGTGTTACTGTTGATTTCCTCTTTTATAGCTGTTAGCAGGTGCCTTATGTATTGAGGTGCTCCTATGTTGGGTGCATATATATTTATAATTAATTGTTATCATCTTCTTGGATTGATCCCTTGATCATTATGTAGTGGCCTTCCTTGTCTCTTGTACTATTCTTTATTTTAAAGTCTATTTTATCTGATATGAGTATTGTTATCCAGGTTTCTTTTGATTTCCGTTTGCATGGAATATCTTTTTCCATCCCCTCACTTTCCGTCTGTATGTGTCCCTAAGTCTGAAGTGGGTCTCTTATAGACAGCATATATGTGGGTCTTGTTTTTGTATCCATTCAGTGAGCCTGTGTCTTTTGGTTGGAGCATTTAATCTGTTCACGTTTAAGGTAATTATCGATATGTATGTTCCTATTTCCATTGTCTTCATTGTTTGGGGTTTGTTTTTTTAGGTCCTTTTCTTCTCTTGTGTTTCCTACCTAGAGAAGTTCCTTTAGCATTTGCTGTAGAGCTGGTTTCGTGGTGCTGAATTCTCTTAGCTTTTGCTTGTCTGTAAAGCTTTTGATTTCTCCATCGAATCTGAAGGAGATCCTTGCCAGATAGAGTAATCTTGGTTGTAGGTTTTTACCTTTCATCAATTTCAATATGTCATGCCATTCCCTTCTGGCTTGTAGAGTTTCTGCTGAGAAATCAGCTGTTAACCTTATGGGAGTTCCCTTGTATGTTATTTGTCATTTTTCCCTTGCTGCTTTCAGTAATTTTTCTTTGTCTTTAATTTTTGCCAATTTGATTACTATGTGTCTCAGCCTGTTTCTCCTTGGGCTTATCCTGTATGGGACTCTCTGTGCTTCCTGGACTTGGGTGGCTATTTCCTTTCCCATGTTAGGGAAGTTTTTGACTATAATCTCTTCAAGTATTTTCTCGGGTCCTTTCTCTCTGTCTTCTCCTTCTGGGACCCCTATAATGCGAATGTTGTTACATTTAATGTTGTCCCAGAGGTCTCTTAGGCTGTCTTCATTTCTTTTCATTCTTTTTTCTTTATTCTGTTCCACAGCAGTGAATTCCACCATTCTGTCTTCCAGGTCACTTATCCGTTCTTCTGCCTCAGTTCTTCTGTTATTGATTCCTTCTAGTGTATTTTTCATTTCAGTTATTGTATTGTTCATCTCTGTTTGTTTGTTCTTTAATTCTTCCAGGTCTTTGTTGAACATTTCTTGCATCTTCTCGATCTTTGCCTCCATTCTATTTCCACGGTCCTGGATCATCTTCACTATCATTATTCTGAATTCTTTTTCTGGAAGGTTGCCTATCTCCACTTGTTCTCATTGTTTTTCTTGGGTTTTGTCTTGTTCCTTCATCTGGTACATGGCCCTCTGCCTTTTCATCTTGTCTATCTTTCTGTGAATGTGGGTTTTGCTCCATGGGCTGCAGGATTGTAGTTCTTCTTGCTTTTGCTGTCTGCCCTCTGGTGGATGAGGCTATCTAAGAGGCTTGTGCAAGTTTCCTGTTGGGAGGGACTGGTGGTGGGTAGAGCTGGTTGTTGCTCTGGTGGGCAGAGCTTAGTAAAACTTTAATCCACTTGTCTGCTGATGGGTGGGGCTGGGTTCCCTCCCTTTTGGTTGTTTGGCCTGAGGCAACCCAACACTGGAGCATACTGGGCTCTTTGGTGGGGCTATTGGCAGACTCTGGGAGGGCTCATGCCAAGGAGTACTTCCCAGAACTTCTGCTGCCAGTGTCCTTGTCCTCACGGTGAGCCACAGCCACCCCCGGCCTCTACAGGAGGCCCTCCAGCACTAGCAGGTAGGTCTGGTTCAGTCTCCCATGGGGTCACTGCTCCTTCCCATGGGTCCCGATGCACACACTACTTTGTATGTGCCCTCCCAGATTGGAGCCTCTGTTTTCCCCAGTTCTGTCAAAGTCCTGCAATCAAATCCCGCCAGTCTTCAAAGTCTGATTCTCTAGGAATTCCTCCCCTTGTTGCCAGACTCCCACGTTGGGAAGCCTGACGTGGGGCTCAGAACCTTCACTCCAGTGTGTGGACTTTTGTGGTATAAGTGTTCTCCAGTTTGTGAGTCATCCACCCAGCAGTTATTGGATTTGATTTTATTGTGATTGCACCCCTCCTACCATCTCATTGTGGCTTCTCCGTTGTCTTTGGATTTAGGGTATCTTTTTCGTGAGTTCCAGTGTCTTCCTGTTGATGATTGTTCAGCAGTTAGTTGTGATTCCGGCGCTCTTGCAGGGGGGCGTGAGAGCACGTCCTTCTACTCTGCCATCTTGAACCAATCATCCTCCTCTTCTTGTCTTTTTATCTTAGCTCAATAAGTTGTGTTTACTTTCAGTTCTGTTATTTCTTTTCTGTACCTTAAAATTTCCATTTTTCAACCTCACTTTCATAGTTTCTTCTGTGACCCACCTTCTCTAGATTGGTCCCTGGATTTTGCATCTAACTGCTTTATCTTACCTCGTCTGTGTTTTTCATCTGACCTTAACACCCCAGTGAATATACTTGGAAATTCCACTACCTCTAGCCTTTGGCATGTAGATCAAATTTTCCAATTTGGAATAACAAGCACACATGCCTCTGTTCAGAGAGCTCCGCACTATCACTGACCAACCAAACAATGATAGAAAAGCTGGATGAGCTTATTACATTTATGTTAGGTCCTTCGCCTGCTTTCCATTAGGACAGCTCTGCTTTCTTATATGCTTTGTGCATTTGAACCAGCAACTATTTTCATAAGTACACTAGCTTCAGTTTATTAAAATTCAATGCAAAACACCTATCACCCAGATCTTGGTTTCTAATATCCTCTCCAATAAAAGGAACCAAACTTCTTGAAGTAAAGGCTGATTTTAGGACTAGTGTAGGAAGTGTAGAAAATGAGCCTGGAGCACTAGTAGTGCCAGAAAATAAAAAAAAATAAAATCTACCTTAATGGGGGTATGTCAAAGGGACACAGAAGCCAAGTGAAAGAGTTCCCAATGGCCAATATGGAATAATATGAGCAAAAAAATAAAATAAGTAGTATTGGATTATAATCCAAAGTGTAAAATAAACATCCATGAGTCCATATTGACATAAATAAATGATCAATTAATAAATAAATGAGGAAAGACAAATCTTCCATACCCATTTGGGAGAATTCCAAATAATTTATGTAGCTACTCTGCCCACAAGGAGGGGGAGAATAATTCTCCATTCCTTAGGTGTTGACTGCACCTAGTGACTTCCTGCCAAAGAGTACAGTATGGAAAGGGTGGAGACAGAGAAACATTACAATGGAGAAAATTGATGCCTCAGCCAGGATCATGATCAACATCAACAGTGATGTTATATTGATGTTATTAGTATACACTCTTGATATGACATGATGAAATGGCCCTTTACCTTTATTGTCTTCTCCTTTAAACATATGATTCCAGTCTATTCATGAAAAAACAATCAGCCAAATTCCAAAAGAAGGGCATTCTAAAAAAAAAAAACAAAAATAAAAAATAGAAAATTCCTGGACAGTACTCCTCACAACCATCAAGGTCACCAAAAGGAAGGAAAATCTCAGACATGGTCACAGTCAAGGAGAACCCAGAAACCCAAGGAGACATAACAAATAAATATGTCCTGGATGACATCTTGAAACAGAAAAGGGACATTCAGTAAATACTAAGGAAGTCTGACTAAAGTGTGGTTAACAGTCATGTATGAATATCAATGCACTCATTGTAACAAACATACCGTACTAATGTAAGATGTTAATAATAGGGGAAGCTCTGTGTAGGATATATGATGAATGCTGTACTATCTTCTCAATTTTTCTATCATTCTAAAACTAACCTAAATTTAAATCTAGAAAATAAATTCTCTTTAAAAATTGATGCGATACAAATGAGGAAAGAAGAGAACAAGTAAGATTTTTAGGACTTGTTGATGGGAGAAAACTTAGAGCAGGAAGGAGGCATCTGCAGCAAAGGATGGATCCCAGAGACGTTTTTCCCAGGAGTGTGCGACAACTCTGGAGAATGTCTGTACTTTGATGAAAAAGATGTTAATGCCTGGCCTTCTCCCACCTGAGGGATGCATCAGCACTGTCCTGCTGCCTACAGCACTCCCACCCATGTCATACTTTGGGGCTCAACTTTAACTTCACATTCTCGGAGCAGTTTTTGCAGACCTTCAGATGAGGTTAGGTCTCTCAGTATTGCTTCTCAGCACCTTCTACCTCTCTTTCACAGCATATTTGTAAGGGAATCATTTAATGCCCTTTCTCATGAGGCTGTCAGCTTCATGAAAGTAGAAAATATGGAGTTCAGTAGACAATAAGTGCCTAACACACTTGTGTGTTTATTGATAGATTAATAAGGTGAATTCCAGGAGTAAGGAAAGGGAAGTCATGCCCATGTGGAAGGTGAATGACCTAGCGATAATTCCAGATTAGATGTGTAAGACACAGAAAGTTAAAAATATTGGAAATCTACATTTGGTTTGATCACCCAACCATGTGCTGTGTTTCGGATATGACATTGGTAGTGAAAAATACTTGCAGAAATCGTGGTGGGCAGTCTTGGTTAGTCAGGAAAGCCTTCTGACTTCAATAACAGAACAACTTGGAATCTATTTATGAAATTTTATAATATAATAATAATAGTGGCCATTATTTATTTAGTAGTTACTCTATACCAGGCACTGTGTTAAGCACTTTGAAAATTATTTTGTTTAATCTTCACAGCAACCCTGTAATGATAATAGCTAAAAAGTATCCAGTACTTGCCCTCTTCTAAGCACCTTATACGCATTAGCTCATTCAGTCACCCCCAAGATTCTATGAGATCAGCACTATTATAATTGCTATGTAGTAGTGGATGATACCAAAGTACATAAAAGTATAGTGACTAACCCAAAGTAACAGAAAGCCACAGAGCTTGGATTTAAAAACAGAAGAGAAAGAAAGGGAAATCAGTTTCCTATGCTGCCTCACCATTCACCCCTAGACTAAGTTTTATTTTCTGAATTTTTCAGATTTTCAAAAATCAAACAAAGTCTCAGGGAGACTAAGTTATTTGCCACCTCAAATCACATAAGAAGTAACTCCAACCCAGACTCCAGACTCTGTCTGTCAGGTTCTTAATCATGTATGACATAATGTCTTGATATTATAGTTTCCTGGAACAACAAGATCTGCATACTTCCCACATACCGTGTAAGCCACTCATTCTGCTATGTACCCTAAATTTACCTTATTCAAATTCAAAACATTGTTTCCTATTTAAGAGTCCTAAGTAGGATCAATACATCTTACTGAACAATAAGCTTTACCTTATTCATATCCGTTGGAACTTTCAAAGAATGACTTAATGGTTTTCTTAGTCTTCTCCTTTCAGGACTTGTGTTCCACCAGTACTAATTAGCATTGTATTTATCCCTTTCATCATTTGTGTTTACCAGAGCCTGGACTCCTCTGCTGGTTCTAGTTTGTCCTATAAAAGAGAGTGACTAGGATTGTATACTATATTCAAATCACTCATGACATATGGCTTTGATAAAAGGAAAAACTTACTGTCAGCTTTATTTCCCATACATTTTTTGGTGATTCACCTTAGAATCACACTGGTTAAACTCTTCAGGAAAAGTTTTTTTTCTCTATGCATTTACCCCATAGGACCTTTTACTTGTACTAATACTAGGCAGTACAAGTAAATATAGCTCATTTTTCTGCAAGCTTCTTGAGCGAAAGATGAATTATTTATTTTTGTACTCTTCATAGTGTCTAGTACCATGCCTGGTATACTGTAGGTGTTCAATGAAAGTTTACTTTATGAAAGATGTTTAACGACTGTTGAGGAGAGGGTCCTTCCTCTTGTTGATAGAAAGCTCCCTGGTACACACTTTAGTGACCTCTATGTTCCCTTCCTTAGCTTAGCACCAGATGACAGATGGTAGCATTGGGTAAATGTTTATTGAATTGAATAAACTGTTGCCTCAAATGATTTGTTTATGCTTTTTTTATGTAATCCATTATCACACAATTCACACATTATTCAATTTAACAAACATTTGATAAAAGAAAATAAGATAGATAATCCTGGTTTGCTTCTCAGCTCTATCACTTGGTATATAACCTTGGAGAAAATAATTAGCCTCTCTGAGTCTCAGTCCCTTCACCTGTAAAATGAGGAGAATAAGATTAAACACTTTATAGAATCATTGTAAGGACTGTGTAAGATAATAAATATTAAACACTTAGTACTATGTCTGGCACGTAATAAATGCTCAGTAAGTGTTTCTTAAATCATCTTAATATTAGTTATTAAGTAATATAAAGACATCACATTTAGGGACAGGTAAGTGAATATTGGTTGTTTATAATATACATATGGTTCAAACTACAGTGATGCTGGTGACGATGGCATAGAAAACTCATAGATGTAGGGAAACAAAGGAAAGAATTCACCGGGAAAGAGCAAAGAGAGTTCTTATGACCATTTATTGGCAAAGAGAGTTATGTCTGTCTGTCCTGAAGGGGCTTCCAAAGTCAGGACATGCCCATAGGAGACCTCTGAATTCCTCTCCTCTCTTACTCACTAAACTTTCCCTTGGCCTCCTCTGCCTTGGTTTCCTTGCCCCCTGCATAGATATGAATTCTTTTTTAGAATGGCGTGAGCTTGTTTGTCCAGGCTTAATTCTTAGGTAAGCAATTCCAAATATGCTGCATTTTTCAAGCAATCTGTAGAGACTGGAATAATAGAGAGCAATTGTGTTGCTTAGCCAAAGAATAGCTTTTTCTTTTGTTTTTATCCATCAAAAATGAATACCATCTGAGCTGAACTGAAACGCCTGAGTCACTAAGTCACACATTCTGAGCATTTTTCCAGGACCGTGAAGGAAGCCATGACTGCTGACTTAGAAAAAGCAAGGGGAAATTAGTTGCTATTAAAATATATAAACATTTTAATGAATCTTCTGAAATTTCATGCTGTCATTAAGCAGGGCCATGTAAACTATCGATGTATTAGAAACCATCAAGTATTTTGAGAATGTAAGAAAACAAAATGCTCCTATATTTCCACCAGGAATCTGATTAGGTAGATCTTTACTATGTTTGTAAAACACCCATTTCTATGACATAAACACAATATAGCGGGGGTCAGTCCGCGGCCTGTTTAGCAACCGGGCCACACAGCAGGAGATGACCAGCAGGCAAGCGAGCGAAGCTTCATTTGCCACTCCCCATCGCTCCCCATTGCTCGCATTACCACCTGAACTATACCCACCCCCCTTCCGTGGAAAATTGTCTTCCACGAAACCGGTCCCTGGTGCCAAAAAGGTTGGGGACCACTGCAATATAGAATATAGAACATTTAAAAAATAAGAGATGGGAAAGCCACATTCAATAACGTGAGCAATGATATTCTTTGAGTAAAAAAGTTAAGTGTAGCTTTAATTTTTACTTTGTGTTTTTTTCAAATTGTCAACAATAAACATGTATTAAATGTGAATGCTATTGCTACTTTGGCTATTGCTATCTGTCACTTTGACATTTGTTCAAGAGACAAACTAAATGAGAAATTGTGAAAGAAATGATGTAAATTAATCACACCCAGTGGGAAAAAAAGAACTCAAAATTTAGGCTTTACTGAGGATGGCCAATACAATAATGCCATCTCTAGAAATGTGCATAACAGTAAATTAAAATTCTTGAAATTTGGTAATTTAGCTGAAATAAGTGCAGGTTAGCTCTAGATAAATGGAAAAGAAATGTTCTGGGAAAAAGTTTTTAAGGAAGAAAAAAATATCTGCATGTTGTAGGTTGTTTTTCCCATTGGTTTTCTATGTGCAGGGGAGACATATGAGAAACATTGTATTCAACAGAAATTTTCCTAGGAAGGAAACTACATTTTCTTGGGTGAAATAACTTGGTAGGTGCAAGAGTGTAATGGGAAGAGCCTGCCCTGCACCAAAGTAGCCATTAAGCTGAAGAACAAAGGGGAGAAGTGAAAAGGGGCACAGAAACAGATATGGTAGAAGTCTACTGTCCTGATATTTGACCCTAGAATATTAGTTACCAATAATTATAACAGTAATAATAATCATAGCTAATACTAGTTGAGCATTTACCATGTGTCAGGCATCATACTAAGTCCATTATGCATATTAAATCATTTAATTCTTCTAACTATTCTAAACGGTTGGGTTCACAAATGCTTGTTCTGGGGGTTTAGTGTTTGGATTTTTTGTGTAACACAGGCACCTGGATGCAGAAACAAATATGGGCAAGGAAGCCTGGTGACCATGGAAAACCAGGGGAGATCCCTAAAATCTTACACATTTGGGATTAAGGGCAATTATAGTTGGATCTAAAAGAGAAAGGAGGTTCCAACTGATACAAGGGATACACTTATTTGTAAAAAATTTAGGCTGGAGAATAACAAAAGGAGAAAATTTGCCCAATTTTTCCCACTAGAAGAGACAGAGAGGTCTGGTGGAAAGAATACTGGCTTTGGAATCGGGCAAACATGCATTCCAGGATTTACTCTGTCCTTCTCTGAATGTGTGACCTTAGGCAAATCACTTAACTTCTGTAAACATCAGTTTGCCTACATGTGGGGCTGGCTTTATGTGCATACTATCTATGCAGTCACAGAGGACCCTGTGCTTCAAAGGGCTCCTTGCTTGGTTTAATGCTCTACTATCTTCATCTTGAAATTCTTAATAATTTTGAACAAAAACGTCTGCAGATTTCTTTTTGCATAGGCCCTGCAAGTTATGTAGACAGTCCTGCCTATCTACAAAATGTAGATGGCAATTCCTGCCTCACTGATCAGCATGAAATTACCTGTGCTTAGGACATATCTAGGAACCTGGCATATAGAACTCAGAATTACTCTTTTAAGCTTAAGCCACAGAACAACAAAGACCAATGTACTTTTAGGCCCCAGGTTACACTTTGTCAGAAAAATTGATGGGAGGAAAGAGAAGAGGAGAAAAAGACCATGATTATGGTTACTGTGGTGGTGCTACCTACAGTTCTCACTTCTGTCCAGCTGTAGAAACGAGGATATTTCCCAAGGTACTCAGACCACATGACCAGCAATATTCTATAAATAAACTATTATGGTATTGCATAGAGATTTGTTTTCTGAACTGCAAACTTTATACCAGGAGAATTTTGCAAGTGATAATTCCATAAATCCTACTCCTACTCAAGGCTATGGAAATGTAGTGTCCCAAATCATACCTGTTAATAGGGCCTGGTGAATTGCAGAAGTATTAGGTAGGTCAACTCAATTCAAATCACTTAATTCACCAGATATATTCTTAAAACTTAATAGGTACTGAGTCTCTGTAAATGCCGTGCAGTGTCCTGGAGAAACGCATAGTGAATGAAGATGAAAAGAAAATTATTCATACGTACGATAACTTTTTAAAGCTGGGTAGGAGCCTGGAGAGGATTTTATGTGTGTCCTGATTTCACACTGTCCAGAGAGCTAAAAAGATTTAGTTTCAGCAATGTAACTAGTCAGGGAGAGATTAGAAACTAGAATCCACATCTCCTTTGTGCCAACACAGTTCTCTTTAGCTACTCCCGTCTCTACGGGTCATCCAAGGTAGTTCAAAATGACCTTGGAAAAAAGATAGAGGCAATCAGTGCACTGTGCATTATTCAACAGTGTGCTTTGAAGAGCTCACACTCACAAGGTTACTATAGGTTTTCAAAGTCTGATGAAATTTGCCATTCTCTGCATGTGAATACCAATCCTTCTATAAATAAGCCATAATTCATTTTATCAAATAATGTCAAATCTATAATAGGAACAAAAATGTTGTAGAAAAAAGTGCAGCTTTATTTTTGGAATAGTTTGAATTGGTCACATCCTATTTTATTGGAGATGGAGTATAGCATAATGACTAAAGCCGGGGCTTGAAAGGGAAAGGTTGAAGGCTGGGGGAACCTATCCACTTACCTCTTGGTACCTCTACTTCTCTTCCTGTAAATTAGGGACAATAATGTAAGAATAACTGTAAGAATAACATGATTTTCCTCTATGTGAAGTATTTAACCTAATGTCTGTCCCATAGTAAGTTCTCAATAAATGGAAAATGTTAATATTATCATTATTACTCTCACCAATAATGGCAGCAGTGAGAGTAGTTGAAATATCATAGTTCTGGAGAGTCCTGGCACACAAGACCAGAAGGCGATGAGAGATTTGAGAAACCTTTTTGTAAAAAATTTATTAATTAATTAATTTATTTTTGGCTGTGTTGGGTCTTCGTTGCGGTGCGCGGGCTTCTCATTGTGGTGGCTTCACTTGTTGCAAAACATGGGCTCTAGGCACGCGGGCTTCAGTAGTTGTGGTTTGCGGGCTCTAGAGCTCAGTCTCAGTAGCTGTGGCGCACGGGCTTAGTTGCTCCACAGCATGTGGGATCCTCCTGGACCAGGGCTCGAACCCTTGTCCCCTGCATTGGCAGGCGGATGCCCAACCACTGCACCACTAGGGAAGCCCGAGAAACCTTTAAAACATGAATTTTATATCATTTAAAACTGTATTTCACAGTCTGAAAAACGTTTTTAAAACTCATTTCATAATGTTTTCTTTCAGACTTTAGCCCCTTTTGAAGGTGGATAATCTAATGCTTTCCCTTGTAACGAGAGTACACCATCCAGAGATCTAATTCCGTGTGGATAGTTAAGATAACTCAAGCTACATAAACAAATAACTCACTATAATCTAAGGAAGACCCAAAGGCATTACAACCATTAAACTTAAATAATTCATTGTGTTCAAATTTCTCCTAAGCAGTTTATTTTACCCTCACATCTGAAATTACATCTGAAACATGATTAAACCATTGTACATTTAATGGATTTTTAAAGCAATTAATGGTATTCAGATATATGTGTTCTACAATGTAAATATAATATGCAGCAAATAACCAGTTTGAAAAATTCAGTGTTGTTTGGGTAGTGGGGAATACTATTAATGTCTCACCAATTTTAATATTTAACTAAAAATCTAGGAATCATGAGAGTATACTGGAGTGTTTACAAAAAGACTGAAATACATTCAGTGTTTTCATACTGTTTTTAAAATTTTCTAATTTGCAAGATCATAATAAAGTGTAAAGATTAGATAATAGTAAAGTACTAATTTTGATAATTTTACCGTGGTTAAAAAATACATTGTAAATTATTTAGCGGCAAAAGGCATCATGTCTGCTACTGACTCTTAAAAAAGTTTTTAAAGAATCTATACTCACAGAGAACAAGGGATAAAGCAGATGTAGTAAAATGTTAACACGGGAAATCCAGGTGAAAAGAACACGGGAATTCTTTGTGTTCTTCTTGAAATTTTTCTTTAAGTCTGAATTAATGTCAAAATAAAAAGTTAAACAAAAAAATAACTAATTTGTAACAATGGTCTGGGTAGGCTTTTACCAGGTAGACAAAGGGAAAAGGACTTAATGGAAGTAAAGGTATAACTCAGGGAGCAGGAGCATTGAGAAACATAAGTAGTTCAGAAGGCCTTGAATGGTGGGTGCAATGAGAGTTAAGGCTAGAGAAAGAGAGAGCCTAGGGCAGTGTTGTCCTGTGGGAAGCTAATTTAGGATGTTATAAGCAGAAGAGTGAAAGAAGACAGCATTTTAGAAAGATTGCACTAGCAGAAGTGTGAACCATTCAAGATAGAAGTCAGGAAAGTCAGTAATTCATATAATAATGTAAAGAATGAGTATGAGGGTCTGAATTAGAGTAGTATTTGTACGGATGAAAGAGCAAGTATCATAAAATGTAGTAGTTACAAGCACAAGCTCTGGTTTCAAATCCTAGTTTCTGCATTTCCTAGCTATGTCACCTTTAGTAAGTTACTTAACCTCCATGAGCTTTAGTTTTTCTCATCCGTAAGATGGACAAAATAGGAGCAGATCTCTCACAGAGTTGTTAGGATTAACAAAGGGGACAAATAAATGTAAAACACTTAAGACAATTGTGTCACATAGAATGCTCTCATAAATTAGAAGGATGCACATGAAAATGTTATCATAGGCATTATCAAGAGCCACTGACTAATTAGTTGAGTTTCTAGCCTGGGAGAATGACAATACCATTCTCCTGACAGTACCATCTTTCAACCTGTATATTATAGGATACTTAGCATCCTAGACTCTACCTACTAGATACCAGTAGCTGACCTCCAGTTATGAGAATCAAAATGTATCCAGACATTGTCAGATACCCGCTGGGGGGAAAAATCACCCTCTGTGAGTGAGAACCAGTGACCTAGATGATGAGTAAAAGAGGAGATGGGGCAAGTTTGGCACGAGACACAAGCAACAGGATCTTCCACTGAGATCAGCATATAGAGTGTTGGGCTAGAGAAACATTACTACCCAGAACTTTCCTCTGATCTAAGCTATCCCAGCATTACTCTCCTACATAGTCCAGGGGTTTGATGAATAACAATCTTCCGCCAGGAAACCGCAGCTATGGAAGAAAAGGGTACTTTCCTGAGCTGCCATAGAAATAACATGTTTTAAAGGATGTTTAAAAATATAGAAAGTGGGGGCTTCCCTGGTGGCGCAGTGGTTAAGAATCCGCCTGCCAATGCAGGGGACACAGGCTCGAGCCCTGGTCTGGGAAGATCCCACATGCCGCGGAGCAGCTGGGCCCGTGAGCTACAGTCACTGAGCCTGCGCGTCTGGAGCCTGTGCTCCGCAACAAGAGAGGCCGTGATAGTGAGAGGCCTGCGCACTGCGATGAAGAGTGGCCCCCACTTGCCACAACTGGAGAAAGTCCTCGCACAGAAACGAAGACCCAAGACAGCCATAAATAAATAAATAAATAAAATTTTAAAAATATATATAGAAAGTGAAAAAGGTAGATGTTTTTGTTTATATATATATATACATACATACAAACACACAGGCATGGATAAAGAATGGTGGAATATACAATGAAATTTTAATTGTTGTTCTTGCTAGGTAATTTTTTGGAGGCAAATCTACAATAGATGTCATTTTTAAGCTGGAAAATAAATGGAAGTTTAAGATTTGGACCATTTTTCTTACAGTGAAGGATTTTTAAAAATTCTTATATTTCAGAGTATCACATACTCAAAAGAGGTAGAGTCAGAATTACATTTTAATGAATCTTAACCCCCCTAAAAAAGTTGACCCTATGAGCCACGACTATTTCAACATTTGGAAAGATGAAAGTAGAATAAAACTTTACTGCATTATTTCCAATAGATTTAATTAAATGAAAAGTTTTATATAAAAGTCAGCAGGACCTGGCCATAGAAGTATCAGTATTTATGATATGGTCCCTATCTTGTTATTTATTCTTTGTGGTGTCACTATGGAGATGTTATATCAGATTGTCTAAACATTTGACAAATTTCTCAGGTTGGGCTGACATTTTTTGGTATTTTGGAGAAAGATGACTAACCTTTCCTTTTTTTCCCCCCAAAGGAACTAGAGGGCTGAATGTTACAAACTGCTTTTCAGAGAGAACTAGAAAGTAAAAACAACCCTGCCTAAGCAAGGTTTGGTTAGTGGTAATGAAAACTAAGAGCTCTTAAATATTTATATCAGTTCTTTCTCTGAATGTTCTAGCATTCTTACTGAAGAATCTGACTGTTGATCAGATCTAGTTTAAAGTTTTGTGACTGATCATCATTAGTTATGTGACTTTGGGCAAATGACTTAAGCTCCTCAAGTCTCACTTTCCCCATGGGTAATAAAGGGACAAAATTGTTCCCCATGATTAAGTTATTATGAGGATTAAATAAGATAATTCAAGTAAAGCACTCGAGGCCTTAATAATGATTATCATTACCATTATTATCATATCCAGAAAAAAAGTCAATTTATTGGGCAAGGAACTATTACCAAAAAGGCTGTCACAGAGAAGGGATAATCCTAAAATGCAGATTCTCATGGTAGTGTCAGTAACTCCCATGAGGCCCAAAGAATCTATGTGAAGCAAGACAAGAGCTCATAATAAAGCCAACTATTTTTGGCAGCAGTGAACAAGCTCCTAGGTAATCCTCTCCATCTTTTACTTTTCTAAGCCTCATGATTCTGAGGGAAGCAAGGTGAAGAGGAGGGTTAAGTCAATGATGCTTATACAGGTACAACATGTTTATAGTAGCATCAAAATCTCTGAGTGACCTCCAGTGCCTTGAACTACATGCTCTTCCTCTGCCATACAGTCCTCATATTCACGCCTCCAATTCCAACTTCCCTCAGCCTGGACCCCATAGTTATTCATCTCATCTACACGTATGCTACCAACTGCAAATGCTTCACACTTTGGAATCTCTGCTCTTCCCACCTGGCCAGTCCCCGGTCTCTTCAGTACGTTCTAGGACTGAGGATTATTGCTTTAGCTGGATTCACCTGCTCATTTTTTTTTTTAAATCTTTATTGGAGTATAATTGCTTTACAATCATGTGTTAATTTCTGCTTTATAACAAAGTGAATCAGCTATGCATTTGATAAATATTTACCTAACACCTTGTGGGAGTTGGGGTGTATTAGGTGCTGGGGGGGAAGTGGCCATCAGTAAAAATACTACATATTCTTTCTTTCAAACCTGATGGGGCTTCCCTGGTGGTGCAGTGGTTGAGAATCTTCTTGCTAATGCAGGGGACACGGGTTCGAGCCCTGGTCTGAGAAGATCCCACATGCCGCGGAGCAACTAGGCCCATGAGCCACAACTACTGAGCCTGCGTGTCTGGAGCTTGTGCTCTGCAACAAGAGAGGCCACGATACTGAGAGGCCCGCGCACCGCGATGAAGAGTGGCCCCCGCTTGCCACAACTAGAGAAAGCCCTCGCACAGAAACGAAGACCCAACATAGCCATAAATAAATAAATAAATAAATATTTTTAAAAAACAAAAACAAAAAACAAACAAAAAAAACTGATGGACTACCAGGGAATAATAGACATTAAGCAAGTCATTGTAAGCCGGTCGATCTCTCAATGTGTAATCATGGTTCATCTGTTTTTTCTTTAGGGTAGCAGGAAAAGCATAGCTTTTGAAGTAGACATAAATGGAATCAAATCTGGGTTCTTCCATGCTCTTGCAGTGAGAACTTAGCATATAATATTACATTTCTCATCTTCAGTTTCCTAATTTTTAAAGTGTGGATGAAAAAAGACCTATCTCATGAGATTTCTGTAAACCTAAATAAGATAGATAGGGCAGGTGAGGAACTGTGGTATAATGAATATTTTGTCTGGTTCCTTTTTTCCAAGGGATAAAACCCTTGGGGTTTCCAGAGTGATAGGAGTGTCTTTGTTATCCAATGAGGTGACACATGGTGGACTAGAAAGCTTCAGGACAGACTGGTCACTAGAAAGACCAACCACATGATTAGAAGTTTGGGACTTTCCAGGGAGGGGAAGGGGACTGGAGATTGAATTCAATCACCTGGCCAATAATTTAATTAATCATGGCTACATAATAAATGCTCAATAAAAACTCTAAATGCAGGGCTGGTTGATGAACACATTAATGTGCCAGGAGGGTAACATGTCCTGATGCCACAAGGAGAAGACACAGAAGCTTTGCATTCCCTCCCAGACCTCATCCTATGTATCTCTTTATTGGACAGGTACTCCTGATTTGTATTCTCTGTAATAAAATTATAATTGTAAGTATAGTATTTTCCTAGTTCTGTGAGTCATTCTAGCAAATTATTGAACCTGAAGAGGTGGTGGAAAACTTCAAATGCATAGCCAGTGATTCAAAAGTGCAGGTGGCCTGGGAACCCCCCTATGTGACTAGTGTCTGAAGCAGGGCAGTCTTGTTGGAGGCCGTGCCCTTTACCTTGTGGGGTCTGAGCTAGCTTTGAGTGGTTTGTGCCAGAATTGAATTGTAACACATCCAATTGGGGTTGAAAAGGAATAGGGACTAGACCAAGCCACACAATTGGTCCTTACTAAATGCCAATTACCTTATGACATCACTCCAGTTCTTCCATGTCCACCCCCATCCCTATTTCCATTATCTTTTATCTCAAGTGGCTGTTTGAAGAGTTATCAAACACAATGATGTCGATAGGGAGCATGCTTTATGAGCACTACATTTTAGTGCATGAACCAAGACAGGGAAACAGATAGACAGAGTGCTGGGACACAGTGCATCTGAGAATTTAACTCTTAAAAGTGCCAAAAGAAACTTAAAGGCTAGGAGCCAGCAGACCATTTTGTGACTTTTTTAATTAACTGTTTGATGTTGAGAAAATCTGCAGTGTCAACTGTATCAATTCTATAAATTCAACTATAGTTCTACAAATACTGCATATTGGCCCATAACCAAAGTATGAATTTCCCAGAGTCAGTGTTAACTACAACGGCTAAGATGGTCAGCTACAAATAAATCTTCCTAACTGAAACCATGTATTTGTGGTTAACAGTTTAATCTTTTTAGGAGTCTTTTGGGATTGTTTATCTTAAACTCTGCCAATATACGCATAACCCATCACTTCAAAGACTATTCTACTGCTGTTTCAACATCAGATGAACTGTAAATATATAAACATCATTGTAAAGACCAAAATAAAATTGTGTTTGGATTTTTTTTTTAATCACTTTTATTTTGGAAGACATCTTCAATCTCTACAAACCTGTTCACAATTATTTTCTCTTGGGGTCTATTATGATTTAGAAGATGTAGGGGTTAGAGTGGGAATTAGGAACTGTTAGTTCTCATGCTGATTCAGCTGTGGATCCCTGGATGACCTCGTTCAAGCTCCTTTATTTCTCTGGTTGTCTCAGAAAGTGGAATAACTAATCACAACATGTCATGCTGGGACACTATGAGAATGAAGAACAGCCAACTCTAAGATAGCAATGGCTCATAAAATTGACAGATAACCCACATGTGTTACTTTAAAGATACTTTTAGTTATATACATATATTCCCCTTCATCCTCCTACCTGATCTTCTAACAAGTAGACCCATTAACAAATATAAACATAGGGTGATTTACTATTTATTTCTTTTGCTTAGTTTGTGGTAGAGTTGCTGACAATAAAAACTCTTCAGTGGCCAAGAGACAGATACAATGGGAAAAAATAAAGAAATTTAAATAATCCAGGTAGCGTTGGCTCTTAAATAATTAAAAATGTACTTAATCCAGTACCTCCTCTTCCTTTCCCATTGCCTACTAATTTTAAGGGATCCCCAAAGGACACCTAGCTCACAGTTCTCTTTCAGGGTTTTATCACCTATCATCAACTAAGGATGAAAACCGTTCTAAAACAATAGCTTTACAGTTTGTAAACCTCTTCAACTCCAATTCATCCTCTCTCCACATTAATCACCATTTCCACAGAATCTATTTTTGTAATGATCTCTAAACTCTCAACATTCTGTGTCTTAAATTTATAGCTCCAGTTCATCCTTTACATATCTCTCTACCTACGCTGAGCCCCCATTAAGAAATTTCAATTAAACAGTAACTGCTGACCAAACATTCTCAACACCCTGTATCTTCAGTTGTTTCTACCAGTTCACTTGCCAGGCTGCACAATTTCACCACGGGTGAAGATTTTCTATGGGGGTAATCAATAATAATAAATGCTGCTGAGAGGCTGGGAGAGAGGAATATAAAGAAAGAATGCATAGTGGATTTATTTTCTTGACACTTTATAGTGCTTACTGTGTGCTAAACACTGTTCTAAGTGTTTTACAAATATTGTCTGATTTAATCCTCATAACAATCCTATGAAATAGGTAGTATTACGTTCTTCATTTTACAGATAAGGAAACTGCAGTATGCGTAGGTTAAGAAACTTGCTCAAGGTATTGCAGAAAGTGACAGTTAAAACACAGGTTGATTCAGAGCCTATATTAGTAAATAACAATCTATGCTGCTTCTCCCTTGATATCAGGCAGTTATTTTAACTTTTTTTTTTCCAGAAGGAAATTTCAACAGAATGGAAGTAGATAGAACTTGATTGTAAAAGGGAAATAGGTGTAACATCAAAGATTTTTATGTCAATAAATTTCTTGCTGCGGGAAAGGAACCATATTAAAAGAGCTTTTCTAGGCAGAATACTATGTCAGTAGATAGAGATGGAAGTTACTAGAAGACAACGAATAATTACTGGAGTGAGATTTTGGAAAAAGTGAAGGATAAGTGAGATGATTGAATCCAGACTGGGGAGAAAGGGTGTGGGGCATTCCTTATTCAGCACCTACAAAAAGAGCTTTTGGTTAATTGAGAGTAAGAGGGATGCAAAAAAGATTGGTTATAGTGGAAAATGTAAGGAGGAGTCCATTCAATGACAGATGAATAAAAGTATCATGAAGCCAAGATAATCTCCATATGATTAGAAGGAATTGACACAGAGTCAGTTTAGTGCAGTCTCATAACTCCTTCTAGAAACATTCCTCAGTCTCAGCACGAAATTGGAGAAGATATATGGCATTTAACACTTCTCAAATATTGATAACATGTATTTTATGATCAAAGATTCTTGGGGTAAACCAAATGAAAATAACCGTTGTACACACTTTGCAATAATAAAAATTAAAACCTAATTTAGAATCTTAGTAATACATACCAAAAAATATATCTAGGAACTCACCTACATGGCAAGTCATTTCTATATTAAAAAGCAGAGTCATTAGACTTAGTTAATGCAACCACTTTGACTTTCACTTAGAAATCTATTTATCTGGACCCTATGCACCACATACTAACTGGAATTATTTTAACTTTAAGTTACTTTAATTTTAGACTATCTAATAAAGTAAACCCAGTAAACTCATAATTCTAAATGTATTCTAACAATTTTATGTGTTTTAAAAATGCATTTCTTCTGGTGAGTTTCATGGCTGGAAATTCATTTCTCTCATTTAACGTGCTTTGTAATGCAACATGACAATTCTTTCAGTCCTTGGAGCTAAATATTCACTTGTGTAAAGTTGCCATTTTAGAGAATCATGCAGGTGAATCTGAGATGCTCTCAAGGACAATCTTTGAAGCCAAATAAAATTGAGCCGGTTTTAACTGAAATTTTTTTCATCTGCCACATGCTACGAAAATTATGTCTGTTAAACTTCAGTCCTGGCCCATAGCCAAGAGAAAATTAATCATTGACTTATTCCTATATTGTTCATAATAAATGACAAAATGCTGTTGCTATCATTCTTATTTACTAACAGTCTAGCATTTTCTGGCATATGCAATCAAAACCCATGTCTTTAAAAATGTAACACATATATAATCAAATCCTTGTTGAAATGGCTCAGGCACTTAAACCACAGTACATAAATATTGAAAAGAGCTAAAAAGTCAGAGAGAAAATATCTTTCCTGCTTACCTTCAGATGAACTCTTCAGGAACTCTGTGTAGGCTTTCAAAATTTAATTAGTTTAGAGAATGTGTTGATCTGGTAGCTGGGCTGAACCCTGGCCTGGTGCATGAAATTCACCTGACAGAAGATGAAAAATGCTCTCAAGTTAGAGTCAATAGTGAGGATTACCAAATTCCCTTAGCTGAGAACTATGGTTTTGAATTTCATAATTGGAAATTGATCTTTTAAAATCCTAGACTATTTTTAATAGCAGTTTTTGAAAAGTCTGCTGAGAACGTATTTGAGTTGGGTGAGCCTTTAAAAGAAAAGACAGATATATTAACAAAGATATTAATTATATCCCATTTAGTTGAATTAAATCTCTCTATGAATTAACCTTCTTCATGATATCTGTACAATGTTCTGTACAATGTTTGTACAGAACATTGTACTCTGTACAATGTAATCTATACAATGTTTATTTAGTGTCTCTAAGTAAACTAACAATGATTGCATCTTTCTCAATTTTAGGCCTATGTATTTCACTAAATTTAATTTGTTGCTGTAATTATGAATATTTATATGCAAGCAAGTTCTTTTAGTTCATTTTTATTACAATAAGACAACTTTTTGCTTGCATTTGTGAATAATTTATGGAAAAAAATGACTTATGGAAAAAACGTATGGTTTGTGTTTGTGATATAATCAACTCTTGTCTTTCATGGCAGTTATGTTCTATGAAGTTGCCACCAACACTGAAATAGTGAATTCTGAACCATTGCAACTAGGAAAATATAAGGTAAGGTTGCTATGAACCTCTGGTCACAACAAGTTTGTCAACTGATCAATACATAAACTTGTTTTAGGTATATCTCTGTTTAAAGACCCCTTATTTAATACATGTTGTTGATTCATTAACATTGAATTCACAGCCAAAAGCACTATAACTCATGCCTCAACAAAGCTACCTAACACACGTATTTTCTCTGTAAGGCACATCACAGCTTTCTTGCTCCTAGTAACACTAGGCAGCACCTCAGCACTATGTTTGGAGACCAGTTTAAGGAGCAAAATCACTAACAAAAAGCACAAAAATGAGGGAAACATAGCACCAAATAGATGGCAAAAGGGGCATTTGTTTATAGTATAAGAGCTGAAACAAAAAGGCAGAGAGTTTTTGCCTCATTCAACCTCAACTGAGAACATACCCATCAGGCAACTCAAATTTTTTGCCACTCTGGACATGTGTGTGTCCAGAATGACCACAAAAGTCTCACAAATATTGATTTGAGGGTTGCAAATAAATTTTAACAAGTAGACAAATTTGCAAATACAGAATGCATGAATGATGAGCACTGACTATATTTTTTAAATTATATCTAGGATACCTAGAATTCTTAATAGAAATTCAATAACGTCATGAACAGTGCATAATTTGGAAGGGAAAACGTCTTTGTCTTTTTCCTCATCTTTGGAGACAGTGAAGTATAGTACTAGATAAAATTTTGCCCCTTCCTTGATACTGTGAAACTACTAACACTATTCACATGATAGCATGTTGAAGCATAATTAACAGCAAAGTCCTTACAGACTCTTAGCTCTCTTTATCTAATAAAACTATGCTTTATCTATATTCCTAAAGAAATAGAAAGTCATAAGAACAAGTTATGATGGTCTTATTTCTCCGAAACTGTGGGAAGAAACTTTTCTCACACTCAATTTGACATTAGGTGCCCTTTCCAAGAGAAAAACTCAAACCAAATTTGCTCAAGGCTCTCAAAACACAACTTAACTCCTCCTGCTGATGACCTCTTACTTATTTTTATTAAGTTTAATAGTACTTGACATTATAAGCTGACATATCTATCTTTAGCCTTACATTTACAAGTCTTGTTCTTACTTTATCTGAGCAAGTATAATATACACATTTAGGATTTCTTTCTGGTTGCAAAATCTGCTATTACAATGTGCCTCAAATGCTGAATCTTTCAGAGACAGAAAGAAAAATTAGACTTTCATTTTGAGAAAGTGAAGTTTTTCACTTGTCCCTATGCAACTGAACTATTATCTTCTTTAGGGAATAGGACTTGCTAATGAGAAATTCTAATTATAGACTTGATTTTTATTTAGCTATTTAATGGATTACAAAGAAAGCATATGTGACTAAACCACTTGCTTGGTATAAAATATTACTGCTAGATACCACCTCAAAATTATCAGATAATTATTTCTGAGAATGCTTTGAAACTGATATCATTACACCCAAAATGAAACAATCATCTTCCACTGTAATATAAGAATAATTCAACAAGCTTGTTTCAACAAAGTACTTTTACAAAGCAAAATATCAAGCTGACCTTCCACTGGGATCTGTGACTCTAAGAGAAAAGGAGAAATAGAACCGGTTTCCACTGTAACTTTCAAAGTCTAGGCAGGATAAGAAGGGCATGCACTGGAATAAGTTTGGTATGAACTATTCGTTCAGAAACATCTCAAAATGCATGTCACAACTACTCCAGATATAGTCTACTGTGTTTATTTAATGCCCTGTTCACTTTATGACGTCTAACCTGATAATTATCTTGAGACGTTTTCACCAGCTGGGCAGTCATTTATTTTGAAAATGACTTAACAGCTGGCTTTCATCAGAATTCTACTTCAACTTAAAAGGCACTACAATTTTTTTTTTTTTACTTGGCGATCAAAAGTGGCATCATCCATTCCCCTCTGAGATCCTCCAGGGTAGTGATAGATTTCTTATGTCCATAATGCAGCTTACAGAGCTTTCAGTCATAAAAGAAACTCTAAATGAATTCTGGAAACTGCAAACATGGTTTTGCCATTTGGGATTTTTATAATTAGAAAGACATGTTTGCTGATAGGCTGATGACAGTATGCTGCAATTTTAAATCGTCTTGTTATACATTTATTCTAACACCTTTCAATATCTTATGTAAATATGATAAATCTTATCTTTTCTCCTTTCCAGATACATTTATTGTGATAGAAATTTTGTACAATCATTATAACTCTCAAAAAAGCAAAGCCATCAAAAATGGCATCCAACTGGTATACAAAGTTTAGAAAAATTATTCTCCCATATTTCACAGTTAATGCAGAAAGGATAAACTAACCCATCAGCTTTGTAACATTTTAAAACTCAACAAACCTGATTCTCTCCATCCCACTATAATGAAAACGTAATTATACTCTCCACAGAGGAATATCATATATATACGGCTTTTAGAAATTCATGGAAGTGGTAAAAAGGAACTATATGCTCAAATATTTCTCATTGCAGAATCTACACAACAGTCTTCCATGGTAAAAATTTTTACCTTTAGCCATGGAAGTGGGAGTAGCCAAAGAATGGAAACAGGAAAAAGTCAGGGAAACCTTCTCTGGGTAGTGTCTATACTGCTGATTTTCTATTCAAGAAGGTACGTTGTAGTGTGTTCTTAAGCTCCAAGAGAGAAGACTCAAGCTGGCCTTGAACTGCAGCACTTCATTATATAGTTCTTACAATCTACAAAGCCATCATAACATAAACATGAGAGTAGAAAAATATTTGATACAAATCCACGAATTGTAACATAGGTACATTGTGTTTGTCTGTGTTATTTGTCTCCACTAGTGGTTTTCAACAAGAAAGATTGAAAATACCCACTCCTTCTAGCTCTTCATTGCTTTCAACCCATTTATGGACAAAGCCAGTGCTCATGGACTTTTATCAAACCAAGAATACTGTTTTCTGAACTTACTCCTTCACTGTGTTTGATATAGTTGGAATCTGTTTTTCCTCAAAAGTTATTTAACAGATCCACCAAGTCACAGGTAAAATGCCAACTTCTGACTGAGTTTCTGCCTTTGGATTTTGGCTTTTATTTCAATCTTTCATCATGGGACAACTGGGAGAGAGTACCTCTGAACACTTCAAAAACCCCATAAAATGTGTAATAGACACCATTGCCTTCTATCAACTTCTGAGATTAAGAATCATAGAAACAGGCTTTGACAATGAAATAAAACTAAGCCATCAAATAGCAAAACTGCTCATGTGTACAATAATTTGAAATATATGCATAGACTTTATAGCATATCAAATGGTAAATAAAGAACATATACTGTGAGAAAAGTTTAAAAGAGGGGATGAATCTATAGGACTTGACTGCTTCCTAAGGTATTATGAAGATAAATTATAGACTAAAGAGAACATAGAACTGAATGGAATCCATTTGGCTCATTTTAAATACTTTTTTTTCCCCTCTTAATATATTGTCTTCCAAATTGGAAATAAAAATCTCTTTAAAAATGTAGCTAAAACTTAGCTTCTGGATGAGGTCTACTTATTTTTGATATACACTAGCTTTTAGCCAAAGATGTCTATCTGTTCTTTTCATCTGATTCTGCCATGTCCACATTGGTCAGGTAAGTAAAAAGATATACCCAAATAAGTTTTCCAGAAAATAACATGATTCATTAATATACTTGCAGCTTTTTAGGACTTCTTGTTATATAAGGACTTGTTGCATCTTTTAAGCTAATATCCTCTAACTGGTAAAAAACTTCTATTGTGAGTCTCAAACTATTTTCCCAGTTTTACAAATGAGGGACGTAAGACTTAGAGAAATTAAGTAACTTCCCAAGTGTCATAAAGCTCATTTAGTGGTTGAGCCAGGATTTGAACTGAGGCTGAACTGAGATATTTTGTTTCCACGAATCAGCATAAATATCTAGATATCAACATCTGGATTATATGTGGACAAAATCCAAAACCAGATTAATGACTCTTAATGGCATTACTAAAGATCATTTTATTCTTTGGCAATTTTTCTCATATGATTAATAAAAAAAACTCATATAACACGGCTTGGGTGGTAAAGTAGAAATTTTGAAGATCATGGTAATTGTTTTCTTAATGTTTTCCTTTCTCTAGTCTCTTTTTTCTTTAATTTAGCTTTCAATTAATACCAAAGTTGGCTATTTAAGACATGTTGATCATGCCATTCCCTTCTTAAAACTTCCCATTTCTCTTCACCTCAAACATGATGAAATTAAAAATTTATCTTGGGCAATAATGCCTTCATAATCCTTGGTCCTAAGTCAAGCTCCCCCGTGACTTTCTTTTTCTTTGTTCGTGTTCTTCTCTTTGCCAAAAATCCCATTAACTATCTTCCCCCTCTTTTCCCCACTCTACCCTCCACCGCTCTTTCTAATTTGCATAAATATGCTCTCTATCTCTGCCTCCCTCTCTCTATGGCTGTCTCTCTGTCTCTCTCAGCCTCTCTGTCTCTCATTAATACCTAAAGGAATTAGTTCCTTTTACAAATTTCCATCTGCATTCCCATCGCACTTTAAGTATCCCTTTGTTACAACATAGCATCTTCTTCTAGAGTTATTTATTTATGTATCTTACCCCCTTCACTGAGATGACCACCCTGAAGTCTAGGGCTGGATTATTTATCTTTCTATATCTACCACCTAAGGCTTGGTATATAGGAAATGCTTAATCAATGCAGTTGCATTAAATTGAACTGAACTGAATCCAATTGAACTGAAACAATTTTATTCCCAGTACACGAGAGAATTAGACACTATGCACAGCTCCGATGCTTGAACTGTTTCTACCAGAAACTGATTTCAGTCATTTCATCCCTTTGCATCTTGCACAGTGCCTATCAGTGTTCCATAAACGTGGTGTCTGATACATTTTGAGTGATTAAGCAAATCTATCTGATTTACCCAATATCTATGGCAGAGTCAAGAATAAACCCACTTTTTTCAAGAAGCCATGGCATGGAGTTCACATGGACCTTGGGGCCAGTCTGCTTTGGTTTGAATCCTTGCTCCCCTACTTACTACCTGTGACCTCAAGGGAGTTAAGCAAAAGCCTTACTTTCCTCATCTGTAGGACAAAAATAACATTAGTGCTAACTTAATGAAATTGTTGGGAGAATTAAATGAGTTGATATGTGCAAAGTTTGTAAAAGTGTGCCTGGCATATAATGATCTTGGCAAAAGGGTTAGCTAAGGTTATTACTTGCTGTGACTTCTGTTTTTTTATACTTAACTCTGTACCCCTTTATGTCTACTGCAAGACTCTCTCAAGAAAACAGTAGTTTTCCATATGAGGAAATGCCAGGGTAGCCAGTATCATCCACATACTGTGTTTTCCTTCTTAAAATTGAAAAAAATCTCAAGCATATATTCCTTAATTCCCACAATGTCCCTAGAACACGTTTTATTTTCTTTGTTTCCTCTAGTTTTGTTTATTGTAACACTTTTTCCAGTGTAAAAAGAAGACACCCTGATCTGACGTCATACACAAAACTCCTCTATTTCTCTAAATTAAAATCTATATTATAGTGAACTAAACAAATATGTAAAACAATTAAAATGGTAGTTTAATGGAGTCATATTTAATGAACAATGCTAATTTACCATGTATCATGAAAATATAATATTTCACTTCCATCAGTGTTATTGTTTCCTTGTAATGAGGTCTTAAACTATTGAACTTTGCACTTTCCACATCTTGTATTTCCAAAACATTTCTATTAGACACAGAAACTAACCTATAGTTCTCTTTCTCATCTCACTGTTGCTTGTTTGAACTTTTTGGAATTTTCTTTCATTTCCTGACCAGACTGCTTTTCTTTCCTGGTGCAATAAGATTCTCATTATAGTTTTTGGATGGCCACTTGTGACATAAAACCAAACCCAAAAGATTCATCACATAGCCAAACAAATCTGACTGTTTCAACTTTTACTCTTAGCTTCTGCATAAAAGACAGGTGTGGATTTATTTCTTATTTGCAAGCACTCAATACAATTTGAGACTGTAGATTAAAACAGCATAGTATGTGAGCTATTTGTACTAATATGGTTTTTCTTTTTAAAATTTCTTTATTTAAAACACATTTACCTTCTAATCTGTTTCAGATTGTTCTAGTGTTTTAAGTTTTATGACATGAATTCATCTATTTGTCACATCTGCTGACTCTTCCTCATGGTGATTTTCTTGTGAGGTTTGCAATCTATTAGAGTAGGCTTATTTTTAAAATCTTGTTGGAGTCCCAAAATGCCCTGGGTTGTGAAATGATGGTTCATGGTTTGCTTTTGCTTGGGACCAAAGGGATTTCAATGATTTTGGACTAGGTTTTAAGGTTAATTTCTCAGATCATGTTACCTGCATCACCCAGGTAGTACAAATTTAGACCCTACATCAGCAGTGATTCAGACTTAACATTTTAATTTCTCATAGTACTTGTTTTTTTGAACACAAGTCCCAGATAAATGGCAAGTTTGTTTACATTTTCCCTGGTTAATTGTTTGAATTTTTTCTAGGCTATTAAACTAGAAGTCCTCAGAGATTTTGTGTTTTATGTAAGACTCTAAGATTAAGCTTCCCTTTTTTATTGGTGTTTGCAACCATTTCCCCAGTCTCCTCTTTATTAAAACCCACCTCCAGTCAAGAGGGCCTATATCCTTTCTGAAATATGTGTGAAATGCCTTGGTATCACCTCTCTGTGACCTCTCTCACTTTGATTACTTTCTTTCTTGTTCTTATAGCACCTGGTGGTTTCTGTCTTTAAAGTCAATCATTATATATCATCCAATATTTTAGGTGGTTTTTTTTTAGTTGATCCGCATATGCTTATTCTAACATGTGGCCGGAAGTTTTGTCGTTATTGGTTGAAATTCTGTAGGTTTCCTAGCTAACTGTTGGTTATCTCTCTTAGAGTTGAGAGTGCCCTCCTCCCTCTCCTGCTGTACCTTGTTCAGCTTCTTACATCATGTCTCATTTTTCTGCCACAACCCTGGCACCAGAGGGATTCCAGACCAACACGTGGACTTTATTATAGCTCAAACTCTGAATGAAATCTCTATCCAAACCTCTTCCACTTTGGTCAAATTTGTAGATTTGACAGTTGTTTGACTATAATAGCCAGAAAAAAATTATATTGCCAATACTTCAAGATAAGATGACTATAGAATCAAAAGAACAACAGCAACGACATCTAGAAGAACTAGCATCATAGTAATTTGGGGGAAGAAGACTAGGTGGCACACCTAGGGGGAAGCATCATGATGTCAGTGCTTCCATAGTAGATGGAGAGGACATGGAGCAACTTCCTCATCAGAAAAGGCGTTCACAGAAATGACCATGAATGACTGAGATGCAAAAATGTAAAACATTTATTTCTAACATGGTTGGCACATCACTCAGAGATAGATTTGAAGCAACATTTCTCCAAAGAGCAAACAAAAAACAAGAAAAAAACTAACCAGATATGGCTCTTCATAAGTTCTGAAAACCTGAACAGAAAAGTAGATAACACATTCAATTTTAGCCAGGTTATAACATGTTATTGTGAGAATATCATTGATTGACTACTTATAGGTAAGATATTACAGAGAACATCACTAGCTATGGACATCTATATTATTATTGACCTATTTGGAACATTAAGGCCCCGGTAGAAAAGGTATGAGAGCATTCTTGACAAAGGAATAGTACCACGCAAAAGGATCTTGAGAAAATCCCCCTTAAACTAGTCTTTTATGATCCTGTAGTTAGTTATCAGCTGGAGCCCTGGAAATCAGTATGGCAATTGGGAGATAGGAAGTGACGAGGAAAAGCAGGATTTCTGAATTATGTACAGTGATCCTCCTCATTTGTGGCTTCCATATCAGCAAATTCTCCGACTTTCTAAATTCTGTTTCTAAGCCCCAAATCAGTACTTGCAGCACTTTCATGATTATTGACAGAGCAGTGAAAATTTTGAGTTGTCTCACACATGTTCCCAGATGAGGTTGAATAAGGCGACACTCTGCCTTCTTGTTTCAGCCCTCAAGCCATAAACAAATGTCCTTTTGTGGTCTATTCAGTGTCACATTTTTTGTGCTTTTTGTTGGTGATTTTGCTGTTTAAAGTGGCCTCCAAATGTGATGTCAAAGTGCTGTCTAGCGTTCCTAAGTGCAAGAAGGTTGCTATATGCCTCACGGAGAAAACATGTGTGCCAGGTAAGCATTGCTCAGGCATGACTTCTAGTGCTGTTGGCCATGAGTTCAAGGTTAATGAACCCACAATACAGTAGATCTAGAGAAGGGAAGGGGAAATTCGCTGATCTGCATGTGTGAGTCTGCTCTGGAAAGTGCTAAAGTAACATCTATAGTGCGTGATGAAGGTATGGGAAAAAGACTTTCAAAAGTATAAAAAGAAGTCAAATTTGTATTCATGAGATGAATACCAATTAAAAAATGACAGAGTGGACAGCACTGTTGTGAAGCTGAAAGCCAAAAAAATTTACAGACATGTTTCCCAGGGTCAAGAATATGTTACCTCCTTCTAAGCTAGGGATGACTGGTTTGTGCATTTGAAAAGGTGATACAGCATGGAAAATGTTAAACTTGCAGGCAAGGCAGGTTCCACAGATAAGTAAGTTTCAGTAAAATTTTTAAAATATCTGTTAAGTGTTACACAGCAAAAAGGATCTCTGGAAGAGCAGATTTACAATGTAACGAGACCAGATTGTTTTACAAGGATATCGGCAAAGGAACTTATATAACACAAATGGCCTTCAAAGCCCCTGGATTTAAATCATTCAAAGACCATGGAGTTAACTATTTATAAGAGATATAGTAAACAAGGTGTCCATAAACAGAAACACACCTAAAACAAGGTTATATATTGATCAGTTGACAGGAAACTAACTCCCTATTTCCCCAGGAGCTGTGATTCTGATTGTGCTAAGTGCTTACAGCAACCTTATAGAACATTACTGTGAATAATGAGAACTGACTATAATGCAGATATTTAATCTGAACCATTATAACAGTTCAGGAATAGCAAGCAAATCTTTTGTTAATTACATTCAAATGGAAATAATATACTCGAGTGTTAAGACCAAACCTCAGATTTGAGAAAAATGCCATTACACATAACTACCAGGTATCTGGAAACCATGTCATCCACTTGCTAAAAGCAATCAGACTATTTTCTAAAAAGAATTGGCCATATATTCAACTTTGCATCTGGTATCTGGCTATCCACTGGGTCTCATCTCCACATTACCATTTATTTCATGAACTATTAAGAAGATTTAATAACTGCATTTTACTTAGCTTTCTATCATAGCAGCTATAGAACTTTGCTGTACTTATATCCTTCATATCTGTTTTTCATATTAAGCTATAAGCTTCTTAAAGGCAGGATCCATGTCTTATCCATTTAATATCCTTGATGCCTAACACAGTATATGGTACATAGAAAGTGTTGAACAAATGTTTATTGAATGTAAATAATCAACAAGAACAAAAATACAATTAATAATTTCAGGAAGTGATAATAGATTTTTAAAAATCATGTTCAGAGTTCAATTTGAACTTCCCTGTAATTTCACAGACTTGTAATTCTGGATAATACTGTAGTATGTGCTTTAAAATTATTTTAATTACATGAATAATACATGGATGCATAATTGTAGTAAAAAAATCTAAACATTAAAGTAATATAATAATGAAAGTGTATAGCCATTTGCCATTCTCGCCTTCTTACTCCCCTCCCCCATTTTTATATAGTAATTTAGAAAGTATCCAATATCCAAAGGTATAGTTTTACTTTGAGACACATCCCCCAAGATAACCCACATATATATATTCCTTCTCTGCTGTACACTGTCTCTGCAATCTATTCAAACTAAAATGTGTGTGATATTAAGTTTTTCCAATCAGTGAAGACATTACTATGACTATATTTACATGACCCTTGCATTCTCAGTTTCCTGTGAAGGTTCTGGGCAATTCATGAATCTGCCATCTCAGTACACTCTAAAATATTTGCTCCAAAGAAAATGTAATTTTATCACCCAAGAAATCTTCAAATTAGAAATAAAAGGTAGAAACTTATCACTACTCAGAAGTTGTCAATAAAGTGTATCCAGAGTTTAAAGAGTCTTAAAGAAACCCTGGGGAACATTCCTATGTCAATAATTCTACCCACCAGAAAGCTGAAAGGAGCAGCCTATAGTTCATATCTCAACTTGGAGACAAACCAGTAAAAAGATCATCTGAATTATAGAGCTGATGCCAACAAAGATATCACCATCATATTAGCCACAAGAACCACACAGAAATAAGGAAACATCCCATGGTTCCTTTACATCTGCTTAAAAAGTCCACCACGTCATCATTTGCCTATGACTAACAGCAAAAGAAACTGCTCTAAATTTTTTTAAGGCTGGCTTCAGAATGTTTGCCATTTTTTCTTATTGACCCCCTCCTTCCTTTACAGCTTTGAAAATTTTATAACCTCAATACTCTTCTATTGTATTCATTATTTTGCAGGTGGAAAGAAAAAAAAACTTAAACTAGATCACTTGGTCTTCTTTCATACTGTTTCCTCCAAATTCAATCATTTTCAGCTCTTAATGGTCAACATCCTCTCAGATCAGAGTTAGGCTGGATGCAAGCAAGCCTCAGCACAATTTTCTGTGTGGTTTTAGCCTTCTTCCAGACAATTAAACAGTGTCTGTCCACTGTAGGAAGCTACTCTACTTTCAATCAATAACTCCTCTTTTCCATGAGCCTAAAGTGAACTTATCTTTGGAGTTGATGGGTTTGGGGAACATTCACCCGTTTTGTGAAAATAATCTCTGCATATAGAGAACAAGATTATTAATGTTATTAGTTCTTCAACAAAGCTTATTAAGCACCAACTCTGTTGTGAGCACACAATTGATAAATGATGTGAATACCAAAAAAAAAAAAAGCTGAGGACAGTTCCTTCCACTAAAATGGTTTCTAAATATAGATCTCAAACTGCTGGGTGGCACTTATTAAAAGAACTAAGTAATTACAGAGAATAAGTCACACCAGGGATTGGGGAGACATCATTAGGAATTTAGACTTTCATGGATGCTTGCCTTGAAAAGGAGGGTTTAGACTGTGCCTTGAAAGAATATTAGGAATAAAATTCATGGAAAGAAGATGGGAAAAAGGTATTGGAGGCCTTGTGAGCCAGGGGCAGTGAGGATACCATGCCCACTGGTATGATGAGCAGAACTATCCCTGTTGAAGGGGAAAGTTGGTAGAAAAAAGAGAAATGGAAATATGGTAGACACAGGAAGGAGGAGGATGATTGAGGACCTTGAATGTCAAGTGCCTATAAACTTCTAGATAGATAGATGGATAACAATATTTACTCCTTTATTCACTATACCCAACAAAATATTTTTGAATACTCACCAGATTGGCATTGTGTAAGTAAGCCTGATTCACTTGGATTGGAAAAAATAGGACAGAACTAAACAGGAACAAAACCTGAAGCTTTTGTTGTTCAGGGTAGTTAACAAAAGAATATTAACCAAGTTTTAAGAAGGAGAGTTCAAAATCTGAGCAGCTGGAGTGTAGGTTCATGAACAGCAGGCCAGGAGAACAAAGGATCAGAGTTTGGGCTATATGTGATAAAGACATTCAACCAGAAAGTGTGGGTTCCAAGAGGTATGAGGAGGTATGAGTACTAGGTAAGAGGCACCAGTGAATTTATAAGCATGAAGCTCCTACCCTGGTTCAGAAAAAGCTCCTGAGGGCCCTACACAGCCTCTACAATGGTCAGGACTGAGCCTCCAAGTGCAGAAAATGAAGGATCCTGTATGGAAAAGGGGAGTCAGCAAGTCTAGATCAACGTAGTTTCCAAATCCAAACATCCAGAAATCTCATGGAATTTTTTGCTGTTTATCCAGATCTTCTGGTGTCATGTGGACTCATTCATACTTAGAACAAATGCCAGCTATGGGACTCTTGGGCAATTGTCTTCTTAATAATAATGTTTCCCAGTTCAGTTCTTGATTACAAAGTGCAAATCCCATGACTGCCAGGGCCTTCCCTGAGAAAAGCACACACATTTCTGGGAGCTGAAGTTTACGCATGTAATAGACCTGCATAGACTTCTTGTTTTCTTAGCAAATTTCTGCAAGTCTTGGCAAGCTTTTTCTTTTTTCCTACTCTACACTCCCCCCACCCCGCAAAAAAAACATTGTTAGTAATGTTATAGATGGACTTTCATATGACTCTTTCAAATGATTACATTATCATATTATAATAGTGTTTTTTAGACGTATGTACCCACCAATTAGAGATCCATAGATAGAAAGAATAATTCTTCCGTGAGTAGAGGAATCTGAACTATTGGGTCTGTTTTAAATAAATGTAAGAGTGCAATGGAAAAAGAAAAAGAGCAAAAGACTATTTTGGGAGTCAAAGTATTCTGGGACTCAGGGACTGTGTTTCTAAAACTGGGAATGTTTCACAGATCAAGAGACCTTAATCAGCTAGTGGGTTTGTGAATCTAGATATAAACTTGGAGTTCCCCACCCCTACCTTGCTACTTATTAGTTATTCACACTGTCTCAGGATATAAAATTAGAAGATACTCTCAATTATTTAAAATTACAGCAACGATACCATTAAATTTTTATGCTAGAATGTGCTTGTTACTCATTACTTGTTTTAAACAGGAAGTGAAGTGAACTTTGGTGTCTAAGGGACAAGCCTATTGCCCACTGTGTCAAATGTCCATGTTGTCCTAATAGAGATGCTATAAACTTCATTCTAAATGCAGGGGATGTGCTAAACTACCAATATCCTCTTTTATTTCACAAGCAAAATTTGGAAACAACATCAGTCATTTGAGTCTTGGCCAAATGTTTCTAAGTTCCCAGAATTTGAAAGGATCACCCAGAACTTTTAGTTTTAATAAGTCAATGAAGTTATGTTTAAGGTCAGCACAATAAATAGGCCATACTTTATCATTAATTTCATGAAGCAAAGAAAATATATTCTTTTTGTGAAACGTCACTGTTAGATTTCGGGCATTCTCATGCTGCTTTTGAACAACCACAGCTGAGCATTAGGCTATGAGACAGTATGGTAACAACGGATGCATGGAAGCCAAGAAGGCATGTTTCCTTCTAGTATCTGCGGGGTGTTGGCCAATTCACCTGCACTCACTGGACTGCTTTTCCCTTATTTGGAAATGATGGATGGGGACTGGATACATTCTGAGATCCCTTTCTGTTTTAAAACCTGTGAAACAATAAATCCTACAGATAAGAGAACAACAACTTCTCAAGGGGCAGGGCTCTCTCTTATCTTTGTCTATACCCAACAATGAAAATGGTCCCTGACAGCCAGCTGAAAGGACCACAGGACAGAAGGAAGAACACAAACATTTATCCTGTGTCTTCCATGTCTATGGCCAAGAATTGGGCTGTGAATTTATTTTAAACTTAACATTGTGTTTCATCCTCACAACCTCCTTTATCTGTAGTGTTTTGATTGCAGTCTTATACCTACTTCATGTTTGGGTAAATTGAGGCAGAGAGACGCCAATTAAATGATCTGAATTTACATAGTAAGGAGCGAAAACGTGATTTGAACAAAAATACAGATGACTCTGTGGTCATCTTTGCTGTCCAGACCATTGACAAATATACTTGATACAATATTATTTTGCTCCAAGATAATTTATTTGAGAGCTGAACACATACACACATACATTGGAAAAAAAGAAATTAAAATGAGTTGAGAGGATGGATGTGGTTTTCAACTCTGCTCTAAAACTTTTCCTCTCTCTTGGATATCTTCTAAAACCACAGTAAATCAATCATCTGGCACCCTTGAAGGTCTCTCGTGGGTCAGCAGGGGCTCCTGTACAGCTGTGTATTTCTGGCACAGGACAACGGAACCTGCTCTGCAGTGGCCTTAGACCTGCTGCTGTAGCTGCAGGTGTCACTGTGCCAGCATGGGTTTCCTTTATCTCCTTTGCAACTTGAGATGTTCTAAAATCATACTCTGTTTCTTAAGCTTTCTTGAGCCATAGTTGAGAGGAAAGAGAAGGAGGTGGAAATAATGACCTATGGGACTTTATTTTGATATCCTCCTTGCAGTGTACCCTGAGCCAAATCCAATCTTGGATATCAGAAAGAGCCAATCTGCACTGGATATCTCAGAAATCAGTATTCTCTAGTGGATATCACAGCCTCCTAACAATGTTTCTTATACTTTTTTGGTGAAGTTACAGACCCATTTGAGAATTATGGAAATACCAGAAAATACTCTTAGGTATCAATATATACTTTCAAAATTTACCCTTGATAGGTCTTTCAAAATTATTATTAACTTTTATTGGAGTATAGTTGATTTACAATGTTGTGTTAGTTTCTGTTGTACAGCAAAGTCAATCAGTTATACATATACATAGATCCACTCTTTTTTAGATTCTTTTCCAATAAAGGTTATTATAGAGTATTGAGTAGAGTTCCCAGTGCTATACAGTAGGTCCTTATTAGTTATCTATTTTATACATAGTAGTGTGTATATATCAATCGCAATCTCCCAATTTATCCTTCCCCCCCCCATCCCCCTGGTAACGATAAGTTTGTTTTCTACATCTGTGACTCAATTTCTGTTTGGTAAATTAATTCATTTGTACCATTTTTTTTAGATTCCACATATAAGTGATATCATATGATATTTGTCTTTCTCTGCCTGACTTAATTCACTTAGTATGATAATCTCTAGGTCCATTCATGTTGCGACAAATGGCATTATTTCTTTCTTTTTTATGGCTGAGTAATATTCCATTGTATATATGTAGCACATCTTCTTTATCCATTCATATCTCAATGGACATTTAGGTGGCTTCCATGTCTTGGCTATATTGTAAACGGTGCAGCAGTGAACATCAGGGTGCATGTATCCTTCAGATTATGGTTTTCTCCAGATATATGCCCAGGAGTGGGATTGCAGGATCATATGGTAGTTCTGTTTTTAGTTTTTTAAGGAACTTCCACACTGTTCTCCATAGTGGCTGTACCAATTTACATCCCCACCAACAGTGTAGAAGGGTTCCCTTTTTTTCACACCCTCTCCAGCATTTATTGTTTGTAGACTTTTTGATGATGGCCGTTCTGACTGGTGTGAGGTGATACCTCATTGTAGTTTTGATTTGCATTTCTCTGATAATTAGCAATGTTGAGCATCTTTTCATGTACTTTTTGGCCATCTGTATGTCTTCTTTGGAGAAATGACTATTTAGATCTTCTGCCCATTTTTTGATTGGGTTTTTGTGTTTTTGACATAGAGTTTCATGGGCTGTTTGTATATTTTGGAGATAATCCGTTGTCGGTCTCTTCGTTTGCAAATATTTTCTCCCATTCTGTGGGTTGTCTTTTCATTTTGTTTATGGTTTCCTTTGCTGTGCAAAAGCTTTTAGGTTTAGTGGTCAGTGGCTTGCACCATAGTGTTAGAGGTTTACATTAGGGAAAAATTTCCTTCTAGGATTAAATGTGACTTTTGTAAACACTAGAAAATAAGTAACCTCTAGGATCATCTTGATGATCCTTAGGTCTGCTAAGGTATCAACCTGCTAAAAACTATCAAGGACCTAATTAAACTTAAAGCCCTTGATAATCTTTACCAGGTTGATACCTTAGCAGACCTAAGACATCATCAAGATGATCCTAGAGGTTATTTATTTTCTAGTGTTTACAAAAGCCACATTTAATCCTAGAAGGAATTTTCCCCTAATGTAAACCTCTAACACTATGGTGCAAGCCACTGACCATTATCTCTCCACCTAGAATTAAGCAGGAGTCTCCTAATTGAACCTCTGCTGTGGTCTATTCTCCAAAACAGCAACCAGAGTTCTTTCTGTTAAATGTAAATCATATTGCACCCTTCTCATGTGCAAAATCCTCTAGGGGCTTTCCAACATATTTAGGACAAACCCAAGCTCCAGACGTGAGCCTTCAGGTCAGCCTCTTACCCACACCTCAAACCCCATCTTCTGTCACCTTTGCCCATACATCTCTAGCTCCAGTGGCTTCTTGCTGTTCCTTGAATGGAACAAGTTCATTTCCTCCAGTAGAGCTTTGTAATTAATGTTCCCTCTGTGTGTTCCCTCCTGCCCTGGTAGTAACATAGCATATTCCCTCACCTTATTCAAGTCACTACCAACTTCATGTACTCACAGAGACTTTCTTTTATTTTTTTTTTTTCACAGAGACTTTCTTAATAGCTGTATAAAATGACATTACTCCTCCAATATACCTTTTGCCAAGTATTCTCTTTCTCCAGCTTTAGTTTTATTCATAAAACTTCCTTCTTCCTGGCATAATCTGTTTGTATATAAATTTATAATCTATATCCCTACAATAAAAAGTAACTTCTGTGAGGACAGGAATGTGTCTGTCTTATAAATCAGTATATCCCCAGCCCCTTGAATAGTTATTTTTTTTAACCTTAGTCATTAACTAAGAATGTAAAATGTACTTTTTTACATATGTTCAGCATAACATCTACCATTACCAACACTAAGGAAATATTAACCTCCTTGACATCCGTTTCCCTCTTTTAACTATTTTTTATAATTATAACTACTTATTTTCAACTAAAATGAACTCGGAATCGGCTACAGTGAAAACATAACATCCCAAGTAATACATGAGTGATTGCAAAAACACTGACTTACAGGGCTCTATTTCTATAATTATTATGGTTCTGAATGGTCCATATGCTTCTGAAAGGCAGTCATTATATATCCACTATCCTACTTGATGTTAAGTCTTCAAAAAATTAGACCAATACATAACCCTTTGTAAAGTGTGCCCAGAGTAGAGGTGACAGAAAGGACAAGGACCCTCAGTAGGTCATTGGTTGTGATTGTAAATGAAGTCATTCTTGCTCAACCCCTAAATTTCTAAACCTTCCTTTTAGGGAGAGAATATCACATAGAGGTATTTGACTTAACAAATACACTGTCGTGAAGGATGACACCCCATTCTTTCAGAATGTTTTCTCCAAGCTGGCATTTCAGCTGCACCTCCAGAAAACCATTCAAACATTCTATATGGCTGGCTGTTTCTGGACCATGTAGTACCTGATATGATGAAAGGATCCTGTGGTCATGGGTGCACTCCACACCTCCTTTACTACATAGGGGGTGCCTCATCAGATGCTATGTGGTGTGGAATCTCATGCTTGTGTATTAAATATTCCATAAGTTCCCATATAGTAATCCTAGCCAAGGCTCTACAGGTGGGAAAGGCAAATTCATACCTAGTAAGTATCTATGCCTGTGATGATGAGTTGACAACTCTTCCAAGGTAAAAGAGGCCCAAATTATTCAACTTTCACTGAGTGTCTGGTTGGTCTGGATTAATAGTGCCATGTCTGGGGCTTAGTTTTGACCAGTGTCGCTGGTATGCAGAGACAACTATATTGGACTTGGTAAGTGGAAGTCCCTATTGTTTGGCTCACATGTGGCCTTTGTCTCCATCACTATGGTCACTCCATTCATGTATCTATCATTCTAATTCAAGGATAGCCAATGGCAAAGGCTGGGTAATGTCAATGGGCCAAGTCATCTAATCTACTCAATTCTTCAGGGTCTCTCCATGGTGGATTCTTTCCAGTGGGAGTTGATGGGTAATATAAAATTTTTCACACTCTGTGCCTACTCCCATTTGTCCATTCAGATGCCTGTAACCCAGACCCCCTTATCTCTAATCTCCTATGCCTTTTCCTTCTAAGGCCCTTGAGAAGATAGTCAGACCACTGACATGGTCCAGGAATCTGTATATATTCTCACCCTGGGCCACTTCTCCTTTCACACGAGGAGATAATCAGGTGCACTGCTCACAACTCCATTCATAAGACAACCCCACTGCCTTTCAGATTCATTCTTGAATGTGGCAGTAATTCAGCTACTATCCATTTCCAGCTTGCACCATCACTCTAATAGAAAGACCATGACCAATGTCAACCGAGATACTGAGCCCAATAGTCAGGAAATATCTGGTTATTCCCCCTTTTTCCAGTGTACAGTCACTTGAGGAAATGGGTTGTGGGTCCCTTTGGGGAAGGACTGAGAGAACTACTACAGTATATACTTGCCACAGTGTTGCAAGTTTCTTCTTCCTTCAGCAAATGGATATTCCAGATCTGAACATTGGCTCAGATCTCAAAACTTAACAAGGGATTCTGACTTTTTTTCTTTTTCTTTATTGAAGTATAATTGATTTACAATGTTGTACGAATTTCTGCTGTACAGCAAAGTGACTCAGTTACACATATACATACATTGTTTTTTTGTATTATTTTCCATAATGGTTTATCCTAGAGAATTGGATATAGTTCTCTGTGCTACAAAGATATAGTAGAACCACAGTGTAGGATCTTATTGTTTATTCATTCTAAACATAATAGTTTTCACCTACTAACCCCAAACTCCCAGTCCATCCCTCTCCCGCCCCTTCCCCTTGGCAACCACAAGTCTGTTCTCTATATCCATGAGTCTGTTTCTGTTTTGTAGATAGGTTCATTTGTGCCATATTTTAGATTCTACATATAAGTGATATCATATGGTATTTGTCTTTCTCTTTCTGACTTACTTCACTTACTATGATAATCTCTATTTGCATCCATGTTGCTGCAAATAACATTATTTCATTCTTTTTTTATGGCTGAGTGGTATTCCATTGTATATATGTACCACATCTTCTTTATTCATTCTTCTGTTGATGGACATTTAGGTTGTTTCCATGTCTTAACTATTGTGGGGATCCTGACTTTTTATTGGGGTGATAACACTAAGCCCCCTGCTCCACCATTCTTGCTTATTGTTTTTTTTTGTTTGTTTTTTAATTACAAATGCTAAATAGCACCCTTTATCCCTAAAAACTCCTTGCTCTATTTATAATCTCCACAGTTCCCTGTGGGTCAAGGCCCCTTGACTGTCAACCTTGCTGGTCATTAAAATAATTGCAGCCTTCTGAATTCTGGTGGTTAAGAACTACCACCTGTCCTCTATTGTTTGGAGGACATGTCAGCCTCATGGATGTTAACACGCCCAACTATGTGGCTTGCCTCCCTTACTTATAGAGGAGGCCACCACCAATATTCTTAGCAATGCTAGTGGCCCTCTCTGGAAGAGTCAGATCACTATGTAATTGTGACCCTGATTGAAGGAGAGAACAAGGCCAGTTTGGGTGGAAGTGTCTTAGACTGCTCTGCCATCTAAGAAATGTTCATCAAGGCCATTGGAAAAATGTTGAGCCAAAGCTCGACAACAGAGGAATTCCTTGTCTCCCAGGAATAAGTCTGCCTCCACATTTTCACCATGCATGGTCACTGGCTGGGAGTAACCCAAGGAAGCATAGCCTTGGTGCAAATGCAGTGATGAACTTCAGAGCACAGCAACTGGGACTCTGGATCAATCTTTTTCCCTATAGTCAAAGATATGTGAGGTGCATTCCCATGGCCGCCATATAACCTAAGTGTTTATCAGCAATAACATATCTAAATAAACGGTGATATGTTGATTCAGTGGAATACTACATAAGTTACTGCTACACACAACACCATGGATGGATCTCAGAAACAGAATGTGGAATAAAATGGCCTAAGGACAAAAAAACACTTACTCCATGATTTCATTTATATGTTCAAAAGCGGACAAAACAGATCCATAATGTTAGAAACCAGCATTAGTGGCTACTTCTGAAGGGAAGGGTAGAGTAGTGACAGGGATTGAATACATGGGGGTCTTTTGAGTTCCTAACACTTTACTATTTCTTAATCTATGAAATAATTAAATAGATATGTTCATTTTGTGATATTTACTAAGCCGTACACCCAGGATATGAGCTCTTTTTTATGTTATACTCCCACAAAAAATTTATTTATATAAGCAAATATATATATACATACATATCACAAACCTCTCATTTTTAGCTTTTATAACATTTTTCAGTGATTATCCTCATACATAGATCCATGTGAACTTTTGTGAATGTATCTGCAGATAAATTTCTAAAAGTAGATTGGCTGACAATGTGAAGTTTTAAACTCCAATATTAAGTTGTCCTCCAAAAATGCTATACCAGTATCTATCTACTCCTAACCACATCCTGACTAATATTGAATATTATCAACCATTTTAACTTTTTGCTAACCTTTGAGGCAAAATGGGGTCTTTTCAAAGTATAAAGTATACTTTGATGATCACTAGTGATAATAAGCATATTTTCTTGTGTCCACTGGAAATTCATACTTCTTCATCTGTGAACAGCCTGCTCATTCTCTGTGTGCATTTTCATATGGCGTTGTCTTTTTCTCCCGTGAACAGTAGGAGTCCTTTCCCTGTTAGGAATGTTTACCTTTTGCCTCATTTGTCTCCTAAGACCCTGATTCATAATAAGACATATTTTATATCCTAACAAGGAGGAATACTATCTCTTGCGGCAATGTCAGGAGGGCATGTGTCTGAATCTTCTAAAAGTAGTATCTGATTATTAAGGAAAAGTAAAAGGTAACAGTGGCTTAGGAATAAATCATAGCCTTATTTTATACCATTTGGGAGTACAACCTTTTCTTCTTCCAAGAGTCCTTTACCATCTTGATTCTTGCAGTTGTATTCAAATGATTTTTCGTAGAAGCTTTAGAAGGCAGGGATGTGCATTAGATTTTCACGATTACTGCTTAACTTATCTTTGTCTATTGCTTAGGAGGCTAGTAATAGAAAATAAAAGTTTATTATTTGCGCTTCCCATCTTTTGGTTATTCTTACACCATTTTCCCAAAATTTCTCACTCATTCTTTATTTTCTTACAATCACTTCTCCATAACTGTTAGCTTTATATTCATACATTTATGGCTGTGGAGCACAAAAGTCTGTTGGAGTGCTGAAGCTCAAGAATTTCCTTTAATTTAATGAGACTGTATGATCCTACTTGGCAGAGCTAAGAGGAAAATGAAGATATATGTATCATGTTTCCTTACCCATATTATTCTTCACGGATTCAGTGTTTAGCAAATTTCCCTTAGGTAATGGCCCTTTTATGTTCAAAATGCTCAAAAAACTGGAATGCACCTTTCAAGATCTAATTTTCTATTTTGTATCCTGTTCCCTCCAATACTGAGAATCTGAAACACAAAGGTTCTGACCTACTTTTCTATTTTTCTTGATTTTTTAAAATAAATATTATGGATAAAATAACCATCAGGCTTTCAATAGAAATACTTATCATTGTTAACCATAATTCCCCAGTTCTAAGATACACTTTATTTCACATTTTAACATCTCTGAAATTTGAGGTTGTCCTACAACTGATAGCACATCATAGTTTAAATGATAGTTTTTATTTATTTTGGTTTTAATGTTACATAAAATAACAGTGCACGTTGCAATTGATAGTGTCTTAAATGTGATGAGATTCAGTAATAGCATTTTTTATAAAATCCTTGAACTTTTGTTCAAGTTCAGCCTTTCTGTCTAACTTTTGCTCTCGTGATTTGATTTTTGGCATTAAAACAAAAAAATTAGTCTGTCTAGCAATCAAGTCAAAGGAGCTTAGCTGTTGAAATTTTTTTGTGGGGTTGTTAAATGCCTTCCTGAAATGTGTGAACAATTATAGAGATGAGATTGTTGGAGCCAGTTATTCGTTTGCAACTTGGGAAAGTATTATTAAAGTAATGATAATATTTTTCTCTTTAATACTTAGAGGTCTTTAATCCAAATAATCCCTTGAATATTTTACAGACTCTACAGATTAGAACTATATCTGCTCCTAATGAAATCCATTTACCTTCAGTGACTATTTATAACAACCAAAGGCAACACTATATAGTAAGAATAAGTATGCAATAAGGGTTAATTCTGACCAAAGCAATAAGAAAAACTGGGAAGAAAGTATATGTTTGTTATTGGAACTTAACCAGGATACCACGGCAGATTTTAAATCTTAACTATTATCTCTAGGTTTTTGCTAAACTAAACTCTCTGACTTGAATATTCTATTTTTTTCTCCTTTTATCTCACCTCTTTCACTTGTTAGTTACTGCTATTTGTCTCGGGTTGACTCTCATTTCTTTTGGGTAACCTCCCCAATTTCTCCAAATAGGTCTAGTGCCCCAATTGAACACTCTCTGGCACCCTGCACTTACTCTTCAGCAAACAGTATTGTAATTGTGTGTATTGGTCTATATTCTCCACTAGACCAAGAGCTTTGCAAAGACAGGGAAGACGACGCACCATTGTATATCATTTGTCTAGCGCAGTCCTGGCCCACATAGATGCTAAATAAATAGTTACTGAATGAGTGCATAAATGTATGACTAGCCATCTGGTCTGGAATTCCTTTCCAAAAACAAAGAAAGAAAAGAAAAACCCACAACTAACTCTTTTTGACAATCTCAGATTCTTGAAGCTATATCCACATAGGTCAAGCCAAGGAAAGCAGATCAAGTCAGTTTGTCTCAACCTGGCCACAGTAACCTTATAGAGTCTTGTAAAGGTAGGCACTACCTAGGGACAGAAGGTAGCTGACCACACCAAGTCACTGTCAACCTCTTTCAAACCTTGAGCAAATATTTGTTTTATTATGACACTCGCAAATAAATAACTACCTTGGGCAAGTGTCAAATGTACTGTTTTCCTCCTACTGATTCTACTACAAAGCTCATTCCAAGGAGAGCCCCTCAAAAACAAGTTTCTATTGCCTAAGCCCCTGCCTGATACAATAATTGAGAGCATGTGAGTATAACAAATATAAAAGAAGGATCCAAGCCAATTGGTTGGCACTTTACAGATACATGGCTTGTAAGAAAGTTCCTCCTACAATCACAATGAACTCCTAGTACAGCAGAGGCAAAATGCCATAAGCTGAACATCATAGAAATATAGAACAAGGTCCTTGACAAAACAATGGAGAGAAACCAGCAAGTGTCACCACACCCAAGAATCATAACATTAAAATAATCCAAACACACCCGAGAGCTGTTTAATTTGTTGTTTTGTTTTTAGTATTTTCTCTCACTTTAAAGGAGTCTTTTTTTTCTTTTTGATGTTTTATTTTTTTTCAGCTTTATTGAGGTATAATTGACAAATAAATTTTTAAGGTATTTAAAGTTTACATTGTAGTGATTTCATACATGTATACATTGTGAAAAAGATTCCCACCATCTAACTAATTAACACATACATCATCTTATTTATTTAGCTAGTTAGTTCTTTTTGGTGAGAACATTTATTTTCCACTTTTTTAGCAAATTTCAGTTGTATAATACAGTGTTATCAACGATAGTCACCATGTTTTGCATTAGATGCTCAGACCTTATTCATCATATAGCTGAAAGTTTGTGCCCTTATACCAATCTCTTCCTATTTCCCCCAACCCCCAGTCCCGGGCAACCACTTTCCTTTTCTGTTTCTATAAGTTTGACTTTTGTTTTTAGATTTCACATATAAGTAATACCATGCAGTATTTGCCTGTCTCTTTCTGGCTTATTTCACTTAGCATAATGCCCTCAGGGCCTATCCATGTTATTGCAAACGGCAGGATTTTCTTCTTCATGACTGAATAATATTATATATATTATATTAATAATATTATATGTATTATATTAATAATATTATATAGAACATCTTCTTTATCCATCCATCCATTGATCGACTCTTAGGTTGTTTCCATATCTTCGCTATCATGAATAAAGTTTAAAGGATTCTCGATTTCAGTAGTTACCCAAGTCAGTAGATACATACTGTTAAACTAGAAAAAATGAAAGTAAATATTTTTAATATTAAAAACTTCAACACATTAACTTGTCTTTTGTTGTGATAATTGTTCCCAAACCAAAATTGCCCACATGTGGCAAAACAAAATTATGACAATGACGTCACAGAATATCTGAATCTAGTGTCTTTGGTTACCTTAGGTTACAAAGTATGTGACCTTGTACAGTATTTTTCATTTCTAAACCCATTGAGCCATACAATTAATTAATGTGCAATCCTGGAAATAAGTGTAATAAAGGATCCATGCAAATCCACTTTTTAGACACTGTTTTGGTGCTTTCCCCATGAGACTTTCTCAATCAGCATAATGATGACTAATTGGCTGACTGTCACAGAATAATTAAATTCTTGCCAAACATTCAGTACAAGAATATGCTTATGCAAATCTTTATTCTTGTTGTATGCTCGGTAGTTTTAACTTAAAATTTTAAAATGTGCGTACGTGTGTCCAAGATTGGGGTGGGTTCCATGCTGTATTCCAAACAGAATGCATAAAACTTGATACAACACTTTTTAACAGACATCATTTGTCTCTTCCCTTGGCATCTTGGTTGAATTTGTCCATACGGGCTGGATTTTTTTCCCAAGGACCAAGTAACAAGCTGATGTAATGTTCATTTTCAATTCAAACTTGGCATTGGTAAGATAGCAAAGTGAAAGCCAGTTTCTTCCAAAAGCTAATAAAAACATGAGTTACGCCAAATACCCCTCAAATATACTAGGCAGCCCAAGAACACTGTCACTTAGTGTTATAAACAGGGCAGATTTTGCCCCTGCTCCTCAATAAGACCCTGTATATACATGAAGTGTATTCTGCATGAAACCCAGAAGGTCCCACCATACACAGTATAGCTCACCCAAGCCATGCCATCTAATGTTTGCTTTTCCTGGTCCATAAATGAAGACAGGGGACACTCTGAAGTTGAGTCTAAACCCTCATGGTACAGGAATGCGATTGTAAATCAATCCAGTCCTGTGTTGTTTCCTCCACCAAGTTACTGGTTATGCCCTGGGGTATTTTCATCTCATTTATTTTGTGTGACTCCCACCCCCAACTATGTTTAAATAAAAATTGCTAGATGGACATCTTGAAATAACACCTTTCTGAGGAGACAAGACTTAGAACTACGAGATTTTAAGAATCAGGGAAAATGGACTTTGGGGGGATGGGGATGGAGGGTCGAGGACTCCAAAACCAATTGCCTGGTACCTGCACAACCAGAGATTTAGAAATAATGTTTTAGATCTCAAAAGTCGTGAAAGTAAAATAATTGGCAATCACACCACTGAATCCATTTTAGTTTTAACAATATTGAACAAGCTCTAGATGCTCAGGAGAGTGTGTGCTCTATCCAAAGATGTGTTGAGCTAACTTTGCAAACGTGGTTGTAGAGTTTAATTTTTGAAGCAAATTATAGTCATGGGTTTGGATATTGATTATAATTATCAAGACTATACCTATATATACAATTAGTAAGTAGCTGCCTACTTTTTTTCTTCCCCTTACAACAGCCCAAGTGTTTCCCAAGCTAAGAGGGAGTACTACTTACCCCACACTCTGGCTTGAACTAGCATTCCTGATCAGTTAGAATACAAAGCCAGGCCCATGATCTAAAATGCACCTTGGCCAGTGTGGGCTATCAGAGACAGCAGAAAAAGGACCTTTTATAAACTTCCAACTGTTGGCATAATTTCAAAAGTGCTTACCAGATTAGTAAATTCAAATGTGGGAGCCCCAGGTCATCTAGTACATTTAAGAGGCTTCAGGAAGTTAAGAGGAGCAGGAGAGAGTCCCGCATCCTGCAGACCAGAAAAACATAATTACATCAGAATTCCAATGTTTACCATTTAGGCAAAGCACCTGAATCGAGGGGGTTATGAAAAGACGGTCAGTTCTGTCAAGTATATTCCCTGTCACCGTTATTCATTCCAAATCAGCACGATGAGGAAAGCATGTGGTGTCAATCTCTCATTTTATTAATTGTGAACCCAAGACAAAACAGTTATGTGACAGTCGTCCAAGGTTGCAGGGTACTGAGAAGGAGAGCAGTAAGTAGCCCTCAGGACTCCTAGACACTAGTTGATGATTTTGCACTCCATCCTTCCTCACACTGTTACCAGGAGCCAGTTGTGAATACAGAGTCAAAGCCATGTGGGCAGGTAATGAATATGACAGGATGGTGAGGTTTCATATCTCCACCACCACAGACAGGAAAATCACTGTTGATCAATTCCTAGACTGCTATGCTTGTTTCTTGGTGTGTTTGTTTTACTTTGTTTATATACATCTTTTTGCAATCTGTGAAGCTTTTATAAACTTTTCTCTTCCATATTCTTCTGTTTTTCTTCCATTCTTGCACCAGGGGATTTAATATGACTTGTCATAAAAGTCATCTACACAGAGAAGGGAACTTAGAAAATGATCTGGGTATTCTTCTCACAGGGAGTCCCACCTACTTCCATGGAATATTTTTCCTAATCTGGAGATATGGTGTTTAGTGTTTTCCAACAGAAATAGGAAAGCCAAGAAGAGTGCTCAGTGCAATACAAGTCACAACTAAAGTTGGAAGGGGAAAAAAATCCACAATATCACTGTAAAATGTGGGGGCAGACGTGAGACTAGAATCCTGAATCTATTTTTGTTTTTAAGTCAAGGTCTTGACAGTTCACTTAATCAAAATAAAGAATTAATGAAAGAGGAAGTAACATTAAAGGCAAGAACTAACAAAACCAGAAATTGAAAAGTTGGCCTGTTAGAACAAGAAATATCAAAATTGGAGGAATTTTAAATTCACATCTCCAAATTAAATTCCATGATATATTTGAAGGATTTACCAAAGTAACAAACACGAGATGTTCAGAAGAGTTCATCTGTATCACCACCATATGAGTACAGAAGGTGTTATGTCACAACCTTTTTATGGTGCTATTATTCTCTCTGAAAAGCAAACGTAATGGGTGCTTAAGTTCTCACATTTAATTCAGATTTCTGTACATGGAATTTCCCTGGCAAAGCAAGATAAGTAAACACCATAAACAAGCCACTGAGAGGGTCACAGATACCGCTTTAAATTAGCCTAAGTTCCTTCTGGCTTGTCTTTCCTATTATCTCAGGAAAAATGTTGCAACTGAAAGGAAGATTTTAAACAACTGTCACATTCTGCATCCATTAAAATATATGTTTCTGTCTTCAACTTAATACTATTGCTAAATCACATCTTTTTTCACAAATATGGAAAATGGCGAGTGTTGTCTTACTTAACAGTTTATTAGACAATATTTGAAGTTGATAGATAACTTTAAAAGTGAAACAAGAACAAACCCATAATTTTTATTTAAAGTGGACATATTGGAACACAGTGAGGCATAATTAAAATAATGAATAAGAACAGACTGTAAAGAACACAAACATCAAAATTTAATTGCTGGACAATAAAATACCCATAAAGTTTAAGTGGCACAGAGTCTTAGAATCAATTGGATGCTGAATGCAAAAATGCTAGTATATCAGCCTTCCAACAAAAATAAGAAAACCACCCCATTCTTTTAATTATTGTTTAGAAATAAGATTCCTAGTGAGTCAAATTCAGGATGATAGCCTTCCCAAATATTAGGCAGAAATTAAACTGACCTGACCCCAGAGCTTTGACTTACATGAAGAACTGTAGTATTTTCTAGCTTCACAACAAACTCTCCTAGTTAACATTATCCTAAAGTGGTTGGGCACATTCTTGACTTCTCTAAATATGCCTTATACCTGGAGAAATGTGCAAGAGGACCCTAAAATGGTAATGATAAAACAGCATCTTTCCTAGAGTACAAACACTGTGCCAGTCACATCCCTTACATACTACCTCATTTAATCTTTATAATACCTTGTAAGATGGGTATAACTTGCCCCTACTTTCCTAGTAGAAAAAAAAAAAGTAGAGATGAATGTTTTCCCCAAAAGCACAGAGCGAGGAGGTAGCGGAAATAGTAAAACACTGACTCAGGGGCTTCCAGGGGCTTCCCTGGTGGCGCAGTGGTTGAGAATCCGCCTGCCAATGCAGGGAACACGGGCTCGAGCCCTGGTCTAGGAAGATCCCACATGCCGCAGAGCAACTAGGCCCGTGAGCCACAATTACTGAGCCTGCGCGTCTGGAGCCTGTGCTCCGCAACTGGAGAGGCCGCGATAGTGAGAGGCCCGCGCACCGCGATGAAGAGTGGCCCCCGTTTGCCGCAACTAGAGGAAGCCCTCGCACAGAAACAAAGACCCAACACAGCCAAAAATAAAAATAAATAAATAAATAAAAATTAAAAAAGAAAAAACAACTCTCAAGTTCTACACTAAACTTACAAAATGAGAAAAAAAAAACCCACTGACTCAGGTTTAGGTCTGTCTGATTCCAAAGCTTTGGTTCTTTCCATTATATTGTATTATCTATTAGGCAGAGTATTACCTATTAAGAAGAAGGTGCTCATGTGCTGTAATCATCACTAGCCATCCCATCACTAATGGATTTCATCAATTTGGAGCACCATAATTTACCAAAGCACCACTGACAAATGCTGTGTATACAAAGAAGAAGGATTACAAGAGTTAGTAACTATCACATGAAAATTTGCTGATAGAATTGGAGTGGAGATGATGAAAGAGTGTTAGACCACAGAGTGATAGCTGTCATCAAATATTCAAAGGTTTCTTTATGACACCGAAGAGCTTGGCTAAAACCAATGGATGATGGTAGGGAGAAGGAGTTGTTTTTAAAGTTAATTTTTTCTACCTATCATGAAAATCAAGAAATGGAATTTGTTACTCTGAGACAGTAGAGAATTCCCCATCACAGAAAGTGTTAATAGACAGGTTGGACAACCTCTCAGAAGACAGGTTAGACTATAGGAAGGGTTCAAGTTCATGGAGTTAAGAACACAGACTCTGTGGTCAGTCAGCCCAAGTTCAATTCCTATCTTTGCTACTTATTAGCTGTATAAGCTTGGGCAAGTTGCTTAACCTTTCAGCTATCACATGAAAGTAACATTGATAATTAACCCACAAGAATTTGGGTGAGAATTAAATGAGATGACCATAGACTAGCGCGAACTCTTAATAAACGTTAATTATAACTGTTGTTGTGATTATAGTTAATGTGGCTAGATAAATGCTAACTCCATCCCAATCTCAAGTGCCCGTAAGTTTATGAACATTGAGAGTAAAGTCAAGTAGAGATTTGTATACCAAAGAGATTCTATCAATATAAAAATAACACAATTTTTAAAATATTTCTATAACAAAGAGAAAGTGGGGTTATAGTAGGTGAAACACTTCAATATGGAAAAAATGTTAAATTAAAGAATAATAGTGATATCTTTTGCAAGAATTGATTCCTACAAAAATGCATAGCCATCAATATCTTTCAGGTAAACTGAAAACAAAATGATATTTCATCAATTTTCAACTCTATTAAAATATATTTAAAATATAGAACCTATTTTTAATCTTTTATGATTTCTGAGTATGCAGGAATATTTAGGGACAATGACTTAAACCTAAGGAAAGAACCTTCTGTCAGAGGCTGCTGGATGTCTCCCATTGTCATTCCTCCTCTTTCTTTTATGAGACTAAAGACCTGATTTTTATCTGGCATATTGCCATCAAGAATGTGGGAAGTAGTTTCTAAAGAAAGTCCCCAGTAACTCCTCCCCTCCGTGTATATGCAGGTCCCTCCTCCCATTAAAGCTGGAGCCTATTTCCCCTCCCCTTGAATCTGGGCTGAACTTGTGACTTGTTGTGATCAAAATACTGTGTATGGCAGAAAGGACCCTATGCAGTTCTAGGCCTAGTCCTTAAGGGTTCTGGCAGCTACTCCTTTCATTCTCTTGGAATCCAGCTGCCAGGCTATAAGAAAACTATTCTTCAAGAGAGAGAGGCCTCATGGAGAGACCCTAAAAGATGAATACCAGGTGGAGACAGAGGCTTCATGGATGAGAACTAAGGCACTGATTAACAGCACCAATGCCCAGATATGTGAGAGTCCTTTTGTACCTTCTAGCCCAGCCCAACTGTCCTCTGAAAGCAGCTGCACAATTAACCAAGTCAGTACCATACGGAGCCAAAAAATGCCCAGTTGATTCATAAAATCATAAGCAAATAAATAACTCTTATTTTAGCACATTATGTTTGGAGTTATTTGTTATACAGCAATAGATAAGCGAAACAGAGAATAAAGACTTCTTTTTGTAGCCTTCTATGCAGCTAGGTGTAAGCATATGACAAAGTCTGGCTAAAGGGATACAAGTAGAAATAAAGTGCTCATCTTCTGGGGCTATCCTTCCCTTCCCACTGACTGGAATGTATGTGTTAGGGTAAGTTATCTTGGACCATGCTGACAAGAGCATCTCCCTTAGACAAAGCAGAGAAAAATGGCCCAGCTGCCATGTGATCTCTGGACTGTTCAAAAGCATTTTCTCTTAATTCAGCTACCATTATTTCTGTTCTCTGCTATAACAGCCAAACTTATATAATAACTAATGTGAATTTTGTCCCAAAAGTAAGATACTTCTACTAAGGTGGATACTCAACACTGTATTAGAAGTCAAGTGGAGGACGGAAATGACACAAACAATGCAAGCTGGAATGCAACTCTCCATGGCGAAACATCTGGCAAATTCGTCACTTGTGATACCATGATAGATTTACCATATGTTAACTAACTATAATTTTAAGGGGAATCATTAGGAAATTTTCAAATTTTGTTGTGTATTGGCTCCATCTTGCCACTTTCAGCAAAGCCTTACGAAAGAGAAAAACTTAGGCTAGGTCTGGCCAGTCTGTAGACAGATATTGCAGAGAACACAGAACTGCAAAGAGTGACTCATTCTGCCGTGGCCTAAATAAGCAATCAAAATTGACTGAGAGTTCAGTAATTCGAAATTTCACAGGATTAAAAAAAAAGTCTAGCTACTTCTACACACAAATGTCAGAAGATATAAGAAAGAGCACTAAAGAAGCAGCCTTGTAAGGAGTCATGGCTGGGATGTGAAGTTTTTCTTAAGTACCTCCTGCTAGAGGTTCTCCATCACATGATAGGAACCAGCCCAGAGATCAAAATGAGACTAAAAATGTTGCCTTCAAACCCAGCGTATTTTTTTTTCTGATGACCTCAAAGTAGCCACTGTTAAGTGGGAAAAGAGGAGGGCCAGGCTGAGCACAGAGGCAAATAAATAAAAGATCAGTGATTTCACGCTTAAACCTAATATCTAGAAACTCTAATTGGCTGCACATGGTATGGACCAGAAGCAAAAGTCTGAAGTTGGTTTAGTTTTGATGGAAATTGCAGTGCTGAAAACCACACCCGGACCTACAATCTGCCTGAGCAGAATGTGAGCTGTGAGAGATGGGCAGGCCTGAATACAGCATCTTCCCCATATCCACTTCAGACATGGCCAGGGAATGAGAATAAGCAATGAAGAACTTCCCGGGGGATAAAGTCAGGGACCAGGAGGGACAATTATTTGCCCATCGTAAAATAATGAGCTAAATTAACCTAAGATATGGGTTAATTCTTTCCATTAGTATATTATTCTATAAAGGGCCCAGCTGTAGAGACACTTCAAGGCTGGATTTAAAGCTTGCTTTCAAGCCAACTTCTGTCTCATGTTGATAAGCAATTGTAGCAGCCACTAGGGATACCTTTACCACATCCACCCAGTTCCCAAGCTTCTGGTACACCCTCAGAAATTTTTATTGCAAGCACCCATTTCCCTCTGTCTAAGGGACTTCTTTGGTGTGTATGGCTAACATTGCAGGGCAGGCCAAAGGTGTTGGAACATTGGCACCTCCAGGTGCAGCCCCAGCCCGTGACAGGTGGGAGAGGAGACTACCAAGTTCCTCAATGTTTACAAGGTACTCTGTACACTGTCTTCCAGAGATATGCAGTGAAAGTGAGCCCCAGCTGTGCATAGCAGTAATCTGCTTATTAACATGCACTGTACTGGTCTCGTTTCCTCATTCTCCTACCAGAGCCTTCTGTAATCTTTTAGAAAAATGATATGCATTAAATTCCTTTTCTCAGGGTCTGTTTCTGGAGGGACCCTACCTAATACCCCAACATTTAAAAACCCTTTACAGTTGACAAACCAGTTTTGCATACATTTCTAATTGAACCCTTTAGTGGAAGAATCGGAGGACATCATTTCAAAGATGGGAACCAGAGAATTTAAGTGACTTAGTTACAACCCTTCCCACTAATTTTTCTGGCAAACGCAAAGATTGTCTACTCAGACCAACATGTTACTTTTTTGCAAATTGCTTTTATTGGATTCTCTAATTCTTTCATCTCTGTGGAAGATGTGTTTTGTAACAGTAAAAATAATAGAAAAGGAAAAAGTAGGCCTCCAAAAAGGAGGCTTTTATTTCTAACAAATTATTCTAGAATAACCATCCCACTCTTCACATCCTAAAATCCAAGCACATGCAATTGCAGAAACTTTAAAGGAGAAAAACAAAGACAGTAGAAAACCACACTAGCATTAGCTGTCTAGCCCTCTGGCAGTTACCTGTCTTTTTTAATCATTTAATATAGAGCTGGATTTATTGAAAAGATCTATATAACTTTTATTCAACTTATGAACTTATGCTCTATGTTTTTAAAAATTTTCCTCTTTTGTAAACAAATAAAACCCATACAAGGATACTCATCTCACACACACACACACACACCCACACACGTTATTGTTAATTTTACAACGAACTAACATTTGGCAAATATAATTTCTGATTCCTGAGATTGTGTTAAGGACCACCCACATTCATATCAATACAGTAACCGCCCTTTCTTACTGGAAAAGAAGAAAGAAAATTTTACAATGCCCCCCACCCTGGTGGTGCTGTCTGCCAAGGAAATTTTCCAATCATAGACTCATCCTTGTTGAGCCTCAAGAAATTCTTATTGAAGTTAATTAACTCAAAATAGTGACTCAATTTCAATCCTTAGAATCCAACTTAAGAACATGATAGAAGCCCTAGTTATTGAATGTAAAGGTAAAGGAGATTTCACTATATCTCTTGGGAATTCAAATATTTTTATTAACATTTGGAAAATATAATTTCTTATTATTAACTGTGTTCCATCTGTCTTTTCTCCCTAAATATAAGATTTAGGAGGTCTTAAACTTGTTTACCTTCTGAACCCAATTTAAGGTTGATCAATTTAATACGGCTTTTATTTAGGATGAGGCATTTCTCAAAATATGTTCTAAGAGTGTGTTCACATAAGAATCACCTTGAAAAAACTTTTAGTGAATAAGCTTAGATTAGAAAATATGCAAGATTTACAATTTAGTATTTATAAGGCTCTACAAAGTAAAAATCTACCATCAAAACAAAAGCCACCTTTGACTCTATATTTTCCAAAACTATCTTAGTGTAAAGCCATATTCCCTTTTTAAGAATCACATATTAGCGTTCCATAGTATCAGTGTTCTATGCAGTGTGTACAGTGACTTGAGAAAAGATAGCAATAGGAGATAAAAGAAGAAATTAGAGAAAAAAGGGAGGAAGGAAGGAAGGATGGGAGGGAGGGAGGGAGGAAGGAAAAGAAAGAGAGAGACAAAAAAAAAAAAAAAAATGAAGATAAGGGAAGGGGAAGGAGCCATAGCAGGCAAGGTGTTATAGGCCATAAAGAAAATTAGGGGCTTCTAAATAAACTGAGAAACCATTGTGAGTTTTAAGCAGGGAATTACATCCATTCTATCATTTAAGAAGTGAATTCTGGCTGCTGTGAGGGAAAGGCTGGGACTGTGGTAAGAGTCCAGGGCTGGCAGCAAGTTGGGACATGACATAAACTGTTGAGAACAGAGATGATAGTGGCACTGAAGGTGGAGAGAGTGAGCAAATTTAAGATACATTTTTAAACATTTGTATTCAAAGTTATGATACTATTTTAGTAGTGCTGCACTTCTTTGTTATTGTTAGTACACGCAAAGTACTTAAAACAGTGCTTGGCATATAAAAAATATCGATTCATGTGAGCTCTTTAGTATTAATATTGGGTAAGTCTTAAACTGGATGTGAATTCTGCTTGGATGCCTTTCCTTAACCACTGCCCCCTTTCTTCTCCAAGCTGAGATATTTCCCCTATACTCTTAGCATACATGCTTCCCCATATTCTTAACATATACTATATCTTAGTTCATTTTCTATCTGCATTCCCCACTGTAATATAAATTCTTTCCATAGTAGGTCATCTTCATTTCTATATTTCTTGTGCTTAACACTTTGTAACTATTTATTAAATATAGATCAAAAAATCCACGGGATACAGAACATTATATCAACTAACAGCGCTATCCATTCAGTAGACACTCAAGTACATTTGAATGACCAGAATGAATAGATTCATGAAAGAATAAAGGCAGAAAAAGTTAAGAGTTTTGAATCTGAAGCCAACCTCAGAGCAGTACCCAAGCAGTGAGTATGAAAGTCCTGGACTAGATTTCAGGAAAACTAGATTCTAATCCCTGATCCGCTGCTTATAGGCCATTTGATCTTGATCAAATCAACTTAAATTCTTATCTTTAATTTCCCTTATCTGCTGAAGAGACATATATATCAATACTTCTCCTTCCTGCATATAAGACAGATATTATAACTAAATAGGATGATATCGGTGAGACCACTTTAGCAACTATAAGCTACACTACAGATTCCAACTATTATTATTTCTTGCAGACAGTTGAGAAATACAGGTTAACCTGAGTTCCTATTTTTCAATTTCTTTAGCCAGAGTGAGCATTTGGAAATCATGCTCATATTATTTGCTTAGTGTTGGCCTCCACCACTGTCCAAGTTCCATGCTCTGTGATAGTCATAATAAAACAGTATTTCCTGAACATATACTCTAGCAAACTCTTCCACACACTTTACCGGCATTAACTAATCTAATTTCACAATAACACTTTACAGTGGGTCTACAACGATCTCTGCTTTAGAGGTAAAGAGAATGAGGCACAGAAAGTTTAAGTAACTTGCCCAGAAAAAACAAATAGCAAGTGACAGGTATGAACTTTAAACTCATGTAGTCTGGTTTCAGGGTCTGCACCTTAAATGCTACAGTCTCCTGCCTCTCATAGTAGAGGACCCACCAACATGGGGCACGGTGAGGCATGGTACGATCTCTGTGTAAGCCTCTGATTTGCAAATTCCAGCTGCAAACATTATGCAGTGTATTCAGTGCCATTTCATAAGGCATCCAGAGGAGTTCAGCCAATTTCCGTCACATGCTTGCCACACACCCAAATGGGCTTATATCTGTGGTTATAATTTCCACTTTAATTTAACCAAAGGCATTCTGAATTTTCAGAAGCAAAGGAGATTAATTTCATCCTTTTAATTTTCTCTAACATCCAGCCATTATTCCGTTTGGTTAGCAATGTACAGATGTGAAGGGAAATTAGCATGGTCTGGAATAAAGCAAATCCTATGAGCACCCATTGACCTAATACCATTTGGGAGGAAGGGCTTGTGTTGTAATTGGAAACTAAGAACAGCTTTATACAAATGGTAGGAAGGACTATTTCTCCACAGAACTGTCACTGGGACTGAACTGCCCACCATTATTCCTCAAAATCTACCTTGAGGAAAGGTCTTATACCGAATTGAGGCATTACTCATTTCAACATTTATCAAGTGCCTACTACTATATATCTAGCTGCAATTCTATTTATTCCTTCAGCACAATGATTAAAGTCATTATACATGCACCAGGCATTGTGTTAGAAAATGGGTATATAGCATTGAACAATACAGCAGGGAAAATATACACTAAACAAGTAATTACATAAGTAATTATACCTGGGAAAAGTGTTATGCAATGAAAGTATATGACAGGAGGAATCTAACCTAGCCATTGGGCCAAGGAAAGTTTCCAGAGGAGGTAAAGTATGTTCATATTTTAATTTTCTAATGGATTTATATATTAACAATATACAATAGACAAGGATAAATTTGTATCAGGATGAGAAAAGAGGGAAATGTCAGGAAGAGGGATTTCTACTGAGCCGTAGAGAGGCATAGTGTTGGAATAACTAGGCAGGTCAGCAGCAGCACCAAAATATGGGGCAGTTTGGATCAGAAAGTGAGGCATAATTTGCCCACATCTGGAGGAGTAGCCCAGCACTAGCAACTGCCTGACCCACCTCAAACTACTTGTCAGATATTATTGGTAATTTGAAGTATGACTCAAAGAGTTCCCTGATGATCAGGTAAAGTTGGCAAATCTATTAAGTGAAGAAAACCTGATTGAAGGCACTAAACACAGAGACATACTGGATCATCTTCCGGGTTGTTGTATGGATTCCAAAAGAAGACTCCAAGGTATCCTTTAAAACACAGGCAAGCATCCATTAGTCAAAACTTAATAATGATCTCTAGGCCAAGGACTATGAAATTTAGGTAGTCTAGGGGCTCTCAGTGCAAAAAGTTTCTACCACACTACCCTAATATAAACACCATACTAAATTGTATAATGGCTTTTATGTGCTTTAAAGTGTTAAAATATCTAAATTAAGGAAATCATAACCTTTCTTTTTCGGTCTACTGAAGTATCATGGTACCAAAACTATCCCTAAGAGCAATCACATCACATTGCATGATCCCCACGTTGCCTCACATTTTACATAAACAAAATCAGTTTACAATAAAAATCTTGGAGAAGCTCGCAACAGAAGTGAGATCACAAAAAGACTAATAAAGGACTTTTACCTTTTCTGAGGGTAAATTATGAGTCTTGAAAATATAATGGAACTTGATGTATCCATCTTCATCATCTTCATTAACCATCCCTGATCTCCACTGGTTGTCTTCTCTGTCATTTTAGCTCATTCCCTTATCCTTAACCCTAGAGCAACCACAGGATTTTCTAGAGCTCAGATCTGCATATTCTAGAGAGAGTAATGCAAATAAATCAGTTTAAGTTAACAAATCACTACTTAAATTGACATAATCGGAATTTCTCATTATGAACATGGAGAATTTGGCAACACAAGTGACATGGAATACTGTTGGCTACAAACTATTCCTTGAGGGAAATAAAGATTTCTAACTTTAAAAACTATGTGGATGTGTACTGCATAATTTTTTATTTACCATTGCCAAGAAAATATACAGTGCTCATACAAAAATATATACAAATATACAAGTTCTGAAAAAATTATTCAGCCCCAAAAGTAAATGGACATATCTGTCCAGAAATGAAAGGATCTATCTGTCTTGTTCCTAGAGCTCAGCTCAAGTCCTTAAGCATAGCATACATAAAATACTTGAGGAATAAATAACTGTCTTCTAAATAATTATCCTAGTCAATTCAGGCTGCAGAATTGACAGAATAACATAAAACAGGTGCTTTATAAACATCAGAAATTAATTTCTCACAGTTCTGGAGTCTGGGAAATCCAAGATTAAGGTGGCAAGAGAGTCAGTGTCTGTTAAGAGCCCATTTCCTAGTTCACAGATGGCCATCTTCTCAATTTGTCTTTGGCAGAAGGGGAGAGAGAGCTCTCTGGGGTCTCTTTTATAAGAACACTAATCACATTCATGAGGGCTCCACCCTCATGACCTAATCACCTCCCAAACACCCACATCCTAATATCATCACATTGGAGGTTAGGATTTCAGCATATGAATTTTGAGGGGACGGAAACATTTAGTCCATAGCAGTAAGGTGGGACATGAGGAACGAATTCCCTGATTAACCCCTAATTAATCAGATACATTGGTTAAATAATAAAATGAGGAAATTTGAGCTAATGTACAAAGATGAGATCCTACATCTTGCCCCAATGCTACAATCTGATATGGAATTAAAACTAAATAATCAAATGAATGCTTTAAAATAGAGTTGACTCTTTGTTGTCCATGCTGTTGGAAGCAAACAAAAACTGGCAGGTAATAGGAAAGGAATAACACTTTCTTTTCCAAAAACTTTTTTGCATATGTAATTCTACCCACACAACCAACACTAACAAAAACAAAGTTTATGTGCTACTACTTTTTTAGGGTAAATTTTGTATATCCAGGCACTATAGACTCTCTAAAATTTGGTCTCTAAACTTCATGCTAGCCTCTCCGAAAGAAAGTCTCCATGATGCCATTTAGTCTGCTTCCTGATTTCTCAACACATCTTGAACTCTTCTTCCTCCATATGTTCACTTATGCCTCTATGCCTTGAGTGCTCTGCAATTCACTTTCCAAAATTCTGACCACTTTCAAGTCCTAGCTCAGATCACACACCCTCCATGATTCTATCCTGCCATGCTGGTTAGAACTGATACCTCTCTCCTTATCTAACGCAGTAATTCAGCACTTAGCAAACACCACTTTATATTGCTGGTTTTTTCTAATACGAGGAAAAGGAACATATTATATTTGGAATCAAAGAATTTTAGGTCCAGAAAGAATTTACAGATCAATTGGATCAATTCTCTCATTATTCAGATAGAGAGATGAAGCTACTGATCTAAATTAATTAATGAAAAAGTCAGAACTCAGTATTCCATCTTCAGTTCAATAAACTTTCCAATATACCATGCATTCTAAAAATTAAACACTTAAATTTTTAAGTACTAATTTTATTTAAAAATTTTTAAACTTTCTAATATGTCATACATGCATAACGGTATAATTAACCCAAAAGTCTCATTTAAAAAATTTTAAGTTGTCATAATTATATAATAGACTTAAATATTCAACTAAGTTTTGTTTAACCTGTTGATAAAACATGCTTTCACTTAACAAGTGAGAGCACTAAGAAGGGATGCGTCCAAGAGTGATGAGGAAGAGATCTCTTGGGATTGAAATTTTGCTGTAAATATTCTACAATCTAGATAATCCACAGAGAGGTTAGGAAAGTAATCTGTTCTTTTAGAAGCCCTATCTCCTTATCGTCTTCTTGAAAGCAGGCAATTTGGATTCATAGACAAGTGGCGCAGAGCACTCTGGTTTGGTTCTTGTGAGGAAGGTTTTCATCTGTTGGACTGGAATGCCCCACTATTTCTAGGAACTGTGTCTGGAACAAAACACTTCCTTGTGATGCATCTAAAATTAGGCATTCTTGTTAGACGAAGGGAAAATTTTGCAATGGTTTTTCCCATTCAGATGATGACTCCCCTGGCAGAGAAGGTTAAGATCCTGTGAGCGGGTTGAATTGTACACCAACTCCTGGTGCCAGAACACAGGGTCTCCTCGTAAAATTTATTGCTGGATATATTGTCTGGAGCAAAATGGTCCATAGATTGAGAGAGCCAAGATCTGTCTATTGAAGAATTTCCCTAGGTCTCCCTTTTTTTTTTTTTTTTTTTTTTGGCTTTTTGGGGGATTTCCATTTCCATTTGGAACCTAAGCAAAGTTCTTTCATCTCGTCTTTTTCCAAGGGAAGTTCTCTTCACTGCTGGCATCCTGAAGACATCCATCCTCAAGAATATCATGATCACCTTCTGCACTCATCTAACTCTTTTCAAGACTATCTAGGCCTCTCTTAATCTATACTTGCCTGAAGCTGATTTCTGCAACATTAACTCAAGCATCAGAGAATTGCTTGATTCTCATAAGAATTTTTGTCCATTGTTTCTCCGCTGTCTTTTAGGCCAACTTCTATCTTCTGTAAGTAACAATGTCCACTCAACAGTTTATATTGAAATTACAGACAAGACTTAATAAGCAGACAATGCCTCATACACAAAAACACTCCAGCTAAATCTGGCCAGGAGTTTTGTCCAGTTAAGTGACAGCTTACGAAATGTAGCCCAACAGACAAAGTTGCATTTAAAAAAAAAAAAAATCCAAAGACTCCAAAGAGTTACAAACTATGAAGACATCACACAAAGCTATGAAACTAGCAATATTATGGCTAGAGAAAGAATATTTTGAGTGGTAAAATAAGAAAATAATTCTAGTTATTTACTCTATCCGAGCATGTAGTTTTCTTGACAACTTTCAGACTCTACCACATCAAAAATACTATCCTAATTGCTTGTACATATTTCATTTTTGTTTCTGTTGATTTATTTATAACAGTGGCTACCTTTATGTCAGCATGGGTATATTCTGAATAAGATTTCAAATCTCACTAGGGCAGATGTGGCACTTAGACTCAATGGATTTTAAGATTCGTTCTAACCTCAAATACCATAGTTCAACTCAACATGCTTTACATGGCACCCAGCAGGGTGCCTTTTACATATTTAGGTCAGATAATAGGTGCTTTAAGGGAATGACAGATATTTAAATCCAAGCAAATTTTGAATCAAAAGTTCTCCGATTCCAACATTGACTGAAAATTCATAGGCTTAGAGCATAGTTATTTTATAAGTACTATTGAATTTTCACTGGTTACACTGACAATACCATAATGAGAAAATGCAATACTGTGATGTGTTGAAAACGTTGTGTGATACTCTTTTTATTATTTTCTATCCAACACATTCTGGAAAAGTGCACGTGACTTAAAATAGGCACGCCTCACCCATATGTGTTCCCTTCATGTTCTTACACTCCCCCTGTGAATTCCTTTCTGCCTAGAACCAGAATATGTCCCTCCCTGCCAAGAAATTTGTGAAGAAAAAATTTAAGAGGGCTTTCCAGTCCATATAGTAAGAAGTCATTTTCCAATTTTTATGTGTATAAATAGATTACTAATTGCTTTCAGGTTTTTCTTGTTTTTACAATTGCTTAAGCATGGATTTTGCTGTCTGCACATCTTTAAGAAGTCATCTTTTAAACTACACAAACAATATGGTTTTCTTTACCTGCCAGCAAGTGTAACCATGATATGAGAGGACTAAAGAACAAGGAGGCCCCTGGTGCTCTGGTTTCAGCAAGTAACAACATTGTACATAATCTCTAGAATTGGACTGAAATTCAGGGGGTGGCAGCTCCAGAAATTCTCTATAGAAAGGACATAAAGGTGAAAAGTTTTTTGGAAACGAAGGCTAACTGATTTGTCTTGAAGCTACTTTGAAGAGCAAGCACAGTTGATTTTACTTAGGTTGCTCAGACTGTGAATTTATTAGAGGTGACTTGGAGGAGGTCATGCATGGAAATATATGATATGGTCAAATCCCCTCTCCCCCAAGTGCTACACCTTGGCAATGCCACTGCTAAAGCTCTCAGAAGTACAACTACTCAAAGTCAGTGTTTATTTAATAAATGAGAGTCAGGTCAAGTCCATTGCCCACCCACATGGTTCTGCAATTTCATATTTCCTTGTGAAATGACTTGGAGGTTCAAGCTGGATCCTACCCTGGCTCTGATGCCAGACAATAACACTTCCTGCTCAAACCTCATACCAAGTACAGAGCAGAGCTGCTTAGCTGAAAGTTAACACATGTGATGGAGCAAGAGTGAGTCTGTATTTTGTTTTGATAGATGATTGCTTTCTATTACTCTATCTCTGTGATGAGTCATCTTTTAAAATATCATTTCCTTCTAATACAATTTTTCTCATGATTTCTTCTTAGTCCTAAGGATATAAATTGTACATGGTGAAATTTTTGCCTGAATGTTTTAAAAGCTTAGCTTGTTGCTAATTTCTGCTTACTCCTCCTGGGCCTAGTTTTCTCTGTAAATATATTTTTATTTGGACTCAATTACACTAAGATCTGCTTCTCTGTAATGGAAAGGAGTTAGTCAGCTGTGAACTGCAACTTGTTTTGATAGCTGGTAACTTTGAACTTAAAGGGACATTACTGTTATCTAAACAGCAACTAGCTTTTCTTGGAAGTAGAAACTGACATGGTTTTTTTTCCCAGATTTTTTTGCCTGAGGTCGTATCCCTTGACTACAGACACACTCTCTATGCTTTACTTGAGCCTTCTCTCTTTCAAATCTCATAGGCCAACTATAGAAAGATCAGAGTCTTGGGCAGAGTCTTCAAAAGGAAACAGTCCAGGTCATCAAAAGGCCATAAATTCAACCAGGGTAGTGGTATTTGGAAACAACCTTAAGTCCTAATCTTGGAATGAAAATATCTGAATTTCAGATCCAGTACAATTTTTGAGGTTCTTTGTTTTTTAGATAGGGTGGAAAGAGAGAGCTAGCACATGTACTTTCAACTTGAACCATATGGAAGAACATTAAGTTCTCTTAATTTTACTAGGAAAAAATGTCTGCAGAAGTATTTTAACTAAGTTACAGGAAACATAAAAACCCAATTAACTTTTTCCTATGAAGCTTTTGTCATGTATATATTCTAGATTTTCTTGTAATGTCAGAATTAGAAGTTGAAATTGGGTCAGACATTAACAATAGCCAATCAAACTCTGATACTAATGTAATCCCAATAACCCTGACACCTTCCACTTAAAAAAAGGGGGCTGCTGCAGAATGGAGCTACTATACCATCATCAGCAGTGCAGATGTTTTAGTAATGATGTGGTCCTGCGCTTTAGAGTACAGTGATATTACTCACAGTCAAATTCTGGACACATATTAGAAATTGAATCATCCTGCTTGCTTACCTTAGCCCATTTAAAGGGGATGGCTTGTGAGGATCACAATATTGAACACTGTATATTGACAAGATGTATTTATCTTCTATTCCTCTTGACACTCTTCCAATATAGTATTAAAGAAATAAAAATGTATTAAGTCAAAAGGACAAGGTGTATAGGAGACCTCAGTGGATGAAACATTTCAACCAAATTTAAGAAGATAAAAATTATAGAAAAGTGGTCAGTGAGGTAGCTGAGTGAAGGAGCTATAACTGAAAGCACAGTTATCTGAACTTTAGGATACCCAAGAGAATCAAGTTGATTGACTCTGTGGGAATCTGAAGAGGCATGTAGGTACCAGATTTGATAGAAGGAGAAGGGGGTGAGGTTCAGGGCTGAGAACAGGAGGAATGGAAGTCTATCAGGAAAGAAATTGTCCATATGACCAGATAACTACCACCTTTCCCACAATTCTCAGGAGACCAGAGTTTTAATTTCTGTAGATAGTACTTAGAAAGACTTTATCTAGTCTAGGAAAACACAGGACTTCAGTGAGGTAAGAGGCAGAAAACTATTGTATGTCCTTGGGTCACTTCCTCAAGATGCATTGTCCACAGACACATACCAATGCTCTCATTACCAAGAAGCAAACCTAGAACATATTTGTCTCCATAAGGCTTTCTTAGTAGTTAAAGGGGCCTTGATTTCTACTAAGTCCCACACATTGGGGAATTCCTGAAAACAGAGACAAAAAACACAAAATATCTACACCTTTAGTGACTCATTATCCATATGTTCCCTTCTTCCTATTCTTACCTTTCCCTCAAAAAGTGTTACCACTCTATGTAATTCAAATACCCTCTTACAAGCCAAAATACACCAACTCCTCTCTAAAAGGGTGTAATCCATAGTCTGATAAATTACTATATTTTTTCAAGTCCAGGATTTCCAATTGTCTTAAGCAGGCAGCACTTATTAAACTCCTTATCCCACTGGAAACACACATTTATTTTCCTAAGGGAACCAAATCCTTGGTCAACCTGAATATACTATATCAGGTTGTACTAGTTGTCTACGAACTTCTACTAGAGATGTGATCATATGAGAAGAAACCCCAAGAGATGACTTATTGGCTTCCATCTGTACTTCTTTCAGACCCCACAAATTCTATTCACCTTTGATGAACAAGATCAGTCACTCCAGACTATACCTTTCCCAATTTTCCTGTTTTCCAGTGACGTGCAATAAGCAACTTGGAAAACATCTACAGAAAGTAGCTGAGGTATTATCGATCCTATCATGAAGAGAGTATTGGTGACAATTCTATTTATCATCAGATCGCCCTATACCCTGCTCTTACCAGTAGAGTATAGTTGTCCTCTGAATGTCCAGGAATTACTCTTTGCTCAGAGCCAGTGTCCAATAAGTTCTGAAAACATTTGGATATTTCCTGCACCTGAATACATAATTATTTGGTAAAGGGTTACAGGTTCTTTTGAGGAAGACTAGAATGAAGATTCACAGTATGTACTTGTGATATTGAAGCATCCCTCCTCAAGTGTATGTTTATTCTAGGAGCTCTGGGTCCGTGAACTGACTTAGATCTGGGAATTGCATTCTCAGGACCTAGCAGAATTCTAGGCATCCCAAGGTTAAGTTATGTCCAGTCCTATGTATTCCCAGGCTACCACCAATAATACCTGAGGGCAAGGCCCTTCTCATTACCTATTATGGTAGCTACATGCACTTTTCTTCTTATTGTTAAGTACCCCTTATATGTCTTCTGCTCCCCTAGAATCTTTCCACTTCATTGATATCAGGAAGCTCATTTCAATTGCAGTTTCCCTCCAACATCTGAAATATTACAGGATTTTTCAGAGACCTTGGCATCCCTTCACCAGTATATTTATCAAGACCTTGGTGAGGAGAATATCTTTTGAACCCTCTTAGTGTACATGGTTAGGATGGGTGAGTATATTCCAGAAATTCTATCACTCAGAACGTTTGGATCCTTTCCTATACATTATGCCAAGGAATTTTTGGCCTCTCAACTTTATTTAGCATAAACCACCTTAATCCAAGTTTTAGCCATTCAGCCAAGAAAACCTTCTGCTTAAACTGATAGTTAAATTCAACCTGATCTAATGTGTTTCCTTTCTTGGTACCTCAGAATCTTCCCATACATCTCTCCCAAATTTTTGTTGAAGGATTTTCCTGGTCTAACAATTCCTTTGGGGTTAAAATCTTCTCCTCTTAGTTTAGCTTTGAATCTGGTCTCCATTTCCATTACATTCCCCAATTCTGGTAATAAGTTTGCAGACATTAAGGTATAGATAAGTCTTCAGAAGAAATAGTTTTCTTTGCAAGGAGATTTTCTCCCTAAAAAGTGACTTCATCTTCAAATCGGGGGTGAAACAACCTTATCAGACATGGAAGATGACATAGCTACGGCCAGCACGGGAAACTAGTGAGAGTTAGGGTTTGGGGTATATCAAGGCCTTTGCATCTTCCCATAACATCCAGTATACTCTATTCATATTCTTTCAATCCTTCTTAATCAAAATTCACTTTCATATGGGAGACCTGGCATTGCCGTGAACTCAAATGAATGTATTTGATAATCTGCATTTTCAAATTTTACATTTGATTTCCAACACTGCAGCTGCAAAAGAAAAAAAGATAAATTATTTTAAGCATGGTGGTAAAGTTCCTAAGTTTTAGTTAATACCTTGAGCCAAGAAGTTTGAACCTTGACCTATTCCTTCTCTTTCTTTACTCATCTCCATTAGATGCAAACATCCTTCCCTGCACCCTTGAACTTGCATGACCTTAAGTCTGTTCTATTACTGCATCAATATGATAACCTCAAAGATTTGTTTTTAATGGACATTTTATTAATGATAACCATAGGTGGTAATTAATTCTTTTGCCTTTGTATGTAATACGTTACCAGATACCAACTGGGAATTAACTGGATTTTTTCACCGCCTTCAACCCAAATTTAACCAGAGATAAGGTTCTTATCACCCTGAAGCTTTGAGGCCAATGACCCACTTTCTGGTACCAATGTCTATACACGTCAGATCCTTCATTGTGAACACCTGAAACTGACTTTCGCTAATTGATTCCAAAATCACACTAATTGTTAGTCTAATAGTAGCTCAGAGAATCAACAAGAGTGCTGAAGAATCAGGCTCAGAAAATGACGGGAAGCAAGAGAGACTTGGCAGCCAAGAAAAAGCCAAGGTTGAAATTCAGAAAGTCTGGTTAGGATGGCACCACTGGTACCACAGCCACTGGACACCTCCTATGGAGCCACTAGGCTCTACCTTGACCAAGCTTAGCTTACATGTTCAAATCTTGCCTGCTCAGGAGTATGGAGAAGAGATATTCCTTTTTGAATCCTAAGCCCCACACAATGAAGAAGTCTCTTCAAATAGAAATGGTGTTTTGAATGGTGGATATCCCAAAATAACCAATATTTACTACAGTTTTTTATAAAAACTAATACTCATAATGTGTAAATAGTTTTTCTAATACAGTTCTTTTCCTACAACCCCCTTTACTATCTCTGTTGTGTAACTGACCAAGTTTAAAAGTTGATAATAAAATAGTACTTAATACTTACACACTGCCCATATCACTTTAAGTTTTAAACATATTAAAATCTGAAAACATATCAAAATTAGAGTTTATAGAAGATGCTAAACATTTATCAACTTCTCATTTGACAAAGCCTCAAACTTCATTCCTTTCAGGCAATGGCTACTATTTTCTCTATCCTCTAAGCAACTGTGTCTTATCCTCTTGTTTAGTAAGTTTGAAACAAGTAAGAGAAAAAAATTGCCCATACACTGTATCCATTTGTAACATCACAGAAACAAATCACTCGTTACATTTTGTTTTACGTACTTGTGTATTTGTCTATCTTACCTCTAGCCTACTCTGTGAGCTACACCTGTGAAAGGATTATTTCATAATTACATTTATAGTTGGTATATAGGAGGTAATCAATACATATTTGCTGGATTTGAATAACTAATAACCACTTTGCTTTGAAATTTAGTTGGATAGAACATGTCTCTAGAGAAGATATGCTTATGGGTTGGAAACAAATATTGTTCAGGAAAAAATTGAAGAGAAATTCATTATTTATTTCATCAAGGATTGCACATAAAATACAGCCCACTATCTCAAAAATGAGAATCCTCCAACACAACACTGGTGAACTGCAAGTGTAGATTGCCCAAAGCAGCTCAACAATATCAAAAGTAGAAACTTTTTTAAAGATATAATTGACATATAATCTTACATTAGTGTCGGGTGTACAACATAATGATTCAATATTTAAATATATTCCAAAGGATCACCACAATAAGTCTAGTTAATATCCATCATCATACATAGTTACAAAATTTTTTTTCTTCTGATGAGAACTTTTAAGTTCTATTACCTTAAGCTTTCAAATATGCAAAACAGTACTGTTAACTATAGTCACTATGCTGTACATTACATCCCCAGGACTTATGAATTTTATGATGGGAAGTTTGTACCTTTTGATGCCCTTCACTCCTTTTGCCCAGCCCCACTTCCCCCATCAACTACCAGTCTATTCTCTGTTTCTATAAGCTCAGTTTTGTACTGTTTTGTTTTGTGCTTAATTTCACATATAAGTGAGACCATATGATATTTCTCTGCCTGACATACTTCATTTAGCATAATGACCTCAAGTTCCATCTGCGTTGTCCCAAATGGCAAGATTTCATTCTTTTTTACAGGTGAATAATATTACATTGTATATAGAGAGATTATACCACATTTTCTTTACTCACTCATCCATCAATGGACACTTAAGTTGTTTACATATCTTGGCTATTGTAAATAATGCTGCAACGAACATGGGGATACATCTATCTTTTTGAGTTAGCATTTTCATTTTTTTCAGATAAATACCCAAAGATAGAATTGCTGGATCATATGGTAGTTTCATTTTTAATTCTTGAGAAACCTCCATACCGTTTCCCATCAACAGTGCACAAAAGTTCCCTTTTCGCCACATCCTCACCTACACCTGGTATTTCCTATCTTTTGGATAAAAGGCATTCTAACAGGCATGAGATGATAACTCATTGTGGATTTGATTTGCATTTCCCTGATGATTAGTGATGTTGAACACCTTTTCAAGTACATTTTGGCCATCTGTATGTCTTCTTTGGAAAAATGTCTATTCAGGTTCCCTGCCCATTTTTATTTATTCATTTTTTATTGGAGTATGGTTGCTTTACACTGCTATGTCAGCTTCTGCTGTACAGCAAAGTGAATCAGTCATACATATTCATATATCTCCTCTTTTTTGGATTTTCTTCCCATTTAGGTCACCACAGAGTACTGCATAGAGTTCCCTGTGCTCTACAGTAAGTTCTCATTAGTTATCTGTTTTATACATAGTAGTGTGTATATGTCAACCCCAATATCTCAGTTCATCCTACCCCCTTCCCCCTCCCCCCTTGACTCTGCCCATTTTTAAATCAGATTTTTTGGTGGGTTTTCTTTTTGCTTTTTTGCTTGTTTGCTTTTTTTTTTTGGTTGTTGTTTTTTGTGTGTTTTTTTTTTTTTTTGCTATTGAAGTATATAAAGTAGAAACTTTAAAACTAAAAATCTAGCCTTGATTTTTAAAAATAGGACAGTGATTTAATTTTTCTATGAATTCTTTTTTCCTCATGTCTGCAAGGGAAATAGGGATTGAAATCATTTGATATATCTAGTATTGTTACCAAAATTAATTTCAACAGTTTCTTTTACTCTTCCAATGTGGCTCTTAGGAAATTTAAAATTACATGTGTGGCTCTCATTATATTTCTATTGGACAGCACTGCTCTGGAGGATTGAGCATGGTGTTTCACACATAATAGATTATTTCCAAATACATTACTTCAAAAGAAAGAAGGTTAGGACTTCCCTGGTGGTGCAGTGGTTAAGAATCTGCCTGCCAATGCAGGGGACACGGGTTCGAACCCTGGTCCGGGAAGATCCCACATGCTGCGGAGCAACTAAGCCCATGCGCCACAACTACTGAGCCTGAGCTCTGGAGCCCGTGAGCCACAACTACTGAGCCCGTGTGCCACAACTACTGAAGCCTGCGTGCCTAGAGCCCATGCTCCACAACAAGAGAAGCCACTGCAACGAGAAGCCTGCACGCCTCAATGAAGAGTAGCCCCCACTTGCCACAACTAGAGAAAGCCTGCGCACAGCAACAAAGACCCAACGCAGCCAAATAAATAAATAAATAAAATTATTTTTTAAAAAAAGAAAGAAGGTTAGGCTGGATGCTTATTATTTTTAGTTACATACACCCTCAATGTCTGTAGCTGCATACTTTTCTGATGATCAAGTTTCCCTCTTGTACATATTTACTTATGCATGCCTATATGTATGATAAGCATGCACAGGCACACATACACAACACAATACATGTTCACGAGTTAACTCCATCCCTGTCAGTCTCTATACATGTAATAATGTAGTATATTGCTAGGTGTTAGTAGTTTAGGCTCTAAAGACATATAGATATTATCTGCCACTAAATAGATCTTTGAAAGTTATTTTGTTTTTCTAAATGTATTTTAGTTCCTTTATCTGTAAATAAGGAAACTTCTCATTTGACAAAGCCTCAAACTTCATTCCTTTCAGGCAAAATGATTTTACCTCCACCATAGGGTTGTTAGGAGAATTAAATGAGATAATTCTCAACACAGTGGTTGAGAGTAAACACTTAATGAATTTTAGCTATCATTATTATAACTAAGCAAATAGCAAACACAATGTATTCTAGTATTGAAGTCTATTGTTCTACTCATAGGTTGTTTCAAAACATAAATATTTGGAGGATAAACATTACATGAACAAAGAATTACATAGTATTTTACAGTGTAGAAACTATTTCCACTTATTTGTATCCTTAAATCATCCCTTTCAACCGGTTACAATAGGAAATAGTGTTATTTCAATTTTATTGCGATAAAAATAAAACATAGGGACACTGAGCTGTTCATGGTCAGCTTATCAATCTGTATTTCCTGATGACATCCCATGCTTTTGCCACTACATTTTAATGTCTTTTTTCACAGATAAAATATGCACCCTCTCAACTTTGGAAAACTTTCCCCATTTGAATCAAAATCTTTCTCATGTTCCAAGACATACTTTAATTTTTTATGCCATACCTTCTTTTGACCAACTCATACCCTAGACAGGAAAATATTTCACTCTTGACTTTCTGGGCATCTTGACAGTTTTCTGGGGTCCTAAGACCTTGGCAGAGTTGGCACAAGAGTTGGGAGCATTCAAGCTATGTTTTCTTAGGTCAAGGCAATGGAAATAAAAGCAAAAATAAACAAATGTGACCTAATCAAACATAAGCTTTTGCACAGCCAAGGAAACCATCAACAAAATGAAAAGACAACTTATGGACTGGGAGAAAATATTTGCAAACGATGTGACTGGCAAGGGCTTAATTTCCAAAATATACAAACAGCTCATACAACTCAATAACCAAAGAAGACAACCCAATCAAAAAAATGGGCCAAAGACCTAAATAGACATTTCTGCAAAGAATACATACTGATGGCCAATAAGCACATGACTAAATGCTCAACATCACTAATTATTAGAAAAATGCAAGTCAAAACCACAGTGAGGTGTCACCTCACACTAGTCAGAATGGCCACCATTGAAAAGTCTACAAATAATAAATGCTGGAGAAGATGCGGAGAAAAGGAGGCCTTCCTACACTGTTGGTGGGAATGTAAATTGGTGTAGCCACTATGGAGAACAGTATGGATGTTCCTTGAAAAAGTAATAGAGTCACCATATGATCCAGAAATCCCCCTCCTGCTGGGCATATATCCAGAGGAAACCATACTTTGAAAAGATACATGCACCCCCATGTTCATACCAGCACTATTTAGAATAGCCAAGACATGGAAGGAAGCAACCTAAATGTCCATCAACAGATGAATGGATAAAGAAGATGTGGTATATATATATATATATATATATATATATATATATATATATATATGTAATGGAATACCACTCAGCCATAAAAAAAAAAAAAGAATGAAATAACGCCATTTGCAGCAACATGGATGGACCTAGAGATTATCATAGTAAGTGAAGTAAGTCAGACAGAGAAAGACAAGTATCATATGATATAATTTATATGTGAAATCTAAAAAAATGGTACAAATGAACTTATTTACAAAACGGAAACAGACTCACAGATTTTGAAAACAAATTTATGGTTACCAAAGGGGAAAGGTGTGTGGAAGGGATAAATTAGGAATTTGGGAGTAACAGGTACACATTACTATATATAAAATAGATAAACAACAAGGACCTACTGTATAGCACAGGGAACTATACTCAATATTTTGTAATAGCCTATATGAGAAAAGAATCTGAAAAAGAATATATATATGTACAACTGAATCACTTTGCTGTACACCAAAAACTAACACAACATTGTAAATTAACTATACTTCAGTTTAAAAAAAAGTTGGGGACATTCATTTGGAATATGGGCAGAAAGACATCTTACAAAATCAAAGTTTCACTAAGGCATCAATATTACCTGAGCTTTAAAGCCTTAGGTAGGCATGTTACAAAACAACATTAGTTTAAAGGGTTGAAACAACTTGCAACTTATCTTTCCTCTTTGTTGTGTGATAGGAAAAACAAACTCTGAGAAACTTATGTAAAGACGTGATGTGGAAAACTCGACCTCTGTGCACTGGTGCTGAATTGAATCTCAGAGACAGAGTTTTGGGTGAAGTAGAAAAGAATAGCTTTATTGCTTTGCCAAGCAAAGGGGGACACAACAAGCTCATGCCCTCGAAACTGTGTTTCCCAACCCAGGAGGGGATTTGGTGAAGAGTTTTATAGCAGTGGTTTAAGGGCTGGGTTGCTGATAAGGATCAGGGTGTGTGAAGGGTCTGCATTCCTTTAAATCTAGCTTTAGGTGGTCTCCTGATGAGTTTCTGTGGTTCTCCAGGTTATCAAACTGTGACTTTCTCTCTGGAATGAAGAATGCTTCATCAAGTAGTTAACATCTTCCATTTGTTGGGGTTTTAGTTCTGCAGAAAGCTCACAGATGTTGTTATGTGTATCCCTTGAGATGGTACCAGGACCCTGTCCCAAGGCTGCACTATTGTTCCTTGACGGCTCCTCCCTTGTCTCTGCATCCCCTCCCTTCCCTGATTAGCAACTGTTTGAACCTGCCCTTTGGAACTCAGGGAATGCCATGGAGAATGAAGCCTATTTCCTACAAATGAGAAACTGGGGACACAGAAAGGCTTCTGTGCCCAGGAGCCCCACTGGGTCCTGCTCAGTTTCAGAGGGAAAATGTTTTAAGAAATGGCCCAGGAAATGTGCCAAATAAATATATAAATACAAATGGACTCTAGTAGTTGTGTTTCAGTGTATGTGATATACAAATAATGTCTGTGACATGGAAGTTATGCCATAGTCTCAAAAGCTGTTCCACACATTTCTACCTCTGCAGGGTCTCCTTCATTGATGCCATTCTCTTCTTCCCATTACTACTGACTCCATTTTAGAAACTCATCATCTCTTCCCTGAACCGTATAATTCAAAATGCTTTTATCAAATTCTATTCATGGCTCAATGATGGTTTCCTGGGAGGTACAGATATGAGTAGATAGATGTCTACTGCCTCAAAAGAATTCACAGTCAATAGGGAGACACACAGAATGTCTACTACTGATGATACAAAGTCAGACTGTAGTTGGGAATAAAATAAAATTATCACAAAAGGGTTATGGAAGAATGGTAGAGAAAATGACTGGTCTGCTTGGGGAGATTTGGGAAAACTTCACACAGGTGTGAATTGGGCCTTAATTATTTTGAACTGGGCCTTTATTCTAATAGCCTCCAAACTAGTAGTTTCACTTGCCAGCATCTATTACCTTGCCAAATTGCCCATTACATTGCTACAGAAATAACTTTCTAAAATCAAAATCAACGTATACCACCTTACCTTCTTAAAAGTTTTCTATCACTGTCTACAGCCTACAGTGGAAAAACTAAAAGGAAACTCTTCAGCATGGAATCTGGTTTCCACCTACCATCTTGGCCTCATCTAGAATGAAGAGTTGCTGACAGCTCCCAGCTGTATCTATCACTGGGAATTGCCCCAGCTGCAGGCAACTGCCTCGCCCAAGGTTATACCTCTTCCAGGGGATTCCCAGCTGCCAATGACTGACTGATGCCAAGACGCAAAGGTCTGTCCTAATTACCTCAATTTAGCCCATTTCTGAAGGACCTTCCCACCTCCAAAGGCTTTCCGTAGAATCGACCAAGTCCTCGGTGCAACCACATCACAGGTTAGTTTTTCTTTCTCTTTTTTTTCTCTCAAAAGAACTACCCTATAAATCTTCTGCATGCTGGTTTCCAGGGAATTTCATTGAAGACAGGATGCAAAGAACCACAACTATAGTGAAAATGCTTCACGGACTGCAGGCTCTAAAGTCAGCCTGCCTATGCATGAATCTTTTCTAAATCACTCTATTCAGAATTAGTTACATCTTTCTGTACACATTGTGTGTCCTCTGTCTCAGCAATTCTTTATACTGCTTGGATTACTGTGAGTTGTTAATATATGTACGTTCCTTGCGGCCATGCCCTATTATTTATTTCTCCCTCTCTAATAGCAGTAGGGTATGTGGTACTTCATTTCTAAACAAAAAGCTAGGGATTCAGTGAATAAACATTATACATAGGTTTAAGCAAATTTGTGAAACTGCTAGAAGTAAACTTTATACCGGTTTCCCTGTGCTCAGCCTTTATCACTCCTTTCTGAGTATCTCTCTGACACCTTGGCACAGGAACCAGGTGTCTTCCCTTTATGTTCTCCCATAGATAAGGCCCGAATTTTTCATTAAAGGCATACAAGGCCTTTCAAGACCTGAAAAAGCCGTCAGTAAACACTTTTCTTGGCTTAACAGTCTTTAATCTCAAAATCTAGCCACATAGAACTATTCACCATGTGCTAAAGACCTGTACTTTCCTGCCTCTGTAGACTAGCTCACACTGATTCCTCCATCTGGAATCCTCTCCTGGAACATTAGGAATCCTTCATTAAGAGCTCAGCTCACTAGTTATTTATTTTACATGTATGGAAACTAGATAGCTAGTGGGAAGCAGCGGCATAGCACAGGGAGATCAGCTCGGAGCTTGGTGACCACCTAGAAGGGTGAGATAGGGAGGGTGGGATAGAGACGTAAGAGGGAGGGGATATGGGGATATATGTATACGTATAGCTGATTCACTTTGTTATACGGTAGAAACTAACACAACAATGTAAAGCAATTATACTCCAATAAAGATGTTAAAACAACAACAAAAAAGACTCAGCTCAAATGGTATCTCTTTCATGAAGCTATCCCAGATGATACCAAAGAGAATTAATAATTTCTTCCTATATATTCTCATTTCCTCTGTGACATTCAACATATAGTAAGTTGCTCACCAAGCATGTATATTAGCTGTGCTACAAAATGTTGCCCATATTTATATGGCACATAATAAAACTCAGAAAAGAAACTTACGATTAGTAAATAGGATGATAGCTGTACTTTCTCTTGGCCTCTCCTTTGTCCTTCTGTAATGTCTCGCCTACGTTTCTATTAGTGCTCTTATCATGAACTTAGTCATTGCTTAACTTATGATCCATCTTCTTCATTAAATTGTCAGCACCTGCGGCAGGATCCTCTATCTTTGGTTTTAAAGTGTTTGGCCCATAGTGAAGGCTCATAATTTCTTGGTAAATATTTGTCAGCCCCACCAAACTGTGAGGCCACATAATGTGCTGCTTTCTTCATGGTTGTGTCCCAAGAATCTCATATAATGTGCAGATCATGGCAGACATGTAATACATTTTTGTCTAAGGGCTGAGTAAATCATCGCTTATTTTTTTTGTCAGTTGTATTTTAGATATTGTTCACATTCAATTCTCTCTTTTCTAGATGGAAAACAACTTAAATGCAGGAATTGTGACTCATTCTTCTTTAAACTTCCATATTATGGGCTGTTACTACAGAAGTGTTCACTTAAAGAGCATTGGTTTTCTATACAAAACAAATGTCCAAAGATTATAGTATAAATCTTAAATAAAAAGAATTAAATTCTGATAAGATTTTCAGACTTAGCAAACCAATAATTTGGGACAGAGAAAAAGAAGATCTTAAATATTATCACTTAGTCCTACATGAAATATTTATTGAGTAACCAAAATGACCTTCTGAAATGAAAGGGTTTATGATGCTTATTAATAGAGTTTCACAATCATACCAAACTAAATTGGCAAGAGGAGAGGAGAATCCCACAATTCATGGTATAATGAAAATAGTATTTTTCTTCCTCTAATTACTTGGTGGTTTTTTATGACTTAAGAACTCTGATTTCTCATAAAATTGCAAATAAGAGATGACTCTTCCCATTCTAGTGGTCTTTTTTCTCCCTACTTGTTGCACACCTCTTCCTATGAGACAACCCAAGCGTACATCATCTTGGACTTTTTCAGACTATGCAAATATCTGTGGTTGTGTCTACACAGCACCAAAAGAATGAAACAAGCAAGTGAAAAAAATCAGTTAGTTTAGAAAAAAATCTTTCATTTGATACAAAGTAACCCATTGACAATATTTTTTCAAAATATTTTTATAATGTGAGGAACCAATCCTTATTAGCTTCCTCAGTTTGAAAAGCAAGATCCAAATCTGTGCACTTAGCTGTGTTGAGAATGTTGTCCATATTTACATAGCATCTGCTAAATCAAAGAGGAAAATTCAGTGACCATAAAACATTGCAAAGAGTACGCATTCTCTTGGCTTCTCCTCAGTTCTTCTTTAATGCTCTTATATACTTCTACTAGTGTTATCATAAATTTAGTAAATGTTTATCTCTGGTCTTTTCCATTAGATAACCAGTTCCTTGAAGACATGAACTGTCTTCTACATTTGTATCTTCTATATCAGTATCCTGAGTGCCTGGTCTATGATAATAACTCTTTGTCAATTTCATAAATTAATGAATTAAATAATGGTTTTTTCTACAGTGTATACAAATATGGTGATATGTTTGGGTCATGGGGATAGATCTTGATTAGTAATTTAAACCATTTTAATTCTCCTAAAGTACACACAGCTGAATACTCCTAGGCCATTACTATTGAAATACTATCTCATTATGCTGTAAGATTGCATAAACATAAGGCAAAGAAGTGTAAATATATGAGGGTCATGTGAAGACCCAGAAGCTAAAATCAGCCTTTGTGAAGAGTCCTAATTATCAAGTGAAACAAAATTTTAAGGCTACATAAGCCTATAACATTTTTAGCTCTGATACAGGATATACCACAATGTGACCCCTTGTAAGTCAGAACTGAAATATCTGTCTTTGACCTTTGAAGTCCATCAAAAAAGAGATTCTGCAAATAAGAACCAGATTATTATGAATCTTTTAATAGGTTTTGTGATGTTTGTGACTACTTTTCAATATGAACTGCCCCTCTTGTTTTTTCATACTGGGTGGTCAGTCTAGTGAAGGCCAAGGACCAGGACAGGAGTGGTGACTAGATAGGTCTGAGGCACAGGACTAGTATTGTTTACAGAATAATCTATGGATTCTCTAAGCAACATACATGTATGCATTATTTAATCCACAAAACAAGTCTATGACATAGGGCACTATTATTATTCTCATTTTACAGATGAGAAAACTGAAGGACAAGGTTCAAGGAATTTGGCCAAGGTGACACAACTGGTAAGTAGCAATGCCTAGCTCCACGTGTTGACAGGCTTTAATTGCTGGCTTTCTGGTCTCTTTTTTTCAATGCTTTGGGGCTTAGCAGAATGTCTGGCACATAAGTGGTGCTGGATGGATGGATGGATGAATGGATAGATAGATAGAAGGAAGTTTGGATGATAACTGTGGAAGCTAGAAAATCCCATAAATCATGCTCTCTATTAAGTCAAACATAATAGATATGACTTTGGATTCACAAAATAATAGTATTTTGATTCACAAAATTATTAGTCAGTCAGAGGCAGGTACTATTTTACTAGAGAGGAGTCAATATCAAGGAGTAAGACAGTAGGGATCAGAGTTAGACCTAGTAGACTGTAAAATACAAAGTTCACAAAGGGCCCTGCAAGGAGATATGGATATGAAATTCAGCTTTGAGAATGTTGTAGTCAAGATACAGGCAAAAGAACCAGGGAAAAGCTCCAGTAAGGAGGTTTTTTGGTTTCATTTTTGTTGTTGTTGTTTTTTAACCAGAAAAGGAAAATCTTCTGAGATTTTAGTTTATTTAGAAACTTCTTTCTAGGATCACTTTTTTTCTCGACGTATAGGGAGAGCAGTTATCCTGGATGTAATAAAAGACTGACAGGACAAGGAAATAGATGTCTGATGCCAACTCACATCACTTAGATGACCTTAAAAAGCTGGTTTTGAAAGTCCTTAAAACAAAAAGTTAAAAGAATTTAAAAATTGGTAGGATTCATCTGGCCATTTAGAAACTGGTATGTTTTTCTGTATATGAGCTGTATATTTTATTTATATGAGCATATTTTATTATGCTTATAAAGTCAATGATTATAAAATTCATTTGGCTGATTATATTCATGCACTCATGTGGTCATTCACGTAAGACAATCACTTATGTTAGATTTTGTTTCCTTATTATTCATGAGTTATCTGGCTGTATAAACTCTTCTAATCCATGGGCAATTACTATGCTTTAACTCTTGCTATGTAGACACATTATGATATATGGGTTTTTCACACCGGAAGGAAATTATACAAGTGGAAGACTGTGATCAAGAATTGAAAAGTTATCTGACCCAAACCGAATGCTAGGGAGCTGTGTAAATTTCCAGGGTGGAAGCAAAAGATAAATGCCAGATTCCAACCACACATGGTTGTGAAAATTTTGAAAGGAAAATTCCAAGAAGACAAAATTCTACTGTTTCCTTTGTAGTTGTTTGAAAATAAAGCAACCAGCTGGGTTCCCTTTACTTGCACATCTGAAAGTATGCAGCAGTGTGGCAAATGGTTTTCTGAAATAAATAAATAATATCCTTTTTGGAATCACTGCATCATAGATTTTAAAGAGTTCTTAGGAGGATATCATCCTATTTCAAGTGAAATTACACTTTAGCCATTTTAGAGGAAAGAAATTCTGTTTTAAAAGACATCCAGGAAAGTTTAAAATACTCCTTAGAGTATATTATAAATGTTTCCAGAATGATAACTGCAACTTCTTGAGTGTCAACTATCAGATATTGTGTTAAGCATTTACATTGTTGTTCAACAACATCCCAAGGATGATATAGTTGCCATTTTATAGACTAGGACGTGAATCTTAGAGGATCTGAGCAATTTGCCAGCTCAAACCTGGCAATCATCAGGGGCCAGAATTCCAAACCAGTTATGTCTGGTTTCAAAGTTGGAGGTTTTCCCACCACATTTCCACTGACCGTCACTCATTAGATAGACCCCAAATTCATCATGCTGTATTTTAGATTATTCTCTCCAATCCTCAGAATGGCAGGAGAATATATTTTGTTTATTGTCATTGTCTAGATTACATGATAACATAGCCCCATTTGAACACACATTCCCACTGAAGTGTATGTAAATTGAGGAAACCTATTGATTTCTATAATCTTAGCGATGCTTTCTAACTCTAATAATGTAAAATGAGGTTTGAAAGTTGTAACTCGGCGGAAAAAGATAAAAATCTTTTATATTTACTCTAAGTGCTTCGTTTTAATCTTCTAGTTTGATTTCGTATCATATAATGAGTGGTTCTGGTGAATTGGATTATTGTTCTCATTTCTTCACTTGCTCATGTGATCTTGCAGTGTGTTAGAATAGGAGAATATCCCCTCCACACAAACACATGCACACACACCCCATCAATGTTGGGTTTTGCTATATGACTTGCTTTAGCCAGTGGAATGTAAGTGACCATGACTGTAGTAAAGGCCATAAATGTATTTGGTTTGGTTTGGCTGCTTTTACACCTGTGATCTGCCATGAAAAGAAAAGGCTTGCCAAGGTAACCTCTGATCCAAGAGGATGAAGACATACAGGGCTAAGCCACTGAATCTGTGGGCTTTTACACAGCATCCTTGTGGCAATGGCTAACTAATGTGTTCATGGTGTAATCTAGCTGGTTGCATAGCTCAGGGACACTGGTACCTCTGGACAAGCCACCAGTAGTCCTATTTACATAAGGACCCGTGGAATAAAATTTTTAAAGGACGGGGAATGACTGATTTTCTTACTCCAGACAACTCAAGAGAAATAAAGGCTTGCACATAAAGATACGGCAGGTGCTAGTTTAGAAGGCACCTTGAAGACCAGGATATCTTGAGGCAGGAGTGAGGTGTCAGGGGGCAGTGGTCACAGCAGGATAACTGAAATAAGACTAGAGACACCTAGGTGCTATGTAAGAGGCGAGCTGGAACCAGCCACAAGTTATGATAGGGAAGGACAATATAAGCTATAACTGCAGTCCCATAATAATCTAGATAAAGATAAAATTATCACTCTGATTATAGCACAGCCCTTAGGTATTTGCTCTGATTGCTGTGGCCCAGGGAAAGGAGAAATACAAACAGAACATGAAAAGACACATTAAGATACAAAGAATAGCACCAGAATTCTTTTTAAACCAAGAGGAACATTAGAGATCCACATGCCAATTTCATAGATGGGTAAAATAAATCCGAGGAAATTAGGCAAGTTGTCCAAATATGTTCAGAGTCCTGACACAAAGATAGACTGAGAACCTACTCAGCTGATTTTTCAGTCCAGTTCTCCTGCTACTCACAAGTAGGTGGTACTGTATTTCAAGAGCCCACAATTATTTGTATTATGTAACTTAGAGTTTGTGTTCAGTTCGAGATCATGTTAGTGAATTCAGTTTCCAACTGGTATTAATGAAATTCAGGAAGGCCAAGTGATGAGAATATCAGTCATCTTCAGAATCATTAAATACTAAAGAATCATTACTAAGTAATCATTAAATTACTAAATTCTTCATTCTCAATTCTTTCTTAAAACTCTGTCATCCTGAATAACAAATATTTCAGATTATTTTGTAATATTTGATACATACGTAAGAATACATAGGTACATATTGTGAAGCCTAATGGGACTCCTTCCCAACCCCTCTGCTATTCTGCATTTTGTGTTTTTCACACCTTATTTTTATGCTTTTATTGCATGTGCATACGTATATCTGAACATATACTTAATAGTGCTTGCCTTTGAACTTCACAAAAGTGATATTGTACTGTACACAATCTTCTAAAACCCCTTTTTATTTCTAAATGGTTATTTTCAACCATGTTCTCTGTGTGGTTGTGATTCTTTCATTTTAAACACCGTATAGTATTTTACTGTGTAAATACACCATAATTTATTAGTTCATTCTCCCATCTATGGATAGTGGTGTCGTGTCCAGTTATGTTCTGTTACAAATAATTTTTCTGTAAAAAATTCTTGTATACTTCTGTTGGTGAACATAAATGAGAGTTTCTCAGGTTTATATAACTAGAAGTAGATGTGCCAGGTTGTAGAATGTGCAAAAGATCATGCTCCAAGTGGTTGCATCAGTACACTGTCTTGCAGCAGTATGTGAGAATTCAAAACACCTGACATCCTCTGATTTCTTAAATTTTTGGCAATGTGTGGGTGTTAAGTTGTATCTCATGTGGATTTTATTTGCATTTTCCTGATTTCTAAAAATATTGAAAATATTTTCATAAACTTTTCTGTTTTCTGTTTTCCTATACTTATATTCTTTCCTTTGTTGAAATATTTGTTGATACCTTTTGATCATTTCACTATTGGGATTTTGTTATTGTTTAGTAATCTGTAGCATTTCTTTCTTCTCGATGCAAATCCATTTTCAGCTATATTTCTTGAAAATATATTCTTCAGGTTTTGACTTACTTTCACTCTCATCATGATGTAGTTTGATGAAAAGGAGTTAATTTTAAAGCATTTAAATGTATCAATCTTTCCTCCTTTTTTTTTTTTTTTTAGAGATTTTGCATCTTATTGAAAAATCCTTCCATATCCTGAACTCATAGTCAACCTTATGTTATCCTCTAAACATTTTAAAGTTTGCCTTTCCTATTTAAATTTTTAATCCATTTGGAAATAGTTTTGTGTATACAGTGTGATCAGTTCCCCTACACAGATAACCAAATGTCTCAGCACCAGGTACTGAAGAGACGTCACTTTCCCTAGTGATCTATTGGGTTGGCCAAAAAATTCATTCGGGTTTTTCCGGAAGATCCGAGCGAACTTTTTGGCCAACCCAACATAATGACATCTCGATCAGATATCAAATTGTCATCAATTTATGGTTCTGTCTCTTGTCTCTCTATATTGTTCCATTGCTCAATGTTCCTATCACTATATTAATACCAGATTCTCTTAATTATCATTACTTCAAAAATGCCTTGGTTTCTGGTGAGCAAATCTACAATTTTATTGCATTTCATCAGAAATGGCTTGGCTAAATTTTGACCCTGCTCTTCCATATATATTTTCCAATAAATATATAAAGCTTTTTTAAAGTTTTAAAACAAATATTTTTATGGAATTGCATTGTACCTAAAGATTAATTTTCAGAAAATTGACACTTTGGTGACATTGGTCTTTCTATCCATTAACGTGGTTTTATCTCTCCTTTGGTTTAGATCTCTGTAGTGTCTGTCATAAAAGTTTATAACCATTTCCACAAAAGCCTGAAGTATCCATTTTTAGGTTTATTCCTGGATATATATTTATTTCTACGATGAATGATATACTTCTATAAATTACATTTTCTATTTGTTAGAAATGCAATTTGCTTTTGTACATAGATCTTACTGTATGACACCAGCATTTTAAACTCCTTTGTGAATTCTAATAGCATGTGTACAGTTTTATTGGGGTTTTTCAAGTTGACAATCACATGACCTGGAAATGATATAATAGTTTTCTATCTTTCTTTCAATATCTATATACTTTATGCCTATTTCTTTCCTTTTCTTTTCTTTTGTCTGTTTTTTTAACCAAATGGCACAGTTCATTTTGTATCCAGATTTGCAAGTAGGCAGGCCACCCACATCTCGAGATACCATCCTGGGGGTCTAGTATCAAAAGAATCAGGTTTAGGCAAAAGAGTGTATCCATTTTGCATTCTACTCTCAGCATACAAATCCGCTTGGGAGCTGAATGGCCTATTTAAATGTCTAGCCAGAAACCTCCTGGTGGGGCCTGGATCTCATCCAGATGTTCACAACTAAAAAAATGTGAGATAGAAAAACTTCAAAGCTCTATGGTGGTAATTGTCAGCCATGCCTTCACTTAAGTCTTATGCAGAAGCTCTTAAAAATGCTAATACCGGGGCACTATCTTAGAAAAATGAAATCAGAACCTCTGGTAGTGGCACCCAGGGATTAGTATTATTTTTAATTTATTTAAACTAGAAAACAAACAAAAAAACCAGTTCACTTGTTTCTCCCACCTCCCACTTCTGCCAATTACCAATCTGTTCTCTGTATCTATGAGCTTGATTTTTTTTATTTGTTTGTTTATAGATTCCACATATAAGAGATCATACAGTATTTGTCATTCTCTGCTTGACTTATTTCACTTAGCATAACGCCCTCCAGGTTCATCCATGCTGTGGCAAATGGCAAGATTTCATTTCTTTATAGCTGAAAAATATTTCACTGTGTGTGTGTGTATTCATATATGTATACGTACATCTATCACAACATCTTCATCCACTCATCCTTCGATGGACACTTAGGTTGCTATCATATCTTGGCTATTGTAAACAGTGTTGCAGTGAACATGGGGGTACATATATATTTTTGAGTTAGCGTTTGGATAAATAACCATAAGTGGAATGTCTGGATCATATGATAGTTCTAGCCTTAATTTTTTGAGAATCCTCCATATTGTTTTCCCCAGTGGCTGCACCAATTTACATTCCCATCCACTGGGCACAAGCGTTCCCTTTTCTCTATATCCTTGCCCACACTTCTTATTTCTTGTCTTTTCAAAAATACCCATTCTGACAGGTGGAAGGTGATATCTCATGGTGGTTTTTAATTTGCATTTCCCTGAGGAGTAATGACGTTGACCATCTTTTCATGTTTGTGTTGGCCATAAGTATGTCTTCTTTGGAAAAATGTCTATTCAGAGTTTCTGCCCATGTTTTAATGAGATTGTCTGCTTTTGTTTTTGCTATTGAGTTGTATGAGTTCTTTTTATATATTCGATATGAGCCCCTTATCAGATATATTCTATGCAAACATTTTCTCCCATTCAGTCAGTTGCCTTTCATTATGTTGATGGTTTCCTTGCCATGCAGAAGCTTTTTAATTTGATGTAGTCACACTTGTTTGTTTTTGTTTCTGTTGCTTTTGCTTTTGGTGTCAGATTCATAAATCATTGCCAAGACCTATGTCAAGGAGCTTACTGCCTATGTTTTCTTCTAAGAGTTTTATGGTTTTAGGTTCTTACATGCAAGTCTTTAATTCACTTTGAGTTAATTTTTGTGTATGGTGTAAGATGGTCCAGTTATATTCTTTTTCATGTGGACTCCATCTTTCCCAACACCATTTATTGAAGAGGTTGTCCTTTCCCCTCTGTGTATTCTTGGTCCCTTTGTCCTAAATGAATTGGCCATATATGCATGGATTTATTTCTGGGCACTCTATTCTGTTCCATTGATCTATGTGTCTGTTTTTAAGCTAATATCATACTGTTTTAATTACTATAGCTTTGTAATATAGTTTGAAATCAGAGCGCATGATGCATCTAGCTTTGTTCTTCTTTCTCAAGATTGTTTTGACCATTTGTGGTCTTTTGTGGTTCCGTACAAATTTTGGGATTGTTTGTTCTATTTCTGTGAAAAATGTCTTTGGAATTTTGACAGGGATTGCATTGAATTTGTAGATTGTTTTGGGTAGTACGGACATTTTAACAATATTAATTCTTCCAGCCTATAAGCATGGAATATCTTTCCATTTATTTGTGTCTTCTTTAATTGTCATCATTAATGTCTAGTACGTTTCAATATACACATCTTTCACCTCCTTGGTGAAATTTATTTATAGATATTCTTTTTGTTACAATTGTAAGTAGGATTGTTTTCTTAATTTCTCTTTCTGATAGTTTGTTATTAGTGTATAGAAACGTGACAGATTTTTGTTTATTATCTTTGTGTCTTGCAAATTTACTCAATTATTCATTCTAACAGTTTGTGATAGAGTCTTTAGAGTTTTCTATATATAATATCATGTCATCTGCATGTAGTGACAGTTTCCAATTTGGATGTCTTTTATTCTTCTTGCCTAATATCTCTGACTAGGACTTTCAATAGTATGTTGAAAGAAGTGGTGAAAAGTGGGCAGCTTTGTCTTGTTCTGTATCTTAGAGAAAAAGCTTTTAGCTTTTACCATTGAGAATGATGTTAGCTGTGGGTTTGTCACCTATGGCCTTTATTATGTTGAAGTATATTCCCTCTATACCACTTTGTTGAGAGTTTTTATCATAAATGGATGTTGAATTTTGTCAAAAGCTTTCCCTACATCCATTGAGATAATCGTATGATTTTTACCCTTCATTTCATTAATGTGGTGTATCACGTTGACTGATTTGGAGAGGTTGAATCATCCTTGTATTCCTGGAATAAATCCCACTTGATCATGGTGTAGGTATATGATCTTTTAATGTATTGTTGAATTTAGTTTGCTAGTATTTTGTTAAGGATTTTTGCATCTATGTTCATCAGGGATATTGACCTGTAATTTTATATCTATTTCTTATCTTACTCTGCTAGCTAGGACCTACATTAAAACACTAAAAAAATTTTTTTAAAAGTTGTAATAAATACTCTTGTTTTCTCCTGATTTCAGAGGGAACACTTCTAACATTTAACCATTAAAAATTGTATTTCACATAGATTGTTGATGGGTTTTTTTTAATATAAATTTATTCTATTTATTTATTTTTGGCTGCATTGGGTCTTTGTTGCTGCGCGCTGGCTTTCTCTAGTTGCGGTGAGCGGGAGCTACTCTTGGTTGGTGCGCAGGCTTCTCATTGTGGAGGCTTCTCTTTGTTGCAGAACATGTCTCTAGGTGTGTGGGCTTCTGTAGTTGTGGCATGTGGGCTCAATAGTTGTGGCTCACGGGCTCTAGAGCGCAGGCTCAGTGGTTGTGGTGCACGGGCTTAGTTGCTCCGTGGCATGTGGGATCTTCCCGGACCAGAGCTTGAACCTGTGTCCCCTGCATTGGCAGGCAGATTCTTAACCACTGCACCACAAGGGAAGTCTTGTTGATGGGTTTTGGTAAAGATTTTCTCTTCTAAATTTGAAAAGAATTTTATCATAATGGAATGTTGAATGTTATGGAATATTTTACTCCAGTGATAGAGAGACTCATATAGTTTTACTCTTTACTCTTAAATGGTGAGTGAAACTTATAGGTTTATTATTACTTTTAACATGTATTTTTACAGGGTTAAATCTCACTTTGCAATCATGGTTATCTTTTTTTTTTTTTTTTTACATGACTGGTCAGACTTTTATCTGTATTTTTAAATGAGATTGGAATGTACTCTCCTTTCTCATAATATCCTTTTATAATTTTCTTATCAAGGTTATACTGACTTCATTAAATGACCTGGGAATTACTACCATTCTTTCTAGTCTCTGGAAAATGTGAGAATTATTTTCTCTTCATTTAAAATCTAGTAGAACTTGTCTATGAAACATTTAAGGCAGTTGTTTTCCTTGTGGGAAGATTTTTAATTATATATTTAATTGCTGACTATAAGACAATTCAGACTTTCTATTTTCCCTTTATTTGTTTTCAGTATTATATGTTTTCTAGGAATTCATCTATTTTGTTAGTACTATCAAACATTTTCTATTAATTTTCATGTAGAAATCTCATTTTTCCAATTTTTACTCTATCTTCAGTTATGAGATTTTTTAATCCATAATATTATTCCATAACTTCTTTCTTTTTTTACTTCAATCTCATCAGAGATTTTCTCAATTAGTCTTTTAAAGAAATCACTTTTGCACTTGCTAATTTCTTCATTTTTCTTTACTATAGCCATCATTCTTTTCTTGGCTTTATTCTACTGTTCTTTTTCTTATTAATTTTGATGTAACTCATTCACTTTTAGCCTCCTTTACAAATATTAGCATATTTACACTATTTTGCTCTCAACATGCTGCTTTTCCTGCATACCACAGATCTTGATATGTGGTCACCTAACCATCATCCAGTTCTCCATATTACTATATTTTATTTTTTATTTTTCTGATTCTGAATTTTTTAGAAGTATGATTTTTAATTTCCAAATTTTTGATACGTTAATTTATCTTGTTGCAATTTCCTTCTAACCTAATTCGACTGAGATGGGCTGTGTGACACCAGTGTCTTGTGGTGTGCATGATACGAGGTTTCTGAAGTTTGTTGAAGCTTGCTTTATGGGTTAATAATACATATATGTCAGTTTTTTTAATGTTTTTTATTGTTTGTGAAGAATGTATATTCTCTTATAATGAGTAAATGATTCCATACATAGCCGTTGATTTAAGTTTATTAATTATGTGGCTTAACTCTCATAATTTATTATATTTTGTTTCTTTGACATTTGACAGTAAAGAACAGTATTGAAGCTCTTCATAATGGCAGTGTGCTTATTTATCCCTCTATAAATTTCTTGCAAATATACTGATGTGATTTTATTAGGTGCATATTAGTTTAGAATTATAGTATCTTCCTGGTGAATTGAGCTTTTTTTTAAATTGATCTTTTTAACATTATGTAATTACCTTTTCTATTTCTACTTATTTTTTTGGTTTTAAGTATATTTTGTGTTGATATTAATATAGTCACACTATTTCTTTTTAACATACTTTCAATTTTCACTTTCCCAAGTTACATTTTAGATGTTGCTCTTGTCTCCTTATTCCTGTATTTTAACTTTTAAACCTGTTGAATAACTCTATTTATCGTGATTATTAGTATATTTGAAATGTTTTATCACCATCTTACTTTGTGTACTGTCACAACTTTTTCTATGCTTTATCTATAATCTTGCCTTTTTTGGGACTGATTGAGTATTTTTGTTTGTTTTCATATTTTTTTCCTTCTACTGTTTGGAAGTTATATCTTCTACTTCTTTTTTTTTTTTTTTTTTTTTGATGGTTACTTTTGAAATATTACCATGCAGAAGTTTAATTAATATGTCAATCTGCCACATGAATAATACAAGAACCATATATCATTTTAACTATAATGAAACTAATCCCAACCTACTGGCTAATTTTGCCATATTTCAGTTCTTTTCCATTTTTAATCTGGAAAAATTGGACATTTTCATTATTATTTTATAAAATGTTTGTTTATTCCTTTGTTGTTCCTTTGTGCACCTACATTTTCTATTTAAAATCACTTTTCTTATGAAAAAATATTGTGGAAGACATTTCCTTGGGTTCACAATTCTAAGCTGAAGTTGATTTTTCTCAGCACATTGAAGATATTATTCCACAGTCTTCTGATTTTAATAGTGCTCTTGAGAGGTCTGGTGTCTGAAAAATTGTTCCTTCAGAGATGATCTTTTTTTCCTCTCTGTCTGCTAAAAATGGCTGTTAAAAGTAGCTCCTTTAATTGAGGATATAATTTATTTTAACAAGTTAAAATATTGTAAAATTTTAGAGATGTATCAAATAGATACTAATTACACTTAAGAAGCATTTACTATTGGGGAATGTCATACATTTAGGAAGATCATTAAATGGTGTGAAGACAGGATCATTAAGACAGTTTCTATCCTCCCCAAATGCCTTTCTATCTATTTAACTGTGCCTAAAATTCTACTTAGGTTTAAGTTGTATTTTTCATTAAATTTTGTGTGGCTGAATCTTTATTTTCATTCAGGTACCTTGAGAGTCATTCTTCAGAAAGGTCTTTCCTAACCACTCCACCTGGAGTAATTCTTCACTGATCGTTCATCCTAATTAAGTTGGTCATTCATCACCATATCATCCTAATTTAATTCTCTGTACAGTACTCATCACTATCCAATATTTTCTCTGTTTGTTTGCTGTCTGTCTTTTCACACTAAAACGTAAGACCCATGAGGGCAAAACTTTGTTATTCACCACTGCAGTCCTACAGTTTAGGAAAGTATCTGGTACACAGGAAGTTTTCAATAAATTTGTTAAATTACTGAATAATATACATAAAACATATATATATATATTCTTGAAAGTTATAACACTTGTAATACTTATCTACTACTTATACTATCTACTTATCTAATACTTATCTGTTAATGATTTGTTTACCAACATGAATGAACCCTTTAATTATGGTCTAAGATATGTGTCAGCAGCCAGAAGGTGAGAAAGATAAGGAGGGAAATATAAATAATACCAGTGGAATATCACAAAGTGGGGAACGCTAAAGACAAACTTACCCAAATTCCCTCATGATTCTTTAATCTTTGGCAGGGAAAATAAAGCCATGCTGAGCACATGTTGTTAGAAAACTAGAAATTCACACCTTTCAATATTATGTTTAATTTCATGTAAAATTTCTTCTCCTACTTTCTACCATTATTTATCACTATGGTGTCCTAGTTCTTTAAATAGTTAAGTACTTAATACTTAATTTTATTTAACAATTAATTACTTAATCACTAAACTAAATCATTCCTACCCAGATGTGGGAAGGGTGGCAAATGAGGAGTGAGAGGTGAATCAGTGCTAGAAACCATTACTCTAGCTTGGGGGTAACAAATATGTAGTTGTTACTACCACTGATACCCATGGAGTCATAACTAATCAACTGTGCACTCATTCTGAGCACAGTCTCTCACAACACAGTGATTCAGGCACAGGAGATAAATTTTACTTGCCATCTCTATATAAGATGAATAGTACATAGAAAAACCTTTAGTGTAACCAGTCTAAACTATGTATTACTGTAACTTCAGGCATGTTAGTGATATATATAAGGGTAAACTATTAGACTGATCCTGATTATATTTGTAAAGACTTTGGTTTTCATGACAAAAGGATGTATTCATTATAACTGTTAACCCCAACCCAGAACTTACGGAAAATGAATACTCCTAAACCTATCAGACACTGTACCAGATGGAAAATAAGCCATCTTGAGGGTAAAGGGAATTGACTTTTACAAATGTTTTCTTTGAGCACATATTTGAGTTGTAAAAAAGGGACAAATATAAATGAACTACAGTATATAACTTAAACTTTCTTCTTGCCCAAACCAAAGATTGAGGAACAAAAACCTTTTGCAGTGACTGAGAGATAACTGAAAAAATTTATGTATAAGTCTGCTCTGCTTTGAGCTAGAAATAAAGTGTAACACAAGCTAAAAGGATATTTACCTCCACTTCAGTCCATCTACTCATGTAGCTTAGTAAAAGGATGTCACTAAAGTGACCGGTAAGATATAATGCTAATTTTGATAGCCCACCATGGTAGTCATCTTTGAGAGTGGGAGAGAATACCAGTGCGGCAAATCACATCTGATCAGTGTCAGAATCAGCTGAGAAGGTGATTACTAAATATAGGAAGAAAAGAGCAGTTTTAGCCGTCTAAGCTCATGAGAGACTCCCTGGGGACTCTAAAACCAGCAGAGAGGGACTTGAAAGAGAAATGGATTCCACAGATTCTGCCATTTCCTTATGATTATTGTGACCCTATTTTCCCTTCAGGCTGGGAGGTCTTGGCAAACATTCTGTTACATTCATGTTTTAAGAACATCTACTCTTTTTAATAATACATAATAATTCAAACAGCTGGACTTCTTTCCTCCCAATAAAAGCCACACTTGTTTTTTTGTCTCCTCTTCCCTTACTAATTGTCTCATTATTGATGAGAAGTGTCATCAGTGGATTGAAAAAAGGCATCATCCTTCTTGCTGTTGTGTGCTTAATTTCTGTTCTCATTGATGTATGTTGACCAAGAAGTCTATCAACCAAGAAGGCAGGCCAACAGAGCACAAAACTTATCCCACTGAACTCTGAATAATTCAACTTATATTTTTGGAAAAGGCAATCCTTTGTTAATGTAATAAATCTACAATTAAACTTTTCCAAGTTTTACTGAGATATAATTGACATTCAGCACTGTATAATGTGTACAGCAAAATGATTTGACATATATGTTGTGAAATAATTACCGCAATAAATTTAGTTAGCACCTATCATCTCATATAGATACCCACCAAAAATTTTTTTTTCATTGTGAGAACAGTTAGGATCTTCTCTAAACACTGCTATATGGTATATTACAAGATTGTTAACTATAGTCATCATTTTACATGCCTAGTACTTACTTATCTTATAACTGGTAGTTTGTAGCTTTTGACCACATTTACTCAGTTCTCCCCTCCCTCCAGTTCCCACCTCTACTAACCACAATTCTGATCTTTTTTTCTATCAGTTGAGGATTTTTCTGTTTGTTTGTTCATTTTTTTTTTAGATTCCACCTATGAGATCATACAGTGTGTCTTTCCCTGTCTAACTAATTTCACTTAGCATAATGCCCTCAAAGTCCATCCGTGTTTTTGTAAACAGCAGAATTTTCTTCTTTTTATGGCTTAATAATATTCCATCACATATATACATATATACATGTACACCACAACTTCTTCATCCATATTTCTCTCAATGGGCCCTTAGGTTGCTTCCATGTTTTGGCTATTGTAAATAATGCTGTTATGAACACAGGGATGCAGCTATCTCTTCAACATAGAGTTCTCATTTCCTTCAGATATATTTTCATAAGTGGAATTGCTGGAATATATGGAAGTTTCTATTTTCAATTTTTTGAAGAACCTCCATACTGTTTTCCACAGTGGCTACACCAATTTACATTCCTGCCAACAATGCACAAGTCTTCCCTTTTCTTCACATTCTCGCCAACACTTGTTATCCCTTGTTAACACTTGTTATCTCTCTTTTTTTTTAACATCTTTATTGGCATATAATTGCTTTACAATGGTGTGTTAGTTTCTGCTTTATAACAAAGTGAATCAGCTATACCTATACATATATCCCCATATCTCCTCCCTCTTGCAGCTCCCTCCCACCCTCCTCATCCCACCCCTCTAGGTGGTCACAAAGCACCAAGCTGATCTCCCTGTGCTATGCAGCTGCTTCCCACTAGCTATCTATTTTACAATTGATAGTATATATAAGTCCATGACCCTCTCTCACTTCATCCCAGCTTACCCTTCCCCCTCCCCGTGTCCTCAAGTCCATTCTCTACATCTGCATCTTTATTCCTGTCCTGCCTCTAGGTTCTTCATAACCATTTTTTTTTTTTTAGATTCCATATATATGTGTTACTATACAGTATTTGTTTTTTTCTTTCTGACTTACTTCACTCTGTATGACAGACTGTAGGTCCATCCACCGCACTACAAATAACTCAATTTCGTTTCTTTTTATGGCTGAGTAATATTCTATTGTATATATGTGCCACATCTTCTTTATCCATTCATCTGTCAATGGACACTTAAGTTGCTTCCATGTCCTGGCTATTGTAAATAGAACTGCAGTGAACATTGTGGTACATGACTCTTTTTGAATTACGGTTTTCTCAGGGTATATGCCCAGTAGTGGGATTGCTGGGCCATATGGTAGTTCTATTTTTAGTTTTTTAAGGCACGTCCATACTGTACTCCATAGTGGCTGTATCAATTTACATTCCCACCAACAGTGCAAGAGAGTTCCCTTTTCTCCACACCCTCTCCACCATTTATTGTTTGTAGATTTTTGGATGATGGCCATTCTGACTGGTGTGAAGTGATACCTCATTGTAGTTTTGATTTGCATTTCTCTAATGATTAGTGATGTTGAGCATTCTTTCATGTATTTGTTGGCAATCTGTATATCTTCTTTGGAGAATCTTCTGCCCATTTTTGGATTGGGTTGTTTTTTTGATATTGAGCTGCATGAGCTGCTTGTAAGTTTTGGAGATTAATCCTTTGTCAGTCGCTTCATTTGCAAATTTTTTCTCCCATTCTGAGGGTTGTCTTTTCGTCTTGTTTATAGTTTCCTTTGCTGTGCAGAAGCTCCCTTGTCTTTTTTAATGCTGAGCATTCTAACAGACCAGAGATGATATCTCATTGTAGTTTTTTTTTTTAATTTATTTATTTATATTTATATTTATTTTTGGCTGTGTTGGGTCTTTGTTTCTGTGCGAGGGCTTTCTCTAGTTGCGGCAAGCCGGGGCCACTCTTCATCTCAGTGCGCGGGCCTCTCACTATCGTGGCCTCTCTTGTTGCGGAGCACAGGCTCCAGACGCGCAGGTTCAGTAGTTGTGGCTCACGAGCCTAGTTGCTCCATGGCATGTGGGATTTTCCCAGACCAGGGCTCGAACCCATGTCCCCTGCATTGGCAGGCAGATTCTTAACCACTCTGCCACCAGGGGAGCCTCTCATTGTAGTTTTTGATTTGCATTTCCCTTATGATTAGTGATGCTGAGCACCTTTTCATGTACCTTCTGGCCATCTGTATATCCTCTTTGTAAAAATGTCTGTTCAGGTCATTTTCCCATTTTTTTAATCTGATATTTTTTTGCTATTGAGTTGTATGAGTTCTTTATATATTTTGGATATTAACCCCTTATCATATAAATGATTTGCAAATATTTTTCCATAATGTAGGGTGCCATTTTGTTTATTATTTTTTGCTTTTGTTTTGTTTTTGCTGTGCAGAAAGAAGCTTTTTAGTTTGATGTAGTCCCACCTGTTTGTTTTTCATTTTGTTGCTTGTGCTTTAGGTGGCATATCCAAAAAAATCATTGCCAAGACCCATATCAATGAGCTTTTTTCCTATGTTTTCTTCTAGGAATTTATGATTTCTTGTTTTACATTTAAATATTTAATCCATTTCAAGTTAAGTTTTGTGAGTGCTGTAAGATAAGGGTGTAGTTTCATTCAATTATACTTTAAAACAATACTTACCAGGATATAAACAGAATTCAGCATATAATATTAAAACCATCCAACATTGTGTCTTAAAGAACCTCCATAATATTAAGATGATATTTGTATGAATTCATGAATTCTGGAATGATATTTACACCTTGCTGACTGTCACGGTTCTCTTCCCATTCTCCCTGAAACTGCACTGGACATAACACCTGACTTTTCATTTTCCCTTACTGTAGGCCAATTAGAGATCTAAGGAACAGTCAACAGGAAAGGTCCCTGAAAACCCATTTAACTATCATGACTCACAGTCAATTTCACTACTATTTACCCTTCACCTCTAAAATAGCCTGAGTCCATCCTATCACCATCACTGTGATATCCTATTTCTCCTATTCACCTGTATGTCTTCCTTATATCATAGTGAGATACACCAGGCCAACAAAATGCCTTTACAACAACATCCTGCATTCCTATGCTTCAGAATCTTAAATGTAAACGTACTATATTTTCCCTGAGTTCAGTGGATGCTAGACTTGCAAAACCCAGAGAAGAACGCTCTCAGTTAGAAAACATCTGTGACATTTTCTGTTTTCTAACATCTCTGGGAACATGTGATACACAGAAGGCCAAGAAATATAAGAAAAAGGGAATTACAAGGATGTTACTTAATAAATATTTTATATTAATATGTGGATAAAGTGGTAATCTTAGCTATGTAGTCACATGCTACCAATGAAATTTGGTGTTCAAAATTATCAGGGATTATAGAAGAAGACTGATAGTGCTGTCAACTTAAAATTCATCTGTAAAAAGATATCCTGCTTAGTGATATTTTTCTGCTTGTGCAATAATAGCCATCTTGAAAGAGATAATTTTTCTTCTCCTGAGCTGACCTGAAAATGTTTGGTTTGGTAGGCCACTGAAGCCATAGAGTGCACTCCTCTTAGTGGGTTTTTGTTCATGGGGATTGAATCTTTGAACAAGAAAATGATAAAATTCAACCTTAGTGAGCAGATCAGAAAATACAAAGAGTTGATATTGTGCAGAGCATTACCAAAGCTTTGTTAACCTTGACCATGAAAGACCATGATTAAGTAAACCTCAACCACCACGGAGTGTACTATTCAAATCATTCTCTCATTTTCAGTCCTCATTGTTAACCAGCAAATTCCTCTTCAAACAGCCCTACGTTCTAACTTTGGGTTTTGAGAACAGTTAGATCTTAACAGCATCTTATATCTCCAGATGGAAAAGAACATAACTTCTACTTTTAGTTCCTCAGCTTTTTAAATGAGAGTGTAAGTCCCTAAAGTAGTAGTTGTACTAAACTCAAATCTACCACTTCACTGGACAAAAACCTATCTATTAAGACAAGAATTAGACTTGCAAGAACTACAAAGGAAGAGAGGCTATACTTAGAACATGTATAAAAATACCTCAAATAACAGAATCAGTTCTGGTCAACCATAAATGGCAGGCTTCCTTTAAGTGATCTACTTAAATCATAACAAACAAAATGCATAGGAGTCTTTTCTAGATATCCCATTGAAAACTGACAGCAAAAGGAAGTGATAAACTTTAAGCTTAAAAGCCAGAACCATAAAGACCTTCTTTCTTCCTTTTCCTGCTTCTCTTCACTGCATACTCCCTCCCATAGGCATGTGTGTCATTCTTACAGACACACGTACACACACACTTGACTTGATCTCAAGCTCTTTACAGGTGGGGAGCAGCCATATACATTCATCTCCCCTGTAGTGTTGCAAATTCAGGATTAATGAGTGCTGTGAAGAGGATAAAATCATCAAATGATAAAAGAGCCTGGGAGCTGCCTTAACCAGGTGGTCAGGATGACCTCTCTGAAGAGGTGACATTTGAGATCCAAGGGAGAAGAAGGTAGAGAAGGTAGCCAACAAAGATCTTAGAGAAGAGCCTTTCAAGCAGCAGAAATTGCAAATTCAAATGCTCTGGGGCAAAAAAAAAAATTAGTGTGTGCAACAGACAGAGAAAGCCTGACATGGCTGGGAAGTAGTGAACTATCAGTAAATTGTGAGATATGTACGTAGGGCCTCATCGCGTGGGGCTTTGGTGAGAAGTTTGGATCTGATTCTTGCAGGGGGAAACTATTAGAGTTAGAAGACTGACAAGCTATCATTTAAGTATTAGATGAAAGCTTTCTGGCTCTAGCGGAAGACACACCCAGAAGGGCTAGAGGGGAGACAGAGATACAGTTAAGGTATTATGGGCATGTGCCAGGTTAGAACTGATGGTAGCATGGATAGGGCTATAGCAGTAGAAGTGGTGAGAGGTGATTGGATTTGAGATGTATTGAGGAGGGAGGACTGACAAGAAGTTGATCGATAGAATGTGGGTTTTGAGTAAGAGATCAGAGTCAAGGATGATGGTTAGGTTTGAGGTAGAAGTATCTAGGTGGCTGTCAGTGACAGTCACTGAGCAGGGCAATTCTGATAGGAAGAGTAGTTTTTAGGAATTCGACTCTGAACATGTTAATTTTGAGAAGACTTGCAGAAATGTTGATTTAACAGTTTGACTTATGAATCTGAATCTCAAGGAAAGATAAGGTTAGAGATGTGAATTTAAGAGTGTTGCTGATTGGGTTTTTAGAGAAGCAGATTCTTAGATAGATTTAGTGTGTACAAGGTTATCATGAGTGCTTTCCCATCAACTCCTGTAAAAAGGAAGAGAAGGAAGAAGTCTTGGGCAGGAGGAGAGGTTGAAATAATATTTAAGATTAGCAGGGGAGTCCTGAGGATGGAATGAGTCTCCAGAACACTTCTGAGTTGAGGTAAACAGCATGCCTACAAAGCCCATCACCTGACTTAGTCACTGACTGCTCGATGCCCCACAGAAGACCTATGACTTTAGGGGAGGTGGTTCTCTGAAGATGAGGCAATCCCTGAAGGTAGCTGACAACCAAACGCTACTTTGGAAGCAGCCCTGCCAGCAGCTGGCATAACAACCCCTTCATTCCTGAATTCCCCCCCCTCCACCTACCCACCAAGAGAGTTATCAGCTTTAACTGATATTTAGGAACAGGAAGCTGAGGGAAATTAATCTTGAGAAAGTGTGAATAGAGAGGCAAGGAAAGCTGATGACAGAAGCCATAGCCAATAACCTATTACTTTTTGACATGCAGGAACAACTGTTCTAGTGCAGGTCTGATTCTATAATCACAGAAAGAACAAAGGTACTGCCTCCTGGTAGGTCCTTGAATTTTCTAAATTCATGGCAAACAAATAAACAATCCTTGTATCATTTTCTGGCATCCCTGAGCAGAGACAGTTTAAAAGAGGGGGAAAAAAGATATTTTCTTGATTTTCTTGGCATGTGTAGTTTGGAAAAATTAAAATTTCAAAATTTGGCCTATTTTTATATTTCTTGTATAATAGAAATGGGTATCATTTTTAAAGAAATTGTAGGGAAAAAATTTGACAAAAACAATGCATTAGCATCCTATGGCACTCAATTCTGCATCAGCAATGCCCCTCTTTTTGTCTTTCTTAACACCTAGTAGGAAAGAATTTTCAACAACCACAGTAACCTTTCCCTTCTCAGACCACACAGCTACTCCTGCAAAGGGTGTTACGGAGTTTCTTTTTTTTCCACTTTAGTCATTTTCTTTGAACACCTACATCTCAATTTTATCGCTTTCCAGATTTGCCAACCTTCACGCCAGACAACATCTAGACTTGTTATACCAATTATGTGTCATACCAATCACAAAATAAACCAAAACCAGCATTATGTGGAACCTTAATGCCACCATCTCTCTCCTTTTGGAGGTCAGATAGTCAATTATAGGCCTGTCCTGGAGGGTTTCAAACCACAGTCACGGGGTGATGGCTCTCCTGAGCATTCCATGTCCACAATTAATGGAGTGCTGCAGTGGTTAAAGCTATGGCTTTGAGTACTCAGTAGTAAACACAGGAGGGCAGATTATCTATTGGGGGTTTCAGTATTATTCCACAAGTTTTAAAAGGAGTTCTTCAGAAAAGCCAATGTCAAAAACAGACCACAAAGAGGATTCCATCCATGCTTGTGGATTCCTGCAGTAGCATGCATGAGATGGAAGATACTTTTAAAATGGAATTTAGTATACCTAGTTAAAATAAAACTCTAAAATCATGATAGGATTTGGGTCTGATTATTAAGATAAACTTTAAAAAATAGTGTCATGTTCATTTACATTCCCTTAAAATAACAAACAGAACTCCTAGATTTTAGAAGCTAGCTAAATTTCAAGAGATCTATTTTCATATTAATTTTCTTCATTGTCTCTTGTCATACAAGTTTCTTTCCTGACTTTGTATTTTATGGCAATGCTCTATCATGGACTTGGGAATTCTGGTTCAAAACCCAGGTGTCATCTTTGGCTCTTATCCCTTACCCCCTAGTCCTGCTCTTTCACTTGAACCTGCCTGTGATACCTAGGTCCAAAGATGTCTGCAAACAACCTCACCCCTCCATCCACATTCATGCTACTCCTCCCTTGAATCTGGGCTGAGCTCTGATTGCTTTGACCAAGAGAAAGTGGAGGCAGTAACATTACTAAGTTCTGAGGGCAGGCATTAAGAATGCCTGGCAATTTCTCCCTCTTCTATGAGTTTTTTGGGATCCTCAGCAGTCATGGAAGAGGTCCAGCTACCCTGATGGAAAGATCACATAGAAGGCATGGAGAGGAAAGACCCTGAGATGAACTCCAGCCCAAAAGAGTGCCCCAGCTTTCCCAGATGTTGGGTGATCCTCCAGGTGACTCCAGCATCTGTCTAACTACAATGTCACAAGAAACTCCAAGCAAGACTAGCCAAAGAGGGACTTCCTTGGTGGCGGAGTGGTTAAGAATCCACCTGCCAATGCAGGGGACATGGGTTCGAGCCCTGGTCCAGGAAGATTTCACATGCCGTGGTGCAACTAAGCCCGTGCGCCACGACTACTGAGCCTGTGCACCTAGAGCCCATGCTCTGCAACAAGAGAAGCCACCGCAGTGAGAAGCCCGCACACCGCAATGAAGAGTAGCCCCGGCTCGCTGCAACTAGACAAAGCCGCATGCAGCACAGCAACGAAGACCCAATGCAGCCATAAATTAATTAATTAATTAATTAATTAATTAAAAAAAAAAAGACTAGTCAAAGAACCGCCAGACTGAGTCTTAGTCAGTCAACACACAGAACCAGGAGAGACAATACAAAGGTTTTTATATCCAACGTGAGCAAAAATGTGATTAGTAGTCACTTTCTTATACTACTAAAGAGAGAGTAAATCTGTGCCATTTTCATGGATGGTAGTTTGATGCTATCTTTCAGAATTTTTGAATAAATATAATTTTGAGCAATCACAGAATACTAAGAATTTACTCTAAAGATGCATCCTCTCTTTTTTTTTTTGCGGGGGGGCAATCAGGACACTTAACATGAGATCTACTTTCAACAAATTTAAAGTGTATAATACAGTATTGTTAACTATAAGTACAATGTTGTACAAAAGATTTCTAGAACTTATTCATCTTGCTTAACTGAAACTTTTTTGCCATTGGCTAGCAGCTCTCCATTTCCCCCTCCCTCCAGCCTCTGGTACCCACCATTCTACTCCTTCATTATTTGAATTTGCCTGTTTTAGACATCTCATGTAAGTGTAATTATGCACTATATGTCCTTCTGTGGCTGGCTTGTTTCACTTAGCAGAATGTCCTCAGGTATCATCCATGTCATCGGATATTGCAGGCTTTTCTTCTTTTTTAGGGCTGAATAATATTCTTTATACATATATACTAAATTTTCTTTATTCATCTATTGACAGACATTTTGGTTTTTTCCACATCTTGGCTATCATAAATGGTGCTACAATGAACATAGTAGTGCTAACATCTCTTTGAGATCCTGATTCCAATTCTTTTGAATAAATACCCAGAAGTAGGATTGCTGGATCATATGATGGTTCTAGTTTTAACTTTTTAAGGAACCTCTCTACTATTTTCCATAATGGCTGCACTCTCACAGCTTCTGCAAGCTATTCATTCAGCCAATATATATGGAGGCTCTCAGGCACTAGGCAATATTCTAGGTCCAGTAGATACAGTAGCTTTAAAAAAAAGGAGGCTACTTTTAGGGAGAATGCATTCTAGTGAGGAGAAGCAGGCTACCAAAAAAATGAAGACAGTGTTGAAACATATAAACCAGAAAAGGGTCAATCAAATCAGGATAAATGCTCTCCTGAAAACAGGGATGTGAAACTAATTGACAGGTGGTTACTTCAGTTGGATGGTCTGAAGAGGGCTCTCTGAGGAGGTGAAAGCTAAGCCATCCAAATGACAAGAAAAGCCATCCATGCTTGTCAAGCAGGAGGAACAGTTGGTTCAAAGTCCAGGAAAAAACTTGTAATATTTGAGAGAGAGAGAAAGGAGCCAAAGTTGCTGGGGCTTATGGGTAAGGAAAGATGGAGAACAGGAGAATTTGAACAGGTAAGCAGAGACCACGTGACATAGGGCTTTGAATTCAGTGTAAGAAGCTTCCATTTTTATTTTAAGTGCTGTGTGAAGCTGTTGGAGAGTTTTAAATAAAAGAGTGATATGGTTTGATCTATCCTTTTTAAAGATATCTCTGGATGCTGTGTAGGGTATGGATAATGGGGAAGAGAAGAGTAAGCAGGGATAGTGGTCAGGAGGCTAGATCAGGAGTCCAGGTGAGAAATAATGGTGGCCTGGACTAGGATGATGGTGGGGGAGATGGAGGGACAGCTGCATGTATTTAGAAGTTACTGTGAAAATAAGCTGCACACCATGGCAATATGGTCTTAAATATTATAGTAGAAGTGAGAATAAAAAATTAGAAATGTGGTCAAAGTGAAATGGAGAGGCAAATATGAAATGAGACTGAAGAGATGTGGAGAAAATCATGAGGATAAGAAGGTGGTTAGAAAGATAAGAGACAAGTGAATAGCAAGAGGGTAAGCGAGTGTCTAACAGTATTGTATATTAACTGAAGCATCATCTTGGGGGAAAGGACACTGATTTTGATAATTAAGTGACTTAGTGACTTTCAAACCAAGAGCTTCATAGAGTTAGGAGAAAGTTGAGATTGGCAAAGGGCTAGAAAAACCTGGAAGTAAATACGAAGAGCCAGCAAGGTAAGAGTACTCAAAGAGTTTGTCAGTTGATGAAAGAAAGAAAAGAAAAGAATGGGTCATTCACTTGAGGGCCAAGCATGTCAATGCTAGTTTTGCAGTTGTTGCTGTTGTTACTTTTGGGTTTAAGGATATGGGGGAGTAACATATTAGGAAATTAGAGAGAAGAAGACAAGGGAAGCATGTTAAGAGCCCAGCAATATCCTAGAGGAGGTGTTAAGTATTGAGATTGAAAATACAGTAAGAAGAGTAATAAAGGAAAGGAGAGAGGATTCCTGAGTGTTTCTTTTTAAAAAGCCATAATACAAAAGAAGCAATTCAAAGAAGATCAGGAAATCCACTGAGAATAAAAGGAGTGAGAGTGAATTTTATTTCTTGAGAAAAATGAGATACTTGGAGGAGTCACTATGATTCTGGTTACTAGGAATCTACTAGAAGTCTTCAACAAATCCTCATGGTGGATCGAAATTGAGTTATTTGTAGTGAGGTGGATGGACCTAGAGTCTGTCATGCAGAGTGAAGTAAGTCAGAAAGAGAAAAACAAATACCGTATGCTAACACATATATATGGAATCTAAAAAAAAAAAAAAAAAAAAAAAAAAAAAAATTGGTCATGAAGAACCTAGGGGCAAGACGGGAATAAAGACACAGACCTACTAGAGAATGGACTTGAGGATATGGGAAGGGGGAAGGGTAAGCTGGGACAAAGTGAGAGAGTGGCATGGACATATATACACTACCAAATGTAAAATAGATATCTAGTGGAAAGCAGCCGCATAGCAGAGGGAGATCAGCTCGGTGCTTTGTGACCACCTAGAGGGGTGGGATAGGGAGGGTGGGAGGAAGGGAGACGCAAGAGGGAGGAGATATGGGAACATATGTATATGTATAACTGATTCACTTTGTTATACAGCAGAAACTAACACACCACTGTAAAGCAATTATACTCCAATAAAGATGTTAAAAAATAAAAAAAAAATTTTAAAAATTACAGATGCAAAATCCAGAAAGCTGTGGGGTTGGAAGGAAGAAAAGAAAGGAGAGTTGCTAAGGTGTAGGATGGAATGGACAAACTGAAGGAAAAGAAAAATTCAAATAAATAAGCTTCCTGGATATTTTTTTATTCCATATATTTGAATCAGTAATTGGTATCAGAGCCTTGCCAGGCTGAGTGAAACTGTTGAATCCTTAAATCAATTTTGAATCCTTAAATGAATTTTGCCTTAAGCTGCCACCACAGTCCCTTGAACAGAAGACCTTTCCTTTCCCATCACCAATATAGCTAGCCAGTATTTCATGGTGGAATATGGAAAAGGCAATCATTTTTGTCTTGAGTGTTCAGGGTTCGGTTTAATCACCCTTACCTTAGTTCACGAGTACCCTGTGCTTTCTGAGTTCTGGCTCATGGAGATACAGTGCAGTGAGGGCATCCAAACTTATAAAAACACAAAATCTCCAGTACTAATACTCAGAGGTAAACGCTACTTAAGTTTTTTTCATATGCTTCCCAAATTCCCAAAGAACATTGAATAAAGATGATTTATTTGATTAAATGAGATCAAGTTCACTGAATTACTCTTTGCCCCTGAGATTCCGCAACTTGTAAAACTGAAATGATTTACTTCATAAAATTAAGGAAACCCCATTGACAATGTTTGTAAATGGGTAGTGTGGGATTTATTTTTGAAAAAATACTTATTATAGACAGGAAAAACTCAAACCTACAAGTGGCCACTCTTTCACTTAGTTTAGAAACTATCTCAAGCACATCCAAACTTTCATCCTGGCTCAGCAAATATTTCCCAAGAAACACCATGAATTCTCCTATTTTAGTTTTAATATCAGTAAGTTTACAGATTTGGATAGGAAAAACTACAGCAAACAGCTCAAAACATGGTGCTCTTAAACAAGTTATAGACCCCCTTTTAATCTTCCTGGCATGTACATCAAAGAATCAGAGTCAGAGAATTATTATGCCAGTATAAACGCAGTAAACTTTGTCATTACTCTAGCTATGGTATGATGTTAATTTTCCTTTCCTGGGCAAAATAAGTTGGTGTCATTTACATCTTCTGATTCCTTTCATTTCCTTTAAGCATCTGTTTATCATATTGGCACTTCCATATTACCAACAGTTATTTTGGATAAATAATGCTAAAGCACTTCTGGATTTTATGGTCAATAAACTGAAATGATCATATTTTATGGTTTATTAATTCAAGATTAAAATAGGATGGAATATTGTATTACTTTATAATGTTGGTTGTCACATTGGAGACTAGCATAATAAAAGTTTATGGTACTATTATGCAGCCTAAACAAGTATGTTTTCCAAAATACCATATAGTTTATAAAATTATATCTGATACATACAAAAAATGAGTCATTTCTAGGGGGAAAAAGTGCCTTTTCCACATTTTTACACCCCCTGATTAGAGGCCAAAAGTGCTCAGACTGCTCTAAGCCCCTCCTATCATGAAAGAAACTATTGTAATAAGCTCATTCTTTACTAAGATGTTAAGATGTTTTCCATTATATAAGTATCTGGTTTCTTTTTTTAAAGAATCCAAAGAGAAAACTTCTTAACCTATATAACAGTGATCCTTGGACATAGAAATAGTTTGGCCTTTCTTAGGCCCTCAAATTATACCTTGCAGAGCATTGCCTCTTAGAATCCACTGTTTCTTCCAGAGACTGAGATTTTACAATGTCCTTGGAATATCTAAATAGGCAAATACTCAATGAATATATTTACAGAAGTGAACTAATGCCTGTGGTTGATATTATTGTGGGAGAAAAAAATGACTACTCAAGTCAACTACTAAGAAACTAGAAAAGACTCTAATAATACCATCTTGATTCTGAGAGCCAGGAATAAATGCCGATGGTAGTGACAGCTTGCAGGGAATTCCTGTTTCAAAACTGTGATACTATTTCACAGTGCTTGATTTGATGTGAGGAAACCTCCTGTTTCTTAGAATGAAGGGGAATAATTATGCCCAAAGGTAGGGTAAAGTTTTTAATCTACGTTTTTTAGGGTTTATATCCATTTAGAGCTATGATGGATGAATAATTTTGTCACTGGCAATAGTTGGCCTTTTTTCCCTTGCAATTAGTCTCAAGACTAAGTATGTTTGTTTTAATTAATTAATAAACATCCAGATAGAGTGAGTTTGCATCTCTTTTTGGGTAATAGTTCCTATTCAACATAGGGATGCATTGGGTTCTATTTTTCTTGAAAAAGGCCTAAAAATGTACCTAACTCTGTTTCTCAGTTATAAGTTCAAACTTTGCCATCTGAATCAGATTTTCCGTTTTTTTAAGTACAAATTGCAACCACTATATGAGAGAAAGAACGTTAAATTCTGGGTTGAACATGACACAAGATGTGGGAGAAATCCTCATTCTTTATAGACTTCTACATGAATGTATTTACTCTGTAGGGCAGAAGGGAAGGGGAAAAATCCTCAGTGTTACTTCTTAGAAATGTACAATGAACCACTTGTACAGCCATGCCCAGTGGCCCTGGATGTCCCTTATTTAGACTTTAGTGTTGGGAAGGACCTGAGTTGGCATGCAGTCCAAGCTTTTTCATGTTACCAGGGAACCAAGGTAGCCCAGCTAGTACTGGCAAAGCCAAGGGCAGAACTCAGGTCTGCCTATCAATTTCATTTGGTTTCCCATGCTGGTTATTATCTCCCTTTTATGGGTTTTCTGAACTTCAGTCACTGACACAGCAGATTTTTGTCTAAATCCTACATCAGAATTCTGTATTATTTAAAATTATGGTTTCTTCTCTCTTCTGCCTTCTCCAGGCAAAACAAAACCTATTTCAATTGTTATCAGGTTTTTATTGGATCTTCTCCAAGTTTCCCAAGTCTGTCTTGGCTTTTTTTGTTTGTTTGTTTAATGTAAAGCCTGTTATGAGATTAGCGTGTATCAAATCAAAGATTACTTTTTCAAGGAATATTTCAGGGATCATGGGAAAATTAAAAAGAGTGACTATATTTAAAACAGTACAGTAAACTATCTCCAAAGACACATCCCCTAAGTGGTCATGTCACTGATGTTATTGTTGATTTCTTAAAATCCAGACAGATTAGATGGAATTCTATACTTTGAAAGTCATCCACATCCTTTCCAATTTTGGCATCTTAAATTTAAAATCTAAAAAATTTCAATTCTTGAAAGGAGAAATGAGCAATAAAATATTTTTTATTTCCCAAAGAACATATTTGGCCAAAATATTTTGCTGGAAATTATTTTCCTGCTGGTGAATCCTGGAGTCTGTATTTAGCACATTTAAACCTGAGCCACCAATCTCGACGCCTATTCCCTCTTGTGCAGGGAACCTGGCTTTCTCAGCCACAGCTGATTGCACCAGACAGCCCAGCCATAACATTGAGTGATCAGCGACCGGGTTCAAAATTTGAGCTGGGCCAATCAGAATCTTCTTTCAGGAATTTGAAACTATAGCGTCTAAGGCAGACAGTTGTGGCAGCTGAGCTGAAAGATTACAAAGTGACCCAGAGCCACTATGAGTCATTGAAGCTGAAGCTGAATTTATGAGGTCAGTAATCAGCAAAATGAGGTAAAATGGTTCAGATGAGCAGAGAAGCCACTAGCAAAACCACATGAGAAAGATCAGCCATTAGCCATTTCTAGTGGCTTTCAAATTCAAGTTGCCTTGATGTTCTGTTGTGGAGATGCTCATGTATGCAGCCATGCTCAAGTACATGAATTTCTTCCTGTCTCTATGTCCATGTAGTGTAGAAAGCTTATTTCTTGAACGTTCCTTGTAACCAAAAGAATACTAAACAAAACACTAACTAAAACAAAGCAAATGCTTTGCTATCCCTTGTATTAAAACAGAAGAAAATGTAAGTTTAGACTATCTTGATTACATTATTAAAATATTTACCTTGGTTCAAAATTGAGAGATTAGAGCAACTTGATTACCCTGCAAATGTTATGAAGAGGAAGTTTATAAATAGGAAACATTTCCTATCAAAAAGGCACATGAGAAACATGATCTTTGAGTCAAAAAATGGTAAAAAAAAAAAAAAAAACTAGAAATGTTTTGTTTTAAACTATACATGTTATTTTTATATCTTAGATACAAAACACAAGTGTTTCACTTGTTTTTCAAATGTGTGGGTCTCAATGGCTATGTAATCCATCTGTTTCTGATTTACTTACACTTAACTCATCGAAATGCTGTTTTATAAAAATTAGCTGTTGCCCAAGAAGCCCTTTGAGTCTCCTTTATGAGCATATTTAGCCTTTCTTAGAAACAGGTCTGTTCGCCAAGAGCAAGAGAGCTCGTACAACAAAACATTCAAATTTGGATGGAAACTGAAAATAAAAAATCAGGTTAGTTTCTTTGGAAGAAAGGGCAATACACATAACTTTCAGACACTAATCTTAATAAAATTGTTAGCTGAATCTCTTTGTGTTTCCTTAGACTCTCAGGAGAGAAGTTCATTTGAGTAAGTATGAAAGAATTAAATTGTTTTAAATAAAGCTCCCTTCACTGGAATTGTGGAGATGACTAAAATCTCATATTCTTCAATTAGGATAACTTGCATATTTCGTTCAGTGGCCTTGGTGAAAACATAAATGCCAATAAAATAATGTGCTTTACAGGGATTTTGCCTGCCTTAATCATATGAAGCACTTAGAGAAATTAGTGATTTTTTGAAGTTTTAAATAGTTCATTCTACACACTCATTCAACACATTTATTAAACACCTATTATGTGGCAGGTATTTTTCTATGGACTAAGGAAACATCAGTAGGCAAAACAGACAAAAATCCCAGCCATTGAGGATTATATTCTCAGGAAGTCAGACAATAAACATAATAGGTAAATTCTACAGTATGTTAAAAGGTACTAAATATTAAGGGAAAAAAATCAGCAATGTAAGTGAAGTTTGGATTGCTGGCATATGGAAACGTAGTTCTAAATGCAGGCCTCATTATAAGTTGACCTCATTAAGAGGAATAAAGGCAAAGGAAGAGAGAGTAAGTGTACAGATATTTGGGGAAGGGCATTCAAGGAAGAAATAGTCAATTCTAAAGCTCTGAGGCAAGAATGAGTCTGGTGTGTTGGAGAATCGCTGTAGCTGCTATGGAAAAATCGAGAGTATTGGTAGGTGAGCTCTAAGAGATAACTAGGGGGAGGGTTTCTAGGTCAGTGCTTTTCAGACTTTAATGAACGTGTGAATCACCTGGGGATCTTGTTCAAATGCAGACTCAGAGTTAGTAGGTCTGAGGTGGGGCTTGAGAGTCAACATTTCTAATATGTTCCCAGGTGATGCTGATGTTGCCAACCTATGGACAGTTCTCTGAGTAGCAGGGTCATGGTCCATGAAACAGAATGTTGGCTTTTACTGTGAGAGGAATGAGCAACCACTGAAGAGTTCTCAGTAGAGGAGTGATGGGAAATGACGTAGTACACTAAGTAACATTCTCAACTTTGTTTACAGATTACCTGCTCACCCACCAGTCTGGTGCTGCTGCAGCGGGAAACTTGCAGCTGGGGAAAGGGATGTGTTTGGCTTCTTTTCTCTTTACTCTGATAGCCGCTCCCTGCCCATTACTTCCCTAAGGAAAATGAGGTGAAAGCAGCAGTATTGAAGGGGTAAATGGCATACGGGTAACTGGCCTCCTCCCTATATGCTTTAGTGGCTGGACCAGAATTTGCAGATTTGCATCCTTGCAGTACCCCGTTGATGAGCACCAAGGTGTATGTGCCCCTCTCTCTTACTTATTCAATGCTATACCTCTAGGTGGAGAGAAAGGAGAGGTTTTACTTTATTGATAGTTTTCAGCTGTCCCTGGTATTCTCTAGGATTATCAAGTGTTTAGAGCTGATTATCTCTGAACTTGATGGACTGAGCTGATTCTTTTTCTTGGATGTCCTTAAAGATTCCTTGCCCAGCCACTGGAGATCTCCCAAATAGTTTCCTTGACTTGTGTGAATGTTTCTCTCTACCATTTGCTTTTATCTTCTCCCTCAGCCCAGAAGCAAGCAGTTTTCTCTGGTGGGGTCACCTTGCCCCTCCAGGATATCCTCTTAAGCAGGATCAAAGGTGATCCCTCAGTCTCACAATATCACACAGCCCTCAACTGCTCAGTGGAAACACTCACGCATCCTTTGTCTTCGGGCAAATAGCGAAGTCCATCTTCTTTCCTCCATAATCTGAACAGCCAGCTAATCATAGTTTTCCCTGTAGACTTCTCATGAGAAGTGAGGTACCAGCCCATTGAGACCTCCAAACTGAGGAACATGCACTGAACTCTCTCAACCCTTTCACTGAAACCCCTCTCACCTGACTTAAGATGAAGAAAAAGCATATCTACACTGCTCCTCTATGGAACAAGCAATAACTGTCTCAGTAGAAATGCTCTCTGTAGCCCTAAGCCTCCTGGTAGAGATGGGGGTCATCTACAGTTTATAAAACTGGTTCTGAGGTACCTCTATCTTCATGTGTAAGGCTACATTATTATTAAATGTATGGCTTTGTTTAGTAGTTTGGGATAATCAGAATTTAAATATAATGCCTAATCTTCAAAGAAAACCTTCCTCAGCAACCAATTTCAATTGAGTATTTCTTGATAATTCTATGTGTCTTGTTGATTTGAAGTGAATGTTCGTGTTGTGGCATTATGGGATTGTTTATTAAATGGATACATTTAATTTAATTATGTCTGGAATGAGGAATCAAAAATGCTTCATTGTAGACTTAACCACTGTACTTAGTTCTACTGAAAAATTGCAATTTATTTCACACTGAGACAGACTTCGTGTGTATTTCATGTAAAGATCTGTTCTCCATGTACATATGGTACTGTTGATTTTAGCACAGTTACTGTGAGTTCAACCTGCCGGTACTACCCTGTGCTATATGAGACTCAATCTGACACCAGTTTGGTCTGTTGAAGCATAGCTGGAACCTTCACTTACATTGCATAGCATGTCACTTAATCTTTAATTAGCACCAAACTAATGTATAAACTCAAACACCGCCACTGAAATCACATGGCCAGGAATCATATTTATGAAAATGAAAACACAAAACAAAAAATTTTATGTGTGTTTAATAAATAACTAGTGCAACTTTACAGCATACAGTGAACATCCAGTTTGAGACTACTAAACTATTTGGTGAAGTAATAAATCCTGAAATATCAAATAATGAGACAAAGCCCTCAGCAAGGTAAACATCAGAAAGCTCAATTTCTACCCACTTTGCATTGTGGTTTGATGTGGTCATTATGTGGTGAATGGCGATGGAATTAAAAGATAAATTGTGAAGAAATCATAACCCTACATTTATAAAATACTGGTGAACGCTTCTCTCTTTGAACAAGCACCTTGCAGATTCTAATGTGGCTGGTACTTGTGTTTGTAAAAAGAAATGCAAGAAAACAGGGAAAAGAAAAAAGGTATAGAAACAGAGTAAGGTAAAGATCAATATGGGCAGTCAAATGTGAATGCTACTAATGAAATGGAATGTGTTATGCCTTGCTAACTAGATTGCTTGCAGTCTCTTTGTTTTGAAGTGACTGCTCACTCAGAAGTCACCATTTAAATTTGGCTAACAGTCATGCTGTACTCATCTACCTACTCTGTCCCAAACTTTAGTTCCTTCTCACTTCACCATCAAAGCATACTTGCCTGTAACCAGTTCATATAAACTCTGATCTCTGCTGGGTAATCTAATATGCATGAGTATGAATGGTCAATTCAACTTTTCAGAATTAGGTATGTGTTTATGATCAACACTTATATTTAATGCAGAGGTCTTTCCCATCCTTACCCACTCCAGAGAAATCTATTCTTAAAATGGTGAGATCTCACATTTATACCAAAGGTCACAATGTATTTGATTAGTCAATCCTTGTTCAAGGAGTAAGAAACTGTGAATGAGCCAGCGTTAGTACATATGCTATGCTAACCTGAAAAATCTCAGCAGCTTAAAGAAATAAATTAATTCTCATATGTTGCACATTTAATGCAGATTAGCAAAGGGCTTTGTTCCACATGGTCTTCACTCCAGGGCCTAGGCTGACAGAGGCTCCCTTTTAATACATGCTTCCATGATTGCAGAAGTGCTGGCTCGGCCCAGAAATATCATGTGTCACTTCCACTCACATTTCATTGGCAAAGCGAGTCACATGGCTGCAACTAAACCCAACAGTACAGAATGTAGAGTGCTACCACAGGTAGGGACACCAAATAGTTTGAACAAGAATAAGACAGATTTCCTTGCTGACAGTTCAGTACAGGGGACAGACTGCAAAAGGAAGTATTTTAGCAACTTACAAGAGATGACACTTAGGCCACAGCCTATGTCAGTACAGCTCCTGATATCTACCATAAGTTGGAGTCTTTGAGAGGTTCCAATAAATGGCACCCTGTTTCCCATATGGATTCTGAGTCAACTTAGAGATAAGACAAAAGAGTCAGCAAATGAAACCAAGATATCACCATCATTAATAATGAGGGCTAGATAGAAGATATAGCTCAGTAAGAGAGCCCAGGTGGGCTTGCTACCTTTCTCCCCTCCAGTCAAACCTTGGGTCACCCACCCAAGAGAAACTTTGCACCCATCTTTTTGACTATCCTTTCCAAAACCTTTCCTTCCCACTGGCCCAAAAAGAGCAGAAAAACCATAATCCCCATGCTCAAGTCCTGTGGTATTTTCATTCCATCTAAATAAGAAGCATGGACTGATGATAAATACCCAGCAGCAAAGTAGCTCACTCTGCCTCTTTGCAGATTAGAAACAAGAATATAGAGATACAAACTACTAGGTATAAAATAAATAAGATACAAGGATGTATTCTACAGCACAAGGAATATAGACAATTTTTATAATAACTATATAAAATATCTATAAAAATATCAGATCACTATGTTGTACACCTGAAACTAATATAATATTGTAGGTCAACTATACTTTATTAAAAATTTAAAATAAATTTTTAAAAAAAGAAGGCCTCCAGGAATATTGAGTTCTTTTCATATGAAAGAAAAAATCAGTGGGGAGGAATGATTCCTCTCAACTTGAATTACTAGGGGTTTTGTTTGTTTTTTGGGGTTTTTTTCTCCTCCACTAAATTGTAGACTCTTTATAGAACTAGCATCTTGCATAGTTTTAAGATTCCATAATAAAAGAAGCCAAAAATATATTTGTTAAATGTTATACTATTTTATGACAAAACAAACAAAAACAATTACTTCAAAATCATATATTCATACTGAGTGATGACAGCTACCTTTACTCACAGAAGAATACTCTATAGGCTTCTAACCATTATCTGTCAAACACAATTATTTCATACTTTAGTGAAACACCATCTTTAAAAGTAAAATGAATATTCTTGAAGAGGATAGAAGCTTTTGACAATGTTATGCATGATTAAAAACAATCAGTTCCCAACAATTCTAGCGGCCTTATATAGAATTGAAAGTATGCTAAGGAAAAAAATGAGCAAAAAAATTTATCACTAATCCATTCCAAGCATAAGAAAAGAAGAAAGAAACACACATTCACAATTTCCAAGTCAGAAAGGAAACACAAGTATTTTTATCCAAAATATGAGAGGTGACATAGAATGCAATAAAATAGATATATGATGAGACACATTAAAAATGGCAGTATTTGAATTATCAAACTGAAACTAACACACTTTAATATTTCACTTTATGAAAAGGAAAGTATTTCAGTACAATAAAACCAGGGCTTATATATTCCAAGTCTGTGCTGGTAGATGACCAGACTGAAAGTGCAAATAAAATTTACCTTTATTTTTTCACTTCAGTAGAGAAAAATTTTTAAGTCACACACTAATCCATAACTTAAAACTTCACTAATACCCACCAGAATAACTAAAATTAAAACGACTGACAATACCAAGTGTTGTTGAGGATATGGAACTCCAGCGTTGCTGATGGAATGCAAAGGGTACAGCCACTTTATAAAACAGTTTGGCAGTGTCTCACCTACCACACTGTACACCTTACACACCTGTATACAACCCAGAAATTCTACTCCTAAGTTTTCACACCAGAAAGATGAAAAAACATATCTGCAAAAGTACTTGTATTATAAATACACATTGCAACATTATTCAAAATATATAATAACTGGTAATAAAAGCATTAAATGTCTGTCAGCTGATGAACAAATTGTGGTATATCTATTCTATTAGAATACTGTCCCCCAATAAAAACAAACAAATTACTGACATACAAAACATGAATGAACCTCAAAACCAGTATGCTAAGTGAAAAAAGTCAAACACAAAAACTACATCCTGTAAAATGTCATTTATATGAAATTCCAGAAAAGGCAAATTGCAGTGAGGAGGGGATGGACTACGGTGATGAAAATTTTCTGTATTTTCTACATCTTTATTGTGGTGGTAGTTACACAACTATGTACAATTGCCATAGTTCATCAGCCTGTACACTTAATGGGTGAATTCTCTTGTGTATAAATTACATATCAATAAATCTGGGAGGAAACTTTACTAACAAAAAATCAAATATAAAACAATATAGTCTATAGTAGAAATATTTTAAATCATGAAACTCATTGCTAACTTAGATTACCATGTTAATCATATCAAAAAATGTAAATCATATTTCCAAAAATATATGAGGTATTTAATGGAAATGATAAAAGCAAGGATAATGAAGAGTAGGGCCAAATGTTGGTGAATGTCTGGATATATAGAGTTCTTTGAAAAAAATGTGAAGGATTATATAACCATACCAGAACACAACAATCACTTGAACCTAATAATTGTTCTTCTGTAATATTAAAATTTGCATTTCTCTGATCTCTCCGCATCCATCCCCCAAACTACCATGGGAAACTTACCTAATAGTGATTAATTCACAAAGGCATTAATTAGGTAAAACTGTGGACTCATAATACACGTGTATGTTTGTAAACATAAAATATTTTTAAGTGAATTACAGAATGGAAATATTTTGAAAAAATGCATGAAACTAAGGTATTTCTTTTTTTAGAAGCTATCTTATTTTTATTGAAGTATAATTGACCTACAATATTATATTAGTTTCAGATGTACAACATAGTGATTCAACATTTTTATACAATACAAAATGATCACCATGGTAAATCTAGTTACCATCTATTACCGTACAAAGTCATTACAGTATTATTGACTGTTTCTCTATGCTATATATATCACATCCACATGATTTATTTATCTTATAACTGGAAGTTTGTATCTCTTAATCTCCTTCAGTTGTTTCACCCACCTCCTCCCTTCTGGAAGCCACCAGTTTGTTCTCTGTATCTATGAGTCTGTTTCTGTTTCATGTTTGTTAGCTTGTTTCATTTTTTAGATTCCACATATAAATGAAATCACGTGGTATTTGTCTTTCTGTGTCTAACTTTATTTCACTTGGCATAATACCCTCAAGGTCCATCCATGTTGTCACAAATGGCAAGATTTTATTCTTTTTTTATGGCTGAGTTATATTCCATTGTCTGTGTGTGTCTGAGTATACACACACAGCACATGTTGAGCAGTTTTTCCTGTGCCTGTTGACAATCTGGATGGCACTTCTTTTATAACCAGAGTGCCTAATAATAATAAACTTTGTGTGTTTGTACATGTGTATATTACATTCATGTTGGAAACACCATAATCAACACTTTTTTTTCTTGAGAGTTTATACACCCAGGATCTCCTTTAAAATGTTTTCATCTTTATTCCATTTAATCCTTAAACCCACTACCAAAATCTCAGCACTATTTTTGAAAAATATTTTTATATACACTAAATAACGCACCAAAAAATTCCACACCAAAGAAAATGACAAGAAAAATGTACTCAAGGTGTTATTTCCATAAAATATTCCAGACCACATACTCAGAGCTCTGAGAAACCTGCATCAGTGCCTTGGAGTACGCATGAGATTTTTCATTCCTGTCTCCTCTTTTTTAAAAATTGGTATTCATCATATTATCAACTTTACCTTTTAAATTACCAAAAGCAAGCTAAACCATGAACATAGGAGTCCAATAGCTGGTAGGACCCTGAGAGTGAGCACTGTTGATTTCTATGATTTCATTATGATTTATTTACTGATGATAGTAACATCTGAATCCCCAGCATCATACATGATGCCCAGCAACCTACAGAACATATATTTTTTGTTGTTCCATAGGTAACTCAAACTTACCATGTCCTAAACCAAACTACTCATCTCCTCGCTTTCACTACCCTATATTTGCTCTCTCTATGATTGGCTCCACTATCTGCTCAATTGTCCAAACCCAAAATCTGAGCATCATTACCCAAAATACCTTCTCCATCAGTGCTTATATCCAATAAAAGACTAGCACAGATTGTACCTCCCAGATCTTAAAACTCTTCTCTTTCCTCTACTTCCCTATGCAGATCATCCCTTCTTGTCTAGATCGCTATTTTGGCATTCTAAATGATCTCCCTTCCTCTAATTCCCTCCCACCAACCTACTGTTTACATTGTAACTGGAGTAACTGTGTAAAGACTTAAATGTAAGCATCTTACTTCCCCCAGGAAATCTTCCCTGAATCTTCATATCTGGGTAAGGTACCCTCTTCTGTGCACCTATGGCATTCTGTGCTTCCCTGATCATGACACTAATCATGCTATATTTTATGGATTGCATATTTATTTGTACACCCCATTAGACAATGAGTTGCATGGGACAAAGACTCATCCACTCTTAATAACTTTTGTATTCCTAGTGATTAGTACAAAGCTCTACACATAGTAGGTTCGCCTTAAATATTTGGCGAATAAATGAACAAACAAATGAATAATTCCTATTGAAGGCCATTGATGAATAAACAGATTAGGAGGCAGTAAAAACCAAAACTTACCCCACAAGCACCATAGGTTTAGAGTGTGTAACACATTCAGGATTAAAAAGAATGTTTTCTCATGGAGAAAGCTGACCATTAAATGGCCCACTTTACTAGAACAGATTAATTTGGGTGAGACATATAGCCCTGACATCAAATGGTAGTAGTGGGTCTGATTAGTAGAACATAGCTGCAGTCATTCTGGATAATTCTCCCAGGAGTAAGCCCATTGGTCTTTAAGTGCCAAGCTCTTATCTCTACTCTGGCTCACAGGTGTCAGCACTAAGGTGTCTACCAGTAAGTTTTCACTACGTTCCAGGTAAGATTGAGTCTCATTAGGATTTATTCTTCTATGAACTCAGTAGTGCTTCCTTGCTTAGAACTCACTTTCTTACTTACTGGGTTCATCTTTCTCCCCAACTTTGGAACTGAGATTGCGACTATATTCTGATATCTTGGGTGGGAAATCCATCTGTATTTTTTTTACCCCATAGTATATTTCCCCTTACTTAGCAAAGTAATATTAAGAAGTCCTTAAAATGCAAGTCTAGGTACTACTGGAAAAAAGCTCCTTGTAAATAACTCTTCAGTCTAATTCATTCCAGTGTGTTACTTCTATAGGCAAAGCATCCAAAATGAAGGCATTAGACTCAGAGAAAAGCAGTTTCTCTACAGGGCACCTATGTTTCAGAAAAAAGTCACTACTTACATATATGTAAAAATAGATTAATTACATATATAAATCAAACTTCCCAAAATCTTCCTGAAGTTCCTCCAGACTTAGAAAAGACTTTGGCACAATTCCACCTTCTTTAAGTAACCCAGTCTTTGGAAGCAGCCAAGTGTCGCACAATAACAAACTCTGATCTAAACCTAGCAGAAGAAATTTGAACTTTGGGTTCGGGAAAACAGTGGTCAGACTCCAACTCCAGCTTACCAATTTGAGAACCTGAGTAAGTTTTATGAACTCCAGTGTCTTTATATATTAAATGGAGATAATAAAATCTGTCTCACATTATAAAAGAGATGATTAACTAATGTAACATTTGAAAATTTCTTGGGGCATATTGCAACACCAATCATTCACACCACCATCATCCATCACTACCTTTCCTACCCCTGGCACTGTCTCATCAGCACCACTCAAACCCTAACCCCCAACCTCACCAAGCATCTCCATCAGGCCCTTGTCCTCCTCCTTCCCCTAGAATGTTGCTGAGGCAATAAATTGGGCCAATGAGCACCACAAGAAATGTCTAAATGTTTTCACTCTCTAAACATTATTAATGTACTTTTGATTTAAAGGTATACTTTAGGTAGTTGGACATAACCTACCAGTATCTTATTTCCTATTACAATTTGTTTCAACTTTGAATAGGCTTGGGTAGCTTGATGCAGAATTATTCACAAACAAATGTCGTTATATTGGCTTGTCTTTCGTGTATCGAACAAAACATGAAATATTTTCTCAATTTTTCTAATCGTTTTTATACTGAAAAGAAAATTGAGCCACAATCTACCAGTCATAATACAAGTAATATTGAAGTAAAACATACCAACACAATTTCTGTACTTCACCAGAGAGAAAATAATTAATTTAACAAGATTAAAATGAGCTTCTTTTGTCTTTAATCAAAACAAATGGAAGAGTTAGTGGACATTTCGGCTCAAAATAATCAATCAACCTATAATGACCTGAAAATGATCTTGCTTTTAATGCCTTAGCAGGTTGTTCTGACAGTCCTGAATTCACCAGATTATTATGCAACTCTTCATATCTTTTTGGATATATGAACATGGCCACAAATATACCCAGGATAAATGTGAAGGCCTTTTAAAACTCAATAAAAAAATACAGTCGCTAAAGAAATGGCATTTGGAATATGAAGTCCCTTGTTTATCTGACAGTTTGATGTCAGATAACTTCTGATAATAAGAAGCGTGTTTTTATTTCCAATAATTCATGAGTATAAATATATTAGCAGTTTCTTACACAGACTATCTTCATTATAAACACAACTTTATAATTATCACACTCTCCCTTTGCATCTCGTTTATACTTAACACCATTAAAAAGAACCCATTTCAATGCTGTTGGCCACTAAAAAGTCTGTGACCTAAGCGAAACTGCAATTCACTCCAAGAACAGATTGGCTCTGCTCTAAGTCTTTTGGCAAAGACCAGGATTTTAATGACCTTAAACAAGCAGGGCAGGCAGTCACATTGCCTGAGAACTCCAGGGCTTTTGTACAGTTTATTCTTGTTGAGGCAAGCTAAGGGAAAAGCCTTGGCAACAATCTGAACATGGGGGCAAAGGGTTTCAAGTGGTTATTTTTCTGCATGTAACTCTTTATGGCTGGGTAAAAAAAGGAGAGTGTTTATAGAGAACTTTGCCTGGGGATACTGTCAGATCTCTTTCCCTGGATATGTTGCAAAGGAAAGAGTCCTCAGCTGGCATTTATTTTCCCTAATTTGACCCTAAGTCCTTATAAGAACATGAAGAGCAAGTGGATGCATGTTAGGGGTAAGATGTAACTTCTGGAAAGCTGATGATCTATCTCTCTTTCTCCTTGAGGAAAGCTGACAATCTATTTCTCTTTTTCCTTGGATTGTTTTCAGAAGTTAGAAGTGAAGACAGAGGGAGAATCATTGCCTACCCCTACGCTCGAAAGAGAGAATGTCCACATTCAAAAAGGAATAATTAACTTAAACATTCTTGGTTTTCAAACTGTGGATTAAATAAGCAAGAATAAGATGGTGCTTAAGTGGTCAGACATAAATAAGTTAAGGCATAAATAAGGACCTGCCTAAAACATCAGAAATCATGATGGGACTGAGGCAAGGAAAACCCACATAAGTGCTACCATGGCTCCAGTGGCACCCACTCAAAGTGTTACTGTAAGGGGGGAATATTCATGTATACATCCTAATGCCATCCCACCTGCAGACTAGTACAATGGATACAAATGCCCAGATTGTCTCTTAAATATCTCAGTGGAAATCCTGGTGAAAATTTTGTGTTTATTTAAAGACATAAAGATAAAGGAATATGCAGGCCACAGTGCAATTTAGAATGGACCAAAAATATTGAAACTTCTAATAGGAACATAATTAAAATCATTTTTTCAACAGAGAAAAATAAAAATATGAAAGAAAACACACAACGCTTCAATGAATGGGTTTTTTTTTTTTTTGCATATCATGAGCTAAACGTTGAGGATAAAACCATTCACAGAAATTAAACATAATCCCTGCCTTCTCAGAGCCCTAGGACTACATCAGGATGGCTGTCTTAATATCCTGCAAAGATTAGTAAAAATTATACGCAACAAGTTATACAATCCTGATAATTTGAACTAACATCCTCTCATTCAAGGCAGAGTTCCTGGCCTCAGTGAACTGTCCAGATTATTTGGAGATATATGCCCAAGTGATAGAAAGGAAAGAGAGCCTGTTACAAAACCACATAAGGTATATAAAATTACAGAAGTGCATCAAAATGAGAGAACAGATCTCCAAGTGAAAAATAAAAAAGATTTTTATGAAGCAGATTCTACTTTAACAAGATCTTAGAAAATGGATGAAATTCTGTGGCAGAATAGAGGATGCAATAGAAACATGTTTGGAAATCAAGAGAAATAGACTTTCTACACTGACCAAGGTCACCCATTACAGACAGTGCCCCCAAGAGAAAAGACACTTTTCAGATGTGTGTCTCAGGGCCTCTCAAATTTGTTGACCCATAGAAATATTTTTCGTTTTGAAATACTCCCTTATTTTGTCTTTCAAGGCATCATTCTCTCCTAATTTTCCTCTTATCACTGGTGGCTCATTCTCAGGTTACTTTATACAGTTTGTTTTCTTTTGTTCATTTCCTATTGTTGATGTTCTTCCTAACTTGGTCCTCAGCCCTTCAATCTTCTCACTCTACGTGCTCTCCCCAAGCAATCTCATCAACTTCCATGGCTTTCACTTCCACCCATACAATGATGACCCGGACGTAAAAATTAAGCCAGATCTCCCCACTGAGCTCCAAACATATCCCTTACTCTATCTTTTTATTTAGATATCTCAAAAGCCCCTCAAACACATGTCAAATGTGAAGTATCTTCTTCCCTCAAAGTCTGTGCTTTTTCTCCAATGTTCCCAACTTTAATAAATAGCATCTTACCAAGACTGAAATCTTGGTATCATCATTGACTTCTTTGTCTCCTGTGTTCCCATTAGCCCCAAGAAACCCTTAAATGTGAAATTATCTTCTCTCAGTTTCCACTGCCATCACTCTCATCCAAAGCATCACCATATTTCAACCTGAGCAATTTCAAGAGCTGGTCTCCTAACTCTAGTTTCATCCCCTCTAAGTCATCCTCCATCCTGCAGCCAGTAAGATAATGTTAAAATGTGAAATGTAAAGTTATTCATATCATTTCCCTGCATAAAACTCTTCAGTGGTTTTTCCACTACATTTAGCATGTTTGTGCACATTAACAGAGTACACAAAGCCTTCTGCAATTGGCCTCTGTCTAGCTCTAATTTCTTACCATTTTCCTTCTCATATTCTAAAGTCAAGCATGTTGCATTTCCAACAGTTTTTTGAAGACTATACTTTCTCACTAGTCTATGGTGTTCCACTTTGTTTATGTTGTTCTCCCACCATCTTTCTCCATCCCTCCCCACTCTCACCACATACTCTCTGGTTAATTTCCTTTATTTCTTTAGGCCTCAGCTCATAAATCACTTCTTCAGGAATGTCTATACTTATTCCCAGTATAAGTAATATCCCTGTGATTTTATATTCTTTTGTAACACTCATGGTAATTTATTGCATTTACTTGTGTAAGTATCAGTCAACCCCATAATATTATAGCTCCTTTAAGTTAGGTTACAGGTCTACTTTTGTTCAAAACTGTGTCCTCATAGTCAAGCACATTTTCTGGCCCAGAAGACATTCCATGCATTTCTTATTCAATAATAAAAGGATAAATATTTTGCTTAGATGGTAAATAGAGCATTGGGGAAAAATACATTAAGAGATATGCTAGAAAGGTACGTTGGAGCCAAGTCATAAAGGATCATTAATGCCATACTAAAAAATGTAGATCTTAACTGGAAGTATGGGGACCCACTCACAAAGAAATTAATTCTAATGATGCAGGAGAATGTGACAGATTTGAAGCACTCTACCTAGAAGAATGTCGAAAAGCTTATGTGCGTTTTACAAAGTGATATTCATGAAAGTTCTTCAATGAGTGCTATTTGTATTTCCTGTACACACTCCAAGTTATAAAGTTAAAACGTGGCTTAAGGACAAAAATTCACTGTTAAAATTGACTGCATTTTTCTAAAGATAAAACTGATTTGTGAGCAAGCAAATGACAGTTTTGATCAGGACCCTTCACTTGTGTATGTATGTGTGTGTGAGTGTTGTGTGTTTTATTTAAATTTTATTCCCCATCTCTTAGCCTACAAATACCTGAATGTGCTTTTATATGTGTACTGTTAGAACTAAACTAACCAAGTTTGCTCTCTTTCCCGTCCTATCTCCAACCTCTTTTCAATGTACAACTAAGTCCCAGCCACATGAGTCTATGGAATCCCATGAATTCTGACATACCCCTTTTGTCTAGAATATCCTTCATGCCTGCTGCAGTCCTTCACATCTTCCTTGACCCAGTTTAATCGAGTCTCCTCTTCTCTGAAACCTTCCTGAACTTCTACTATCCACAGAATGAATCCCCCCTTCTCTATGTTCTCAATGAAATATGTGTATCACTATTTTCAGATTGAATCATATTTGTTTTTTATGTGCCTAATGTCCCCATTTTATCATGAGTTACTTTAGTAAAGGAAATCCCAAAGAGCATTGTGATTCAGTGTGCCCCCTCTCCCCGCAAACAGTACATCTGTGAGCTTGTTAAAAATGTAGACATTCAGACCACAACCCAGACTTCTGTATCTGCATCATATTTCCAGTTTATTTTATCACAGCAAAGTTCTAAAAGTCCTGCCATAGAGTATCTAATATGGTTAATACATAAAAGGTGTTCAGTACAGGCTTGCTTGATGGATGGATAAAGCATAGAAAATCAGAGAGAGACATTTAATACACTATCAGTATACAGATGTGGTTTAGGAATTTATATCAGGGTACACAATAGATAACCTGGATAATGGATTAAGGGTATGTGCCACGAAATATCACCAAGAGCCATAAATTGATAAAAGACACTGATGCATACCTGGAGTTTTGGGCAGAGAATGTCATAAAGTAGTCTGCAAATTGAAGATCTTTTTAAAAATCACTATACCTTGACATATTTTGGATTAGAACTACTTCACTGCTTTCAAATACTTGTTTTCATTCCTGCATATTTTCTTCTGCCTTTCCTTCCTGCATAAATTTATATATGAAAGTTAGTTAACTCAGACTGTCAGCTGGTAAAACTGTCTTCAGAGAAAAATGTGAAAGTATACTAAATTCAAGGACAAGAATTTGCAGAATTGTTGGATTTATTGGGACACCGCACAGTCAAAAACACACTGTAAGCTGTAACTCCAGCAGGACTTGGAACAAGGTACGAACTACAGAAAGGTAGACGAACAGAAGTCAACCTGTAAAGCTTCCAGATTCTTCCTGTAGAAAAAATAAAATCACTCCAATTATTTTCGGTCACTGAGGCCAGGAGAGTCTTACTAAGGTTCCAAAATGGTGTCTCACTCCTCATGGAAATCAAAAAGCACTGAAATAGAGGCAGCTGAGGACATCTCAAAGGACAAGACGTGAACAAGCAAGGGGGCCTGTCACAGAAAAAGAGATAAGGAAAGAAATGATGAGTTTGTTTTCTTTTTCCGTGAAAGTTTTAATTCCCACATTTCCATTACTTAATGTGTCATTATTTCACTTTTCAGCAGTTGGCAAACAAAAAGCATTCCACCATTTATTTTAAAATTGGTAGTCAACACACAATACATCAGATTTTTATATTCTCTCAAAGGAAAATTCTCAAAAGAATCAAATCTGGAACTTTACTATAGATTTCCCTTGGGAAGTTGATCCTAAAGTCCTTAGACATCAGTTATATACTCCTGACCAAAAGTTTAATTCCACAGGTTATGATGACAGACTGATCAAATCCAGCTACACATTCCAACCAGAAATACGTGTCAACACTGATGGGTAAGAATTTTCATTGCCTATTAAATTAAGGCTAAATCCCCAATCTGGCATTGAGGGTCTTTATGGTGTGGTCCCCGTTTGAATTTCCAATCTTATTTCTACCATGTCCCTACACTCTAGCCAAGTAGGACAAATTGTGTTCTGTATACATCCTTTAATTTATTGTGTTTGCGATTTTGCTTACAGCTCTTTTCACTTATAATTTTCTTTCTTCCCACATCTCTTGATCCAAAACCTATCCAATGGTTAAGACCTAGTGCAAATGACACTTCCACTGAGCCTCCAAAGATCCCCAACAACTGAAAAGGACTCTTTCAAATATCCCATAGAGACTCTGTAAGCTTCATCTCACAATATATTTATTTCTGTGTGTGTTAGGTATAACTTACTAGACTGAAAGTTTCCTGATAGTGGGAAATTATCCATCTTTGTGTTCTTTTTTGAACCTGATATAGTGATTTGCACATATGGAATGATTTAAGTATTCAGTCAAATGATGAGACAATTATAACATTTTGGTGGGTCAATCTCCCTTATTCTCAGATAACCATTTTTATTCCCCAAGTTTTCTAAAATTCTAATACAGTTGACCCTAGAACAACATGAGCTTGAATTGCATGAGTCCACTTATACATGGATTTTTTTTTCATTTATACATACCACAGTACTACATGACCCACAGTTGTTTGAATTCTCAGACATGGAACTGCATATACAGAGGAACTCAGTACAAGGAAGGCAGACTATAAATTATACTCAGATTTTCCACTGTACAAAGGGTTGGTGCCCCAACCCCCTGTGTTATTTAAGAGTCAATCATTATTACTGTAACTTGCCAGTTCCTCATGGAATTCTTAAATGAAACTGAGCTAATGCATAGCATAATTTCCTTCCTTTGAATAAAATTAGACTATATTCCTGGAACAATGATAATATCTGAACCTTAGTTTGCATTCAATAAATATTTGAAGAGTGAATCAATTAATCGATTATCCTGCCAAAACATCAATAAGTCTAGCATGATTAGCATAAAGTTATGGGACCACTCTGGGGTTTTGTTGGCCATTTCTGCCTTGTGGCACCTGTGAAGTAGCCCATGTCTCCAGATAATATGAGTTGGTCTTTTTTATTTCCTTCCAGCTTTATTGAGATATAATTGACATAAAACACTTTGTAAATTTAAGGTGTACAATGTGATGATTTTATACATATATAGATAAAAAGATTACCAAAATAAGGTTAGTTAACACATCCATCAGCTTACTGTAACTACTACTTTTTTGTTGAGGATTTTTGCATCTATATTCAACAAAGATATTGGCCTGTAATTTTCTTTTTTTGTAACGTCTTTGTCTGGTTTTGGTATCAGGGTAATGGTGGCCTCGCAGAATGAATTTGGGAGTGTTCTGTTCTCTTCAGTGTTTTGGAAAATTTTGAGAAGGATAGGTATTATCTCTTCTTTATATGTTTGGTAGAATTCCCCTGGACTTTTGCATGATGGGACTGTTTTTTATCACAAATTCAATTTCACTACTAATGATCAGTCTGTTCCAATTGTCTGTTTCTTCTTGATTCAGGCTTGGCAGGTTGTATGTTTCTAGAAATTTGTCCATTTCTTCTCTGTTGCCCAATCTGTTGGCATATAAATGTAGTATTCTCTTATGATTTTTGTATCTCTGTGGTATCAGTTGTTATTTCTCCTCTTTTCATTTCTTATTTTGATTGTTTGGGTCCTTTCTCTTTTCTTCTTGGTGAGTCTGGCTAGAGGTTTATCAATTTTATCTTTTCAGAAAACCAGCTTACGGTTTCATTGATCTTTCTTTCATTTTTCTTTCTTTCTTTCTTTCTTTTTCCTTTCTTTCTTTCTTTCTTTCTTTCTTTCTTTCTTTCTTTCTTTCTTTCTTTCTTTCTTTCTTTCCTTCTTCTTTCCTTCCTTCCTTCCTTCCTTCCTTCCTTCCCTCCTTCCCTCCTTCCCTCCTTCCCTCCTTCCTTCCTTCCTTCCTTCCTTTCTTCCTTTCTTCCTTCCTTCCTTCCTTTCTTTCTTTCTTTCTTTCTTTCTTTCTTTCTTTCTTTTCTTTTCTTTTCGGTCTTTACTTCCTCTCTGATCTTTATTGTTTCCTTCCTTCTGCTGACTTTGGGCTTTGTACTTTTTCTAATTCCTTTAGATTGTAGGTTAAGATTTTTTTTGTTTCTTGAAATAGGCCTGTATCACTATATACTTTCCTCTTAGAAATGCTTTTGCTGTATCCCATAAATTTTGGAAATTGTTTTTCCATTTTCATTTTTCTGAAGGTATTTTCTGATTTCTTCTTTGATTTCATCATTGACCCATTGTTTGTTTTTAGTAGCACGTTGTTTAGTCTCCACCTGTTTGTGGTTTTCCCTTTTTTCTTCCTGTAATTGATTTCTAGTTTCATACCATTGTGAAAAAAGTGCTTGATATAATTTCTGTCTTCTTAAATTTAAGGCTTGTTTTGTGGCCTAGTATAGGATCTATCCTGGAGAGTGTTTCATGTGCACTTGAAAAGAATGTGCATTCTGCTGTTTTGGGATGTAATGTTCTATAGATATTAAGCCAACTGATCTATTGTCTCATTTAAGACCACTGTTACCTTATTTATTTTCTGTCTGATGATCTGTCCATTGATGTCAGTGAGATAGTACAGTCCCCTACTATTATTATATTGTCAATTTCTCCCTTTATGTCTCTTAATATTTTCTTCATATATTTAGGGGCTCATGCATTGGGTGTATATATGTTAATGAGTATAATATCCTCTTCTTGTATTGATCCCTTTATTATTATGTAATGCCCTTCTTTGTCTTTTGTTATAGCATTTGTTTTAATGTCTACATTTCCATAAAATATCTTTTCCATCCCCTAACTTTCATTCTGTTAATGTCTTTAGCTCTGAGTGAGTCTTGTCAGCAGCATATAGACCGGTCTTGTTTTTTTTATCCAATCAGTCACCTTATTGTTTTTGTTTGGAGCATTTTGTCCATTGACATTAAAGTAATTATTGATAGGTATGTACCTATTGCCACATTATTACTTCTTTTCCAGTTGTTTTGTAGTTGTTCTCTATTCATTTCTTCTTCTTTTTGTATCTTCCCTTGTGGGTTGATGATTTTCTTTAGTAATATGCTTGTGTTACTTTCTTTTTAGTTTTTGTTTATCTGTTATAGGTTTTTGATTTGTGGTTACCATGGGGTCCATATATTTTGACCTATAACTCTAGCTACTTGTTTTAAACTGGTAGCCATTTAAGTTCAAACACTCTAAAAGATCTACATTTTTTACTTTCCTCCCACGCATTTTGTGGTTTTGATGTCATATTTTTACAATTTTTTTGTATTTTAATCTGAATACTGCTTATTTACGTAGCTGAACCTCAGCCTTTCCTATATATTTGCCTTTCGTAGTGGGATTTTCCTTTCCTGTAGGTTCTTCTTTTCTACTTAGAGAAGACCTTTTAACATTTCTTTTAGGGTAGGTTTTGTGTTGATTAACTCTTAATTTTTGCTTGTCTGAGAAGTTACTTATCTCTCCTTCTATTCTAAGTTATAATCTTGCTGGGAACAGTATCTTAGGTTGCAGATTGCTCCCTTTCAGCACCCTGAGTATATCATGCCACTCCCTTTTGGTCTACAAAGTCTTTGCAGAGAAATCAACTGATAGCCTTAAGCTTGTAATGACTTGTAAATGACTATTTGTTTTTTCTCTTGCTGCCTTTGGAATTATCTCTTTATCTTTAACTTTTGTTATTTTAATTACTGTATGTCTTGGTATGGGTCTGTTTGGGTTCATCTTGTTTGGGACCCTCTGTGCTTCCTGTACCTAGATATCTGTTTCTTTCTTCATGGTTTAGAAACTTTCAGCTATAATTTCCTCAGATACATTTTTGATCCCTTTCTCCCTCTCTTCTCTTCCTGGGACCCCTATAAAAAAAATGTTTATATGCTTAATGTTATCCCAGAGAGCTCTTAAACTGTTCTCTTTTTTTTTTTAAATTTGTTTTCCTCTTTGTTGTTCTGAATGGATGATTTCCATTATCTTATTTTCCAGGTGACTTATGCATTCTTCTATAACACTTAGTGTGCTATTCATTGCTTTTAGTGTTTTTTTATTTCAATTATTAAATTCTTCATTTATAATTGAGTCTTTTTTATATTTTCTAGTTCCTTATTAAAATTCTCATGATGTTCATCTATTCTTTTCCCAAACTCAGTTAACATTCTTATGACTAATGTTTCAAATTCTTTATCTGGTAAACTATTTATTTATATTTCATTATTTCTTTCAGGGAGTTTCTCTTGCTCTTTCAATTGAGACCAATTCCTCCACCTCTTCATTTTGATTAAGTTTCTCTGCCTGTATGAATTTAGGTGAAACAGTTTCCTACTGAGGTCTTCAAGGGGTATCCTTATGTTAGAGCATCCCTATACAGATCCCTATATGCATGTGCCCAGTTCCTTTGATGGGAGAGCTGTATTTGACATGGATGCAAGTCATGTCTTTCTGCAGGGTATAATGAGAGCTATCATCTTGGCAGTAGGTTGGGCTGGAGATAGAGGGGCTAGAGCTGGAGCCAGGTGTGAGTTGGGGATTCCACTCTGCTCAGTGGCCATCAATGCTCTATCAGGGTTGGGGTCTGATCCCAAGTTGCTTAAACAGAAACCCTGAAGGTCAGACCCAAGCTTGTTCTGGTCCCTTTAAGTGTGTGTTTTTCCCCCTCCCAGTGCTAGGCTGCTTGCCTCAGAGTGGAGTAGTGCTGAAGGAAGGAGCCCCATGAGGGCTTTTGGCTCATGTCAACCACAAAGTTCTGAGCTTTCTCAGATGTGCTGCCTGTGTAGGTGCCTGTGTGGCTGAGCTCATCCTGCTCAGACATAGGTTCTAGTCCAAGTCAGCTTTGTCTCTCACAGCAAATCATTCCCTTCAGTCTCTGCCACCCCCACCCTGTTGTGAAGTTACACCGCAGGACAGGAAGGGCTCACATAGACTCTCAGGGTGTATCAGGGGGTTTGCTGTGGTGGACTGGCAAACTCTGGCATCGAAGTTCTAGGCTGCTTCTGATGCACCACTAGTTAAGCATCAACAATGGCCGCTGCTACCCACCCAGGTGCTGCCATGATTCTAGGTCACCTCTGCATCCCATGGCCAAGCTTTTGCCTCAGTTCTGGCAGCTCTCTATCCAGTGCCATGCTGCAACTTGGAGTAAGCAAGACCAGAGCACTGGCTCAGCTCAGGCTGGGTTGCACACCGAAGCCGTCACAGGAAAACTGGAAGCCAATGGAGCAGTCTTCAGTCTGCCCTCTCTGCCCTGCCTCAGGAGCAAGTCATTGTGTGCACACTCCTGCTCCTCAGGAGCAGAGTCCAGGCTTCCCACAAACCTCCCCTGTTAGACCCAGCAGTGCTTCTACCAGTCAAGTGGGTTCCTCTCACTTGTGTAGGACCCCAGGACTTGGGCATGCAATTTGTGGCTCAAACCACTCACTCCCCAGAGCAGGTGTCTGCCTGTGTAATCTCCCTTTTCCTCTGATTCTTCTCCCAGGACACAGGTCCTGACCTGATCATTTCCCTTTCCTTCCTACCAGATTACCTATGGATCTTTCTTACAGCATTAGTTGTACAGGAGTCTTTCTGCCAGTTTCCAGTTAGTTTTCAGTGAGAATTGTTCCACATGTAGATGTATTTCTGATGAATTTGTGGGAGGAGGTGAGTTACACATCCTCCTACTCTGCCATCTTGATCAATCTCCTAGGATTATTTTCTTTATTTCTCTTTTAGATAATTCACTGTTAGTGTGAATGTAGATTTTGTATTCTACAACTTTACTGAATTCATTTATTAATTCTACAGTGTTTTGGTGGATTCTTTTTACAGGGTTTTCTGTATATAAAATTATGTCATCTGCAAATAGAGAAAATTTTACTTCTTCCTTTCCTATTTAGATGATTTTTACTTCTTTTTCTTGCCTTGTTGCCATGGCTAGGACTTCTAGTAGCATGTTGAATAAAAGAGACAAGACTGGACATCCTTGTTTTGTTCCTGATTTTAGCAGAAAAACTTTATCTTTTCATTGTCGGATCTGATGTTAACTAAGGGTTAGTCATTTATTATGTTGAAGTATGTTCCTTCTATGCCTAATTCGTTGAGAGCTTTTTTCTCCATCTACTGATGTGATCATACGATTTTCATCCTTCTTTCTATTAATGTTGTGTACCACATTGATTAATATGTGGATGTTGAACCATCCTTGCATCCCACAGATGAATATTACTTTATCATGGTGTATGATCATTTTAATATGCTGATAAATTCAGTTTGTTAATATTTTGTTGAGAATGTTTACATATATATTCATTGGGGACATTGGCTTGTAATTATCTTTTCTTGCAGTATCCTTATTTGGTTTTGGTATCAGCATAATTCTGGCCTTGTGAAATTAGTTTGGAAGTGTTTCCTCCTCTTATTTTTAAAGAGTTCAAGAAGAATTGGCACTAATTCTTCTTTAAATGTTTGGTAGAATTCACCAGTGAAGGCATCTGTTCCAGGGCTTTTCTTTTTCTGGAGATTTTGCTTATTGATTCAATCTCCTTTCTAATTATTTCTCTGTTAATATTTTCTACTTCTTCCTGATTTAATCTTGGTAGATTGTATATTTCCAGGAATTTATCCATTTCTTCTATGTTATACAATTTGGTGGTTTACATTTGTTCATATCAGTTTCTTATGATCCTTTGGATTTCCATGATGTCCACTATAATGTCTCCTCTTTCATTTGTAATTTCATTTAGTTGAGTCCTCTCTCTTTTTCTTGGTTTATAGCTAAAGGTTTGTCAATTGTGTTTATATTTTCATGAAACCAACTCTTTGTTTCATTGATTTATTTTCTATTGTCTTTATAGTCTCTATTTATTTCTGCACTATTCTTTATTTCCTTCTTTCTGCTAACTTTGTGCTTAGATTGTTCTTTTCTAATTCCATAAGATGTGAGATCTTTTTTTTAAATCTTTGAGATCTTTGAGATCTTTCTTTTTTTTTAATATAGGCATTCATCACTACAAATATGCCTCTTAAAACTGCTTTTGCTGCATCACATAAGTTTTTTTATGTTGTAGTTTTGTTTTTGTTTGTTTCAAGATACTTCATGATTTCCCTTTTTATTCCTTCTTTGACCCATTGGTAGTTCAGCAGTGTGTTGTTTAATTTTCACATGTTTGTGAATCTTTTTTAATTTTCCTCTTCTTATTGATTTCTAGTTTCATACCACTGTGGTCAGAAAAGATACTTGATATGATCTCAACATTTTGGTTTTTTGTTTGGTTTTTGGTTTTTTGGGGTTTTTTGACAGTAAGGATGTGAAAGACATCTTTCATTGTAGTGTTTTTTCATTAGTTTATCTTTGTTTTTAATTTGTCTTGTGTTAAAACTTTTGCAATTTTAACCCAATTGTAGAACAAAGGGAATTGTTCATCATGTTGCAAACTTTGCATAGATAAACTCTTTTTAATTGAGTTTTAATTGATATATAACATTATATTAATTTCAGGTATACAACATAATCTAATATTTGTATATATTGTGAAAGGATCACCACAGTAAGGTCTAGATAACATTTGTCACCATACAAAGTTACAAACTTTTTTATTGTGATGAGGATTTTTAAGATCCATTCTTTTAGCAACATTCAAATATGTAATACAGTATTACTAACTATAGTCACCATGCTGTATATTGCATCCCCATGACTTATTTATTTTATAACTGGATATTGCTACCTTTGATTCCCTTTTCCCTTTTGCCCACACCCCACCCTCTGCCTCTGGCAATCACCAATATGTTATCTGTATCAATGAGCATTGGATTTTTTTGTTTTGTTTTTGTTTTTAGATTCCACATATAAGTGAGATCATATGATACTTGTCCTTCTCTGGATAATGCCCTCAGTGTCCACCCATGTTGTCACAAATGGCAATATTTCATTCTTTTTATTGCTGAATAGTATTCCATTATATGTATGTATGTATATGTATATGTGTGCATTTGTGTGTGCATGTATGTTCATGTGTGTATAAGGTGTGTGTATGCATGTGTGTGTATGTGTGTATATGTATATATATATTATATATATATACATATATATATAATTTTCTTTATCCATTCATCTTAAGATTTTATTTTTCTCAGGTTTGTTAAGGCTTGTTTTTTGGGCAAACATATGATCTATTCTGGAGAATGTTATATATACACTTGAAATAATTTGTATTCTGCTGTTGGAGGGAATGTCTTATATATTTCTCTTAGGTTCGTTTTTCTATAGTGTTATTCTAGAGTGTTTCCTTCGTGATTTTCTGTCTGGATTCAACATCTATCCAATTTGAAAGTGGAGTATTGAAGTCTGCTACTGTTATTGTATTAATGTCTATTTTTCCACTCAGTTCTGTTAGTATTTGCTTTAAATATATAGGCATTCCAATGGTGAGTGCATATGAATTTACAATTGGGGTTTTTTTTAACTTCATAAGTAACTTTATTTTTTTAAATATAATTTAATTTTTTTTTATACAGCAGGTTCTCATTAGTCATCCATTTTATACACAACAGTGAATACATGTCAATCACAATCTCCCAATTCATCACACCACCATAGCCCCACCCCCCACCGCTTTCCCTCCTTGGTGTCCACACCTTTTTTCTCTACTTCTGTGTCTCAATTTCTGCTCTGCAAGCCGGTTTATCTGTACCATTTTCTAGGTTTCACATATATGCGTTAATATACGATATTTACTTTTCTCTTTCTAACTTACTTCACTCTGTATGACAGTCTCTAGATGTATCCACGTCTCTACAAATGACCCAATTTCATTCCTTTTTATGGCTGAGTAATATTCCATTATATATATGTACCACATCTTCTTTATCCATGCGTCTGTTGATGGGCATTTAGGTTGCTTCCATGACCTGGCTACTGTAAATAGTGATGCAATGAACATTGAGGTTCATGTGTCTTTTTGAATTATGGTTTTCTCAGGGTATATGCCCAGTAGTGAGATTGCTGGGTCATATGGTAATTCTGTTTTTAGTTCTTTAAAAACCTCCATACTGTTCTCCATAGTGACTGTATCAATTTACATGGCCACCAACAGTGCAAGAGGGTCCGTTTTCTCCACACCCTCTCCAGCATTTGTTGTTTGTAGATTTTCTGATGATGCCCAATCTAACTGGTGTGAGGTGATACCTCATTATAGTTTTGATTTGCATTTCTCTAATAATTAGTGATGTTGAGCAGCTTTTCATGTGCTTCTTGGCCATCTGTATGTCTTCTTTGGAGAAATGTCTGTTTAGGTCTTCTGCCCATTTTTGGATTCGGTTGTTTGTTTCTTTTAATATTGAGCTGCATGAGCTGTTTATATATTTTGGAGATTAATCCTTTATCGGATGATTCGTTTGCAAATATTTTCTCCCATTCTGAGAGTTCTCTTTTCGTCTTGTTTATGGTTTCCTTTCCTGTGCAAAAGCTTTTAAGTTTCATGAGGTCCCATTTGGGTTTTTTGCTTTTATTTCCATTACTCTAGGAGAAGGATCAAAAAATATCTTGCTGTGATTTATGTCAAAGAGTGTTCTTCCTATATTTTCCTCTAAGAGTTTTATAGTGCCCGGTCTTACATTTAGGTCTCTAATCCATTTTGAGTTTACTTTTGTGTATGGTGTTAGGGAGTGTTCTAATTTCATTCTTTTACACGTAGCTGTTTCTTTTTCCCAGCACCATTTATTGAAGAGACTGTCTTTTCTCCATTGTATATCCTTGCCTCCTTTGTCATAGATTAGTTGACCATAGCTGTGTGGGTTTATCTCTGGGCTTTCTATCCTGTTCCATTGATCTATATTTCTGTTTTTGTGCCAGTACCAGTGTCTGGATTACTGTAGCTTTGTAGTATAGTCTGAAGTCAGGGAGACTGATTCCTCCAGCTCCATTTTTTTCCCTCAACACTGTTTTGGCTACTCGGGGTCTTTTGTGTCTCCATACAAATTTTAAGATTTTTGTTCTACTTCTGTAAAAAATGCCATTGGTAATTTGATAGGGATTGCATTGAATCTGTAGATTGCTTTGGGTAGTACAGTCATTTTCAGAATATTGATTCTTCCAATCCAAGAACATGGTATATCTCTCCATCTGTTGGTGTCATCTTTAATTTCTTTCATCAGTATCTTATTGTTTTCTTCATACAGGTCTTTTGTCTCCTTAGGTAGGTTTATTCCTAGGTATTTTATTCTTTTTGTTGCAGTGGTAAATAGGAGTGTTTCCTTAATTTCTCTTTCAGATTTTTCATCATTAGTGTACAGGAATGCAAGAGATTTCTGTGCATTAATTCTGTATCCTGCAACTTTACCAAATTCATTTATTTGCTCCAGTAGTTTTCTGGTGGCATCTTTAGGACTCTCTACATATAGTATCATGTCATCTGCAAACAGTGACAGTTTCACTTCTTCTTTTCCAATTTGTATTCCTGTTATTTCTTTTTCTTCTCTGATTGCCGTGGCTAGGACTTCCAAAACTATGTTGAATAATAGTGGTGAGAGTGGACATCCTTGTCTTGTTCCTGATCTTAGAGGAAATGTTTTCACCATTGAGAATGAAGTTTGCTGTGGGTTTGTCGTACATGGTCTTTATTATGTTAAAGTAGGTTCCCTCTATGCCCACTTTCTGGAGAGTTTTTGTCATAAATGGGTGTTGAATTTTGTCAAAAGCTTTTTCTGCATCTATTGAGATGATCATATGGTTTTTCTGCTTCAATTTGTTAATATGGTGTATCACATTGATTAATTTGCGTATATTGAAGAATCCTTGCATCTCTGGGATAAATTCCACTTGATCATGGTGTATGATCCTTTTAATGGGCTGTTGGATTCTGTTTGCTAGTATTTTGTTGAGGAATTTTGCATCTATAATTATGAGTGATATTGGTCTGTAATTTTCTTTTTTTTTTTGTAATATCTTTGTCTGGTTTTGGTATCAGGGTGATGGTGGCCTCATAGAATGAGTTTGGGAGTTTTTCTTCCTCTTAATTTTTTGGAAGAGTTTGAGAAGGATGGGTGTTAGCTCTTCTCTAAATGTTTGATAGAATTCATTTGTGAAGCCATCTGGTCCTGGACTTTTGTTTGTTGGAAGATTTTTAATCACAGTTTCAATTTCATTACTTGTGTTTGGTCTGTTCATATTTTCTGTTTCTTCCTGGTTCAGTCTTGGAAGGTTATACCTTTCTAAGAATTTGTCCAATTCTTCCAGGTTGTCCATTTTATTGGTATAGAGTTGCTTGTAGTAGTCTCTTAGGATGCTTTGTATTTCTGCAGTGTCTGTTGTAACTTCTCCTTTTTCATTTCTTATTTTATTGATTTGAGTCCTCTCACTGTTTTTCATGATGAGTCTGGCTAATGGTTTATCAATTTTGTTTATCTTCTCAAAGAACCAGCTTTTATTTTTATTGATCTTTGCTAGTGTTTTCTTTGTTTCTATTTCATTTATTTCTGTTCTGATCTTGATGATTGTTTTCCTTCTATCAACTTTGGGTTTTGTTTATTCTTCTTTCTCTAGTTCCTTTGGGTGTAAGATTAGATTGTTTATTTGAGATTTTTCATGTTTCTTGAGGTAGGCTTGTAGAGCTATAAACTTCCCTCTTAGAACTGCTTTTGCCATATCCCGTAGGTTTTGGATCGTCGTGTTTTCATTGTCATTCGTCTCTAGGTATTTTTTGATTTCCTCTTTGATTTCTTCAGTGATCTCTTGGTTATTTAGTAACGTATTGTTTAGCTTCATGTGTTTGTGTTTTTTATGTTTTTTTTTCCCTGTAATTGATTTCTAATCTCATAGCACTGTGGGCAGAAAAGATGCTCGATATGATTTCAATTTTTTAAAATTTACTGAGGCTTGATTTGTGATCAAGGATATGCTGTATCCTGGAGAATGTTCTGTGCACACTTGAGAAGAAAGTATTATCTGCTGTTTTTGAATGGAATGTCCTATAAATATCAATTAAATCTATCTGGTCTATTGTGTGATTTTAAGCTTATGTTTCCTTATTAATTTTCTTTTTGGATGATCTGTCCATTGGTGTAAATGAGGTGTTAAAATCCCCCACTATTATTGTGTTACTGTCGATTTCCTCTTTTAGAGCTGTTAGCAGTTGCCTTATGTATTGAGGTGCTCCTATGTTGGGTGCATATATATTTATAATTGTTATATCTTCTTCTTGGATTGTACCCTGGATCATTATGTAGTGTCCTTCCTTGTCTCCTGTAACATTCTTTATTTTAAAGTCTATTTTATCTGATATGAATATTGCTACTCCAGCTTTCTTTTGATTTCCATTTGCATGGAATATCTTTTTCCATCCCCTCACTTGCAGTCTGAATGTGTCCCTAGGTCTGAAGTGGGTCTCTTCTACACAGCATATATATGGGTCTTCTTTTTGTTTCCATTCAGCAAGCCTGTGTCTTTTGGTTGGAGCATTTAATCCATTCACGTTTAAGGTAATTATCAATATGTATGTTCTTATTACCATTTTCTTAATTGTTTTGTGGTTTTGTTTTTGTAAGTCCTTTTCTTCTCTTGTGTTTCTCCCCTTAGAGAAGTTCCTTTAGCATTTGTTGTAGAGCTGGTTTGGTGGTACTGAATTCTCTTAGCTTTTGCTTGTCTGTAAAGCTTTTGATTTCTCCAACAAATCTGAATGAGGTCCTTGCTGGGTAGAGTAATCTTGGTTGTATTTTCTTTCCTTTCATCACTTTAAGTATATCATGTCACTCCCTTCTGGCTTGTAGAGCTTCTGCTGAGAAATCAGCTGTTAACCTTATTGGAGTTCCCTTTTATGTTATTTGTCATTTTTCCCTTGTTACTTTCAATAATTTTTCTTTGTCTTTAATTTTTGCCAATTCAATTACTATGTGTCTCGGCATGTTTCTCCTTGGGTTTATCCTGTATGGGACTCTCTGTGCTTCCTGGACTTGGGTGGCTCTTTCCTTTCCCATGTTAGGGAATTTTTCAACTATAATCCTTCAGATATTTTCTTGGGTCCTTTCTCTCTCTTTTCTCCTTCTGGAACCCTTATAACATGAATGTTGTTGCATTTAATGTTGTCCCAGAGGTCTCTTAGGCTGTCTTCATTTCTTTTAATTCTTTTTTCTTTATTCTGTTCCACAGCAGTGAATTCCACCATTCTGTCTTCCAGGTCACTTATCCGTTCTTCTGCCTCAGTTATTCTGCTTTGATTCCTTCTAGTGTATTTTTCATTTCAGTTACTGTATGTTCATCTCTGTTTGTTTGTTCTTTAATTCTTCTAGATCTTTGTTAAACATTTCTTGCATCTTCTCGATCTTTGCCTCCATTCTTTTTCCGAGGTCCTGGATCATCTTCACTATCATTATTCTGAATTCTGTTTCTGGAAGATTGCCTATCTCCATTTCATTTATTTGTTTTTCTGGGGTTTTATCTTGTTCCTTCATCTGGTACATAGCCCTGTGCCTTTTCATTTTGTCTGTCTTTCTGTGAATGTGGTTTTTGTTCCACAGGCTGCAGGATTGTAGTTCTTCTTGCTTCTGCTGTCTGCCCTCTGGTGGATGAGGCTATCTAAGAGGCTTGTGCAAGTTTCCTGATGGGAGGGACTGGTGGTGGGTAGAGCTGGCTGTTGCTCTGGTGGGCAGAGCTCAGTAAAACTTTAATCTGCTTGTCTGTTGATGGGTGGGGCTGGTTTCCCTCCCTGTTGGTTGTTTGGCCTGAGGCGACCCAACACTGGAGCCTACCTGGGCTCTTTGTTGAGGCTAATGGCAGACTTTGGGAGGTCTCATGCCAGGGAGTACTTCCCAGAACTTCTGCTGCCAGTGTCCTTGTCTTCATGGTGAGGCACAGCCACCCCCTGCCTCTACAGGAGACCCTCCAACACTAGCAGGTAGGTCTAGTTCACTCTTTTATGGGGTCACGGCTCCTTTCCCTGGGTCCTGATGAACACACTACTTTGTGTGTGCCCTCCAAGAGTGGAGTCTCTCTTTCCCCCAGTCCTGTTGAAGTCCTGCAATCAAATTCCGTTAGTCTTCAAAGTCTGATTCTCCAGGAAGTCCTCCTCCCATTGCCTGACCTCCAGGTTCGGAAGCCTGACATGTTTTTCAGAACCTTCACTCCAGTGGGTGAACTTCTGTGGTATAAGTGTTCTCCAGTTTGTGAGTCACCCACCCAGCAGTTATCTGCATCTACAATTGTTAAAACTCTTGAGGAATTGATTTCTTTATCACTATACAGTGACCTTGTAAGTCTCTTATGACTGCTTTTATCTGAACGTCTATTTTATCTGACGTAAGTATAATCACTCCTGCTCTCTTTTGGTTAACATTTACAAAGAATATCTTTTCCAGCCCTTCACTTTTAGCCTATGTGTGTCCTTAAATCTAAAATGAGTCTCTTGTAGGTGGCATATTGTTAGATCTTGTTTTTTAATTCATTCAGCCACTATGTATTTTAATTATTGAATTTAGTCCATTTATGTTTAAAGTAATTAATGATAGCTAAGGACTTGCAATTGTCATTTTTTAAATTGTTTTCTAACTGGCGTCTAAATTCCTTTGTTACTTTCTTCTTCTCTTGCTGTCTTCCTTTGTGGGTTCTTTTATGTTTCCCTCTGTGATATGCTTTAATACCTTTCTCTGTATTTACTGTAAGTTTTCTTTGTGGTTTCCAGGAAGCTACATAAAACATCTTAAAGTTATAATGGCCTATTTTAAGATGACAGGAACTTATCTTCAGTTGCATGCAAAAACTACACATTTACTTCTCCTCCTTCCACATTTTATGCTACTTTACATCATTTCATATTGGGCGTCAATTAACAAATTATTGTAGCTATTGTTATTTTTAATATCATGGTGTTTTAACTTTTATACTAGAGTTAAAAGCAATTCACACACCACCATTACAGTATTAGGGTGTTCTGAACTTGGCTATATATTTAATTTTACCAGTGGGTTTTATACTTTTATATGTTTTTATGTTATTACTTTGCCTCCTTTCATTTTAACTTGAAGTATTCTCTTTAGTATTTCTTGTAAGGCTTGACTAGTGGTAATAGATTACCTTAGATTTTATTTGTCTGGGAATGATTTTATCTCTTCTTAATTTCCCAAGGACAGGTTTGCCAGATATATTCTTGATTAGCAATTTTTTCTTTCAGCACTTTGAATATATTATCCCATTCCCTCATGGCCTCTCAAGTTCCTGCATAAAATTTGCTGATAGACTTATAGCAGTTTTCTTCCATATGATGAGTTGTTTTTCTCTTGCTGCTTTCATAATTCTCTCTTTTTGTCTTTGAGTTTTAATATTTCGATTATAATGCATCTCTGCATATTCTTCTTTGAATTGATCTTACTTGGGGTTCTTTGATATTCCTGTACCTGAATATCCATATTTCTCCCAGGATTTGGGAATTTTTCAGCTAGTATTTCTTGAAATAAGCTTTCTTCCTCTTTCTGTCTCCTTCTGGAATCCTATAATGTAAGTATTCATGCACTTTATGCTGTCCCATAATCACATAGACTTTCTTTACACTTTATTCTTTTAATTTTATTCCTCTAACTGGCTATTTTCAAATGATCTATTCTTCAAGTTTTCTGATTCTGTCTTCTGCAGGATCAAGTCTTTTGTTGAAGCCATATTAAATTTTTCAGTTTTGTCAATGTGTTCTTCAGCTCTAGTATTTCTGTTTTGTTCTTTTCATATTTTTTACTTATTAACTGATTTTGTTCGTGCATTGTTTTCCTTATTTCATTTAGTTATATGTGTTCTCTTACATTTCATTGAGTTTCTTTAAGATGACTGTTTTGAAGTCTTTCTGAGGCAAGTCATAGACTTCCATTTCCTTGGGTTCAGTTACTCAAGCTTTATCGGTTCCCTCTGGGGTATCATGTTTGCTTAATTTTTCATGATCCGTGCAGCCTTGCACTGGTGTCTGTGCACATGAAGGAGCAAACTCCTCTTCCAGTATTTTCATTATGGTTTTGGCAGATAAGGACCTCCTGTCAGCTCTCCAGGCTGATGCAGTTACCTCCAAAATTGCAGTCATGCTGAGTTGGAGCCAATTTCAAGGCTATCTCTTGGTCTGCAGTGGGGCACACAGTTGACAGACTTCTTACCAAGGGTTTGGTTGGGTGTGGATCCTTTCTTGTCCCTCAGTAGATGGGACTGCCTTCAATACCTTGTTAAGTAGGGTGGCACCGGGACAAAGGTCTGCTTCAGGATCCACACTTCAGTCCTCACATGTTCTATTACCAAGTATACAGGTGGATATAGCTACCACCATGTCTCTGTGAATGCTTTTGCTGGATTGTTGGATGGGTCCCTGGCTGAGGAGGACCGGCACTGGACAGTGGCTGAGATGAGCTGGAACCAATCCCCAGAGATGTTTTAGGTTCCATAGCCCAGATTGAGGTCTGCAGATCTGGCTCTGGAGACATTAATGGGCGTGTCTCCCACTACATCCCTCGGCCTTTGACTGCACCAAGGTATCACAATCTCCTATCTGGATCCCAAAGTTTACATCAAAGCACTTTGTGAATGAATGTAAAATTATGGTTGTTCAGAGGGGATATGAGAGGGGGATATCTTATTTGATCATCTTGCTGATGCCAGTTCCCTAAGTGGTGTTATAAAGTAGATAAATGCATGCAGATATCATGATGTTGCTTCCCGAAAGATCATGTCCTACACCCACACATAATGGCAGAAGTGTAGGTTTGACTATATTGAACCAGATAAGTCTTCAGTGGAACTTAATCCCAAGATTAAGCACTGTGTAAATATTACACTAGTTGCCAAACCTACTTGAAAATAATACGACTCAAAAAAATTTTGAAGATGAAAATATATTAAGAGATTACTTTCTAAGAGTTCCAGATTATTTTTGACAGAATATTAGGAACAAGACAGGTTATGAACTGTCAAATACTATGTATCAGCAACAGATTTCTCCTGCCTATGGCTCAGCTATGACTTTGTGCACAGATTGTGATATCCAAACTTCTGCCTTGTTTTCTATGCCTAAGTAAATATCATAATGATAACACTGGTAATCTGGGCCCTTTAATTCTGGAAATTGACCATTCTTGTCAATCCCTGCCTCCTCTCAAAGCTGAAGTTGCTTACCTGAACACTAATTCCCGGTAATATTAGTTCCTGATGTCTCCAATACCATAACCTTCCTACCTTTTAGGAAACTTAAATGTGAAAAGCAAGTATGTCTTCACAAGTACTACAATATATGGTAAAATGTCAATCAAGCTTATTACAGCTTACTAAAATGATTTACACGTTTGTCTCCCCCATTAGACTTTTAGATAATTAAAGAAAGGAACTGTCTACTAATAATTTTTGGTTCCCCTCCCCACTTCTTAAAAGAGGCATGGCACATCCAATGTGCTCTGACTGCTTGATGAATAAATAAATGAGTGGCTGCATTAACCAGCTTATAAATACATAAATCATTCATGAGTTTACAGAGCATCATATCTCTATTATGTTTTTTATCCTTCAAGCATCCAAAGGCTCGTACTCACATCTCCATGTGATTTCTTTATGATCTTGTATATTTCTGATAGGCCTATCAGGACTATCAACAATAAAAGCCTAAAATAAAGTTACTCTCATTAGTAAGTAGAACTCCAATGGGCAGTACATGTGCAAAAAGATATCTAAGAAGATACAATAGAATTAGCATACTCTGGACCCAGAAAACACCATGGCAATGAAATGCAATTTATGAAAATTACTTGGCAATGTAGAAACCAACCCCTTCTGTCACTTAGCAAGATGAAGTAGCATTCTGAGTAGGAGACTTAGTAAAAGACGGGACTAAGGCAGAACAACAACAGCAGCAAGAGTAAAAACAACAAAAGTAGCTTGTGTGTTCCTGGGACCAGAGCATTCAATTTTTCTAATTTGTGCCTGACAAGTCAGAATGCCTAAGTAATACCACTAGGGTTATCACAATGAATAGTAACATACATATGGCCCTGGAAGAAGAAATATCAAAGTTGAACCCTAAAGGTCAGATTGTACAGATTAATGTTGGTAAAAGCTGAGAGCCAGGTAACAGACACAGAGAGCTGGAGAGTAATTGGCTGCATCATAAAACAGAGACTACTGTGGAAAAGGGTGAGACAGGGGTCTGATTATCAAGAATTCTGTATGCCACGATAAGAAGTTTGACTTCAGAGAAGAGCCATGAGGAATATTTCTTCCAGTTCCCATCATAATTATCTCACCCAAGGGAATGAGGAGAGGAGAGCACATGACAACCTAAACATTCAGAATTTCATACAAAATACTGCTGAAGGAAAACACTAAAGTCCTATCAAATATATACCCATTTAGATGTGTATGTTTTGCTTTAAAATTGTAGTAAATTAGAGATAATTTTGAGACGGGATAAATAAAAGCTTTGATTTCCAGAATTAATATAACTTAGTCTCCCTAAGCAAGTTTTTTTTATTTCTAGGTAAATATCAGTCCCCAGTGTTTCAGACAGGGCTTTAGGGATACACGAGCCAGTAAGAGGTATGCCACTGCTTCTTCTGTAGCAACCTTGGGGAGAGGCACACAGGCATAGCAGTCCCTCCCCTGAAAGAAACTGCAGGGGACAGTACAGGAACATAAGAACCAACCACAAACCCAGGCCCTGGTGGTCACTGCAACCTATCCTACTGGTGACATCCTGAGACCAAACCTGCTCCTCTAGATCTCCCAGGAAGAGTCTTGGGAGGAACCTGTGCATCCATACCATGATGCAGAAGAAGCCATAGTCTTCTCAAGATGAGATAGTCCTAGACCAGAAGCATAGCCTGCTATGGATCCATGCATAGGAAAATAGTCTCATAGTGGAGCTGTAACACCTAATGTATAGGGTTCTCATCCTCTTAAGTTTCTCTTGTTGAATGTGCTCAGTATACGCCTACAGAGAATAAGGTGGTTTTGAAACTCTGTTTCTACCTGTCCAAATTCTTTCCACCAATTCACAGAGGTCATTTACACCAAGAGCTGTTGAAGTATCTTTAACAGGAAAATATGCAATTAGGTAATTAGATTATGATACATTAAATCTTCTATGTAAGACAAGGTATAAAGACTTTAGATATTTAAAAGTCAAAAGAAGAAGTATAAACTTCTCTAATTTGTGTCAGAAAAATAAAGACAAATTGTTAACTCTCAAAATAAAACTTTAAGAAAAAAAAAGAAGGAACTGACTACAAATGGTCCCCGACTTATGATGATTTGATTTACGATTTTTTGACTTTTCAGTGGTACAAAAGCAATACACATTCAGTAGAAACCATACTTAATATTTTCAATTTTGATCTTTTCTTAGGCTAGCAACATGCCCTATGACTCTTTCATAAAGATGGGCAGTGGCAACAGAGCCACAGGTCCCAGTCAACCACGCAATCATGAGAGTAAACAACCAATACAGTTACAACCATTCTGTACCCATACAACCATTCTGGTTTTCACTTCAGTGTAATATTCAATAAATTCCTTGAGAAATGTAATACTTTATTATAAAATAGGCTTAGTGTTACATGATTTTGCCCAAGTGTAGGCTAATGTAAGTGTTCTGAGCACATTTAAGGCTAGGCTAAACTATGATGTTTGGTAAATTAGGTGTATTAAATGTATTTTTGATTTGTGATATTTTCAACTTACAATGTGTTTATCAGGACATAACCCATCATAAGTCAAGGAAGATCTGTACTCAAATATATCAAATATTGTCTTCCCTCTATTCTTCTACCAAAACCATTGTTGCTATAACCAGTAATGTTCTCCCAGGATTTCTTTTGGGAAACAAAGGGGCAGGGGCGTATTTGATTTCCCTCCTACTCCACAGATGACCAAATGAAGAGGACAGGCTGAAATCTGTGACTAACTAGCCCACCGGGCACCAAAGGCCTGTATTTATTTTGAGAATGCCCTGACAGGGGCAGGCATCGGCTGTGAGCAGTGTACATTTTATGATCATTGTACTATCTGCAAATTACCCTAGTATGAAAGGTTCTTTTTCATTACCCATCACAAGTGAGAAAAATCTGATCCTCCCTGAAATCCTGGATCTGCGGGAAAATGGAGGAGTATATTTTGCTTTAGGTACACTTGGTTACTTTTATTTTTTTTTTCTTTTTATAATTTAATTTTTATCTTATATTGGGGTATAGTTGATTTATAATGTGTTAGTTTCAGGTGTACAGCAAAGTTGTTCAATTATACGTACACATACATCCATTCTTTTTCAGATTCTTTTCCCATATAGGTTATTACAGAATACTGAGTAGATTTCCCTGTGTAATACAGTAGGTCCTTGTTGATTAACTATTTTACATATAGTAGTATGTGTATGTTAATCCCAACCTCCTAATTTATCCCTCCCCCACTCCCCCAACTTTCCCCTTTGGTAACCACAAGTTTGTTTTCAAAGTCTGTGAGTCTGGTTACTTTTATTTTTTTTAATTGGAGTATAGTTGCTTTACAATGTTGTGTTAGTTTCTACTGTACAGCAAAGTGAATCAGCTATATGTATACATATATCCCGTATATTTGGATTTCCTTCCCATTTAGGTCACCACAGAGCACTGAGTAGAGTTCCCTGTGCTAGACAGTAGGTTCTCATTAGTTATCTATTTTATACATAGTATCAGTAGTGTATATATGTCAATCCCCATCTCCCAATTTATCCCACCCTCCTTCCCCCTTGATATCCATACGTTTGTTCTCTACATCTGTGTCTCTATTTCTGCTTTGCAAATAAGATCAATACCATTTTCTTAGATCTCACATATATGCGTTAGTATATGATATTTGTTTTTCTCTTTCTGACTTACTTGACTCTGTATGACAGTCTCAAGGTCCCTCCATGTCTCTAAAAATGACCCAATTTCGTTTCTTTTAATGGCTGAGTAATATTCCATTGTATATATGTACAACATCTTCTTTCTCCATTCCTCTGTTGATGGACATTTAGGTTGCTTCCATATCCTGGTTATTGTGAATAGTGCTGCAGTGAACATTGGGGTACATGTGTCTTTTTGAATTATGGTTTTCTCTGGGTATATGCCCAGTAGTGGGTTTGCTGGGTCATATAGTAGTTCTACTTTTAGTTTTTTAAGGAACCTCCATACTGCTCTCCATAGTGGTTGTATCAATTTACATTCCCACCAACAGTGCAGGAGGGTTCCCTTTTCTCCACACCCTCTCCAGCATTTATTGTTTGTAGATTTTTTGATGATGACAATTCTAACTGGTATGAGGTAATATCTCATTGTAGTTTTGATTTGCATTTCTCTAATAATTAGTAATTGAGAATCTTTTCATGTGCCTCTCAGCCATCTGTATGTCTTCTTTGGAGAAATGTCTATTTAGGTCTTCTGCCCATTTTTGGATTGGGTTGTTTGTTTTTTTTGATATTGAGCTGCATGAACTGTTTATATATTTTGGAGACTAATCCTTTGTCAATTGCTTCATTTGCAAATATTTTCTCCCATTCTGAGGATTGTCTTTTTGTATTGTTTATGGTTTCCTTTGTTGTGCAAAAGCTTTTAAGTTTCTTTAGGTCCCATTTCTTTATTTTTGTTTTTATTCTCATTACTCTAAGAGGTGGGTCAAAAAAGATCTTACTGTAATTTATGTCAAAGAGTGTTCTGCCTGTGTTTTCCTCTAAGTTTTATAGTGTCTGACCTTACATTTAGGTCTTTAATCCATTTTGAGTTTATTTTTGTGTATCGTGTTAGGGAGTGTTCTAATTTCATTCTTTTACATATAGCTGTCCAGTTTTCCCAGCACCACTTATTGACGAGGCTCTCTTTACTCTATTGTATATGCTTGCCTGCTTTGTCATAGATTAGGTGACCATAGGTGCGTGGGTTTATCTCTGGGTTTTCTACCCTGCTCCATTGACCTATATTTCTGTTTTTGTGCCAGTACCATACTGTCTTGATAACTGTAGCTTTGTAGTATAGTCTGACGTCAGGGAGCCTGATTCCTCCAGCTCCGTTTTTCTTTCTCAAGATTGCTTTGGCTATTCATGGTCTTTTGCATTTCCATACGAATTGTAAAATTTTTCGTTCTAGTTCTGTAAAAAATGCCACTGGTTATTTTATACAGATTGCATTGAATCTGTAGATTGCTTTGGGTAGTATAGTCATTTTCACAATATTCTTCCAGTCCAAGAACATGGTATATCCCTCCATCTGTTTGTGTCATCTTTGATTTCCTTCATCAGTGTCTTATAGTTTTCTGCATACAGGTCTTTTTCCTCCTTAGGTAGGTTTATTCCTAGCTATTTTATTCTTTCTGTTGCAGTGGTGAGTGAGATTGTTTCCTTAATTTCTCTTTCTGCTCTTTCATTGTTAATGTATAGGAATGCAAGAGATTTCTGTGCATTAATTTTGTATCCTGCAAATTCACTAAATTCATTGATTAGCTCTAGTAGTTTTCTGGTGGCATCTTTAGGGTTTCCTACGTACAGTATTATCTTCAAACATGGACAGTTTTGCTTCTTCTTTGCCAATCGGATTCCTTTTATCTTTTTCTTCTCTTGTTGCCATGGCTAGGACTTCCATAACTATGTTGAATAATAGTGGCGAGAGGGGGCACCCTTGTCTTGTTCCTGATCTTAGAGGAAATGCTTTCAGTTTTTCAGCACTGAGAATAATGCTTGCTGAGTGTTTGTCATATATGGCCTTTATTATGTTGAGGTAGGTTTCCTCTATGCCCACTTTCTGGAGAGTTTTTTATCATAAATGGGTGTTAAATTTTGTCCAAAGCTTTTTCTGCATCTATTGAGATTATCATATGGTTTTTACACTTCAATTTGTTAATATGGTGTATCACATTGATTGATTTGCATATACTGAAGAATCCTTGCATCCCTGGGATAAATCCCACTTGATCATGGTGTATGATCCTTTTAATGTGTTGTTAGATTCAGTTTGCTAGTATTTTGTTGAGGATTTTTGTGTCTATATTCATCAGTGATATTGGCCTGTAATTTTCTTTTTTTTGTGATATCTTTGTCTGGTTTTGGTATCAGGGTGATGGTGACCTCATAGAATGAGTTTGGGAGTGTTCCTCCCTCTGCAATTTCTGGAAGAGTTTGAGAAGACTGGGTGTTAGCTCTTCTCTAAATGTTTCATAGAATTCTCCTGTGAAGCCATCTTGTCCTGGAATTCGTATGTTGGAAGATTTTTAATCACAGTTTCAATTTCAGTGCTTGTGTTTGTCTGTTCATATTTCCTATTTCTTCCTGGTTTAGTCCTGGAAGGTTCTACCTTTCTAGGAATTTGTTCATTTCTTCCAGGTTGTCCATTTTATTGGCATATAGTTGCTTATAGTAGTCTCTTATGATCTTTAGTATTTCTGCAGTGTGAGTTCTAACTTCTCCTTTTTCATTTTGAATTTTATTGACTTGAGTCCTCTCCCTTTTTTTCTTGATGAGTCTGGTTAAAAGTTTATCAGTTTTGTTTATCTTCTCTGCTATTGTTTTCTCCATTTCTATTTCATTTATTTCCACTCTGATCTTTATGATTTCTTTCCTTCTACTAACTTTGGGTTTTGTTTGCTCTTCTTTCTCTAGTTGCTTTAGGTGTAAGGTTAGGTTGTTTATTTGAGATTTTTCTTGTTTCTTGAAGTACGATTGTACTGCTATAAACTTCCCTCTTAGAATTGCTTTTGCTGCATCCCATAGGTTTTGGGTTGTAGTGTTTTCATTGCCATTTTTTCTAGGTATTTTTTGATTTCCTCTTTGATTGCTTCAGTGATATCTTGGTTATTTATAACATATTGTTTAGCTTCCATGTGTTTGTGGTTTTTACGTTTTTTTCCTGTAATTGATTTCTAATCTCATAGCATTGTGGTCAGAAAAGATGCTTGATGTGATTTCAATTTTCTTAAATTTACTGAGGTTTGATTTGTGAACCAAGGTGTGATCTCTACTGGAGAATGTTCCATGTGTACTTGAGAAGAAAGTGTTTTCTGCTGCTTTCAGAGGGAATGTCCTATAAATATCAATTAACTCTATCTGGTCTGTTGTGTCATTTAGGGCTAGTGTTACCTTATTTGTTTTCTGTCTGATGATCTGTCCATTGGCATAAGTGGAGGGTTAAAGTCTCCCACTATTATTGTGTTACTGTTGATTTCCCCTTTTATGGCTATTAGCTTTTTCCTTATGTATTGAGGTGCTCCTATGTTGGGTGCATGAATATTTACTATTGTTATATCTTTTTCTTGGATTGATCCCTTGATCATATGTAGTGTCCTTCCTTGTCTCTTGTAATAGTCTTTATTTTAAAGTCTATTTTGTCTGATATGAGTATTGCTACTCCAGCTTTCTTTTCATTTCCATTTGCATGGAATACCTTTTTCCATCCCCTTACTTTCAGTCTGTATGTGTCCATAAATCTGAAGTGGGTCTCTTGTAGACAGTAAATATACAGGTATTATTTTTGTATCTATTCAGCCAGTTTGTGTCATTTGGTTGCAACATTTAATCCATTTACATTTAAGGTAATTATCAATATGTATGTTCCTATTACCATTTTCATAATTGTTTTGCATTTGGTTTTGTAGGTCTTTTCCTTTTCTTGTGTTTCCCACCTAGAGAAGTTCCTTTAGCATTTTTTGTAAAGCTGTTTTGGCAGTCCTGGATTCTCTTAGCTTTTGCTTGTCTGTAAAGCTTTTGATTTCTCCATTGAATCTGAATGAGATCCTTGCTGGGTAGAGTAATCTTGGTTGTAAGTTTTTCCCTTTCATTCACTTTAAATATATCCTGCCACTCCCTTCTGGCCTGCAGAGTTTCTGCTGAAAAATCAGCTGATAACCTTATGGGGATTCCCTTGTATGTTATTTGTTGTTTTTCCCTTGCTGCTTTTAATATTTTTTCTTTGTGTTAAATTTTTGTTAGTTTGATTAATATGTGTCTCAGTGTGTTTCTCCTTGGGTTTATCCTGTATGGGACTCTCTGCGCTTTCTGGACTTGATTGACTATTTTCTTTCCCATTTTAGGGAAGTTTTTGACTATATTCTCTTCAAATATTTTCTCAGACCCTTTCTCTTTCTCTTCTTCTTCCAAAACCCCTAAAATTCGAATGTTGGTGCATTTAATGTTGTTCCAGAGGTCTCTGTGACTGTCCTCATTTCTTTTCATTCTTTATTCTCTATTCTCCTCCATGGCAGTTATTTCCACCGTTCTATCTTTCCAGGCCACCTATCCATCCTTCTGACTCAGTTATTCTATGATTCCTTCTAGTATATTTGCCATTTCAGTTATTGTGTTGTTCATCACTGTTTGTTCATTCTTTAGTTCTTCTAGGTCCTTGTTAAACATTTCTTGTATTTTCTCGATCCATGCCTCCATTCTATTTCCAAGATTTTGGATCATCTTTACTATCATTATTCTGAATTCTTTTTCAGGTAGATTGCCTATTTTCTCTTCATTTATTTGGTCTTGTGGGTTTTTACCTTGCTCCTTTATCTGCAACATATTTCTCTGTCATCTCATTTTGTCTCACTTACTGTGTTTGAGGTCTCCTTTCTGCAGACTGCAGGGTCATTTTTCCTCTTGCTTCTGGTATCTGCCCCCAGTGGGTGATGTTGGTCCAGTGATCTGTGTAGGCTTTCTGGTGGCAGGGACTGGTGCCTGTGTTCTGGTGGGTGGAGCTGGATCTTGTCCCTCTGATGGACAGGGCCTTGTCAGATGGTGTGTTTTGGGGTGTCTGTGAGCTTGCTATGACTTTAGGCAGCCTGTCTGCTGATGGGTGGGCTTGTGTTCTTGTCTTGCTTGTTGTTTGGCATGAGGTGTCCAGCATTGGAGCCTGTGGGCAGTTGGGTGAGGCCAGGTCTTGGATTCAAGATGGAGACCTCTGGGAGAATTCTTGCCAATTAATATTCCCTGAGGCCGGGAATTCTCTGGTGGTCCAGCATCCTGGACTCAGCGCTCCCACCCCAGAGTCTCAGGCCCAATCCCCAACCGGGGAACCAAGACCCCGAAAGCTGCATGTCACAACAATAAAGGGGAAAAATGGGGAGGAGGGGGAAGAAAACAAATGAAAACAGAGAAACAAATCCCAAGACAAATAACCAAGACAAAAACAAACAGCAATAACAACAATTAAAAAAAAAAGGAAACCTCAGACAAATGGCAAAAGCAAAATCAAACAAAGAAAAACACACACAAAAAGAAACAAAAAGAAAAACAAAGAAAACAAAAAACAAGAGAACAACCAGACAAACAAAAGAACCCAAAAACAAAATCAAACAATTAAAAACAAAACTAACAACAACACAAAACCAAAGCAGAATTCAAACTGAAGAATAAAGCAAAGAAAACAAAACAAACGAATAAAAACGATTAAAAAGGAAAGGAAAAAACACAGAACAATGAAAAAGCAAACTAAAAGTAGAAATATAAAAAAATAAATAATATATTTTAAAAATGTTTAAAACAAGAAAAAAACCAAACAAAACCCCCCAAAAACTAAATAAAAATAAAATATAATAATAATTTAAAAAATAAACCAACAACAGAACAAATCAAAACATAATAAAAATAATAGTAATAATAATATTCTCCTGGGGTCTCAGCTGTCAGTGTCCTTGCCCCCCACCATGAGCCACAGGCAAACTCTGTCTCCCCAGGAGGCCCTCCAATGCCTCTAGGTTGGTCTCTGGATCCACTGTGGACACTGTGGGGACAGCTTAGACTCTGATCTGACCCAACTCCCACATGTGTTGCCCCCAAAGTCTACAGCTGCCAGAGCTAGACCAGTTTCATTTGTGGGAACACTCATTGTCCATTCAGATATTCCATAGACACAGGGTCTACCAAGCTGACTGCAGGAATTTAATCTGCGGTTTGTGCAGCTGACAGAAATATCTTCGTTCCTCTTCCTTAGTCGCCCCACCCCTGGGGCTCAGCTGTGGCTTTAGCCCCATCTCTGTGTTTGGGCCACCTACAGGAGTCTGCCCCCAAGGCTGCCCTTGAGCATTCAGGTCTGCCCCAGTGAGGAGAGGGTGCAGAGATGGCATGGTTGCCTGGGTTGCAGGAGCCCCAGCAGTGACAGGAGCACGGGGAAGCCAGCAGCCGTGGGTGTAAGAGATCCAGTCCTAGTGGGAGCCTATTCTAGTGCCTGGCAGCAGGTGCACAAGGGCCAGCCCTAGCAGGACCCTTTCCTAGTGCCTGGGTGGGCAGGGGCAGTGCGTGAGGAGAGAGAGGCTAAAATGGTGGCTCCACGCTCTGCAGGTCATTCAACAGTGGTGACTTGCTTCCATGCCCGTCTGGGTTTCCTCCACAGGCATTCCCAGTTGCAGATTTCCTCCCTCCCATCCCCTCAGGCCGTCTCCCCACAGCTAACAGCAGTCCTCGCCCCAGGTTTGCTCTCTAATCCCCACGATCCAGCTCCCAGCCCCCAGCCCCCATGCTCACCAGCAGACACACGTCCCAGTCAGGGGCATGCAGGGCCATGGCATGGACTGTCTGTGTAGTTCTCACTGTCCTGTCTGCCGAAGACCAGCCATTTCATCCTCTTCTGAAAGCCTCAGATGCTTCCCTTCTGTCCCAACCAATTTCCCCATCAGTGAGGGGGTTTTCCCGGATGCAGGAACCTCACTTCCTCTTCAGCTTCCCCCAGGGGAGCAGGTCCCGTCCTGCTTCCTCTCCTCTTCTTTCTCCCTTTTGTCTTTCATCCTACCCAGTTATGTGGGGATATTTATTGTCCTTTCCGGTGTCCAAGGTCTTCTGCTAGTGTTCAGCCAGTATTTTGTGACAATTGTTCCATCCATAGATGTATTCTTGATGCATTTGTGGAGAGAGATGAACTCCATGTCCTCCTACTCCTCTGCCATCTTGAAAACCACCTACTTTTAAATATAAATGGAAGAATATGTCACTGTGTAACTGTATGAACTTGGGAAAATCACTGAATCTCTGAGCCTGTTTTCTCATCTTTATAATGAAGATAGCAAGATAATTCGTCTAAGGATCAAATGAGGTGGTGTATATAAAACACCTCACACAGTGGCTAACTTATAAGAGCCACCAAATGGTAATACCTCAACACTTTCCACTCTTCCTACTTGTCACTTGTTAGTGTAAGACAAAATAGAGCAGATTGCTAAGAAGATGCAGATACTATGATATGTTGTCTGTAGCTTATTGCCAAGAATTTTCAGCCAACATTTTTCTCCCTCCATTTCCAGATGGCTTGTTTCTGAAAGTAAGTTGCATGTTTTCCCTAGTTATCTATCCTTAGAAAATTCTTTATCATCAAAGGTTGTAAGCTGAAGTACCCTTCTTTTTTTTGTTTTCCTAAGAAATATTTTTTACACGTCTGTCCTTTGTCTAAAGATTCCTTCCTCTTTTTTGAAGCAAAGGCTTGCCCAGGTTTCCTTAACCATTTCCTTGTGGTTCCTCCCCTTCTCTTTGTTTGGACAGAAAGATGGACATTTGCAGATGTCAGGACACCAACCATATCCTGACTTGTCCCTGCCCCCACCATCCAGAGCCAGCAGCAACCTACTGCTTGGGGGAGAAAAGAGGAACTTGATTTTCAGTCAATTAATTGTGTCAGATTTTCTCTCCTGGAAACAAAATTGGTACGGAGGAGAGAGTTCTTGGGAGCTTATCTAGAGTGTCTCTTTTGAGCCAAACAGAAAAAATAACTGTTTTGATTTAACCAAAAAATTAATATGTTTATTATTACTATCAGATACAACCGGAACATTTCACCTGTTTATCATCCTGATAAACTGCCACTATAAATTCATTGTCCTAGCTTATCCTCCACTTCTTCATGTCTCTGAACAACTTTTTGCTCTGCCTATAATGAACTTTTCCCTCTTCTTCAGCTGGAGAAGTCCTACTACATTTATTCATTCAATAAGCTTTTATTCAGGGAAATGTCTGGCTGGATGTGTGGGTGTGCGATTCACCAGGACATAGAAAGTGGTGATGAGTTGCAGCTGAGAGTAGTAGACATTGCCTAGAGAGAAATGTCAGTTGTGAGAATGAGACCAAGGATGTTTCCTGGGAAACATCCATATTCAAGCTTCTTGAAAGAGAGATCAACATTTGATATCTCTATTATTCATCTCCCAGCACCTTTATGGTTGACTGATGCTGATTGGGTGCATCAGCCAGACTGCCTCCTCCAGGCTAGGGCACCATCCCTGGATTCTGTGTGTGCTGACTGCTGAAAGCTCACAGCTGCTCCACTTCTCCAAAGAATTGCCCTCAGCCAACAGCAGTCACTTTGCTGTCTGGGGTTTAAACTGATACCCTCAAGGAGAGGCCCACATCCTGTGACGGACACTACACTGGGGAACAAAAGGCTGGCTGCCTTACTGTTTCATGTTTCCACACCTTCATTTTTACTTTCTCATCCTCCTAGACCACCTTCACCAGTTCCTCACCCTAGGTATCATTTCTAAAGAAAACATTCCTGAAAACAAACTTACCCAGCCAGGCTAAGTACTCTCTGTTGTGTCCCTTGCCCTTCAGTCCTTTCTTCTGTCATTTCACTATGTTGCAATTGTCTAATCATGGGTTTGTTTCTACACTAACCTGGATGTGCCTGGATGGTGGAAATGTCTGATTCACCTTGGAATTCCTAAATCAGGAATACTTCGTGAATCATATCATTTGTTTAATAAAAATTTGTTGATGGCACCAGCCCTGAGCCCCTCCCCACTCCAGACTCCCATAGCCAGCTGGCCTGGGACCCAGCCCTACACATCAGCAGGCCAGCAGCCACCACAAAATGCAGGGTCTGCCTATCAGCCGGGCTTGGGACCAGACCTGCCTACCATCATATTCATAGTAGTTGCCCCACTCCTCAGAGCAAGGGCGCATACAGTCTACATAGGGGCACCACTAGAGCATACAGCTCTAGTGACCAGAGGGGAGTGTGCTTCTAGACCCCATAGGATGTTTCCTACATAATGCCACTTCTCCAAGATCAGGAAATGTAACTAATCTTCTGTTTAAAAAAAAAAAAAAAAGCACAGAAAATTAGGCAAAATTGGGAGACACAGGAATATGTTCCAAATGAAGGGGCAAGGCAAAACCCCAAAAGAAGAACCAAGCAAAGTGGAGATATGCAATCTACCTGATAAAAGAGTTCAAGATAATGAAGAACAAATAAAACCCCAAGGGAGTCATAGGAAAGAAATAATAAAAACTAGAGTGGAAATAAATAAAATAGAGATTTAAAACACAGAGAAAATATCAATAAAGCTAGAAGCTCATGCTTTGAAAATAAAAACAAAATTGATAAACCTTTAGCCAGACTCATCAAGAAAAAAAGAGAGAGCCCAAATCAATAAAACCAGAAATGAAAGAGAACACTAAAGGGCACTACAAAAATACAAAGAATCATGAGATTACTCTGAACAGTTATGCACCAATAAAATTTACCCCTATGTTAATTGCAACATTATTTACAATAGCCAAGATATGTAAGCAATGTAAGTGCCCATCAGTAGATGAATGGATAAAAATGTGATAAATATATATATGTTTCTCAGCCATAAGAAAGGATCAAATCTTGCCATTTGCATCAATGTGGATGGAGCTAGAGGTTATTATGCTAAATGAAATAAATCAGAGAAAGACAAATACTTTATAATTTCACTTACGTGTGGAATCTAAAAGACAAAACAAATGAGCAAACGTAAGAAAACAAACAGACTCGTGCAGGGAACAAACAGGTGGTTGCCAAAGGAGAAGGAGGTTGGGGGATGAGTGAAATAATCAAGGGATATTAAAGAGGTACAAACTTGTAGTTACAAAATAAATGAGTCACAGGGATGGGATGTTCAGCATAGGGATATAATCAATAATATTGAAATAACTTTGTGTGGTGACAGATGGTAACTAGACTTATCATGGTGATCATTTTGTATTGTATAAAAATGTCATCACTATGTTTTGCACCTGAAACGAATATAATATGGTAAATCAATTATACATCAATTTTAAAAGTTTGTTGTGTCAAGGAATGAAGAAATAAGTGATTCTCTGCCAAAGTGCTGCTTATGTAAATATTTAATAGTTTACCTTGGCCTAAAAGACACAGAGTCTCTGTTATCAGATAAGGTACTTGCCAACATCTTTAATTTTTTTAATGTTTATGTTTAAATGAAAGAGCATGCTAGGGCTGTAAATTAATTTAATGAGAAAATGTATATGATAGCAATGTAGACACTGGCTGACATGAGAAGAACTCAGTGTCAGTTTAATAAATCAGTGAACTGGAGGTGATTCCCCATAAAAATCTTTCACAGATTTTTTTCAAATAAAACATCCATGAGACTATTGGAAAATCATGTAGCCCCTTCCTATATCATCAGCAAGATACCACTTTTTTTTTCTTTCCTACCAACTCTCGGCTTCCTGTGCTACCATAGTCTACTCTATACTAAGTTAAGACAATTTTCAGATAGAAATCATCACCAAAGAACCCATCAGACTTATATTTATACAATATCACCCTCCTTGAATTGTGCCTTATAATATTTCTCTAACTATAACAGTAGTAAGTACCTTCTTTATTGGACTACTGAACTCCTAGAAAGCAAACTTCAATTCTCGTAGAGCTGATAATCCTTAATCGTCACCCAAGACTCAAAGACATCTTCTAAGCAGTTTGGAGCCTGAATTGTGGAGATCCAGACCAATGAGAAGACTCCCACCACATGCCTCATTCTCTGCTTTGCTAATACCCAATATCTTTCACATTAGAGATCCACAAAAATAGAAACAACTAAATGTAGGCTTTCACTGACACAAGCAGTTCACAGAGCTAGGTTGACAGGAGGGACCCACTACCATTTCAACCTTTCGCGTCTACTAGATTTTGACAAAATATTTTTCAATTCTGACTTTCATCTGAGCCACATGAACATACCTTTATACTTTAATCTTGATTCAGAGAATATCATGTTTCTCTTCCCCTCGTTTCTCAAGGTAGTTATGTTTTATTGCTTTGGACCATCCAAGCCCTTAAACAGATGCTTAGTTTTAGCATTCGTACAAAGGCCATTGTCAAAGAGTTCTTGCGTTCTCCATATGCCTTATTTCCTTTGGGTTTATGCATCTCTCTTCTCTTCTTTCTCCAATGCCCCAAGGCCAAATCTTTTGTAACAGATGTTCATTCTAATTTTTAACTGGTCTTTAATTCAAACGTGAGTTACTCTCTCTCTTCCCCTTGACTGTCAGCAATGAGAATAAGCAGAACAAGGCAATCTGAAGGTATTACTCTCCCTTTTACCAAGAGTCACATAAATCCAGCACTAATGGAAAGGGAGGGAGCAGTCCTTATCACCATGTTGAAATTTAAGCCAGCAATCAACTCAACCTCTCAGCAAAGTTGCATGGCTATTAAGCTTGATAGATTTGAACTTCAAGGTTTTTCAAATCCTCAGACCCCTGATTGTAATCATGTTAACATGTAAACATCATTAAGAAAGTGGAGATTTAATAGCTTTACTGAGGATTTTACTTTAAAAACTGCTTATTCCATACTTTAATTACATTCAGATGCCATGGTGGACTTCCAGTGTACTCAGGTATGTCTAAAACAACAAACACAAAAATATACAGTTACATAGACACCCATAATGTTAAATGCATAACTGACACATTATTCAGGTAGTACAGAACAAATTCACTTTTTCCTCTCCCTGTCATTACCTATCTCATGTAAAAGTGGAATATGGCTTTTTTTTCAAATCTATGATCTGAATTACCCAGGTAATAGCTTCAATTTTCCTTATTTAAAATCTAGACCAAAAATAGGAAGTGTTACCTGAAGTTTTCAAATAGACATTACATATGCTTTATTCCACTGGCATTTTTTTCAGGATGTTTCCATAAAATCCAAATTATTTATATAATAATTCATTTTGGTGGAATTTTTATGAACCCATATTTTCAGTTATTCAACAACATTCATCAGCCACTGGTCAGGTTCTTTCTAAGTGCCAGTTCTAGAGATAGAATGATGAGCAAAAAGAAGAAATTTTCTTGTTCTCATGAAGTTTACAGTAGAGAGTGGGAGACAAATACTAAGTATACGATGACACCAATGAATGTATGCTTATCAACTGTGATGTTTCCTAAAGGAAATGCATATGCTTTCTTGAAAATATAAAACAGAGGAATCTGACGAAACCGTTGATTTTTCTAAGATGGCACTAGTTCTGAGCTCTAAAAGATGAATGAGCATTAAGAAGACTGTGAGTGGAGTGAGAGGCAAAAAGCGAACAGGCCATGGTCAAAGGCCTGACAGAGACCACTGTGGCTGCGGAGTAAAGAAAAAGAAGAGTTGACTGTTCTAAGCAGAAGCTAAAACATAAAGGCCTTAAAGCCATGTTAACATTTGTAAAAGATCAGGCTGGCTGCAATGTAGAAAATGTATTGGGTGGCAGGGCAGGTTTTGGAGCTGTCCAGGTGTGAAACAATGGTGACCTTGGCCTTATTAGCAAGATCTGAAAATACTGATGGCTCAAAAAATATGGACGGGGATGTGTCCAGATTGTGATAACACCTTTCCTATCATTGGTAGACAGCAGTAGTATAAATAGTATATAGAAGGTAAAGAAAGTACCTTAGTGCTTAGAGCCCTGAGATTCAAACTTATATCATGGGACATTTGTAACAGACTTGACTCCAATTTTCCTTTCTATAACCCAAGGACATTCTCCACACTCTCAAAGAAACTGGTACAACTCTTCAGGCACCTTGCCTGGGAACCCTCTTATTTCCATCCACAGAAAAGGTATTACTGATTGGGAATGACCCAGTCTCTGTACTATAGCGTGCTAGTGTGCCATGAATGAGTTACAGGTTGCTGCAAGGAAATGATCCAGTCAGCCCTTACGGGCCAAGCCAGGACCTAGGAGTGTAGGAACTAAGGGTAAAATCTTGTTGCTGCCAGCAGCCTCATCTGAACACCCTACAGGGGCACCCCATGAGAAGTGTCTCTAAAGGGGTGTCTGGTGATTCCTGCTAACAGCAAAGTGGAAGCAAAATCCAGCACTTGCTGCTTTGTGTTGAGGTTCTGATTGAACCAAGGAGATGCTGTTGCACCTGGGCTCCCATTTCAGCAGCCAGCTGCCCAGTGCTGCCATTGTGCACAAGGGATCATGGAGCTGCTGGAGAAGTTCCTATTTCAGATGTCCAAGGAGTATGCATACAGCCCAAGAAGCATTAGTCTGGGGGCTGGGAGGAAGGAAGGAAGCCACTTTTGGCCTCCTGTAATAATGGTTACAGGAGGTGGACCCAAATATTTATTTTTGCATTTTGGCTAATTTAGCATTTAAAGGCATCCAAGGCTGATGCAGAGTGACTGCTTCTATAATGTCTGCATGAAAATTATAAATTCATCACTAATTTGAAATTGGATCCAAAATCAATTTTGTATTAATACAAGAATCTTTAACATTGTACTCATCAATGGAAGAAAAAGAATTTATAATAGTATGTAAAATACAGCGTCAGTTGTTTAAAATTTTTAAATGAGTTCAAGAAAAAATTTTTATATATTAACTGCCTATGCAAACTGTTTCTCAATGATGGTATAATCATAGGAGAGATAGTCTCTCCATGTAATCGCTGGAGAGATAATCACTGAAACAGGAATTATATGTAACCTATCTAAAATAAAACAGAAAAACTCAATTTTCTCCAAAATTTGTGACATTTTATCAAAATCCAATAGTCATGTGTTCCTTAAAAATTTGTAATTTATTTTTATAATTATATGCCACTAGACACTGTATAGATGCCCTTAAATCTCTATCAGCTTACCTAAATGTACTCTATCATTTTTGTGCACTTCCAAAAGGTTGTTTAGATCCCATAATGGCAGATGGTAAATAAAAAAAAAATTTTTTTTTTACTCCTGGACCCATATAGTTTGAGAATACGTGTGTTTGTGTTTTGCTACTTTCATCTGTGCCCACCCAATTTTCCTTGATCAGCTTCCATAGATCCCTGGCCCCTTAAGATCCAAAAAGAGAATTATATTTCCTTCTTCCTTCACATTTCTGATCAAATTATTTTAGTGACTGAGAAAAGTGTATGAAATCCCACTGGCAGCTATGATCAGAAAGAATAAGCCTCAAAGTATTTAAGTCAGGACTATATAACACAAATGCAACGCAAATACCAAAGTTTCATGATCCCTGAAAAGGAAATATTAAGGAAAAATGCTTTATAAATATGAGTCTAAAAACAGAAATATCAACAGATTAATCAGATGCATTTACAAACAATTTTGTGAGTGGATAAATAGTGGCTTCAATGTACAATATTGGACTTTGTCAAGTATGCAAATTCCAGAAAATTCATCACTCTTGCAAAAGTTCAGGTAGAAAATAGTTGGAGATCTGGGGTTTTTTTTAAACATCTTTATTGGAGTATAATTGCTTTACAGTGTTGTGTTATTTTCTGCTGTATAACAAAGTGAGTCAGCTATATGCATATGTATATCCCCATATTCCCTCCCACTTGCATCTCCCTTCCACCCTCCTTAACCCACCCCTCTAAGTGGTCGCAAAACACCAAGCTGATCTCCCTGTGCTATGCGGCTGCTTCCCACTAGCTATCTATTTTACATTTGGTAGTGTATATATGTCCATGCCACTCTCTCACTTCGTCCCAGCTTACACTTCCCCCTCCCCGTGTCCGCAAATCCCATTCTCTACGTCTCTGTCTTTATTCGTGTCCTGCCCCTAGGTTCATGAGAACCATTTTTTTTTTAGATTCTATATATATGTTAGCATACGGTATTTGTTTTTCTAATTCTGACTTACTCCACTCTGTATGACAGACCCTAGGCCCAACCACCTCACTGCAAAAAACTCAGTTTCATTTCTTTTTATGATTAATATTCCATTGTATAAATGTGCCACATCTTCTTTATCTATTCATCTTTCGATGGACACTTAGGTTGCTTCCATGTCCTGGATATTGTAAATAGTGCTGCAAAGCACTATTGTACCACATTGTGGTACATGACTCTTTTTGAATCATGGTTTTCTCAGGGCATATGTCCAGTAGTGGGATTGCTGGGTCATATGGTAGTTCTATTTTTAGTCTTTTAAGGAACCTCCATACTGTTCTCCATAATGGCTATACCAATATACATTCCCACCAACAGTGCAAGAGAGTTCCCTTTTCTCCACACCCTCTCCAGCACTTATTGTTTGTAGATTTTCTGATGATGGCCATTCTGACCAGTGTTAGGTGATACCTCATTGTAGTTTAGATTTGCATTTCTCTAATAATTAGTGATGTTGAGCATATTTTCAGGTGTTTGTTGGCACATGAAAAACATGAATATCTTCTTTGGAGAAATGTCTATTTAGGTCTTCTGCCCATTTTTGGATTGGGTTCTTTGTTTCTTTGATATTGAGCTGCATGAGCTGCTTGTATACTTTGGAGATTAATCCTTTGTCAGTTGCTTTGTTTACAAATATTTTCTCCCATTCTGAGGGATGTCTTTTCATCTTCTTTATGGTTTCCTTTGCTGTGCAAAAGCTATTAAGTTTCATTAGGTCCCATATGTTTATTTTTGTTTTTATTCTCATTACTCTAGGAGGTGGCTCAAAAAGGATCTTGCTGTGATTTATGTCATAGCGTGTTCTGCCTATGTTTTCCTCTAAGAGTTTCATAGTGCCTGACCTTACATTTAGGTCTTTAATCCATTTTGAGTTTATTTTTGTGTATGGTGTTGGGGAGTGTTCTAATTTCATTCTTTTACATGTAGCTGTCCAGTTTTCCCAGCACCACTTATTGAAGAGGCTGTCTTTTCTCCATTGTATATTCTTGCCTCCTTTATCAAAAATAAGGTGACCATATGTGCGTAGGTTTATCTCTGGGCTTTCTATCCTGTTCTATTGATCTGTATTTCTGCTTTTGTGCCAGTACCATACTGTCTTGATAGCTGTAGTTTTGTAGTATAGTCTGAAGTCAGGGAGCCTGATTCCTCCGGCTCCGTTTTTCTTTCTCAAGATTGCTTTGGCTATTCATGGTCTTTTGCATTTCCATACAAATTGTAAAATTTTTTGTTCTAGTTCTCTGAAAAATGCCACTGGTAATTTTATACAGATTACATTGAATCTGTAGATTGCTTTGGGTAGTTTGGTCATTTTCATAATGTTGATTCTTCCAATCCAAAACCATAGTATATCTCTCCCCCTGTTTGTATCATCTTTAATTTCTTTCATCAGTGTCTTATACTTTTCTGCATACAGGTCTTTTGTCTCCTTAGGTAGGTTTATTCCTAGGTATTTTATTCTTTTTGTTGTAGTGGTAAATGGGAGTATTTCCTTAATTTCTCTTTCAGATTTTTCATCATTATTGTATAGGAATGCAAGAGATTTCTGTTCATTAATTTTGTATCCTGCTACTCTACCAAATTCATCGATGAGCTCTAGTAATTTTCTGGTAACATCTTTAGGATTCTCTATGTATAGTATCATGTCATCTGCACACAGTGACAGTTTTACTTCTTCTTTTCCTATTTGGATTCCTTTTATTTCTTTTTCTTCTCTGATTGCTCTTGCTAAAACTTCCGAAACTATGTTGAACAATAGTGGTGAGAGTGGGCAACCTTGTCTTGTTCCTGATCCTAAGATCAGGAAATGGTTTCAGATTTTCACCATTGAGAACAATGTTGGCTGTGGGTTTGTCATATATGACCTTTATTATGTTGAGGTAGGTTCACTCTATGCCTACTTTCTGGAGAGTTTTTATCATAAATGGGTGTTGAGTTTTGTCAAAAGCTTTTTCTGCATCTATTGAGATTGTCATATGTTTTTTATTCTTCAATCTGTTAATATCATGTATCACATTGGTTGATTTGCGTATATTGGAGAATCCTTGCATTCCTTGGATAAATCCCACTTAATCATGGTGTATGATCTTTTCAGTGTGTTGCTGGATTCTGTTTGCTAGTATTTTGTTGAGGATTTTTCCATCTATTTTCATGAGTGTTATTGGTCTGTAGTTTTCTTTCTTTGTGACATCTTTGTCTGGTTTTGGTATCAGGGTGATGGTGACCTCGTAGAATGAGTTTGAGAGTATTCCTCCCTCTGCTATATTTTGAAGGAGTTTGAGAAGGATAAGTGTTAGCTCTCTTCTAAATGTTTGATAGAATTTGCCTGTGAAGCTATCTGGTCCTGGGCTTTTGTTTGTTGGAAGATTTTTAATCACAGTTTCAATTTCAGTGCTTGTGATTGGTCTGTTTATATTTTCTATTTCTTCCTGGTTCAGTCTCGGGAGGTTGTGCTTTTCTAAAACTGTGTCCATTTCTTCCAGGTTGTTCATTTTATTGGCATATATTTGCTTGTAGTAATCTCTCATGATCCTTTGTATTTCTGCAGTGACAGTTGTTACTTCTCCTTTTTCATTTCTAATTCTATTAATTTGAGTCATGTCCCTCTTTTTCTTGATGAGTCTGGCTAATGGTTTATCAATTTTTCTTTATCTTCTCAAAGAACCAGCTTTTAGTTTTATTGAAGTTTGCTATTGTTTCCTTCATTTCTTTTTCATTTATTTCTGTTCTGATCTTTGTGATTTCTTTCCTTCTGCTAACTTTGGAGTTTTTTTGTTCTTTTTTCTCTAATTGCTTTAGGTGTAATGTTAGGTTGTTTATTTGAGATTTTTCTTGCTTCTTTAGGTAGGATTGTATTGCTATAAACTTTCCTTTTAGAACTGCTTTTGCTGCATCCCATAGGTTTTGGATACTTGTGTTTTCATTGTCACTTGTTTCTAGGTATTTTTTGATTTCCTCTTTGAGTTCTTCAGTGATATCTTGGTTATTTAGTAGTGTATTGTTTAGCCTCCCTGTTTTTGTATTTTTTTTTCAGATTTTTTCCTGTAATTGATAGGTAGTTTTATAGCGTTGTGGTCGGGAAAGATACTTGATATGCTTTCAATTTTCTTAAATTTACCAAGGCTTGATTTGTGACCCAAGATATGACCTATCCTGGAGAATATCCCATGAGCACTTGAGAAGAAAGTGTTTTCTGTTGCTTTTGGATGGAATGTCCTATAAATATCAATTAAGTCCATCTTGTTTAATGTATCATTTAAAGCTTGTGTTTCCTTATTTATTTTCATTTTGGCTCATCTGCTCATTGGTTTAAGTTAGGTGTTAAAGTCTCCCACTCTTATTGTGTTACTGTCAATTTCCCATTTTATAGCTGTTAGAATTTGCCTTATGTATTGAGGTGCTCCTATGTTGGGTGCATAAATATTTACAATTGTTATATCTTCTTTAGATTGATCCCTTGATCATTATGTAGTGTCCTTCTTTGTCTCTTGTAATAGTCTTTATTTTAAAGTCCATTTTGTCTGATATGAGAATTGCTACTCCAGCTTTCTTTTGATTTCCATCTGCATGGAATATCTTTTTCCATCCCCTCACTTTCAGTCTGTATGTGTTCCTAGGTCTGAAGTGAGTCTCTTGTAGACAGTATATATACGGGTCCTGTTTTTGTATCCATTCAGCCAGTCTATGTCTTTTGGTTGAAGCATTTAATCCATTTACATTTAAGGTAATTATCGATGTGTATGTTCCTATAACCATTTTCTTAATTGTTTGGAGTTTGTATTTGTAGGTGTTTTTCTTCTCTTGTGTTTCCTGCCTAGAGAAGTTCCTTTAGCATTTGTTGTAAAGCTGATTTCGTGGTGCTGAATGCTCTTAACTTTTGCTTGTTTTTAAAGGTTTTAATTTCTCTGTCAAATCTGAATTGTATCCTTGCTGGGTAGAGTAATCTTGGCTGTAGGTTTTTCCCTTTCATCACTTTAAATATGTCCTTCCACTCCCTTCTGTCTTGCAGAGTTACTGCTGAAAAATCAGCTGTTAACCTTATGGGGATTCCCTTATATGTTATTAGTTGCTTTTCCCTTGCTGCTTTTAATATTTTTTCTTTGTATTTAATTTTTGATAGTTTGATTAATATGTGTCTCAGCGTGTTTCTCTTTGGATTTATCTTGTATGGTACTCTCTGTGCTTCCTGGACTTGATTGACTATTTCCTTTTCCATATTAGGGAAGTTTTCGACTATAATCTCTTCAAATATTTTCTCAGTCCCTTTTTTTTTCTCTTCTTCATCTGGGACCCCTATAATTTGAATGTTGGTACATTTAACGTTGTCTCAGAGGTCTCTGAAACTGTCCTCAATTCTTTTCATTCTTTTTTCTTTATTATGCTCCCTGGCAGTTATTTCCACCATTTTAGTCCAGCTCACTTATCCGTTCTTCTGCCTCAGTTATTCTGTTATTGATTTCTTCTAGAGTATTTTTAATTTCAGTAATTGTGTTGTTCATCACTGTTTGTTTGCTCTTTAGTTCTTCTAGATCCTTTTTAAATGTTTCTTGTATTTTCTCCATTCTGTTTCTGAGATTTTGGATCATCTTTCCTATCATTACTCTGAATTCTTTTTCAGGTAGGTTGCCTATTTCATCTTCATTTGTTTGGTCTTGTAGGTTTTTACCTTGCTCCTTCGTCTGTTACATATTTTTTTGTCGTTTCTTTTCTTTTTTTTTTTTTTTTTTTGATGTGAGGTCCTGTATTCCTCACTTACTAGTTGTTTGGTCTGAGACATCCAGCACTGGAGTTTGCAGGCAGTTGGATAGAGCTGCGTCTTGGTGCTGAGATGAGGACCTCCAGGAGGCCTCACTCTGATTGATATTCCTTGGGGTCTGAGGTTCTCTGTTAGTCCAGCGGTTTGGACTTGGAGTTCTGACCACAGGAGCTCAGGCCCGACCTCCAGCCTGGGAACCAAGATCCTGCAAGCTTTGTGGCATGGTAATAAAAAAAAAGAAAAACTGGAAGAAAGAAAGAACAAAAGGAGCAATACAATATCAAAGAGTAAAAAACAAAATAAAATTAGAAATATAAAAATATATTAGGAAAAATGAAACTAAAATGAAACAACCGTTTGCTCAGCCTTCCTCCCATCCCCTTAGGTGTTCGTGTTCCCACACCGGTGCCTGGTAGGTGCTCTATTTGTAAGGAGACATGAATTCCGCATCCTCCTAGTACACCATCTTCGAGATATGGATTTAAAAAATCAGTAAGTGAAGAGCCAGTTGTATTCTTAATAGTACACAACTGATTAGTAGCAAATACTTCATTTCAATAACAGACAGTTTCCACAAAGTACTTCAGTGCATTTAAAGTGAGCCAATCTAATCACACCACACTGGTTGTCCAGAAGAAAGATCAAGAAAGTGCTTGACGTGAAAGAGGGGTTGACCCTCTTGGGACTTTGGGCAAAGTGACATAAGTGCAGGAATTTGGCTGTGGCAACAATGATGTTGAAAAAGAATGATATGCTTTCAATTTGAAGAGAAACATTTGTCCATTGGATGGTGCCCTAGAAACTATATAACATGTTTGTGGCTAATTGTTCCCGGAACAAAATGGAAAATCAGTTGGACCAAAATGTCCATGATTTTCCTTTTTACCAAAGTTCAAATATATATTAGTTCTCTACAAAACATTGCCATTTAGTCACAAGCTGGATCTTTTGGGTAGTGCCATAAATAGTTTTTGGAAAGGTAACACAGCCAGGGTGCCAAACATAATATGGAGTATAACCAGAGCAGGTTATGCTTGGCTCCAGTGCTTCTGAGATGGGTGAAAGGAAGTGCTTTTCTAACTTTATGATTGGAAATTGTGCTTTTCTAATTTGATAACTCAAGCAACCTTGAACAAGATTTCTCTTTCCCTGGCCTGATCAATGTTCATACAGATCACCAAGCAGTTCATTTAGCAGTTGAGATAAATGCCTAATATAAAGAACTCTATTCTGAGACCCAAGATAAGTGAGTCACAGACCCACTTCATTTCTTTTCACATCTTTGTGCTGTTGAAAAAAATCCCTAACTTCCCCCAAGTCTTTGATTACTTAACATGTTTAGAGTATGTTGACCACAATCCTAGAGAGATATGGCAAGCCTTATGTTAGTACCTAACTTCATGAAGAATGTGATGTTTAAAAGATCCTAAAAGATGAGGAAGATTCTGATGGGCAGAGATGTAGAGGAAATGTATTCTTAAAGAAAGGAATAAGCTTTGAAACATATGAACATGGATTGTGAAAAGAGAACCAGTAGTCTTGTTTCTGTTGTATCAGAAGAGAAGTCTTTGTCTTTGCAAAAGCAAAATTAAGAAGTGAAGATGGAAAAGGAGGATAAAGTTATACTGAATCAGGCTCTGAAATCACCAGGCTGAGGAATTTGAACCTCACTCTGTAGGCTATGAGAGACCATCAAATATTTTTACATAGAAAAATAACAATGATTAAATCATATTTGAAAGGTTGATCTTAGATAAAGAGATAAACTAGAAGCAAGAATAAAACTTAGGATGTGTTCTTTAAAAATCCTAGTGTGATGTAATGAAAGTCTAAAGTAGAGCAATATGAACACTAGAGAACAAACATTGAATGCAAAAGGGATTTGAACTAAGAAAATCAACAGGATATAGCAATTAATTGGATAAGATGAAGGCATAAAGAATAAAGCATGATAGGTCTTCAGCCTAAGTAGCTGAGAAGTTGGTAAAACCATTAATACAATAAAGGAAAATCAAGGATCTGGTTTGGGAGATAAGGTGATGACTCTTTTTGAGACTCTACATTGAAGGTGTTGTTGCTGTATGAAGATGTTTAATAGGTAGTTAGAAATTTATACCTGTAGCTCAGAAAAGTGATTCTGCTGCATTAAGGTGATGATTGTTGCTTTGAAGTGGAAGGGATCCCTGAAGGACGCAACCTTGAAAAACACCTATTTGCATCTGGAAAAGGTAGAGCTATAGAGCATTACAGAGAAACTGTGATCAGGAAAGAAGAGAATTCATTGTAACAGCACCTATAAACTCAAGAGGCAATGGACTGAACAGTGAGGAAGCCAGACAGCATGAGGCTAAGCTTAGGTATGTACCAGAGAGTAGCGGAAATCCCAGATATAGACTTCTCCTTCCAGAAGTTTGGAAAAGGGGAAAAATAGGGATAGGGCAATGTTTGAGGAGATGGCAAGTAAGTGGAATGTTTTGGAGTGATATTTTGGAGAAAGAGAAAGAAATAGGGATTGACAGAGATTTTATCACATATCCCAAAAAAGAGACAAGAATGTGCAAAATTGAATTCATGGTAATTCCCTCCATCACTTTGTAAGCCTTGTCCTTTTGTAGAATTCCTTGTCTCAAAGAAAGGGAAGGCAAAGACCTAGAAGTCATCGCTGGTATTTCTCCCTCCTTCATTCCACATATCTAATTCTTTACTGTCAATTATACCTCTTAAATAGCTCTCAAATCCATCTATTTCTCTCTTTCATCACACATCCCAATTTCTATGATCATAATTTTTCTTCTAGACCATCTCAGTATCCTCTTAAATAGTTTCCCTATGTTCATTTCTATCCATCTGTAGTCTGTTCTGTATACGTTAATCAGAGTAATTATGAAATCCAACACTAATTGTGTCACTCAGATGCTTAAGACAATTAAATAGCTTTGCATTTCCTTTAGAATAAATTCTAAAATCAAAAAACAAATTTTAACATCCTCTACAAAATCCTGAGTAGTGTGTGTTCTTGACTATCTCTTCAGCCTCATCTGGTACTCCTCTCCTGCACACGCTGTGTGCTGCAGCTACATGGGCCTGTCTTCTGTTATTCATATTGATCATTCCTCTTCTTGCCCTATGGCCTTTGCACATCTTCCTTTTGTGTAGAATGTCCTCAGTTTGTCTGGTTATTGCCTACCTATCTTCAATTTAATTGTCACCCCCTCAGGGAAATTTCACTGACCTTTCTAAGTCAAATATACTCTTATAGTACCAGAAGCCTCTCCCTTCCAACCCTTATTATTATTCACCCATTCAACAAATCTTTACGGAGTGCCCAATATGTGCCAGGTACAATTCTGGGCACTTGGGATATAACAGTGAACAAAACAAAGTCCCTGTCTCATGGAGCTTTTATTCTTATAAGAGGAAGAAAGCGATAAATAAGCATATCACTGTATAAGAACAGATAGTGATAAATACTATGAAAAAAATATACAAGGGCCACAGGATGGAAAATGATGATCAGGTACACTTTTGGATAGAGCAGTCAAGGAATACCTGCTGATAAAGAAATAGTTGAGATAGCTTCTGAGGGAAGGTTCTAGATAATACTTAAAGCTATGGGACTGTGTTACATCACTTGGGAAATAGATGCAGATGGAGGAACAGAGAAGAGGCCCAAGGAATGAAAAATAAGGCCCTCCACTGCTTAGAAATTGAGAAGATGAGTCTTGAGCAGCAAGTGAAATTGACAAGAAACAGTCAGAAAGGTAGGAGAAACAAAGTCATATCCCAGGGGTTACTGAAAAAAGGAGGTATTTAGTAAGACAGTATAATCAACTTCTTCAAATGATTCTTATGGAATGCAAACTCCATAAGGGCAGGAATTTATTTTCTCTTTTGTTTGCTTTTCTAGCCCGAGTACCTGAAACAGAGCTGGCACATGGCATTTGCTCAATAACATTTGTTAAATGATAACCAGTCATAGGATGAGGACTAAGATGTGAACATTGGATTTAGCAATGTGGAGGTCAGGTCATGGGTAACCAGGTCAAGAGCAGTTTGGGTGGTGTGGTAGGATCAAAAGCCTGAGTGGAGTGAGTTTAAGATACCATGGGAGAGGAGAAAGCAGAGAAATTGTCTTTATCTGTGTCCTTCAGTGTGTGTTTCCTTCCTTAATTACATGAAGACTTGCCATATATTCACAGTGCCTGGCACATAATAGACATTAGGTTATATTTTTATATGAATAAAATACAAAACCCAGAAACAGGGACAGAAAATAACACAATTCTGCAGTTACATAAGCATAAAGTACTCAGAACATAGGGAAGGTGATACTGAAAAAGAAAGGAAGGTGAAATATGGTATAAGCAAATAATTTAGCAGACATGGTAGATAATCATATATATGAAGAACAAAATAATAGAGAACATAGAATAATTAAGATGTCAACACAAAAAAGCTTAAGTGAGGAGCTGGTTATTAGGGAAAATATAAATTATGTTTTGAACCATTGAGTTTAAAGAATGGATGCACTAAGATGTGATTTAAAAAAGAGCATGGGACCAGATGGAGAGAGGCCTGGATACTATGTCCAGCTCTGTCATTAACTAGCTGTGTAAGTTTAGGACAAACATTCTGCCAGATCTCAGTTTTCATCATCTGTAAGATGGAGTGAGGCAGAGTGGAATCCACTTCTTCTAGCTGCATTAACTTTGATTCTATGACCAAAGTTTGTATGTATGATGACCTACTCTCAGGCACAGTTAGTGCTAGAGTGTAAATGTGGGTATAATTATCAAGAAGGTAATAGTTGGAATTCAGAGATTATTTGAGTTTGGATGGAGGATAGAGCTCCATGTGTCATTCACTGGCTCCACATGGAGATCCAACCACACCCTTGGCTTCCTTCCCACTGTTTTCTGACCTATTCACTTGGCCATTGCTGACAAAGAGGAAGCCCACAGTTAGAGAGCAGCTGTTCTCAGGAGGGGTGGGAAGACCACAACAACTGACTGAAGAAAATAAGGGAATAGGGAAATGGACACTACAGCTAAAAAGAAGTAAAATTGAAAATGGTTCTCCCTTGAATGATTTGAATACAGAGGAATTTTTAAACCTTCTTAAGAAGAACTTAAGAATATTTAGCCTCATGGCAAAAATCGTATTCAATCTGTCCCCAAAAAAGATGAAAATATTTTTGTATGTATGTCATTGAGATATCCATAGAATTTTCTACTGTGGACTTGGATTTTAGGTACATTTCTGTGACTAAAAAGAATGTATGTTGATATTTGGTGAGCACAGATATAGACTAGAAAAATTTTCAGGTTGTAGCAGCCTGGTTTGCCATCAATAATTGAAATCCAGCTAGTAAGTAAAGTGAGCAGTAAAATGATCAAGGCAAATGAGGACAATAACAAGGAGAGAAAAAGGGGAGATGTAGAGTACACTCCTGAAATAACTAAGGATTACCTGCATTACATAACTCCTGGCAGTTCCTGTTCTCCAATTCACTGTGTTCCATTAGTAATTATGTTTATGTATTTAAGATAAAAATAATCAGCTGATAGATAACTGTCACTATTCACTAAAATATATTTTTAATAAAATGGTATATTTTTCATATATGGCTTATAAAATTATATATATGCCACAGGACCTTGGCCAGCTCTAGGTCTACATAACGTGACACCAAGTTGGGTCACCACCCCTGAAAGAATTTACTAAGAATTTCTCTCTCTCTCGCTCTCTCTGTCTCTGTAAAGATATATATATATATATTTAATGTCCCACACTCAGAGAAGCAGAATCAGTAGAAATAAAAAGGAATAAGAAGCTTCTCTGGGAACCATGTCATGTAATTGATTTTTTTAGGAAAAACTATTGACTATCTGCTGTGTGAAAGGTGTGTGAAAGATGCTATGGGAGAGAATATAACAGACTCCAATCCAAAACATCACCTGCACATATACATGATTGGAAACAGTCACTTGCAGTGTGATTACTGAACAAGATGAGAAGACAGGAGCTTTCCTTATTTTAACTTTTATTATACTAGATTAATAGCTGATAACTACAAAAAAATTATAATAGTATGATAATTAAAATTCAAACTATTAAGATTAAGGAGAAACTTTGAAAAATACAGAAACAGGATTAGAGAGAGCCCTGAGAGACAAAGGTATTCATGAAAAGCAAAGATATCAGGATAAAAGGAGAGCAAGGGAAGATTACAATTCACCTCAACTTCTCTCATTATTCAGCAAACATTTATTAAGCACATGTTAAGCTCTAACTTCTGGCTAGGTGCTGAGGTTACAAAGATGAACAAGATACAATTCAACACTAAGGAAATTTAGATTTGGTACTGATATTGAGTACACCCTCAATAAATATTGCTACGATAGAAGAGAGAAGCCCTAGAGGAAGACAGGCAACCACTGTCAATCCACCGCCCCCCCTTTTTTTTGGCCGTGCCACATAGCTTGTGGGATCTTAGTTCCCTGACCAGGGATTGAACACGGGTCCCTGCAGTGAAAACACAGAGTCCTAACTGCTGGACCATCAGGGAATTCCCTGTCAATACTTTTTGAACACAGAAGGAAAATCTGGATATCTGTAGATTCATTTAAAAACTGAAGATTGACTTCTGAGTAGAATTAGCAGAGTGAATCTGGGTCACAGAGACTCCTTTTCCCAATAGCTACTGAAAACTAAAACAAAGCTGTCAAAATTCACAAGCAGTTTCTAAACAGTGAGAGGAAAGGCCATAGGCCATAGCCTTTGAAGAGAGATGAGTGTAAGCTCTTTACCCAGCTCCTATCACTTTGAAGAAATACTGAAGAGAGAAAGTGAGTTGAGAAGATGATGAGAATTTTCACCAATACCCTCAATTTGAAAGAAGACTAATGGTTTAAATAGGTAGCTAGCAGCAATGTGAGGGAGAAATAGTGAAAAACATCATAAGAATAGAAATATTTATAAATCATTCTGGAATTTCAGCAGAGGGAGGAAGGGTACCAGTGCCTGAGTTTCACTTTCCAGGGCACTGTATGAAGCTGAAAGAATTCATCAAAGCCAATGGAAGTGGGTTACACCTTGCCTGCATGGAGTGGTCTAGAAGGTCAGACATTTAAAGGGATCTCATGAATGAACAGACAAGGGATCTCTACAGTGACCTCACCCCACACCTCTAGAGATAGTATCATGTACCAGTATGATAAAGACAGGACTCAGTCTCTATCCCTAATGTGCCCCTTGGTGTACCTTGATTTCCTTGGGGGCAGAGATTTTGCCTTTACTTCTTGCAGTACTTGTATTCAGTTAAATCTGTTGAATATCACCCCTGGTGTCAAGAAATAGTCACCCACACTATGTTGAAACAAATAGTTGGTCTGGAGAATTTCCATTATTAAAATATGCTAGATTTTTTCAAAGTGGTATATATTTTTTTAATGGAAAAGAAAGGAAAGAAAAGAAGTAGGAATCAGAATAGCAATAAGGAAAAGAAATAGAAATAAAGGAAAATACTATAGAAAGAACCCAATCTGAAAAAAAAATTACCCAAGGAATAGAAGATAACTTGCCCTTGAGAATTTCAAGCTATAAATAAACTTAATGAGAGTGGATTCAATAAAATTGAACTCAAACATATTATTTTTAAAAGGATAAGATGATAGAGTTTTTAAAAGCACCATTATATATTAGGTAAATCAATTAGAACAGCAAGGAACAAGATATCCACTTAAAACTTAAATTACTGCCTTGGAGAACAGGTGTAAGATGACAATTGTGAATGCAGAGAGAAAACACAAAACGATCAGAGTCATTAGAGAAAAGTGATAGATATAAAATGCCAACAAAGATTATCTGACAGTACAATTGATGTTTTTACAGTATAGAGCCCAGTAGCTGGATAACAGAAAAGATTCAATAATAGAACATATAGTTCTCTCAAAGTTATATGCTCCAGTTTTGAAGCCAAAGGAGAGAAAACATTAATTTAATAATTTTAAATGTTAGGCAATTCAGTAAAAGCACAACCGTTAAATCCTCTGAACAACTATTTTAAACCTCTATTTTACTTTGAGGAAGATATGGAATTATTTTTTAGGATGTCTCAAATAGAGGGGAAAAAAGAAACCCTGATAAAAACTGAAGATGTATCTAAAACTACTGTCTCCATCAACAAAATCCATTTAAATATCTAAAATTCAGTGGAATAACCAGTACATACCTAATTCACAGCCTGGAACTTCTGAATAGATCTGACTGATGTAGTTTTTTAAAAAACCTTCAAAACTATACCAACAAATCCTCTTAATGTCTTGAAAATCACATTCCTGCTGTCAAGTCTCTTAAGCTATCCCTTTTCTCTTTCCACTCAGCCTAGTGTCAAATATAGATGAGAGAAGCATAGTCATTGCTACTAGCCTAAGCACATGTACTTCCTCTTCACAAATGGTATGTAATTATTTTGAGCTTAAAATAAATGAATAACAATATTATAACTAATCATCATTTAATCCTTACCACTCTTGAATACTAAACTGAGATTAATGGCTTTCTACAATATTGTGTGGTATTCATATAGTATCAGTCATCATAAAGTGGCTTAAGTGTATTTTGAGAACCAGAAGAAACACAATTGTTATATTTGAAGATCCCAGTCTCCAATCCTTCAAATCTCAAATGAAAAATCTCAATCTAAGCTTTCACAGCCCTCTGAACTGAACTAGCCATAGCCTCTTTCATCAACAGTGGTCTCCTTTTGTTCCCTTTTTCTGAGGTTTCACTGATTCAAACAGCTGTTTGTCCTTAATGAGACTTTTCTTCCCACACAGCTCAGCTGTACTCCCAGATCTTTCCAACCGTTCTGCCCCAGCTCTGAATCTTTCTCTTGGCTCTCCACTTGCTCCAAAGTCTACACCTGTGTCTCTGGACCTTGGGATCTCACAGGAACTGGAGAGGAACATTTTATTTGTAATAAATATATCTTAGATTATTTTCCTGCTTTTATTCCATCACATAAAAAAACTAACTGAAACATATTAAAAGAAATATGTTTTAATACAATGAAGTGACTCTTAAGACTTAGGTAGAACTAGTAATTAGGTCATTAGACAAATAGTTTATTTTCCAAACTTTCTAAAGGGCAAGGAAGTTAGAAGAAATACTTCTCTTTTCTTCTATGGCTAGCCAGAGCATCATTCGTGCTTGCAACTGCATGTTGGTTTTTTCAGACTGTATACAGTATGTAAATTACCTAGTAGTAAGCATGGCCTTTGTCCAAGTAGAAGGTAATTAGGGGACAACACTCATCTACCCAACTATAGCTATTCTCCCAACCCAAGCTAAGATATGTCAACTCTCCATTAAATCCCTGGCACTCTCACTTAAGAGTGAGCTTAGATAGAGATGGCAGAGCCACAGACAATAAAATGTGATATGAGAAGTGCTGAAATAGACACCTCAAAATATTTCTCCTATGGGCTTTCAAAAATAGTTGAAAGTCCCATCAACCACTTCTTAAATTTTAGTCCTAATTTTTGATGACTCTATCAAAACAGCAGGTATGAGACTATGAATATATAATTTTGACTTTTACTGATTTGAGAAACCCAAGACTGGTGAACTGATTTTTGACTCAAATTTTATCAGGCATTGGAACTACCTGGAAGGATTAATTTTTTTCTTTTTTTATACTTCTATTGAGGTATAATTGACAAACAAAAAATTGAGATGTTTAAACTGCAATTGTATCTATATTTGTATAGATATGTATAGATATAGATACATATGTATACATGTACATATATATACTTATATATGTGTGTGTCTATATATACGGATATATATCCATAAAATCATTATTACGATCAAGGTAGTGAATAATATCATTCATCCCCAAAAGTTTCCTCATACCCTTTTATATTCTCTCCTTCCTGCTCCTTTCTGCCCAGGCTTTTCTACTGCCACTGTCTTCTCAGGCAACCACTAATCTGAATTTTGTCACTATATATTGGTTTGCATTTTCTATACATTTGTATAAATAGAATCATACAGTATGTACTCTTTTTTGATCTGGCTTCTTTCACTCAGCGTGATTACTTTCAGAATGACCCGTGTTATTGCATACATGAAAAGTTTCTTTTTATTTCTGAAGAAAATTCCATTGTACAGATAAACCATATGTGTTTAGCAATTCACCAGTTAATGGACATTTTGTTTACAGCTTTTTGCTCTTACAGGTAAAGCTGCTATGAACTTTCACGTACAATTCTTTCCATGATAATAAGTTTTACTTCTCATGGGTAAACAAAAAGGAGTAGAATGGCTATGTCATATGATAGATTTATGCTTAACTTTTTAAGAAACTGCCAAGTTATTTTACAAAGTAGTTATACTATTTTACATTCCTACCAGTAGTGTATGAAAGTTCCACTGCTCCACATCCTCTCCAGTACTTGACGTGGTCAGTCTTAATATTAGACATTTGTAATGGATGTGTAGTGGTATCTCATTGTGTTTTTATTGTGCACTTACCTAATGAATATCGATATTTAGTATTTTATTGTATTTATTTGCCCTCAGTAGATCTTTTTTGGTGAAGCGTATGTTCAAATATTTTGCTCATTTTTAAATTTTTTTGAGTTTTACAAGTTTTTTTATATGTTTTGCATATAAATCCTTTATCAGATATGTGGTTTGCAAAGACTCTCTCCCAGTCTGTGATTGTATTTTGATTCTCTTAATAGCATTTTTCTAAGAGCTGTCATTCTTCATTGTGATGAAGTTCAATTTATCAAGTTTTTTTTTTTATAATGGATCATGTCTTTGGCGTTGTATCTAGGAAATCTTCACTTAACCCAATGTCTCCCATGTTTTCTTCTAGAAATTATAAAATTTTAGGTTTTATACTTAGCTCTATTCTCCATTTTGAGTTAAATTTTATACATGGTGTGAGGTAGACATTGAAGTATTTATGGGTTTTTTTGCATAAGGATAGTTGGGACTCTTAGGCAACATTTATTGAATAGACTATCCATTCATTGAATTGTCTTTGTATCTTTGTCAAAAATCAATTAACTATACATATGTAAGTCTATTTCTGGACTTATTTTTTTTATCCCGATGCCAGTATCACACTGTTTCGATTACTATTGTTATATAAAAATTATTGAAATCAGATAGTGTAAGTCCTCCAAATTTGCTTCTCCTTCTCAAAGTTGTTTTGACTATTCCAGGTTGTTTGCATTTTAATATGAATTTTAAAATAAGCATGTCAATTTCTATTAAAAAAAAGAAAAGGCCTTCTGGGGTTTTGATAGTGATCATACTGAATTTATAGATCAATTAAGAAAGACTTGACATCTGAATAATATTAAGTCTTCCAAACTATGAACATGTTACATCTTTCCATTTGTTAGGTTTTGTAAAATTTCTGTTAGCAATATTTTATACTTTTCATTGTACTGACCTTAAATATCTTTTGAAGATTATTCTCAAAGAATTTCATATTTTGAATGTTACTGAAATAGTATTACATTTTAATTTCAGTTGGTTCTGAGCACATAGAAATTCAATTGAATTTTGTATATTAATCTTATATCTTACAAACTTGCTAACTTGCTTATTAACTCTAGTATCTTTTGTAGATTGTATAGACTTTTCTTTGTGGATGATTATTTTGTCTATAAATAAAGACAGGTTTACTATTTCCTTTTCAGTCTTAGCACCTATTAATTTTTTGTTTTAGTATGCTAGCTAACACTTTCAGTACAATGTTGAATATAAATGGTGAGAGTAAATATCCTTACCTTTTTCCTGATCTTATGAGGAAAGAGTTCAATCTTTCACTGTTAGGGATCATATTACCAGTAGGTTTTTCATAGATGTCCATAGTAGGTTTAAGATGTTTCTTTCTAGTCCTAGCTTGATGAGAATTTTTACTCAGGAATAGATATTGGATTTGTCAAATGTCTTTTTACATCTAATAAGATGATATTGTTTCTTTTCTTGTCTGATAATTTGATGAATTAGATTGATTTTCAAATATTAAACCAACTTTACATTCTCGAGATAAACTATATGTAACCTTGATGTATTATCATTGTTATACATTGTTGAATTTGATTAAAATTTTGTTAGGAATTTTTTTATACATGAGGAATATTGGTACGCAGTTTTTTCCCTGTAATGTCTTCGTCTAATTTCAATGTCAGAATAATGCTAGCATTGTGGAATTTATTGGGAAACTTTCTCTTTTCTTTTTTAATTTTCTGGAAGAGTGTATACAGTACTGGTATTTTTTCTTCCTTAAGTGTTTGACAGGATTCCATAGTGAAGCCATCTGGGTCTGAAGTTTCCCGTGTGGGAAAGATTTTAACTTCAAATTCGATTACTTTACTCATTATGGGACTATTCAGGTTATCTGTTTCTTCTTGAGTAAACTTTAGTAGTTTTGTCTTTCCAGATATTTATTCATTTCCTAGAAGTTGTTAAATTTATTGACATACTTTCAGATAATATTCCTTTGTAATCCTTTTATATCTATAAATTCTGTAGTGAATTTTTGTCACCTCTCTCATCTTAATACTGGCAATTTGTATCTTCACTCTTATTTTCCGGATCAGGCTGGATAAAAGTTTAATTTTATTGATATCAAATAATCACCCTTTGGTTTTATTAATTTTCTCCATGTTTTTGTTTTTTCATTCTTTAATTTTTGCTCTGGTCTTTATTATTTATATTTCACAACATAAATAATACTTAAATCAGGTTTTATTTGCTCTTATTCTTCTATTTTCTTAAAATGAAACCTGAGGTAATTGATTTGTGTCCTTTATTCTTTCTAATATAGGTAGTTAGTGCCATAAATTTCTCATTTAGTATTGTTTTTTTTTTAAACATCTTTATTGGAGTATAATTACTTTACAATGGTGTGTTAGTTTCTGCTTTATAACAAAGGGAATCAGTTATACATATACATATGTTCCCATATCTCTTCCCTCTTGCGTCTCCCTCCCTCCCACCCTCCCTATTCCACCCCTCTAGGTGGTCACAAACCACCGAGCTGATCTCCCTGTGCTATGCGGCTGCTTCCCACTAGCTATCTATTTTACGTTTGGTAGTGTATATATGTCCATGCCACTCTCTCACTTTGTCACAGCTTACCCTTGCCCCTCCCCATATCCTCAAGTCCATTCTCTAGTAGGTCTGTGTCTTTATTCCCGTCTTGCCACTAGGTTCTTCATGACCTTTTTTCTTCCCCCCCTTAGATTCCATATATATGTGTTAGCATACTGTATTTGTTTTTCTCTTTCTGACTTACTTCACTCTGTATGACAGACTCTAACTCCATCCACCTCACTACAAATAACTCCATTTCATTTCTTTTTATGACTGAGTAATATTCCATTGTATATATGTGCCACATCTTCTTTATACATTCATCCGATGATGGACACTTAGGTTGCTTCCATGTCCTGGCTATTGTAAATAGAGCTGCAATGAACATTTTGGTACATGACTCTTTTTGAATTATGGTTTTCTCAGGGTATATGCCCAGTACTGGGATTGCTGAGTCGTATGGTAGTTCTATTTTTAGTTTTTTAAGGAACCTCCATACTGTTCTTAGTATTGTTTTAACTGCATTCCACAACTATAAAAAATATGCTGCATTTTCATTTTCATTCAGTTAATAACACTTTCTAATTTCCACTTGTCTTTTTCTTTGACACACAGTATTTTGAAAACTGTGTTTACAATTTCCAAATATTCAAAGATTTTTCAGTTTTTTTTATTACTGATGCCTAATTGTGGTCTGACAACATATGCTCTGTGACTTGAATCCTTTTAAACCTATTGAGTCTTGACTTTTGACTCTTGAAAAGAATGTGTACACTAATTTTTTTTTTTGCATGGAGTACTCTATAACTATCAATTAGGTTGACCTGGTTGATAGTGTTATTCAGACTTCAGTATTCTTATAGATTTTCTTTTGTTGATTTATCCTCTGAAAATAAAGGAGAGGAATTGAATCCCTTAATAAAATTGTGAATTTGCCTATATCTCCTTGCTATTCTGTCAATTTTGGTTTTGTGTATTTTGAAGTTCTGTTATTAGGCACATAAACATTTAGGATTATTATGCCTTCCTGAAAAATTTACTCTCTTTATCATTGTGAAATAGTGATCTTATCCCTGGTATTATTTTTATGCTCTGAGTCTTCGTTGTCTGATATAACATAGCCACTCCAGCTTTCATTTTATTAATATTAGCAGGATAAACTTTTCCCATTTTTTCCCCTGTAATCTATTTGGATCATGATATTTAAAGAAGTCTTGATAGGCTGTATATAATTGGGTTTTGCTTTTTTATCCAATCTACAATTTTTTCCTTTAATTGGGATTTTTAGGTCAATTACATTTACTATGATTATTGATATGGTTGAGTTTAAATCTACCCTCTCGCTATTTGTTTTCGTATTGTCCCATCTGATGTTAATCTCTCCTATTTTTCTGCTTTCTTTAGGATTAATTGAGGGTTTTTTTTTTAATGATTTCATTTAATCTCTCTTTTGTTCTTAGTAGCTATTTGTTGTGTAATTTTAATGGTTGCTTTAGAATTTATGGTTTAATTTTTTAACTTATCACAGTCTACCTTCAAGTGATATTATACTAATTCACATATTATATAAGGACCTTATGATAGCATTCTTTCACTGCTCCCCTTTTGGCCTCTGTGCTTTTGTTGTCACACATTTTTTTCTATATATGTTATAAATGGCACAATACGCTGATACAATTTATTTAAACAGTTGATTATCTTTTAAAGGGATATAAATATTAAGAAAATAATGTTTATATTTGCCCTTGTTGTTACCATGTCCAGAGCTCTTAATTTCTTTGTGTGAGTCCAGCTTGTGATTCATTCAAATCTGAGTTTTTGACTCTTAAAAATATTTTTTTCTTTGTTGGAATTCTCTTTTGGTAAAAATTACTTAATTATTTACAAAGTACTAAAATGTTTTCTTCCAAAGTCATGTTGTAGCTATGTTCCTCAGCATGGCTTCCCAAAACATAGACATTATTTTCAAAGTGTCTTATTTCCAAGTATTTTCTTCTCAACTAGCCCTACTTTAGATTTCCTTATAAAATTCATGAGGGAAATCATACTCATAAAATTAGAGGGGAACTCTTAAATAGGAAACTCACAAGCCTATTTCCAGTTCTCTCCTAAATGTCACAAGACCACAACAAATGGGAAATATTTCAATGATTCATTGTGAAATGCCCTAAGGAATCAAATCAGTAAGCAGTGATGTTATGTGTTCCCCTGCTTAGCTCCAGGTTAACTCCCATCTTTCTTCTCGGTCTGTACTTTGCCCATGTTTTTGAAATGAAGTTCTTGTGTCAGATTACAAGTTTCCTCCCTGGGTAGACTTTGCTGTGTCTGTGTTGTATCATAGCTAATATTTAAATTCTTTCTGACTCTATAGTACCCAGTAAATTAAAAATACTATATAAGTCATGGTAACATAAAATATAGACTGTGCAACTTTGGAGAGAAGAGAAGTAAGGGCCCTAAGGAACGCAAAAAGAAGAGCTGTCCTCTAGAGCAGGATCCCTAAACCCCGGGCCGCGGACCCCTACCAGTCCATGGCCTGTTAGGAACTGGGCCGCACAGCAGGAGGTGAGGTGGGCGAGCGAGGGAAGCTTCACCTGCCGCTCCCCATCGCTCACATTACCACCTGAACCATCCCCCCAACCACCCGTCTGTGAAAAAATTGTCTTCCATGAAACCGGTCCCTGGTGCCAAAAAGTTGGGGACCACTTCTCTAGAGCAATAAAATTAGGAGGCAACAAGTGTTTCATGTGACTGATGATCAGGAGAGGCAGAATGTAGGTATTAAAAGTCATGGAGACAAAAAAAATTAATCAAACAGTAGTTTCAAATGTGAACACTGATTAAAAGTTACTAAGGCAAAAGTTTCAAAATGTAGTTTCAAAATTAATTTACGATCAATCTGCTTTTCACAAGGTTAGTGGAGTATGATTCTTGGTGAGAAGATGCTGAGATTTATTCATTTAAATATGATTAATAATGCTCCTGAGTAATGCAAGAGAAGTCAGTCAGAATCTAGTCAGAGTACATGTAGCCAGCCAATGCCCCCTCACAACCAAATCACATATTTATTAAACATTTGCTTTCCTGGGCATTTTGCTGTGTCCCAAGGGATACAAAAATTAGTGATACCTGTTCCTATCCTAAAATATAGTATAGCTTAGTGAATAAAACCAGGAAGGTTTTATACACATAGTAGGAGTTAAATGTTTGTCAAAAACATTAGTCAATTTTAGTGCAATATAAATTTTGATCAATATTATATCAGAAGATCTATGGGGAAAATGAACTTATAGAGATTTATTCCAATTGAAAGCACTGAAGAAAACTTCCTTAAGAATCTTTAAATGTGGGATGAGGCAGATGAGGCAGTAGGTTAGTCTCTTTAGGAGAAAGGGAAATGCCTACCATTCGCAGCCTATCATTGTGTTGTGGGCACACTCTCTCGTATAGAATAGCAAGAACAAGGATACCAAAATGAGAACATGAAGAACGGTTTCTAGGAATGAGAAAATCTCAGTTGGAATTCTTTGAGACATAATAAAGTTAATAAAGCTCGAATGATTGATTACAGCTGAATAGTAGTAGACTATGAATTTAAGATTAAAATATTGAGCCTCTGCTGTAAAGAAGCTTGTATAAATACAGATAAATAAGGATAAATTGAGAAGAAGAAACAAGTTGGCTAAGTTGTTAGAAGGAACCATAGAGGTGTACATGTAGGACCAGGAATAGAGCTTGTTGCCTCCAACCAAACAGGACAAAAATTCATAATTCATTGGCTAAAGCACTCAGAAGATTCTTGTCTCCCTAATGGAGAACAATTAGATCTAGACTAAATGCTGCTCTGGCTCTTGTTAACAAATTTTAATCAGAAGACCCACAAGAAACAAATCGTTTCTAAGTAGCTTAACTGTAACCTAGAGCAAATCTCAGGATATATGTAAGAATACAAAAATATCCAGCACCCAAGAAGATAAAAGTCATAATATGGATAAAATCAAAGATTATCATGTTTATTTTAAAAGTTTTGAAAGAAGTTGCTGTTTTTGACAATTATCATTCATATAGAATTTTATTTTATGCTGACTTCTTTTTAAACTGTGTTTAAAGTCTTAAATTCTTCTGGAATTAGTGACAGTTCTTTTAGCAAGTCTCATTTCTCCTTTTCTTTATAATGTCATTCATTGCTCTAGTCCTTCTGTCCAAAAATTCCTCTTTAGGGTATTCCATTACTTCTCAAGAGTTTTTTTTAAATTTTGTTCCTGTCAATAACACTTCCTGTCTTACTAATTTCAATGGTAACTGGTTATTATTTAGTTGTCTAACTGACAGAATGATATAGTAGAAGTTATAATAGTCTCATGCCCACATCAAACACAAATTCCATTCCTAAAGCAATTGACCCAACACAGTGGTTCCCAAACTGGGCTGCACACTAGAATCACCTGGAGAACCTCTTACAATATGTAGGTACCCAGACTCCACTCCAGATCAATTAAATCAGAATATTTAGGGGTTGGGGTATCATATTTTTTTAAAGCTCCAAGGCAATGTCCAATCCAGGTTAAGAACCACTGAGCCCTAGCTTCTCTAGTTCTCAATTCAGGATAATGGAAGTGATAATACCTTGTTCACTTATCTCATAAGCATCAAAAGATAGAATATATGAAAATATACCATGCTTCAAAACATTTAAAAGCCTTTCTCATGTCTAGTTTCTTAAAAAAAAAAAAAAAATCTTTGGGAATAAGTCATTCCTCTATTTGATAAAAGACAAGCATCTTCCTCCTATCTTCTAAAAACATTCAAGTATATCCAAGAATAGCCAAACCAAGTGATTCTTGACCTTTGGGTACTGGCAGGGAGATCAGTAGATTGGACAGGCAGTAAGAAGACTGGACAGCAGAGATCCAGTTGAGAATCTGAGAAAAACTATGGATACTCTTTCAAGAATAATACATGGACACACATAACAAAACTTGGCCTATGTTTCCAGGGTATTTACATATGCCCTGAAGCCCACTGTGGTGCAGAATAAAGACCTCTACACTAAATTCCAAAGTTGTGATAGCAATTCTTGTTTTGTTCTTCTTGCTTCCTAAAGGCCTAAACACCTGAAGCCAAATGTTAAGACTTCAGGGAATTTTTTCATGCTTATTTTATGGTTATTGGAATGTCACTCATACTAAGCTATTCATAGAATGCCTCCCTCTCTGGTAAACAAGCTCATTCCTGATGAAAATAATTAATAAAGCTTTCCTTCTCATCAGACAGGAGGAACAGGAGATGATCTGTGAACACAGCACTTTGCTTCTAGGGATTCCTTCAAGCTCTAGTCTTGCAATTTGTGCTGTTTTAAGTAGAGCTCTAATCAGTGAGGAGAGAGAGCAATTCACCATACAGAAGCTTGCCCTCTGCCTTCTCCAGTCATTAGGAGAAAAGAACACCATGCAGGCAGTTCTTTCAGAAGAAACAACTAACAGTAGCTCATTCCCTCTACCCCAAGACTAGCAGCAATATGAACCATGTGTTGGCAGAGCTATAGACATTTATGACAAGCTGTTCACTCACTTTAATAACTACTGCTCTTTACTCATGGTTAAAACTTGTCATATTTATATATGCTCTTTAGATTTTTCTATCATGCCAATGAGTGTCACATCACCAGTCTTAACCTCTTTTCAATCTTGTGTTTAGTGCGATAGGAGACACTTTTATGGCTTTTATCTCACTTAATAAAACATTCCTGTCTTCAAGCAACTTTCTGAATTTAACTCTTGCTTATATCCAATAAGTATTTTTTTTTCTAAAAGTGTCTCCTTCAAAATAGTAAAACATATATCAAAACCCAATAGCATAAGATGAATTATGTTAAGCATCTGATGTTCAAGGTCAGATAGAGCTAGTGGTGTGCTGGTAAATGTTTGACAACCAGCTTTCTGGACCAAACAATTTTAGCCCTGAATTGTAGCATTTGACAGTTTCCATGGTGTAAATACTCCCTCCATCTTGGCTGATTTTAAGCTACCAAAATGATGTCAGTTGTCTAATAAAATTTTCAAAAATGTAACAGTTAACTGTCTCAAGGCAAGACCAGCCAACTCTAGCACACCACTGTATTAATCTAATCTAATGTCCCACCTTATCTTCCCATATTTGCTTGAAGAACTATTCCCTTTTTTCCCCCAGAGAATTCCATGGAATTCTTTTGCCCATTCTGCTTTGCCCATTCCACTTACTCAACTGGAAAACACTTGCCTCATCACCAATCGTCTTAACTACCCTTCAAAGATGTCCTCATGGGACATATCTTCCAAGGCATTGTTTTATGCTTCCAGGTGAGTTAAAATCCTCTCTACTCTGATATCACCTTACATTTTATGTTACATTTCATTATCCACTTGCATTAATTTTATTGGTACAAATCTTGTTTTCCCTAAATGCTGTGTACACTTTGAGAGCAGGATCCATGTCTAATTAATCTGCATAGTTCTTAAAATACCTAGAAAAGTGTTTTGTTCATAATAGATGCAACATGTATATTTGTTAATTAAACATAAATATGCAAAATTTTAGCTGATGTTAAGACATGGTAAGAAAATACAATGATGCTATTTTTGAACTTCAAATATAAGCTAAAAGTTTGAAGTTTAACTATATCAGATAAATTAATAGGACCGCAATTGAAGCCAAATGAATCCTGGTTAATATAATAGGCTTTTGCTAGTTAATAAAACTAAAACTGTGTTGTTATACTGTCTAACTAGAAAAATAATAATAAAACCTACTCAAATAATTTTAAAAATATAAAACTTTGATATAAAAAATATCAGTGTGAAAACTGAGAAGCACCAAAATGAAAGTAGTCAACACAAAATACAATAAATATACTAAGGAACTCTTGAAGAATGGGTCTTTTCAATTTTATTTTGTTATGTACAAAATAATATTTAAATAGATGATACATAAATATTTATATAAATTATATATTTCAACAATTAAGATGCCTAATATATTTGTGGGAGAGGATATATAATTTTGTCAAAAAGTTCAAATTAATTTCAACTGAATTTTAGAAAGTCAACTTAGTGGAAAACTCTTATATTTTTAGTAATAGGTTATTAGTATAAAAGTTAACCTATTCTCTTGCTTCTGCTCTTTTTATTTTTTCTGTCCTAACTTTTACCAAATTATTTTTTCACATTTATGTTATATTTGCTGAGATCAAAGTTAAAACTCTTACCAAACTCAAGTCAAATCAGTTTTACTCCTTCATTTTGAACTTATCATGACAAGAGTTTAGAATGATGGCACTGGCTAATTTGGAAAATAATTTTCCACCATAACAACCATTTCAGAAGAGATTATTTACAATGTTTGAAATGTCCTTGTGAAACATATCTTGTGTACACTTTTGACATTTCCAATAATCTCTTTTGCATAGCTTATTAAAGGAACATTTCAGCAATCTAGTAGATATCTGGGCATCTGAATCATTTATTGGTTTGCATTTACCTGGTGAAAAATTGTTTACAGTTTTAATGTATTTATTGCATTATATTTGCTCTTCCTCTTCTGGATTTACCATCTTTGAAATTCAATGGCCTTTCTTCTTCTTTAAAATATTTTTTCCAGTTTTCTTGAAATATAAATGGCATATAGTATTATATGTCTCAGGTATACAACACAATGATTTAATGTATGTATATATTACAATATGATTAGCACAGTAAGTTTGATTAACATCCATCACCTCATATAGTCACAATTTTATTTTTTTCCTGTGAAGGGAACTTTTAAGATCTACTCTCTTAGCAACTTTTTTTTAACAAGTGAATTATGTATGTTTTTATTTTGTTGCTCATCTAGATATTGCAAGACCATCAACCAAACACGTCCTACATAATAAAATTTGTGTCTTCGATATTTTGTTGACTTGCAGTCATATAAAAATCACAGCTTTACACATATTTAAAAATTTTGTTGTTAGATAAATTTATCAAGGTAGGAGGATAGAACATGTTTTATTTCACAGTTTAGATAAATTTATCAAGGTAGGAGGATAGAACATGTTTTATTTCACAGTTTATTGGTTTGATTTATTGCTTCCTACTATTTAGACATTCAGAAAGTGGAGCTCCACTTGTGATATTGCCCTGGGACCCACACACATTGAGGTTGGGCCTGTTACTATGGAAATTGAGGGAACTGGGAGTGTTTTGAATCTGCATACCAAAGGAGGAGCAGCCCAGCCTAACAAGTATTCTGATATTTTTATCAGGCCTAGCATTAAATCTAAGAACAAGAGATAGAAACAGCATCAAGTCAAGTTAGAAATTTCCCAATAATAGTGCTAAACGTTGTCCCGTCATTGGAAAAGACCACCCTGCCAGACTGCTAGCTATAAGTGGAGGGATTCAGAAAATGCAGGGTCATGGCAGGGTGAAGATCCTGGGGAAGCTTATGGGGCTCAAAGGGTCATTTTTTCTACTGACTAGAGCGTGAAATCAATGCACTTTGCAGTCCCACTCTGGAGGAAATGCAGTGATCTCTCCAGTGGGACCGCATCCTAGTCCCTAGTACAATGTTCTACTACTCTGATTATGGAAGGGTCCAGACAACATAACTGAGTCTGTCCTGGAGCTCCCACCTCTGATTAGCAATGAACCAAGGCTCCTCCAGACTATATCTACAGAAAACTGAAGACAAAACATGGAGGCCATCTGCCCAGGTTAATAATATAACCTTCAAGATATTCAAGTTGGCACTGTAAATCATCTGAGTAAAGATGAAACCTCAGAGCACACAGAAAGTAAGCTAGGTTCTACTTCCAGTTTCTATACTAACTAGCTGTGTAACCTTGGATGATTCCTTTTTTTCTTTTTACATCTCTGTTCATTTATTTTTTTTAATATATTTGTATATTGCAAAATGATCACCAAAATAAGTCTAGTTAACATCTGTCACGATACACAGTTAGGGAATTTTTTTTTCTTATGATGAGAACTTTTAAGACCTACTCTCTTAGCAACTTTCAGATATGCAATCCAGTATTATTAACTATAGTCACCATGCTGTGAATTACATCCCCATGATTTATTTATTTTATAACTGGAAGTTTGTACCTTCACACTCCCTTTACCCATTTCACCCACACCACACCCCCTGCTTCTAGCAACCACCAATCTCTTTTCAGTGTTCATGAGCTTGTTCAGTTGGGGTTTTTTGGGGTTTTTTTTAAGTCTAGATATTATTGAGATTGTATGATATTTGTCTTTCTCTGTCAGACTTATTTCCCTTATTATAATGCCCTCATGGTCCATCCATGTTGTCCCAACAGGATTGCCTTCTTTTTATGGCTGAAGAATATTCCATTGTATACACACACACACACCCCCCTCACATTTTCTTTATCCATTCATCTGCCTATGGACACTTAAGTTGTTTCCGTGGCTTGGCTACTGCAGATAAAGCTACAATGAACATGGGGGTGTAGATATATTTTCGAGTTAGTGTTTTCATTTTTTCAGATAAATACCCAAAAGTGGAATTGCTGGATCATATGATACTCCTATTTTTAATTTTTTGAGGCACCTCCATACTGTTTTCCATAGTGGCTGTATCAATTCACATTTCCACCAATTAAAGCACAAGGGTTTCCTTTATTCTACACCCTCCCCAACACTTGTTACCTCTTGTCTTTTTGATGCTAACCATTCTCACAGTTGTGAGGTACTATCTCATTATGGTTTTGATTTGCATTTCCCTGATGATCTGTATGGAAAAATGTCTCCTCAGACACTCTGCCCAATTTTTAATTGGATTGTGGAGGGCAGGGGGTTGTTTCATTTTGTTTTGTTTTGTTTTTGCTATTAAGTTGTATGTGTTCTTTGTATATTTTGGATATTAACCTCTTACCAGATAAATGCTTTGCAAATATTTTCTCCCATTCAGTGGGTTACCTTTTCATTTCGTGGATGGTTTGCTTTGCTGTGCATAAATACTTTAGTTTGATGTAGTCTCACTAGCTTATTTTTGCTTTTGTCGTCTTAGCTTTTGGTGCCAGATCCAAGAAAAAAAACTCATCATCAAAAAAAATCATCACCAAAACTGATGTCAACAAGCTTACTGCTTAAGTTTTCTTCTAAAAGTTTTATGGTTTCAGGTCTTACATTCAAGCCTTTAATCCATTTTAAGTTAATTTAGTCACCAGTATCATTCTTCTGTTTGTGGCTGTCCAGTTTCCCTATTTATTGAAGAGCCTGTCCTTTCCCCATTGTATATTCTTGCCTCGTTTGTCATAAATCAATTGACGATATATTCATGTGGTTATTTCTAGGCTCTCTATTCTGGTCCATCTATTTTTATGCTAATATCATAATCTTTTGATTACTGTAGCTTTGTAATATAGTTTGAAATCAGGGCATGTGATACCTCCAGCATTGTTGTTCTTTCTCAAGATTGCTTTGGCTATTGGGGATCTTTAGTGTTTCCTTACAAATTTTAGGATTGTTTGTTCTATTACTGTGAAAAAATGCCATTGGAATTTTGATAGAGAGATTTTATTGAATCAGTAGATTGCTCTGGGTAGTATAGACATTTAAACAATACAAATTCTTCCAATCCATGAGCATGAAACATCTTTCCATTTATTTATGTTTTAATTTCTATCATTAATGTCTTGTGGTTTTCAAAATGCAGATCTTTTACCTCCTGATTAAATTCATTTCTAGGTATTTTATTCTCTTTGTTGCAATTATAAATGGGATTTTTCTCTTAACTTCTCTTTCTGGTAGTTTGTTATTAGTGTATAGAAATGTGACAGATTATTGTGTATTGACATTGTATCCTGCAACTTTACTGAATTCATTTATTAGTTCTAACAGTTTTTGATGGATTCTTTAGGGCTTTCTATATATAATGTCATGTCATCTACAAATAGTGACAATTTTACTTCTTCCTTTCCAATTTGGATGCCTTTTATTTCTTTTTCTTGCCCAACTGCTCTGGCTAGGACTTTCAATAGTATGTTGAATAAAAGTGGTGAGAGTGGGCATCCTTGTCTTGTTCTGAAACAGCTTTTCACTGTTGAGTATGATGTTAGCTGTGGGCCTGTCATATGTGGCCTTCATTATGTTGAAGTTCATTCAGTCTATACCCACTTTGTTGAGAGTTTTTATCATAAATGGATGTTGAACTTTGTCAAAAACTTTTTCTGCATCTATTGAAATAATCTTATAATTTTTATCCTTCATTTTGGTAATAGGGTGTATCACAATGACTGATTTGGAGATGTTGAACCATCCTTACATCCCTGTGATAAATCTCACTCAATCATGGTTTATGATCATTTTAATGTATTGTTGAATTCAATTTACTAGTATTTTTTGAGGATTTTTGCATCTATGTTCATCAGGGATATTGGCCTGTGATTTCCTTCTGTTGTGGTGCCCTGTCTGGTTTTGATATAAGGGTAATGCTGGCCTGGTAAGGTGAGTTTGGAAGTGTTCCTTCTCTTCTATTTTTTGGAAGAGTTAGAGAAGGATTGGTATTTATTCTTCATTGAATGTTTGGTAGAATTCACCAGTGATGTCATCTGGTTCTGGAGTTTTGTTTGTTGGGAGGTTAATTGAAGTATAGTTAATTTACAATGCTGTGTTATTTCTGGTGTATAGCAAAATGATTCAGTTATACATATATTTATATACTTTTTCAGATTGTCTTCTCATATAGGTTATTACAAAATACTGAGTATAGTTCCCTGTGCCATACAGTAGGTCCTTCTTGTTTATCTATTTTATATATAGTAGTGTATATATGTTATTCGTAAATTCCTAATTTATCTCTCCCACCCTTTCCCCTTTGATAACTATAATTTTGTTTTCTATGTCTGAGTCTGTTTCTGTTTTGTAAATAAGTTTATTTGTATTATTATTTAGACTCCACATGTAAGTGATATCACAATATTTGTCTTTATCTGACTTACTTCACTCAGTATGATAATCTCTAGGTCCATTCATGTTGCTGCAAATGGCAATATTTCATTCTTCTTTATGGCTGAGTAATATTCCATTGTATATAGGTATATATTGGGTAAGCCAAAAAGTGCCTTCAATTTTTTAAGCAAAAGACACACATTTCATTTTCACCAAGAACTTTATTGAACAACTTATTCACCCTTTTGTTCCACTACCTTCTACCATTTTTCAGGCAACTTCATAATTTCATCTTCCCAAAACTTTTTATCTTTTTGAACAAAGAACTCTTCCAGGTGCCTTTTACAGTCTTCCAGGGAATTGAAATTTTTTCCATTAAGAGAACTTTGTAAAGACTGAAATAAATGGAAATCTGAAGGTGCAATGTCTGGTGAAGACAGCAGATAAATCAGAACTTCCCAGCCAAGCTGTAACAATTTTTTCCTGGTCATCAAAGAAACATGCAGTCTTGCATTATCCTGACGGAAGATTATGCATTTTCTGTTGACTAATTCTGGATGCCTTTTGTTGAGTGCCACTTTCAGTTGGTCTAATTGGGAGCAGTACTTGTTGGAATTAATTGTTTGGTTTTCTGGAAGGAGCTCATAATAGAGGACTCCCTTCCAATCCCACCATATACACAACATCACCTTCTTTGGATGAAGACCAGACTTTGGTGTGGTTGGTGGTGGTTCATTTCACTTGCCCCACGATCTCTTCCATTCCACATTGTTGTCAGTATCCACTTTTCATCGCCCATCACAATTTGTTTTAAAAACGGAATGTTTTCATTACGTTTCAGTACAGAATTGCATGTGGAAATATGGTCAAGAAGGTTTTTCTCACTTAACTTATGTGGAACCCAAACATCAAAATGATTCACATAACCAAGCGGGTGCAAACGATTTTCAGCGCTTGATTTGGATATTTTGAGTATGTTGGCTATCTCTTGCGTGGTATAACATTGAATGTTCTCAATTATTGTTTCAATTTGATCGCTATCAACTTCAACTGATCTACCTGACCGAGGAGCATTGTCCAGTGAGAAATCTCCAGCATGAAACTTCGCAAACCACTTTTCATACTTCGATCAGTCACAGCACCTTCTCCATACACTGCACAAATCTTTTTGTGTGTTTCAGTGTCGTTTTTACCTTTCTTCAGATAACAAAGTATCATATGCTGAAAATGTTGCTTTTTTCCTTCCATCTTCAATATTAAAATGGCTACACAAAAATACGCCAATTTTGATAAGTCTTTTTTTAAATGCACATTGATATGACAACTTTCATATACAATCTAACAAAATTATTTCAAATGAAGTTAAAGACAACTAAGTGCTACTAGAGCCATCTTATGGAAAAAAACAAATGAACCTTTGGGCTCACCATATATATATATGCCACATCTTCTTTATCTATTCATCCATTGATGGGCACTTCAGGTTTTGTCCACATCTTGGCTATTGTAAATAATGCTGAATGAACATAGGGGTGCATATATCTTGTTGATTAATCAAGAACAAAAAACCTACTTGTGCATTTTTGTACTTCTGTTTATGAACCATGTCATTTCAAACATATACACATTTGTTTATACTGGCCTCTGCCTAAAAGAATCTCTACCAACACACCTTCATTTCCTTCTGTCTGGTAACACGTACTCAGATCACTTTCTGTAGAAATCCTTTCCCTCCTCCTACAACTGAATGACCACTTAATACCTCCACCATATCCTTTTCACATACATTTGCAGTAGGTTTTATTTGTTTTTTACATGTTCATTTCCCACACACACTGACCATATAAGATCATAAATTCTTAAAAGGCAGATATATTATTTATCTTTGTTTATACTAAGTCTGTTAATTCCAGAACAGTGCTTCATAGGTGCTGTGTAAATGTTATTGGGTAAATATATATATAACTTCATAACTTATCAAACACATCATCACATTTTGGCCTTTCTATTATGCAGGTAACTAGGGAAGGTATTTTTCCTGTTGACAGTTAAAGAAATGAAGGCTCAAAGTGTTGTCTGCTGTCCAAGGTCCAGGGGTTAACATGAAGCATTTCACAATTCCCCCAGTGCTCTGTCTCACATACACACACACAAAAAAATTGTTTCTCATTGTTCTAAACCACCTCTCACTGGAAGGTTACATACATTTTTGAAATTGTATTTCTTTTAACTGAAAATGGTTTTGGCACAGCTTATGTATATTATCTCCTACATACATTTGGATTTGGAAACATATCTTTTAACCCTACATTTAAAGTAAGCCTTGCGAGATCCCACCAGTCACATGAGTTTGAACTAATCTCCACGTAGCATTACACATTACATTATCTCACACACGGGAAGGATGTGTACTCCAACCCAAAACGCCACATTTACTTTGTTTTGACGTTTGGAGTGTTTAGAATTTTCAACAGATGGTTTAATGCCTCTTTGTTTACACTCTAAGTTGAATTCCATGTGCCATATAAGAGAAAAGAGATCCCAAAATATGGCAGTCAGATTTACTAACAGATACAGTACAAAATGACAAAGAGGTTCACGTTCCTGAATCAGAGCATAAGGTTTGACCAAAGACCTTGTGTTAAGTAATGAAGATAGGTTTTAGCAAGTGATAATTCAGAAAAAAAATATCTCCACATATGAACACCATTTCATTATAGAGGTGGAAGTTAAACTGTGCTTCAGTCAAACAGACTTGTGTTATAATGACCTTTACTGATTGTGCTGGACACGCACGTGAGAAGACCATTAGCAAAAGTTCCTTGACACTTCTTTCCTTGAAACTGGGTGTAGTTTGCCCGTTGAGAATGAACTGAAGAGATAAATAGCAAATCTTGTATTGCTGATTTAAGTAATATACTGGAGATCTGTGTTAAAGGCAAGTTCCCAACTAACACCCCAAGATCACCAAAAGTATTTAGGTGTCTTAAATTTAAGGCAGAAAATTATTCTTATACACAAACTAAAAAAATTTAGTATGAAAAGTTTCATTCCTTATTTTCTCTTTTTAAACTTTTTCTCTCTGCTTAAACCCCACCCTGAGATGTGCAACTGATAATGGGAAAGAGAAAAAGTAAGAAAGCAAAAAGTGTGGACAGGTGTGCCTCAACTGAAGAAAAGCCAATTCAAAAAAAGTCTATAGATGGGAAAGCATTCAAAACAGCTGAATTAGAGGACTTGATTTACTTTACAAGTGAACTTTCTAAAGAATTTATCTTCAAACAACTATGCCTCCAGTAGATTTAAACACAACGTTCCAATGACCTAGAATTATTTTTATATAGGAATATATTCATTGAATAACATGAAATCCATAGAGAATATGAGCAAAGTAGCAAGATGAACAGCAACAATATTCAGAAGATATTATAAATTTTATGGACATGAATTGCTAGTGTTCCCCCATGTTTCTGTAGTTTATTTGCCCCAAGATGAAATTGTATTACAAAAAAAAAAAAAAAAAAACTACTCAAAAAATCTCTCAGTTGAAATAGATTAGATAATAAAGAAGCGTAAATGCAAAATAAGAAGAAAATGTTTGCACTTAAGAATTTCCTTAAATAAGTGGCTCCCCAGTCCCATGGTCTTAGTGAGAGAAATTAAAACCCATGTTAAGATGCTTGGCCTTTAAAATAAAACAAAAACAGAAAAATTACCAACCCCCCCACCTTATCCCTAAAGCCTTAGTTTCTTGAAAAAGTTTCCCCAAAAGCGCTGAAATAAATACTAAACTGAAATAAAATTAGTAGTCTGTATATCTGCTTCTCTTCTTTCTCCTTTCCCTCCAGTCTCAGAAACTGTACTTCCAAATGAAGCCTAGATCATGTATTTTGTGCCCTTTGTCTTCTGTAAGATTCTTCCCAAGTACCTCAACTTAATTACTGTCTCTCATATACTAAATAATAAAACCCTTCCTTAAACCCTGATTCATCTTCATAACTACTGCACTTTCTTTTATAATTGCTGAACATTCTTCTTACCTTTATCCAGAGATCAGTAAACTATGACCAGCAGCCTAAATTCTACCTTCCATCTGTTTTTGTAAATAAAGTCTTATTGTAACACAGCCTGGGTCGTTTTTTTAATGGATTTTCTATGGCTGATTTCACACAAAAATGGCAGAGTTGAGTAGTTTCAATGGGGACCTTGTAGCTCACAAAGCCTAAAATATTTTCTATCTAGTCCTTCATAGGAAAGGCTTGAGACCTTAGAAATCAAGCATCCTGAAAGAACAGTCTACACTAGTCCTACTTCTTTACCTCTCATCAGTCTTCAACCCACTGTGCCCTGGCTTCCACCACAACACTTCAAAAGCAACACTACATTAAAAAGGTACCACCACCCTCCTTGAAACTCTCCAAAACACTAAATGCTCTTGTTTCTCAACCTAAATTTTAAGCACTCTTTTATCTCTGGCTTCTCTTATGCTTCTCATTCCTCAGTGTCATTATTTTCTGCATTTTTTTTTCTGTTGCTCTCTTCTTTTTGTGTATCTAATTCTAGCCAATCTTATCTACTTTAATGGCTTCAATTGCTGAGTCTATGTGGACAGTTTTCAAATTAACTCTCAGCCCTGATCTGTCTCCCAAGCTCAACCTTGGTTAAGTCAACAAGACACTAAACATCACATGGAAAATTCTAAATGTCAAAACCAGAACCTTTTATTCTCTTGTAATCCCTAGTTCTTCTTAACGGTATTATTAATCTCCTAGTTCTCAAGCCTGGAAATTTTGGAAATATCATGCTCTTTCATTCTGACCATCTAAACGCTTCCCAAACGCCATGATACTGATCTATTCTACATTCACAACTGCTTTTACTCCCATTCCTCCTTTCCATTCCCACAACCCTGTCTCCAGCTTAGGCTCTTATATGCTTTCCCCTGGACAGTTGTGAGTTTCCTATATGGTCTCCTGCCTCCTCTAATACATTCTATATGTGGCTTCCATACTAGTCTTCCCACAACACAGTTTAGTTCACAGCCCTTTCCTAACACTTTGTGGTTTCTTATTACCTACTAAATGAAGTCCAAAGCCCTTAACTGTATTAGTCAGGGTCCCAGCAGGAAACAGATGACATACTAAAACTGGACCACTGAGGAGAGTTTAGAAAAATTTGACTAAGTGTCGGGGGGAGAATGTAAGGAAAGTAACCAAGTGTAACATAGAACCTTAAGCCTAGCAAGAATGGAAAGTCTCACTGAGCCTAATCCTGAAAACGCAAGATGAAGAAGAAATTAATAGAACTTAGACTTGGTAACATGTGGAAAGGGCTGCTTTACACGTGGCCTTTTGCAGAGGGACTCACCTGTAGAGAAGGAACCCAGGGAATAAACCCCAGACATCTCTCCCTTCCCCCATGCTGATCACCCCTAGTACTTCCTGTTGGCTGAGCCCAAATAGAACCCAGAGACCAACAGAGAACAATCCACAGAGCGCAGCTTCCTGCAGCAAAGAGTAGAGAAAAGTAGAAAGTGGATTTGGAGGGAAAATATCCAGCACATTATCTTAATATTAAGTGGCTTTCTGATCTATCCTCAGATGACCATTTTACTTTATCCACCACAAATCCCCTTTATACTTTCTTTAATCAAGACAAACTACTATCTTCTGTAAACATCTAGAGTTTCTTTTGTTTGTGGCTTTTCTTCAAATTTAAAAATTAAATTACATCATCTTCTCATATCACCAAAAACTTAGATGCCATTAAATGTGAATTTCATCACCATCTAACAGCTCTGCTTCCAAACTTGCCTATCATTCTGGCGGATTGTATTGATGGTGTCAATTCTTCACTGCCCCCATATCTCTGTGGTACCCTTGGGCTCTGATACTGGGCTAGACATGTGACTAGTTTGGGACAATAGAATAAGGCAGAAGTGGCAGTGTACCATTGCCTGTGTATCTGTTTGTGCTCCTGTGCCTCTACTGTCACCATGAGAAAGACTTGCCTGGGCTTGTCTGCTGGTACCAGAAAGAAAATGAGACAAGTGTGGATCGGAGCCAACATGCAGACATGTGATTGCACCAGCTGAGCCACAGATGCATGAGGGAGCCCAGCCAAAATCAGCTGGACCCTGAGATGCATGAAAAATAATTGGTCATTTTTATGCACCACAGGTTTTGAGGTGGTTAGATAATATATGTTCTAACCACCTTTTCTATTGTCTCAGAAATGTCTCTGCTCTTCCCCAGTGTTACCTATCCAGCTCTGTCCTCAATCCCATGTGTAACCACTTCTTTTCAAGATATTACACTAGAAAAAAAATCATCTTTGTTTTCTATCTTTATCTGTCTATCTGTCTTTAATGTCTCCGTCTCCACTGGTTATTTTCCCTTTACCTGCAAACATACTAATCTAACCCACACGAAACTTAACCTTCTGGACTGTGATAGGCGGAAGTTCTAGGATGAACTCTAATGACCCATGCTTTTGTATAATCTCCCATCTGAGTACGGAAGAGACCTGTGAATATAACAGAATATCATTCCTGTAATCCACTCTTGTTATGTGGTACAGTTGACTTTAAGAAAGGGAAATTATCCTCGGTGGGCATGACCTAGTCAGGTGAACTCTTAAAAGGGAGGGAGCTCTTCCATGAAAAACGGATTGGAAGTGAGAAAGATCTAATGCATGAATTCTCTATTACTGGCTCTGAAGATGGAGACGACCACATGGCAAGGAACTGAGAGTGGCCCCTGTCTGATAGCCAGCAAGGAAAGAAAGACCTCAGTCCTACAACCACAAGAAATTGAATTCTGACAACAACCTGAATGAGCTTAGAAGTAGATTCTTCTCCAGAGCATCCAGAAAGAAAAGCACCCCAGCCAACACCCTGATTCACACTTGTGAGAAACAGAACAGAGAAATCAGTCAAGCTCTATCTGGCCTCCTGACCTTCAGAACTGTGAGATAATAAGTATGGCAATTGTTTCAAGCCTCAAAACTGCTGGTCATTTGATATGCAACAATTAAAAACTAATACAACTCTCAGCTGTCCCTCTTCAAAGCATAATAATGAAAACTGCTAAAACTTTTATAGACAGCACTTACTAAAGACCAGGTGCAATTCTAAGTATTTTACATACAAAATAGCACATTTAATCCTCACAACCATGACTACTGCCATTTTCCAGATGTGACATTTGAAATGCAAAGAGGTTAATAACTTGCCCAAGGCCATAGCTACTAAATGCAGAGCATTCTGCATTTCAAACCTAGGCGTTCTGGTTTTTGAATCTACTCTTGAAACCATTATATTCCATTCCTCTGCTTCCCCAATTACTATTTATGCATGTACCACCAGACTGCGGATTCTTCCCTCAAAATCCTACTAAAATTTCTCGAGCAGAAACATAGGATCTCACTCATTTTCAAATCCAAATAATACTCCTCATCCACCATCTTAAGTTTCCCATGGCGTTTAGCATTGTTTATCACTTTCTCCTCTTTAAAACACTGTACCTTTTTGATTGTCTTTGTACCCATGGAAATGCTTTGTGTCTGACACCCCTTCCCTTGCTCACCTGGTAAGTGCTGCTGTTACTCATGTTTATTCGTCAGGAATTCCTGGAATGGCCTCAACTTCTTTCCTGACATTAGCTGCCATCTGTGTGCCTGTGACATCTACCTAGCATGTCCTTCTCTCCAGAATTCCAGGTCCACTTTTTCAGTGAGCAATTTAGACAAACATAATTTGATGTCCCGCCCCAAACACAGTATATCCAAGATACATAAAAGTCCCTGTCATCTACCTCAAATGTCACTCACAGCTGCACCACTACATCTTACATCGTTCCCCAGCCCCTCTCCTCTTGAACCCATGGATTTCCTGTGTTTTCATGATTCTTATTTTTTTCTCAGAACCTGTTCTACTTGTACCCCCAAATGATGGCCCACTTCAAAACTTCCACAGAATAATTTTCCCAAATATTTATTCAACTTTTAGATCCTTAGTATCCATTAGGCAGATGTCTATGATACAATCAGATAAACTAATTTCTTCAAAAATGATAACTAGCTACCCTTCTCCAGATTAACTACACCTTAAGCAAATAAAAAACACTGCCTTCCTATAAAAACCCCAAAGAGAGAAAAATGATGCTAAGTTTTAATAAAGTAGAGGTGTCTTTTGGGAGACAAAGAATCTTTAGTATGTGTTCCTGAAATCAAACCTCAGTGATTTATTTATACCTTGGCTTATCCAACAGCCCAGCAAGACTAAGCACTCTAGAGCTTGGAATTATGTTTCAAATATGCCCAGATCTCAATAACTATTTCTCCATCTGCAAAATGTCCTCACTAAGAATAAGGATCTAAACTGATCTTCTTTATCTTGTTGTCGCCACTATGAAGAATGCTGAGATGAGTTAAACCCAAACTCATCTCTATTGCCACCTGGTAATAAAAGTTTGAAATAACTTTTTCCACTTGTAGTTCCAGGGACATCTCTGCCCTCTCTTCTCGAAGTCTGGTATCAAGCCTAAAAGCATATATCTAACTTTTTTTAATGAAATTACTTGAGATGTGGTTCAAATTATTTCTCAGTACTCAGATATGCCACTGTGATAAATGCAGTGAGGTAATTGCTTTTACTTCTGGCCTTCACCCAGTGCACCCCACTTTCTCATCTATACTGCCAAAAGAATAGAATGCACATCCTCCCAGTAACAGCGGTCTCTTGATGGCTCAGAATGCTTGGGCTCTGGCTGCACATCTTAAGTGAGTGCTGTGCCTCAAGACACATAATCAACTGAAACCAATATTGGTGAAAATAGTATTAAAAGTGCAGTAACCAAAATCAGCAAACCATGGAAGTAAACTGGTGTAAGCACATTAATTCATTCAAAGCCTCAGGTGACCACTTGGTACATTACAATATGTTGCCCAGTGAATTAAATATTAACCAAAGGCTTTCAAAGATAATGGACTCTAAATGACCACTTGACTCTACGAAGTTTCCAGTTATGTAGGAAGTGGGCCTGAGTAACCACAGGCTGAGGATGTCAAGAAATAATCTGTCCTGGGTATAAAATTATAATATTTATGTTCTTTTTCCACATATTCACACAAACATCTTTTTGTTGTATAGTAAAAAAAGGAGGGAGAAACAACTTAAATAAAATAAATATATAAGACAAGCCAAGATATTGTAATGGAGGTTGTTTTAACTTAAAATTCAGAAAACAATACATTTTCTGTGTTATAATCTAAATGAAGTACTAGATTCTAGTCCTGTATCTATTATTTATTAGCCCTGTGATCTCATCCATAAAATGAGCCTCATCTATTAAAATAGATTGATATTAATAGCTCCCAGACTTATTAGGAGAAAATGAGGTCATAGAAGTGAGAACATTTTAATCCTCTGTAAAGAACTCTACAAACGAGTGGCATTATTATTATTACTGGTTCATCCAAAAGCAGTGTAATCTGGGTGCCTGTCAAAAGGCAAGGACTACAAAACCAAGAACAACACAAGACTGGAGTGATTACGGCTGTGCAAGTTTGTTTTTTTACATCAGTGGAAAAGATTTTTAAAGTCAGATTTCCTTTCCACTTCTTCAAGGTATAACTGAATCGAATGGTAATGTAGTAATTAATTCTAATCCATGCTTTTTTTTAAACATCTTTATTGAGGTATAATTGCTTTACATTATTGTGTTAGTTGCTGCTGTATAACAAAGTGAATCAGCTATACGTATACATATATCCCCATATCCCCTCCTTCTTGCGTCTTCCTCCCACCCTCCCTATCCCACCCCTCTAGGTGGTCGCAAAGCACCGAGCTGATCTCCCTGTGCTATGCGGCCGCTTTCCACTAGCTATCTATTTTACATTCGGTAGTGTATATATGTCCGTGCCACTCTCTCACTTTGTCCCAGCTTCCCCTTCCCCCTCCCTGTGTCCTCAACCCCACTCATTAACAGAGAAGCTGCCTAAAACCATGCTTTATTTTTAAGTTGCTGCCTGAGGTCAGTTGTAATAATACTCTTGAATGTGCAGGTAGGAAATTTTGGTTTCTGAGCTGATGTTGCCTGCACACCTCCTTAAGCTTCCTTTCCCGCCTCCCAGCAACCTACCTGCCGCATAAACATCCCCCGCATTAGAAGGAACTAAAATCAGAAGCACTTTCTGTATTCACAGCATCAGTCTGAAACCATCAGCCCCTCTGGGACCTCCCTGATTCAAGTTCCATACTCATCTTCACAGTTTCACTTTCAACTTGACCTTCAACCCTCCTCGGAACCCATCCTCAATTGTGCTTCAGATTCTTCTCCCCATTTTTTACCTAGATCACCTGTCCTGGTCAATGTGACCTCAGGATCCCTCCATAGCACGTGCCAGTTGTCAACTGCCTTCCTTTCAGGTTCACAAGAGGCTTTGGGGTGAATCTAAGCAGGTCAGCCAATCTAAATGCCTGGTGTTGCTAAGTGATGCTCATGGGTATCATGAGAAAACTCATCTTATTCAGCCTCATCTACCCCAACTTCTGCTTCCCTGTGCTTTTCCCAGGCCTCCGTATGCACTTGTTGCATACACACTGTTACAGCCAAAGTACACAGGTGGCCACAGAGTTTCCCTCTGTTGACGTGGGCTTTCTGCGAGCTTAACCCCAAGACCAATGTCTCTCTGCCAAAACACTATAAAGCCTCCAAACTAAGGGTGAGGTCATAACTCTCTTCTGTTTCCCTTATGAGATAAACCACATCAAGCCTTCCTAACCCGCCCTTTTGGCCTACACTTGTAAGTTACAGCCAGGCTTCTCTCTGCCAGAGGTGCTGGTGTCACATGCTGGCTCAGGGAGAGTGGATGCTGTAAACTTGCCTCATCAGTAGGCTTTGAGAAATTACCCCAGGGAGCCAGATATGGACTTGCTGCTAGCTTGTTTTTCACAATTATTGTCCTCCTGAGAACATCCAGGATTTCAGCCTCAGAGATAAGACAACTCTGTCTCTCACTGACCTGAACTCTGTGCTGACAGTTCAGGGAAAGCAGAGGACAGTACGGATATCCCCTCCACTACCTACTAGTCACCTGAGGCAGTGCTTACAAGTAACAGTAAATACCTGAAAATGTAAAGACCTCATCCTCAGGGAAGGGAACTCTTTTCATTTAATGATATAAACACTATCTTTTATTGTGATTTCTATTGTTAACTTATTGTTTCAAGAATTCTGTCACAAGCTTTCTTTTTTTCTTTCCTCCCTTACTGCCTAGGCTTAGGTTCACCATCGTTAAATGTTGCTGTTGTCAGAATAGGGAACCTTCCTGTGCTTTGAATGAGTGAATGTGATCTCTCCCAAATTCACCTGTGATCTGATGTACCAAGTTCATAACACAGGACTTGAGTACATGAGGTCACTCAGAGATACTTGGACACAAAATGTATACCTCGATGGCTTTCGTAGTTCCAGACTAACAGACCGCAATCCTCCCAGAGATTAAATGCTGCTTCAAATAGTACTGCATGTCCAGAGACTTTTGGATTTTATGGAAAGTAACTTGAAGAAGGTCTGGATATATTCCCTGCTTAATACACTGGCTTAGGGCAGAATCTGTTCATTTAGAGAGAAACCCAGATAAGTATTTAAGTTAGTTAAGGAAGTATGAGAAAGCCTGTAATATTCTCCAATTAATAAAAGAAAATGACAAGGGCTCCTCAATAAGCCAGACTTAGCTGAATTCCCTGGAAAATGTTTATAGAGGTTCTAGAACTCCTTTGCATAATAAATAATATTTATCTAGTTTATCGTGTGCTAGACATTGATCTACATGTTTTAAATGCATTACCTCATTTAATCCTCACAAAAATCCTCTGAAGGTACCATAGCAACTCTAATGGGTAGGTACTGCCATTGCCTCATTTTACAGATGAGAAAACTGAGAAATAGGGGTTAAGTAAGGAGCCAACTCACATACTGAGCAAATGTGGAATCAGGATTTGAATTACAGAAAGTCTGAGTCAACAGTTAGACCACCTAACTAAGCCACACCTCTGCTAATTACATCAACTTTCACATTATCCCCTTTGCTAACAGTGGACATACCAGATAGCATAGTTTTTCTTCCATGAGGCCAAAGATAACCCACTGTATTCAGAAATATTAATAATGGGGAATCTAGATTATATCCAGAATCCAATCAGTGAATGCCATGGGTCCTGAAATAGGAGAAACCAATAGCTATGGTTTTATTTTTAGCAAAAATTTATAAATTCAATGTTTACCATAGCACCCAGTCATAATTGCTGTTTTTTTAATATGAAAAAGACATATAACTTCTTTCACTTTACCCCAGTAATATTTAAAAATCACAATCCCTATAGCAAAATATTTTTAATCCCTCAGGTTCAAAATATTTCTATATTATTCACCAAGACTAAGATTACCAGACTGGGGATAGAAGCAGGGCAGTGTGTGCCTCTCACACATGTTGACCAGATCATCCCTCAAGAACCCCCCTAAAACAATCAAAGGATATTGCTTTCCCTCAGCGACTATCCTCAGAGTTCCTCTTGGAACTGGCCTTCACAAACAAAAGAATGTCTCCCAGGAGTGGTGAAGAAGACCCCAAGCAGTCTTCATTCTCTCATCTCATTCTTTTTTTTTAATTTAATTAATTTTTTTAATGGGAGTATAGTTGATTTACAATGTTGTGTTAGTTTCTGCTGTACAGCAAAGTGAGTCAGTTATACATATACATATAACCACTCTTTTTAAGATTCTATTACCATATAGGTCATTGCAGAGTATTGAATAGAGTTCCCTGTGTTATACAGCAGGTTTTTATTAGTTATCTATTTTACATATATTAGTGTGTATATGTCCATCACTATCTCCCAATTTATCCCTCTCCTCCTTCCCCCTTGGTAACCATAAGTTTGCTTTCTACATCTGACTCTCACCTCATTCTTTAAGAGATCCATCACATGTTGTGAGAAAGGCAGGTAGAACTGGGTGCTTTGTTTGGATGGAAGTGCAAAATTTGATACTTTATGAAATCCTAGAACAATCCTAGGAAAAGAATTATCATATTATGATCCAAAATTATTGGTAATTCTTTTTAAATTATTTGTGGCAAGCTGGTTATGTGCCAGGTACTGGACATACCTAAGAATATGCAAACAAATCCCAAAGAGTATTTTTTATTATATATTATGTATATTAAATATATAAGATATTATATATATTTCATTTTGTTGATGGTTTCCTTCACTGTGCAGAAGCTTTGGTGTAGTCCCACTTATTTGTTTTTGCTTTTGCTTTTTGTGTTAGATTCAAAAATCATCAAAACCTATGTCAAGGAATTTACCACCTACATTTTCTTTAGAAATTTTATGGTTTTAGGTCTTACATTCAAGTCTTTAATCCACTTTGAGTTAATGTTTTTGTATGGTGTAAAATGGTCCAGTTTCATTCTTTTGCATGTGGCTGTCCAATTTTCCCAATATCATTTATTCTTTGTCATAAATTAATTGACCATATATGTGTGGGTTTATTTCTGGGCTCTCTATTCTGTTCCACTGATCTGTATGTCTGTTTTATGCCAATACCATACTGTTTTAATTACTATAGTTTTGTAATATAGTTTGAAATCATGGAGCATGATGCCATAAATCTTCTTTCTCAAGATTGCTTTGGCTATATAGGGTCTTTTGTGGTTTCATACAAATTTTTAAATTTTTTATTCTATTTCTCTGAAAAATGCCATTAGAACTTTGATGGAGATTGCATTGGATCTATAGATTGCTTTGGGTACATTGAACATTTTACCAACATTGATTCTTGCAATCCATGAGCATGGAAAATCTTTCTATCTATTTGTATTTGGCTTAATTTCGATCATTTATGTCTTACAGTTTTCAATATACAAGCCTTTTACCACCTTGGTTAAATTCATTGCTAGGTATTTTTTGAATGCTGTTGTAAATGGGATTGTGTTCTTAATTTCTCTTTCTGAAGGTTTGTTATTAGTTTATGGAAACATGACAGATTTTTGTGTATTGATCTTATATCCTGCAACTTTACTGAATTTATTTATTATTTCTAACAGTTTTTGATGGAGTCTTTAAGGTTTTCTATATAAACTTTCATGTCATCTGCAAATAGTGACAGTTTTATCATATTTTTACAACTAAAATAAGATTGAAATATCAGATGAAGTTGTTCACGAAGTAGGTTAGGTACTATCCCGTTCCTGCATGTTTTTATAACCACTTACACTTCACATATCCTATACCTTCTATTATTTATTTTGCTTCCCACTAAACTCTTAAGCAGGGAGCCCTGTTAATCTCTGAGCACTAGACTTAGCACAGTACTCAACATCCATGTGTGCTCAGTAGACATGTTGTTATAGACTGAATGTTTGTGTCCCCCCCCCAAATTCATATGTTGAAACCCTAACACCTAATGTGATGGTATTTGGAGGTGGCATCTTTGGGATGTAATTTAGGTTTATATGAGGTCATGGAGGTGGGGTCCTCATGATAGGATTAGTGCCCTTATAAGAAGATGAGACATCAGTTCCTTCCCTCCCTCTCTCCCTCTCCCCCCACCTCTCTCTCCACCATTTGAGGACACAGCAAGAAGCCAGCTGTCTGTAATCCAGGAAGAGGGCCCTTACCAGGATTCTAATTGGCTGGTACCTTGATCTTGGATTTCTCAGCCTCCAGAATTGTGAGAAATCATTCCGATGTTTAAGCCCCAGTCTATGGTATTTTGTTATAGCAGCCTGAGCAGGCTGCATATGTATTCACTTACTGATAATGAACGGATGGACAATAACTTCTGAAGAGCTAGGTGAAAAATGCAAGTGAAGATAACTATGATCATTTCTACATGGTGGCAAAAAAATGCTTCAGTTCCTTGCTTCCACTTTACCCTACCCTGAAAATAAAACTATATACATCTTTTGAAATACTGAATTGTAGGAGAGAAAGTGTCCAATCTGAATTTATTTTTTAATGATTTTATTCATTATTTATTTATTCATTCATTTATTTATTTTTGGCTGCATTGGGTCTTCATTGCTGTGTGCAGGCTTCCACTAGTTGCAGTGAGTGGGGGCTACTCTTAATTGTGGTGCACGGGCATCTCATTGCAGTAGCTTCTCTTTCTGCAGAGCACGGGCTCTAGGCACGTGGACTTCAGTAGTTGTGGCATGTGGGCTCAGTAGTTGTGGCTCATGGGCTATAGAGCGCAGGCTCAGTAGCTGTGACACATGGGCTTTGTTGCTCTGCAGCATGTGGGATCTTCCTGGACCAGGGATCCAACCCATGTCCCCTGCATTGGCAGGTGGATTCTTAACCACTGTGCCACCAAGGAAGTCCCTCCGATCTGAATTTAAAAAGAACATATTTGATCTTCAAAGTAGTCATTCATATGAAGAAGGAAATGGTGGTAGGTGTGTGGGACAAGATGAAATGAAATGGTGACATTTATTACAAGTTCATCAGTCTTTGTTTAGTCTAAGCCAAAAAACAATTTCTCTCTTTTTTACTTTCAAATGGATCCATTGTATTAACTATGCATTTTAAATAACACTTGAAAAATTACTTTGAGTCTGTTTATATATTTGATTTGTTCCTCATGAACCAGTCTGATAATTGTTGCATCTAGGAACCTATTAATAAGAACCACACATCAAATGGACAGAGGAGAGTAAGGAAATGGCTCTGCTGTTTATTGCAGATGAAAAGCATCTGATTTGTTTACTTTGATTAATCAGTATATTATAACTTTCCATAGAGTTGTGCAGAGTTATCATTTCCAATGTACAGGCAGTGATGAAAAAATATTTAAGTGGCTTAGGGTCTTATGCTATGAAGCCCAGTCAGCATAAATTTATTGCTTTAACTGTTTTTCTTTCTCCTAAATTAACTAGAAACAGCTTGGAAAGAAGAACTCCAGAGTAACTTTCTGGCTCAGCAACACAAGGGCAGCCTAAGACCTACTGGCAGAAATGTCGTAGGAAGTTTACATTCATTGTTCTATAATTTAGATCAACTAAATAGAATAACTTGGGAGACTTTTTCAATTAGGATAGAATGCCCTAAGCTATCTGCTGCGTGGAGAGTTTTAGAATTCATGTTTATCATGTTCAAAAGAAAACAATTTCCCTTTGGAGTTAAAATAATGCAAGCAAGGAGACCTTTGTTACCAAACTGAACTCAGGTCTGCTCACCTGACACACAGCAAAGCCAATCTACTGACACTGGGTCATAGTGAAGGAAAATACAGTGTTTATTGCAAGGTGCCAAGCAAGGAAAATGGGCAGCTCATGCTCAAAAGACCTGAACTACCCAGTGGCTTCCAGACAAGGGTTTTTAAAGACACTGTTAGGAGAGAAGGTTGTAGGATGCATGATTAGCTCATGTAGAATTTTATGATTGGCTGGTTGTGAGGTAGCAGGGTGCTGTTTCAGGAATCTTGATCATCAGTCTTCTGACTCCAATTAGTCTAGGGTCTACATGTTTGAGGTCAGCAGTTTTTACCTGGTGGGGGCCTGGTTCCTATAAAAACAACTTTAGAATGTATGTCAGACATTGTTACCTGTTTTCTTCAAGGAGAAATGGGGTCTTACAACCTCATCCACCATTTGACTTATTGCTTATTGTGTTTTTCCTTGTTCAACTGCCTCTTTTTTCCTATTTCTACCCCTTATTAAAGGATTAACTGCTTGAGCCTGTTCTTTGGAACTCGGGGAAACCTAGAAGACTAAAGTTTTTTTCACACACAAGAGGTAGGGGACACAGAGGGGCTTGTTCTTGGAAGTTCCATGGGGTCCTGCTTGGTTTCACCTTCAGAGTACAGAAAGGAAAAAGTCATCTTTCAGTGCCATGACCTTTCCCTCCTGAAGGTAGGAAGACAGCTTGCTTGAAATATAAATGAATGAATGTAGAACTAACCTGAAGCCAGAAACTTCTGGAGCCATTCATAATGAAGCATCTCTATCTCTTTCTTAAATCAAGCAAAGAAAACAGCCTTAAGAAAGCATGTGAAATGAAGGGGATGGGACAGTCAGTTGAGATAGTGGCAGAAAAGGAAGAACCAGGTCAGATATGCTTTCTCTCCCATCATAATATTGCCCCTTTTCACCATTGGGAAGAATTTTCACCCCATTAGGAGTTTTTACTCTACGTACTGGGTCAGGAAGTGTTCGAACCAAGTTAAATAAATTATTGGTAATTTTTTGATTATCTCTATTATTAACAACCAAAAGTCACACAGAAAAGAAGGAAATATAATGTCTATGTACAGGCTTAAATATATATGATGCAGCTATTGAGTAAATCTATTTGATTTAATATTTAAATTTCTGAGGGCATCATGCTAATGGACCAGAGCCAGAATGAAAGACTGCCAGACCATTATCTAACACTATAAGAAAAATGAAGCAGACACATATTTATACCCTCAAACAAGGCAGAACATAAATGTATGTTTTCATAATAGCAGGATTTACATGTAGTAGAATAATGCCTCTGACACTTTGCAAAACTAGAGAAGAGTGATTTATGTTCATGTTGCCTATCACCTGATACCTAGGTCCTCAATCAAACACATTAGCTTAAAACCAGGACACGTAAATGGGGAGAAAAAGAGTTCTCTCTTCCCTCTTCTTTTGATCCCCATTTAGTTTCATTCCACGAGTCAACAACCATTTTAGAATTCACCATACTAAGAACTAGGGAGAGTTAAAATACAAAATGAAGGTTCAGTTTTCCCAAAAGGAGTTTACAAAATAATGGAATTAAAAGGACAAATGTAAATGTGATATTTTTGCTTTCGCCAACTAAGCAACTACGAAGACAACTATACAGGTAAAGAAAGCAGCAATAGTGTGATCCGTTTGCAAAAGAACAGACGAGAACTGAACTACTGCAGAAAATCTTCTCAAGGCGGAGAGGAAAAGGCAAAGAGAGAAGAGATTAAGCTGACTTTTTTGAGTCTTGATTAAATAAGAAACTGTGTAGCTATATAAAATGGATGTCACAGGTTCTTACACATGTTAGGCACTCAATAAATAATATAGACTATAAATGCTGTATTATCAACTTCTCAATTATTCTTCATTACCCCACTCAGATAGCCTCAGAATGCTATGATTGTTGACTCATACTGCCATCCAATGGAGCACTTAACTTGCCTTAACTCCCATACTGGTTTCAAGGTCCTGCTCCTTGGTGCCATACAAAGTCAGTCTATTTTTCCTACATTATAATAACTCTATTATGTGAAAAGAACCTCCACTGTCATGCCCAGAATGTCAAAACCTCCTCTGTTCTCAATTCAGACTAAAGCTGAATTAAAAGTTAAATTCTAAAGCTCAGAGAGGTAAAGGAACTTAACAAAACAATACTTTCTATGATCTGAATGTTTGTATCCCCCCAAAATTTGTATGTTGAAAGCCTAACCCCCAAAGTGATGGTATTAGAGAGTGGGGCCTTTGGGAAGTGGTAGATATCATGAGGGTGGAGTCCACATGAATAGGATTAGTGCCCTTATAAAAAAGAACCCACAGAGCTCCCTTGCCCCTTCTGCCATATGTAGATACTAAGAGAAGTCTGCAACTTAAAAAGAGGGCCCTCACCATGCTGGCACCATTATCTCAGTCTCCAGAATTGTGAGAAATAAATATTTGCTGTTTATAAGCCACACAATATGTGGTAGTTTTTTATAGCAACCCAAGAGGACTAGTAACAGATACAGCAAGGCTTTGAAGCTGAGTGGTCTGATCCAAAGCCCCTGATCTTTGTGCTTTAGATTGATCATCATTCCTGACCTTCACGTTTTCTGTTGTGAACATTCTAGACTCTCTCTTGTCCTGGAGACTTTGCACTGGCTAGTTCCTCTGCCTGGACCACTCTTCCCCCAGGTAGCTGGGAGTCCATATATGTGCCACCTTCAAATTCCTGCTCAAAAGTCACACTCTCAACCCTATTTAAAATTGCATCTCAACCTCACAACCCTACTTAAAATTGCATTTCTCCACCCTGTAATCCTGTTTTATTCCATAGCACTGATCACCTTCTAATATACTATATAATTTACTTTTTGCTCTTATTGTCAACCTTCCTACACTATAGCAGAGAAATTTAGTCTCCTTTGTCCACTCATGTATCCTAAACACCTAGAACAGTGACCAGCAATCATAGTTCTCAACCAGGATACCTTGCTTGGTCAGTGGAGCAACCCACCTTGATCAAGCTCTCCTGTGAAGAGTATACTTACACAGTCAAATATACAATGACCATGCATGCTGAATAACTTAATGTTTAAACAGTTACCATAAAAAGGAACTCATAAGTCACATCCTCCTTAGACCATGATTGTTAGATGCATTATAAATAAACACTCTCTGCCTATTCAACTTCCACAAATTTTTATTAGTCCTACTCCCTATAGCATATAAAGTTAATCTATTTTCTTTATGCACATGATCATGTGACAAGATATCAATCATATGGCAAAAACTTCAACTCTACTCCCAAAGCCTCAAAAAACCATTCATTGTCTAAACAAGTATTTCATAAAGTTTTAAGCAAAACTCATAATCATCTTCCCTCTCTAATGGCAAGGCAATTTGCCACCATCTATCTTTAAGAGTGCTGATCAAAATTAAAACCAGAAAATATCTATCACCTTCTACAGATCACAGATTCCTCCACTGGGTAAAACAAACTAAAAAAAAGAAATTTTTTACAATGTCACCCATCACTTTAAGTAATTTCAGCACATGCTGGGCACATAAACAGTGTAACTTCACTCTGTTTGCTAGCTGATGGGGGGGTGGTCTTTATGCAAATTAACCAAAAAAGATGTTAAGGGAAGATCATTAATTAGAGCAAAGGGACATTGCAAGAGAAGCATTTCCTCAGTGTGCTAATTCTAAATGTCCACTGGTTAAAGCAGATATAGACTGATCATTTTTTGCCAGCCTTGTAGACCATTAGTTTGTATTCCTCCAATTGTTAATATTTCACAATTTTTCATTTCATACTCAGTGGCACACATATTAATTATTGATAACTTATTTACAATAAAATTCTGATATCTGTACTGAGTCCTGAATTGAATCAACCTAATGCATTTATGTAATAATCTTTTAAAGTTCCAATTCATTTTGACTAGTTATCCTTAGTCATGATGTACCCCCAGAAGTGACTGAAAATAATCAAGAAGTAACAAGGCTATTGGTTAGATCGTTATTTCCAGGTACACCTATGAAAACTCTAGGAATGGAAATATCACTTTCTCTAAGTTTATACAGATTCTGCCTCCATGAATTTACCCTCTTTTTTTTGCTTCTCACTACCTCTTTCCTAATTCGAACCACTGTCATCTCTTGCCTAGAACACTGCAACCACCTACAACATGTTCTTGCTGTTTCTAGTCTTCTGCCTTCTAAGCCATTCTCTACATTGCAACCAGAGAAATATTTCTAAGAGAAAAACCTGACCCTCTCACTCCCTTACTTAAATTCCTTTACAATACTTCCTGGTTTTTATTTGTTTGTTTGCTTGTTTTTCCTTAAGATAATTCTAAACTCCTCAAATAGCTGGAAAAGCCCTGGATGATCTGGCCCCTGCTTATTAGTCCTACTGCCTTTGTATAGGGGGTTCAAGGACCATCAGTTCCTGAAAAACTCCATGCTTCCTTTTGTCTCCAGGACACTATCCAAGTAATTCCCTCTACCTAGACCACTTTCTCCCTACCCAACTCTAGTCATCCCACTTCATAGTTAATCCCTAGTCTGCCTTTAGGTCTCAGCTGGGTCTTTACTTTCTCCTGACTATCTCAGGTCTGGGTTCAGTTGCCCACTTCTGTGTTCACAAGAATATCCCAAACTTCTATGCTCCAGCACATTTTATATTTTCAATGTTCACTTCCCTTTAGCCTGCACTAGATCATGAGCTCCATGGAGGAAAAAGTTATTTCTATTTCACCATTAAATCTGTAGAGCCTAGCAATGCACTTAATAATATTTGTTGAGAGAATCAATGACAGATGACAAAATAGAAAAAACAGTCCAAGTTCACATGACTCATAAGGTGCCCTGCCTTTCAAATTCAGGTCTGTTTGTCCCAAAGCTCATGCTGCTTTTCACTGTACCATACTACTGAAATCAACGAATCAATCAATCAATCTACTGGGATGGGACTAGCTCTTAAGAGTAGACCAATCTTCAGGCACTGGGAACAGAAAACCCACTGAGCAAGTGGGGGAAGGGCAGCCCCTAGAGCAAGTGGTGGTGTCTGAGTTTTCAGCCCATGAGAAAGGTATAAGTCCTCACAAATGGCCAAATCCAGGATGTAGAGTTTAAGGGTCCCAAAAGTCTGAGGTCCTTATATTCAGAAATATCTAGATGCAGGTGGTAGGACCTCAGCTTCTAGCTTGGAGCCAGGATGTCAATGTCTTAGGGGAGAGCAATGCATATCTCCAGTCTTAAAGGAGCTAGAGTCATAGGCAATCCTTCAAAGGAAAAATGGGGGAACAGAGGAAAAAGGCAGAGACCCAGAGATGAAAATTTATAAAGAAACTAAGGATTTGGTAACTAGAATAGTACCTTTCCTTTCTTCTATTTACAGTTAGTATTTTTTCTGCATTGTGCTCCTATTGAATACCAGGTATGCTTGTATTAGAATACTTTTTATTTCATCATAGTTTAAACAATTGTCATAATTATTTCTGTTTATAAACTTTATACACTCTCAGTCTTTAAAAGCACATGCGTACATATAAACATATACATACATTCCATGTTAAAAGTTTCAATAATCCTACCGCAACTACCACTAGTCCTAGCTTAGATGAACACTATTCAGTGTTGAACAGGAATTTCTCCATGATGTATGATCCTTCTAATGTGCTGCTGAATTCCATGTTCTAGTATTTTGTTGAGAATTTTTACTTCTATATTCATCAGGGATGTTGGTCTATAATTTTCTTTTCTTGTAGTGTCTTTATCTGGCTTTATTATTTAGGGTAATGCTATCCTTGTAAAATGAGTTTGGGAATGTTCCCTCCGCTTTGATTTTTTTGGGCGAGTTTGAGAAAGATTGGCATTAATTTATCTTTAAATGTCTGGTAGAATTTACCAGGGAAGCCATTTGGTCCTGGGATTTTCTTTGTTGGGGAGATTTTTGATTAGTGATTCAATCATCTTACTAGTAATTGATCTGTTCAGATTTTCTATTTCTACCTGATTCCATTCTGATAGGTTATATGTTTCTAAGAATTTATCCACTTCTTGTAGTTTATTGGCATAGTAGCTTTTTATGATCCTTTTATTTCTGTGGGTATCAGTTGCAATGTCTCCTCTTTCGTTTATAGTTTTATTGATTTGACTACTTCCTTTTTTTTTCTTTGTTAGTCTAGCTAATTGTTTGTCAATATTGTTTATCTTTTCAAAGAACCAACTCAGTTATATTAATATTTTCTATTGTTTTCCTGCTCTCTATTTCATTTATTTCTAGTTCTAATCTTTATTATCTTCTTCCTTTTTCTAAATTTGGGCTTAGTTTGGTTTTTTTCCTACTTACTTGAGGTGTAAAGTTAGGTTTTTATTATTTCCATTTTCTTAATGTATTAATTTAGAGCTATAAACTTCCCTCTTAGAACAGCTTTCACTGCATTTTAAAATTTTTGGTAAGTCTTGTTTCCATTTTCCCTTGTCTCAAGATACTTTTTTATTTCCCCTTTAATTTCTTTTTGATCCATTGGTTTTTCAGGAGAGTGTTGTTTAATTTTCATGTATTTATGAATTTTCCAGTTTTCTTCCTGTTGTTGAATTCTAGCTTCATACCACTGTGTTCAGTAAATATACTCAGTATGATTTCAAATCCTTGATTTCTTACATTGGTATCTGTACATTTGAGCAAGTGATCTCCTCTTCCAGACTTTACAGGCTTGCTTTGGCAGAGTCAGTCCTTTACCAGTCAGTTCAACTTAGGGTTCTAATGGTCAGTAGGTAGTGTCCTTGGACAGGAGGAGCTCACCATCAGGGTCTGGTTTTGAGCAAGGCCACTGCCTGAGTTCTAATATGGGGTGGGAATAGCACTAGCTGGAAATAGTTGTATGGGACTGTTGGCTTAATTCCCTGCTTAAACAAGTCTGTAGGAAGGGCTCAACAGTTGTCCAGATTCTCTGGTCAGGCTTCACAAATGGTCAGGACTGGGTTCTATACTCAGCCGTAGGAGGGGCTATCCCTGAGTGAGGCAGCAGAACCAACCCCAAGGCCAGAACAGCTCATGTTTGTGGACTCAAATCTGGTACAACTGCACACTGAAAGCACACTGACTTTCCTGGCCTGATGGGACCACCAGTTATGTTTGAGAGATGGAGAGAGCCACTAGCTTTGCTCTCTGCTCAATCACCAGTGTTAGTGGGGCTGTAAGATGGGGTACACAGCTTCCCAGGTACTCTAATTAGGTTCTCTATTCAGGCAGGCTGAGGGCTGTATTCAGTGGGCAGAACTACAAATTAGTTTACCTGCCTGGGTGGAGTCTGGTCTGACTCTGAAGGCCATGCTCTCAAACCCTATGCCATACTTCATCAAGCATAATAAATATGAATTAAATAAACAAACATTCACTTGTACAAATTCATGTTTAAAGCCAAGTATCATGTCCTGCATGAATCCTTTATGAAAGTGAAAAGTGATTCAATGAAGAGAAAAAAGACAAAAGCCAAATAAAGAACTGAGAAAGTACTGGAGAGGATAGATAATAACCAGAACAAAAGGCAGGTGGAGGGAATGATGGAGAAAGAGACTGGAGAGGCAGGTTCTACTCAGGTCACAGGGGCCATGAGGGTTGGTATAGAAAGGAATACATTGGTGGGAAATTACTATGAGCTGTGATTAAACATGACATTATCAAAATAGTCCTTCAGGAAGAGGCAGTGGGGAATCAAGTGGAAGAGACGTCAGCTGTAGATAAGAGTTAGTTTTGCCATGATCCCATTTGATCATGATCCATTTCGTGATCTTCAAGAAATGAAGAACTGAGCAAGATAAAGATATTGAGTAAAGAATAAGGGTTCAGCCTGGGAGATATATAGAAATAAATTGAGGAATACAGCTGCTAGTTCGATGTAAGAAATAGAAAGTACTCTAAAATGATGGCAAGGGTTAGAATCTGACGGTCAGGGAGAATGTGAGGCCATGACCAGCATGACCAAGAAGAAAGGGATCAAAAGGAAGGTAAGGAGTTCAATTTTGAAAACTTTTATTTAAAGTATGAACATCCAAGTGGATTGCAATGGAGAAGGCTAGGTTATTCACCAATACACCATCTCTTTTTCCAGCAGGAGATAAATGGAAAACAGGAATAATCAAAGCTGCATATATTTAATGCCTACTCTAGGTCAGTCCTCTGTTAGGTACGTATAGTCTATGAGGAAAACTGACACCAGCTGATGTTTATGGTAATTGCTAAAGGTGACAGTAAGAGCTGAGAGGAATGAACATTAATTGATTTCCATTAATTCCATTCTTGGTTATCTCCATAAGGAAATCTAGAGAGCAAAAGTACCAGAGAACAGAGAAGTGCTCAGTGTTACTTAACTGTCCAGGCATTCTCATGGTGTCAGAACACCCTGACCCTGTCTCACTTCTGTTCAGCTTTGTTATCAATGCCTAGGATAAAGGCATTGATGGCAGTTTATCAAATATGTAGTAAATATGAAGTTCCTTAGTTTGGCAGGGTGAAGGAGGGTTGGCAAAATCAGAATTCAAAATATCTCAAGCAACCAAAGTAACAGAAGCCCAAGAGATATTGTTAAATGATAAGTGTTTGGAAACTTGGTTTGGTAATATTTCATATGAAAAATAGACCTGAGGTTTTTCACTGAACCCTAAATGTAATAAAAACCAGGGTATAAACCTGGGCCACATTAATAAAAGTCAAATTTCAAAATCTTGGCAGAAAAAAATCCAACATACTTTTTACTGGTCAGGACACATCTGTGTAGTTTACTGAGCTTTAGATATTAGATTTTAAAGGGAACCTGGGAAACAAGCAATATAAAGAGAAGGGCAAGAAAGATAAAGGGTGTGAAAAATTATATCATATGTAAAAAGAGTTAGAGAACTGAGGATATTCTCCCAGAAAAGGCACAAAGGCAGAAGGGGCTTAATATTCTCTTAAAGGATTTTAAAGATGGTAATGTGGAAAAGTAAGCTTTGCTCAAATTGACCCAGAGAGCAGCACTAGAAGCAATCAGCAGGAATTACTAACAGGTACATTTTACTCTATTTAAGAACAGACTTTCTAAAAAGTATAGCTGTTTAATAGAATGCGCTATCATGCAAACAACTTGACTGAGATTGTCATGTATTTATCTCTACTGTGGAAGGAACCCACGTACTAGGTGGGAGTCTGGTTTTGATAACCTCGTGTAAAACACTCGATGACACTACATCTTCCGAAAAATTATAGGAGTAATGACTTTCTGCTTGAGAAGGGGTGTATTGAATTTGTACGCAGGCGTGAAAGGCAGAGAACTCAGAGTCCAGGATCTTGGATTTGAATCTTGATTTTGCCAATTGTAAGTTGCGTCATTTTACAACACTCAGTTTCCTCATATAAAAATGGTAATGATGACAGTGTCTGCCTAGCTTTATTCTTATGAGAGGATTAGGTGATACAATGTATGTGAAGTACCCTGTATTACTTTTGAAAAGATGTGATAAATTGCTAGTTTTTATTTTAAATAAATATCCAAAATTAGTTTCAAATCTCCTAATTGGGAAATTGAAACCAATCTGCCCTCATTAAACTCATATTCCAGAGAAAAATTGATTCCTTCTGCTTTGTTCAAACCAAACATCTTAAAACATCAAGTAACATGATTCCAGGCATTAATTTAAACTGTGTGTAAATGATTTTTTCCTGTAAATCATTCAGGATCTATTTCTTAATTTTGCCTACTGCTAAAAATCTTTATTTCACTATAACTTACCAATTGTTACCCAAAAAGGAACAATAGTTGAATATCGTTATGTGCAAGAGAAGAGTTTATATTGTAGAATTTATTTTTCTATAACCAATAAGTACCACATTTTTCCATTTATTCAGTTTTGGCTTTGATGTTTTATAATGTGCTTATAAAGATCAGGTCTCAGACACAGTGCTGCCTTGAAGTCATTCTGCTTTTTCCTCTTTTCCTTAGAATTACCTTGCTTCTTTAATGTTTTCCAGACTGGAGTAGCTTTTCAAAAAAAGGAGTGAGGGCCCTGATACTGCTCATAGCAGAACCCATACTAAGACAAGCTGTTGAGCCAGCAATGGGTGCCAAGACCAGGATGCAAGATCTTTGCATATACTTTCTCCATCAAATTCCAACTCTTTTTCTGCTGTTTCCAGTGCCCAGCCTGCTTGCCAAATATTTCTAATACACTGTTGTCCGGTTTATCTGTTAATTGGAGATAGCTATATTTTAACATCAGGGGCAATGGATGACCTCAAACCCCAAAGTTAAACAAGAATTTAATCTTCTAGTTGAAAGGTGCAGAATAAAATGTAATTTGAGAGTATAATGTCAGCATCAACCAAATACCCACTTACATTAGTGCTAACCCTCTCAAGTGGCAGGGATGACCTTTCATGTTTAGATTTAATGCTACAATTAGAAATAGCAAGAGAAGTAAAATTATATTTATAATACAAACTATAATCAAGGTGCTAGTATGTAATCTCTTTCCAGGGAAGCACATTTAAGTGTTGTGTTTTGTATGCTTTCTTTTGTTTTGTTTTTTTGTGGATTTCATCACTCATCTTGGAACCAAAAAAAGGGTAAATGTGATAGTATTATATTCTTCCAAATATCTAGCAACTATCTAATTTTTTCCAGTGCAGGATTTCAAGGTTTCTATCCTTTGGGAAATTAACTTGGTTTAATGAAATGATGAATTAGGAGTCTGTACACCTGGATTCTATTCCAAGCTCTGTTGAGTACCTGTGTAAATGCATGTAAATAACTTGGCCTCTCTACAACGAACTTTCTCATCCACATAATGAGGGAGTAGTTTAGTTTATTAACAAACTCCCCACCCGCTGACATCTCAGCATGTCAAGAGAGCATCTAGGGTTTGCTCTCTTTGGGATTTCTGATATGTGCTGAAAATAAAAATGTAAGTAATTATCTCAAGTTAATAACCTGTTATCTAAATAAGCCAAATTTATATGCCTTAATAGTCTTAGCAAGAATGAGTAGAATGAGCTATCTGTATTATTGGCACCTTACCTAAATCTTTACCTTTTGCACATAAATGCAAACCCTTATATGATTTTTATTGTTGAAATCTCATAAAGTATTTTTCAGTGAAACTCCATTAAACCAATTTACTTTTGATAAGTATTACAGCATGCAATTAAATACTTTCTATTTATTAAAAATAAATAAATAAGCCAAATTTGGGAGCAGGGAATAAAACAGAATTGTTTTGGGGTTGGCACAGGTCAAAATGAAGCTGAACACAGTGAATTTAAACCATGTAGGCAGAAAATCAAATAAATAGTCTCCAATATTCAGCAGAAGTTTGTCTGTCTACCTAACTTTGCTTAAATGAATGAGATAATATACAGAGCACATCTCTTCCTAAGAGAACTAGATTCACAATTGATACAGTCTGACATGATACCTACATTAAGTGGTGCTTTTAAAATAATCCTCCAAAACAGCTCTTTTTCATGCATATTATGAAAGGAAGCATCTACCAAGATTTTCCCAACTGCCATAACTTTTATAATGCCAATTATATATTATGTCTGACGAGTCCTTTCTGTTTTACAAAGAGCTTTGCTACATATTATCTCATTATTCCCAACGACTGTCTTATGAAGTAGATTGTCTTATCAACCCCATCTGCCAGCTAAGGAAACTGAGATTCAGAGAAATTAAGAACTGTAAGTCAGGAAGTGCAAACACGAAGATCTCGAGGTTTCAGGCTCTTCAGAAAGTATGTTGTTGCTTTAATTCTCTCCCTTTCTGTCTTCCTAATATCCTCCATATATAATCTTTCAACAAGTATCTATTGAGTACCTAGGAATCGGGCACTGTAATAGGTGATGGGTTGGTAAAAAAGAAAGTAATATATGAACCCAACCTCATGACCTCATGGTTTAATAGTTCCAGTTAGCATTAGAAAACTTCTCCCTACCCTATTCTTGATTCAGGGGCAATAACTATGCATCCCTTCTTCCCACCCACCCCCATCATTCATAACTCAAGAATTTTATACAAGCATTTTGCTAACATAAAATTAATTAGCATATTTCATTGAAAACCTCTCAGCTATTTGGTTTCCTTGACCTGCTATTCCAGCCCAGAAGATGGAGACAATAAGGTCCTACAAGATCTCATACCCTATTGTTTGGACACCACCCAGCACCCTGACTTTGTACCTCTGTTCAACCTACGATTATAAATTGGTTGGTAGATAGATCTATCAAACTGTTATCTTTTAGCCAGTGCTATTATCTCTAATTATCTCATCCTATTAAATAAATTCACAAGTACTTATCAGGAACATGGGATTAATACAATAGGTGAAATATAGATGTTTATTTAATCTAGTTACCTAAGTTGAAGCCCATGATGTTTGCCTTGCTTCTGAAAATAAGTTCTTTGTTCCTTGTCCATTATTAATCAAATAATCAGTTAATTTTTCAGCTGTTGACTAATTTACACTATTTTAGTGAGGGGAAATGGTAGTGTCAAAATAGTATTTATTCTAAAAGATACTAAACATTTTTAAAAGCTGGTGATCAAACAATAACTTCAAAGATTTTGTAAGCATTCTGGCCTCATCATCTTTCTGTATATCTGAAGCTAGTGTTACAGATAGAATTATGCTTCTTGTTTACAGTGTGTAGATGCTTTGGAGAAAATCTAGCCCCTTGAAGAAACAAAACTAGAAGAGGTTATTCTCTTAATACAACCAAATGGGCCAAAAATGACCTAATTTCTCCATAAGAGAGTCCAATAGTAATAACTTCCAAAAGATTTGCTTGCAAAAAAAAAAAAGCATTTTTTTTTTACTCTTCTTAATATTATCTTCTCTGAATATTTAAAATATAAACTGATTTATAGCCAGCAAATGTAGAATTTGTCTATAAACTATCTAATTTCAGGGGCTGGGAAAGTTTTAAATAACAATATTTTTTTATAGATACATCTAATATATTTTTTTCCTCCAACAATGCATATCCGTTTACTAAAATAGTCACATCAATGTAACTACTAGTCTAAGGCTTGAGTTAGTCAAGCCAATAACAACAAAAGTCAATTTTATTCCAAATAGAACTGTTGTCACCATAAAGAAAGTTGTGCATGTGAGTGATAAATCATGGCTCAGTCAATGCTACCTGCTTTTAGAGATTTGACAATAAAAAGTGCTTATTAATTTATGTAACTTTGGATCTACTGATTATTTCTGAAATAGAAGTCATCATACTGTTTAATTTATAAGAATATCTTGTAACATCTTTAGAATATGCAATGTTATAAAAGTGCATTCTGATAATCAATTTGTATCTAGGAAATATTTACATCATCTTCTATAGGCCTTTTGCTATTCACCTCAAAAATTTAGACGTCTAAGCTAAGTATATTCAATTGAAATAAAAGGTCGAGCAGGAAAGAAAAAAGATGACACCTTTGATTAATAATACACTTGATCTTTAAAAAAAAAAGAAACCCAATACCCCATGTGTTGGCCAGTTCTGCCAAATATAAATGCTTTAGATCAAAATAGGGCCATTTAGGCAGCCTGGTTCATGTAAAGACATTTTAATATCCCTTGAGCAGAAGTGTCAACTCCTGATTACTGATGTATAAGCCAGCAACAAATAGGAAAATGAATAAATTTCAGTGTGTAGGCTCTGTCACTATAATGCAAACAGAATTTCAACTGACTATTAGCAGACCTGGCTCCCTCATCAATCCTTACTTTATTTACAGTCAATGGCCTTGTCCAGCTCTAGCTATGACAGTTGGCACAGGTGGCTCTATTTGGCACTTTTTTTTTTTGGCAACTTCTAAATATAATTCCAAAATAAATAGACATTGAGAATGTGTTCTCTTTTAAACTACTCAGAGATAGTATTTCAGCTAATCAGTAACAATTTTTTAGCACTCTCCAGAGCCTTCTTGTATTTTGGTTATGTAATCATTACACCATGTCATTATTCAGGTACTAAAAGTGAAAAAGTTTCCCAAACTGTCACTTGAAACTTATGAGTCGAAATGTTCTCAAGACAATAATGTGGAAGACATTCACTGAATTACAAAAGATATGCAGCTAGCTATTTGGGGGTTTTGTTTAACTTTCAGAAAAAAATTAGAACATTCTAGAAATCTTTATTTTCTCATGTCTTCCACCTCCACTCCTTATAAGAATGAGAACCTGGCAAGATGGGACACCACATTTGTGCACTCTGACAGTCTGTATCTTATGCATCGCTACAATTCTCAAATGAAAGTGTATCTGAGATTCCGAAGCAAAAGGTTACATAACAGAGCCCTTATTTTCTAATTCAATGGAAAGAAAACCCTCTCTGTCAATGTCCAGAAACTTCCCCAGGCAAGTGTTAAGCCAGAATTAGTAGATGTTAAGTTTCTTGAGAGCAGGGGCTATATCTTGTCTATGCTTATACCCCAGGGCCTAGTACAATGTCTGCCATCTTATAAATACTCAGGAAATATTTATAATTAAACAGAGGGATAAATATTACTGTAATTTAATTCAGGAGATAGAAGATTTGGGGGAGGAAAAATAGCCTACCATCACTGACCTAGTGAGATAAAAACCAATGCTCAGAACTCACATGTGAAGTCCATGTACGTAGTGGCCAATCTTCTACTCAAGGAGAATGTTTTAGAGTGAAAAGAGAACTGTACTACTGCATTTCAAGTCAGAAAACTGAATGTTTACATGGTTTTGCAAGCACTGCGACCTTGTACAAATAATGTCAGCTCTCTGAGCCTTATTTTCATCGCCTATAAAATGGGAAGGGCAATAGCACCCTGAGTACTTCACGGCCTATCCTGAATGTCAACTGAGATGCTCTGTGTATGGAAGGTGACACCATTGTCATAACATGTAGAGCAGTAATGTGCACGCTCACCCTTCCTTCAGAAAAATAGTTGTGGGTCCTGAAAGATTCTTAAGTATTTTTATCATAGTATGTTAAACTAATGCTAGATGAAAACAGTACTTTTGTAAATTTTTATCATAAAATTTAGAACAAAAAATGGTTTACTGGAATTATGAAGATCAGTTCTCAAGAAATACTATTCTAACTATATTTGCGAGGAAAAAATTTTAATATGACTCTTCCTATTTAAGTAGAAACCGGGCAAAGCACTGTGAGACACTAATATGATGCAGCCTAAATAAAAGAACGTTTGACTGCCCTAGTATTTTAACCAGAGCACATTTTATACACAGAATCCCTGCTTAGAATAATAAACTTAGATCCTCACTGGGAATGCTGCTGGTGGATGGCCTTCCACTGTCAGTTCACCTTGTTCAAGGTCATGCCTCCTTCTCAGGAGAGCCCACATCCAATGACTGATTGGCACAGAGCCCTTTGCCCCACCTTACACAATTCTAAAGGATCACCCCAGCTTCAAAGCTCCTCACAGTGCTAGCTGAGGCCTCCATTGGGACTGTTTCACAGGTCAGCTCCTCCTTCAGCCCAGTCCTGCTTCCTTCCCTTCCAAGGTATGGATCCAAGTGCACTCCTTAATAAACCTCCTGCATGTTAATCTCCTTCTCAGAATCTGCTTCTCATGGAGCTCAACCGTCAACAACTCTCAAAATAAATGTAGTAACTTTTGCAAATACATTACTGCATATCCCCTAGACTGCACAATAGTAGCACAAACACAGTCTTACCTTGTTTTTGTAAAGCACTTCAACGTCCACAAAGCATTTGCTTGTTCCTGATCTAGTGTGGTCTCTCAAACAACTGTTGGTTGAAGGCAGGGCTTATAGTATGACTCCCATATTAAACATGAGGAATTGAAGATCAGAAAAGTTGAAAACCTTAACTGGGATAACTTCAATATATAAGTAGGTAGGTGGGTAGGTAGGTAGTCAATCATTCAGTTAGTGGAAAACTTGGAATCTAATCTTAATTTTCTGATTTCTCATCCAGACCTTACTTGACCATCCACTGTTTTTCCTCGTGAAAGCTTATGTTTGTGGTTCTTATCCTATGTAACAAGTATTTAATGATTTACCCATGGACAATTTTAAGACACTTTAAAAATATCTAAAAACCCTTGTGAAATCTGCCAACATCCTGAAATATCAAGATACTTGAATTGGGAATGTGTTCTGTGGTTAGAAATGATTACTTTCCATGTTTTTTGTTGTTGGAAAACCTTGGAATTGTTTTGTTTCCTGACTAATCTTTACCCATAATAAAGTGCTTGGCACATATAGGATGTGTTTCTAAAATGAAAAATGGAAACTAATATTTATTTTTCATTTCATGAAAGATTAAACCAAGTTCTAAACTTGTACGTATGATTATGTGACCTCCAAGTAATCTCATACTTGCTATCTTAATCATATAAACTCTGTCCTAATCTGTATCTGACACAGGCACGCTTTTCTTTAGAGAAAATAATCAGTCTTTTTATTTCTTCAAATTCCCTTAAGGATCTAAATGACTTGGAGGTTCTGTTTGTTTGTTCGGGCATTTTGTTTTTGTTTCTTCATGGTCTTTTTAGAGTACCCATTAGGAGAAGGTAGTTTAACCAAATAACAGCTTTTAAAAAGTAGAAATTAATCTTAACGGTACAACAACAAAATGACCTGGCCGTAAGTTCTTAGCTCAATGATTAGAATCAAAAGTGAACTATCTTCTCCTGCTGATATTCTGTGGCAAGAAATATTTTAAAGATAGAATTATCTTGTTTTTGTGAGATTCAGTGGAGAATCTTTTTTCCAGAAATATTTCTCAGTTACAAAACTTTGACTTGTTTTTGAATTTCCAGAAGTCTCAATCTTTCTGAGTAATTCAATCCATGATGGAATACTGTGTACTCCTTTTAAGAGAGAAAAAAGTGGGACAACAAAGCATTATGGTGATTAATCCTTTGTCCGTTTTTTCATTTGCAAATATTTTCTCCCATTCTGAGGGTTGTCTTTTAGTCTTATTTATGGTTTCCTTTGCTGTGCAAAAGCTTTTAAGTTTAATTAGGTCCCATTTGTTTATTTTTGTTTTTATTTTCATTACTGTAGGAGGTGGATCAAAAAAGATCTTGCTGTGGTTTATGTCAAAGAGTGTTTTTCCTATGTTTTCCTCTAAGACTTTTATAGTGTCTGGTCTTACATTCAGATCTTTAATCCATTTGGAGTTTATTTTTGTGTATGGTGTTAGGAAGTGTTCTAATTTCATTCTTTTACATGTAGCTGCCCAGTTTTCCCAGCACCACTTATTGAACAGGCTGTCTTTTCTCCATTGTCTGTTCTTGCCTCCTTTGTTGTAAATTAGGTGACCATATGTGCGTGGGTTTATCTCTGGGCTTTCTATCCTGTACCATTGATCTATATTTCTGTTTTTGTGCCAGTACCATACTGTTCTGATTCCTGTAGCTTTGTAGTATAGTCTGAAGTCCAGGAGCCTGATTCCTCCAGCTCCATTTTTCTTTCTCAAGATTGCTTTGGCTATTTGGGGTCTTTTGTGTTTCTGTATGAATTGTAAAATTTTTTGTTCTAATTCTGTGAAGGATGCCATTGGTAGCTTGATAGGGATTGCATTGAATCTGTAGATGGCTTTGTGTAATATAGTCATTTTCACAATATTGCTTCTTCCACTCCAAGAACATGGTATATTTCTCCATCTGTTTATGTCATCTTTGATTTCTTTCATCAGTGTTTTATAGTTTTCTGAGTATAATTCTTCGCCTCCTTAGATAGGTTTATTCCTAAATATTTTATTCTTTTTGTTGCAGTGGTAAATGGGATTGTTTCCTTAATTTCTGTTTCTGATTTTTCATTGTTAGTGTATAGGAATGCCAGAGACCTCTGTGCATTAATTTTGTATCCTGCAACCTTACCAAATTCATTGATTAGTTCTAGTAGTTTTCTGGTGGCATATTTAGGAGGTTCTATGTATAGTATCATGTCATCAGCAAACAGTGACAGTTTTACTTCTTCTTTTCCAATTTGTATTCCTTTTATTTCTTTTTCTTCTCTGATTGCTGTGGCTAGGACTTCCAAAACTATGTTGAATAAGACTGGCAAGAGTGGACATCCTTGTCCTGTTCCTGATCTTAGTGGGAATGCTTTCAGTTTTTCACCATTGAGTATGATGTTTGCTGTGGGTTTGTCATATATGGCCTTTATTATGTTGAGGTAGAGCTTAATATCAGAAAAACAAACAATCCAATTAAAAAATGGGAGGAAGACCTAAATAGACATTTCACCAAAGAAGACATACAGGTGGCCAAGAGGCACATGAAAAGATGCTCAACATCAGTAATTACTAGAGAAGTGCAAATCAAAACTACAATCAGGTATCACCTCACACCGGTCAGAATGGCCATTATCAAAAAATCTACAAACAATAAGTGCCAGAAAGGGTGTGGTGAAAAGGGAACGCTCCTGCACTGTTGGTGGGAATGTAAATTGATACAACCACTATGGCGAACAGTGTGGAGCTTCCTTAAAAAACTAAAAATAGAGCTAGCATATGACCCAGCAATCCCACTACTGGGCATATACCCTGAGAAAACCATAATTCAAAAAGAGTCATGTACCACAATGTTCATTGCAGCAATATTTACAATAGTCAGGACATGGACATAACCTAAATGTCTATTGACAGGTGAATGGATAAAGAAGATGTGGCACATATATACAATGGAATATTACTCATATTATTTGTTTCTCATAAATTATTTGTTTCCCATAAAAAGAAATAAATTTGAATTATTTGTAGTGAGGTGGAGAGACCTAGAGTCTGTCAAACAGTGAAGTAAGTCAGAAAGAGAAAAACAAATACTGTGTTCTAATGCATATATATGGAATTTAAAAAAGAAATGCTACTAATGAACCTAGTGGCAGGGCAGGAATAAAGCCCTATACATAGAGAATGGACTTGAAGACACAGGGAGGAGGAAGCTAGGGCGAAGTGAGAGTAGCATTGACATATATACACTACCAAATGTAAAGTAGCTAGTAGGAAGCAGCAGTGTAGCACAGGGAGATCAGCTCAGTGCTCTGAGAAGACCATGAGGGGTGGGATAGGGAAGGTGGGAGGGAGGTTCAAGAGGGAGGGGATATGGAGATATATGTATGCATATGGCTGATTTACTTTGTTGTACAACAGAAACTAACACAGTATTGTGAAGCAATTATACTCCAATAAAGATCTATTTTTAAAAAAAGAAAAGCATTATGGTGGTGTGAATAAGTAAAGCCACTCATTGTCCTGTAACTAATTCAGGGAACATAAGTTGGAGATGTCCAGGGAATATGAGGACACCAGCTGGCTGGTGATACAAGAGAATTTGAGGTGTTTATAGAGACTGAAGTGATGTGATCAGATTGGGATTTCCACACCTTTTTCCAATAATGACATAATTAAAAGCCATTATAAAATTAAAACTCTGGTTTCCCAGGCAAAATCTAAATATCTTAGACTGAATGTGTCCATTTTCTGACTCTTTTATGAGACCTAGGCAGGTAGCCTCAGTCTACATAAGACATAGTATAAAAACAAAGTTCCTTCATTGTTTCAGTGCCTAAAAGTTTACTTCCAAAGAAAATATCTTATTTTAAATGATGTCACTTGTCTTACATTTAGTCTGGTGCTTTATAATCATTTGCTGGAAGATCTTGATAGAGTTAATTTCCATAATCATCTGAGGTTAAGCAAGCTTTCTATGTTAATATCAACATTTTTAAAATGACAATTCCCTAAAATCCAGGATATTCAGCAAGGTTAAACAATTTTCCCTGTATCACAAAAATCCAAAAACCATTAGGACTCAAATGCAAACTGACAAAATCTTGGGCATTGTTCAGTGCAAAATGTCCTTGCTACTCAAAGCACTGTCCATGAACCAGAAGCTTGACTGGGAGCTTATTAGAAATGCAGAACCTCAGGCCCCAGCCCAGACTTACTGAATCAGAATCTGCATTTTACCAAACTCCTCAGGTGACCTACATGTACATTCAAGTCATGGAGCCATTCAGTAGGCCATTTGATTCACAATATGCCTTATATAAACTTGATAAGTGTCCACATGATCCTTGTGTCACAGATTGGTCTCCTGTAAAAGTCTGATAAAATCACATAATCAACATGACACGGATGCATCTTAATCACACATGTTCCACAAGCCTGGGACTTCAGTTTAAATCATTGTTTGTGAGACGCTTAAGTCCTATCACATACGTCTGGCCCCCACCCCCCAGATTTCCCATCAAAAATAACCATAAGCACAAACAGGCTCTGATATTCAAGGACTCAGAACTCTGGTCCAATATGATTCCCCATGTTCATTTCCCATCATTTCCTCCTAAGAGTTTTATAATCTAACTATAATAGCTTTCTACCATTTCCTCTAAAAGTCTTGCATTATTATGCCACTGGGCCTTTGCTTATACTGTATCCTTCACCCGGGATGATGGTTCTTGTTTGACAAAATCTAATTCATCTTTTAAAGGCCAGGTTATGTGTCACCTGTAAGATGAACATGATCGGGCCAAGTAAAATTAATCCCTCCTCTGTACCTCACAGCAATCTGGTTATACCTGTCATTTAACAAATGTTGAATTGTACAGTTAATTACTTAGGCCATTCTCTTCCATGAAACTACATATTTCTTAAACACATGAAACGTGCCTTACTTATGCTTGTAAATTCAAGGTCCACCTTAATCATAGATAGTACTCGCAGTTATTTGTTAAAATGACTTGAAATCTTATGACTCTAAACTCAAAGGACCTGTCCAAGCTCTGTTGTTATCTCAGCACTTGGTTGTAATAAATTTTTCCCAAAACCAATGTATAGCTTGTTATCTGGAGATTTTTAGGATTATGAAATTTTGCATGTGTAGATTTGACATCAAGACATATAATGGAGGCCACCAAATTTTATATTAAAGGAGTAGATTACATACAGAAGGGGGAAACTTCCAAGAAGCCACTAACTTGACCTTCTCTACTAAGAGACACAGAAGCAGGACCATGATCCCCAATGCACTTACAAGGGGCACATTATCATGAGTAATTTATCAAAGCCTTAAGCCACAGTTTCTCTCTAGAAGGAAGCATGGGGTTTGGGGAAGTATATGGGATTTAGAGTCAGATGCGTCCACATTTCCAATGACTTTGGATTTTTTTTTAATCTTCTTTGGCAGGAAATGGTCTGTCATTGTGCCTCCCACCTACATAAACTAATCATGATGATAATACCAGTCTCACCCATTTCATAGGGATTTTATAAAAGTCAAAAGAGGTTGCATGCAAAATCACTTTGGAAAACATAACCAATGACTGTTTACTGAATGATTGCAAAAACACAACTCTGTCCTAGGTGAAATCATGCCTACAAGTGAACATTTTTCTCACCACTAGAAAAGTTGCTCTCAAATTGTTAACACAAATGTAGAAAGGAAATGCTTTTGCTAGCCTCTCTAAGGAGATTATTAAAAGTGTATTTATATTAGACCTGAAAAACATTTTATGTGATCAGATAATTTAAATGCATGCCTAAGTATTTACTGGCTTTCAAGGCAAGTAGTTAGAGAAAGGCCTGCAAAGTGCACCAACATTTATTGAGCATTTATTGTGTGCCAAGAACCAGGAATACAGCAGTGAACAAGATAATTCACTCTGTCTTCAGGAAGTTTTGCAGAATAGTGGGGACACAAAGAAGTAAATAGTATTTTTAAATCCCTGTATTTCCTGTTTTAATTTTATTGGAAAAGAATCAGTGATTATTGATACTCATAAATTTCTAAATTAACAACTAAGATGCACCAAAAAAATCTGGGAGATGGCAGCCAGGATTATAAAAGACATCCAAAGGAAAATTTGGAGATCAAGATCAGCCAAAGGTGGCCACTATTGACTTTGAGTGTAGCATTCTGAGAAAACCCTGTACTTCAAACACCATTTTCTGTCTTATTTTTTACCTGCTTTATGAATGGTTTCCACTTAACACGTTTATCTGGAAATGCTCAAGAAAAAAGAAGAAACAAGAATAAGAATCCATTGCATATTTTCCTTAGTTTAAGTCTTAGGTCTGCCTCTAACTAGATATGTGACTTTGGGCAAATCACATAATTTCTCTGACCCTCAGGTTGCACTCTGAAAAGTAGGAGTTTGGGCAAAATAAATCATTATGTCCTCCTGGTTCAAATGTCCAGTCATCTCTCTCATTTAAATAAAGGAAATTGTTATCAAAGAATTAGAAGAAAAAACTTTAAACACTCTAATAAATAAAAGATATGGGAAGCCCAGAACTCATTAAAGTGAACACTTTTTAACATCATTATTGAGAAGATAACCAAAAATTTTATTTCTCAGCGAGTGTGTCTATCATCCTCTATTTGTCTTATAATTACCAAAAATATTATATTTATGGATCCATAGCATATCACCTCCAACAACATACTGTGCATACTTTCCCAGATAATATGAAAATATATTTTTCACCCCCTTTCTGGAACTCTGGGAACAAATTTAATTAAGATGTTTTAAGGTAGATAAGTTCAAAATAAGCTAAAGTATACAGCTATAAGCAGAGACTGAGGAGGAACTTTGAGATTACCCACTTATTTCCAGTCATTGAAACTCCACGTTCCAGATGACATGGGAGATCTGGTACCCACTACTGTTTACATCCTACTTTTTTCTAGAATTCCTTTGCAGTTGACTTTCTTCCTTCTAAGACACACAGTGCTTGCATCTCTTCAGATGAACAGATGATACTTAGTTCCTGGATGAGTTTTTGTATTCACACATACTAAGAGATTAGAGACAAGCAAGAAAACCTTCTCAGATCCTCTCACCTGAACTTTCCCTCTTCACCACTGTTAGTACTACTTCCTTGCTTCTTTTACCATAATCTACTTGACCACATGCTTTTGGGGAAACCCACTAGCCAATAGTCACTATCCACTCACAGGTCGGTGTAAAACTGTTTGCCATCTTGGCTTCCCTTTGCTTAAGATAGTGAAGTCACTTAGGACCCCTATGTAAATTGGGCTGTTCAGTTGAGAGTGTACCTTAAGTAATGGGTGGTTCATTGTAAAGAAGCTGCAAGTCTATAACTGGAAGAGCTTTGGAGACTGAGGATGATTTGGGACCATGGAATAACTGAATACTAATGGCAATCAAAAGCACTAGCCAAGGGGCTACAATCAGGTTTCTGAACAGGAAGACTCAACTTCAAAAATTACTCTATAAAGAATTCAAGTGTCATGAGGTCACATTTTACCTGCGTTTCTTTTGCACAAAATAATGTGTTCTGACATCCCCAATGGCTAGCCACTTCCCACTGTTAAAAACAAAACATAACAAAATTCCATAAAATTGGTAAAACACATTTTAACGTGCATTTGACTGCTGAGGCAAGTCTCTTAATAACACTAAGTCTCAGTTTCCTATCTGTCTAGAAGGACTGGCAATATCTGCTCCAAAAACTTCACAAAGGAAGTTGTGAGAAAAAAAAAATACTACATAAAATTATTTGTGAACAATAAATCATGATAAACATAGACTTGTCACATCCATTGCCTCAGTCAAATTATGCTTCAAAGATTAAGGTAGCTCAAAAGGGAAGCCATGATTTTCACTTTTTAAAAAATTCTCCCCCAAAAATATTGTTAAATGGATTGCTCCTAAACGGATTGAAAGGAGAGGAAAAGGGGGTGGGGGGAGATGTTTGTTGAGCTTTACGAGATGTCTCCAAGAAGAATGAAAACTGAAAGGGTAATGCATCCACTTCATTAGCCCAGGGTCCAGACTGGAGTGCAGAGAAGGGGCAGCTTCTTCTCTAGACAGTAGCATTTGCTGATCAATGTATCGTGATCCAGCTGCAGGTGAATAGTAACCAACACTCCTCAGGAGCTCTTGGTTTTGCCTCAGATTCTTCCAAAAGCTGTGAAAGCAGCCCAAACACCAAGGGTGCAGCCAGGACTGGAAGCGGCTGGCTCAGAGTGTCCGCTGCCCATGCTTCTCCTGCATGCATACAAATAAGGAGCAGCAGGAGGACCAAGAGGCAAGGGGACTGAAAGATGTTTCCTTATAAATGAATTGGTAATGCAGTTGGTGTACATCCATGCAATTCACTGGCTATTTAGAAACAACTCTTTGCCCAAGGTAACAGTTTATTGTCATGAAAATGTGACTAAAACGTGAAACATTAAAAGCACATGAGAGGTCCATTTTTGATTGACATCCTTTCACAAGAGTGGTCCTTGTCATCAAGGTGGTCAAGACCAGTGCCCATCACTGATCCAGTAGTAGTTTCTGCAGGTGAAGAAAGCAGCCTGGCCAGTGTCATACTCGGCAGTCTTCACCATGAGCCAAGGAGGCGGAGTCAAGGTGGCGATGTGGGAAGACATGGAGTTAGCCTCTCCCCACAACTAGGGCACCTGCCGGCTGCTGGTGGAGGACTCTGATGCCCAAGGAGATGGGAGGAACCACCAAGTGAACCAGGAGGACGTGGAGGGACTGAGGGGGGAGGAGAAGTGGAGGCCAGACAGGATCAGCACCCCTGAAGCCGGGGAGATCAGGAGAGGCAGGTGGGAGGAGCCCTCCCAGACTGGAGGAGCAGGAGAGAAGAGGGCATTTGCCCCAAGCATTTGAGCCCCAGAAGCCTGCTGCACTCCCAGGTGAGGTCCCCTGCCCTCTGAGACCAGGGGTGGAGTACACACGTGGGCCCCTTCTGTTCCTTGAGCCTAAGCTCCACCCCCCACAGGCCCCAGGACCTTTCGCAGCCCTGTGGGTCCTGAGCACTGGCCCCGCTCACCACCCAAATCTCACCCTTGCTTAGGCCCCGCCCTCCACAACCAAGGACTTTTCCCCGTTTTTCTTTTTTTTTCTCTTTTCTTTTTTTTTTTTTTCTTTTCCCTCCTCTTCTTTTTTACTATTGTGGTACTGTTGTGCCTTCCAGTTGTTGATTCATCTATGTTTTTATTTTTATATCCTTTCTAACATATCTGTTAGTTTCCAAGTCTAATTTTATTTTTTACTTTGTTATTCTCTTTTTTTTTTTGCCACCCCACACGGCTTGTGGGATCTTGGTTCATGAGCTGGGGGTCAGGCCAAAGCTCCTGCAGTGGGAGCTCTGAGTCCGAACCACAGGACTAACAGAGAACCTCAGATCCCAAGGAATATTCACCAGAGTGAGGTCTCACGGAGTTCCTCACCTCAGCACCAAGACCCAGCTCTACCCAACAGCCTACAAACTCCAGTGTTGGAAGCCTCAGGCCAAACAAGCAGTAAGACAGAAACACAATCCCACTCATAAAAAAAAGAGACAGCAAAAAAACATGTCACAGATGAAGGAGGAAGGTAAAAAATCTATAAGACCAAATAAAACAAGATGAAATAGGCAATCTACCTGAAAAAGAATTCAGAGTAATTATAGTAAAGATGATCCAGAATCTCAGAAATAGAATGGAGGCACGGATTGAGAAAATATAAGAAATGTTTAAGAAGGATCTACAAGAACTGAAGAACAAAAAAACAGAGATGAAAAACACAATAACTGAAATGAAAAATACACTAGAAAGAATCAATAACAGAATAACTGAGGCAGAAGAACGAATAAGTGAGCTGGAAGACAAAATGGTGGAAATAACTGCTGAGGAGCAGAATAAACAAAAAAGAATGAAAGGAATTGAAGACAATCTCAGAGACTTCTGGGACAACACTAAATGCATCAACATTCGAATTATAGGGGTCCCAGAAGAAGAAGAGAAAAAGAAAGTGTCTGAGAAAATATTTGAAGATATTATAGTCGAAAAGTTCCCTAACATGGGAAGGGAAATAGTCACCCAAGTCCAGGAAGCACAGAGAGTCCCATACAGGATAAGCCCTAGGAAAAACACACCAAGACATATATTAATCAAACTAACAAAAATTAAATTCAAAGAAACAATATTAAAAGCAGCAAGGGAAAACCAAAAAATAACATACAAAGGAATCCCCATTAAGGTTATCAGCTGATTTTTCAGCAGAAACTCTGCAGGCCAGACGGGAGTGGCAGGATATACTTAAAGTGATGAAAGGGAAAAACCTACAACCAAGATTGCTCTACCCAGCAAAGATCTCATTCAGATTTGATGAGGAATTCAGAAGCTTTTCAGACAAGCAAAAGCTAAGAGAATTCAGCACCACCAAACCAGCTTTATAACAAATGCTAAAGAAACTTCTATACACGGGAAACACAAGAGAAGAAAAAGACACACAAAAACAAACCCAAAACAATTAAGGAAATGATAATAGGAATATACACATCGATAATAACCTTGAATTTAAATGGATTAAATGTCCCAACCAAAAGACACAGACTGGCTGAATGGATACAAAAACAAGACCCATATATATGCTGTCTACAAGAGACCCACTTCAGACCTAGGGACACATACAGACTGAAAGTGAATGGATGGAAAAAGGTATTCCATGAAAATGGAAATCAAAAGAAAGCTGGAGTAGCAATATTTGTATCACATAAAATAGACTTTAAAATAAAGATTGTTACAAGAGATAAGGAGGGGCACTATATAATGATCAAGGGATCAATCCAAGAAGAAGATAAAACAATTATAAATGTTTATGCACTCAACATAGGAGCCCCTCAATACATAAGGCAAATGTTAACAACCATGAAAGGAGAAATCGACAGTAACACAAAAATAGTAGGGAACTTTAACACCCCACTTTCACCAATGGACAGATCATCCAAACAGAAATAAATAAGGAAACACAAGCTTTAAATGTCACAACAGACCAGATAGATTTAGTTCATATTTATAGAACATTCCACCCAAAAGTAGCAGAATACACTTTCTTCTCAAGTGCACATGGAACATTCTCCAGGATAGATCACATCTTGGGTCACAAATCAAGCCTCAGAAAATGTAAGACATTTGAAATCGTATCAAGCATCTTTTCTGACCACAACACTATGAGATTGGAAATCACTTACAGGAAAAAAACTGTAAAAAACACAAATACGTGGAGGCTAAACAGTGCACTATTAAATAATCAAGAGATCACTGAAGAAATCAAAGAAGAAATTAAAAAATACATAGAAACAAATGACAACAAAAATACAACAACCCGAAACCTATGGGATGTAGCAAAAGCAGCTCTAAGAAGGAAGTTTATAGCAATTCAATCTCACCTCAAGAAACAAGAAAAACCTCAAATAAACACTCTAACCCTACACTTAAAACAACTAGAGAAAGAAGAACAAAGAAAACCTAAAGTCAGTAGAAGGAAAGAAATCATAAAGATCAGAGGAGAAATAAATGAAATAGAAACAAAGAAAACAATAGCAAAGATCAATAAAACTAAAAGCTGGTTCTTTGAGAAGATGTACAAAATTGATAAACCCTTAGCCAGATTCATCAGGAACAAAAGGGAGAGGACAAAAATCAATAAAATTAGAAATAAAAAAGGAGAAATCACAACTGACACTGCAGAAATACAAAGGATTATAAGAGGCTAATACAAACAAATATATGCCAATAAAATGGACAACCAGGAAGAAACGGCCAAATTCTTGGAAAGGTACAATTTTCCAAGACTGAACCAGGAAGAATTAGAAAATATAAACAGACCTATCAAAAGTAATGAAATTGAAACCATACTTTAAAATCTTCCAACAAACAAAACCCCAGGACCAGATGGCTTCACAGGCGAATTCTATCAAACATTTAGAGAAGAGCTAACAATGATCTTTCCCAAAGTCTTCCAAAACATTGCAGAGGGAGAAACACTCCCAAATTCACTCTATGAAGCCACCATCACCCTGATCCCCAAACCAGACAAAGATACCACAAAAAAGAAATTATAGACCAATATCACTGGTGAACATAGATGCAAAAATTCTGAACAAAATACTAGGAAACAGAATCCAACAACACATTGAAAGGATCATACACCATGATCAAGTGGGATTTATTCCAGGGAGGCAAGGATTCTTCAATATATGCAAATCAAACAATGCGATAAACCATATTAACAAATTGAAGAATAAAAACCATATGATCATCTCAATAGATGCAGAAAAAGCTTCTGACAAAATTCTACACCCTTTATGATAAAAACTCTCCATAAAATGGGCACAGAGGGAACCTACCTCAACATAATAAAGGCCATATATGACAGACCCACAGTAAGCATCATACTCAATGGTGAAAAACTGAAAACATTTCCACTAAGATCAGCAACAGAACAAGGATATCCACTCTTGTCAGTCTTATTCAACATAGTTTTGGAAGTCATAGCCACAGCAATCAGAGAAGAAAAAGAAATAAAAGGAATACAAATTGGAAAAGAAGAAGTAAAACTGTCCCTGTTTGCAGATGACATGATACTATATATAGAAAATCCTAAAGATGCCACCAGAAAACAAATAGAACCAATCAATGATTTTGATAAGGTCACAGGATACAAAATTAATGCACAGCAATCTCTGGCATTCCTATACACCAACAACAAAAATTTAGAAAGAGAAATTAAGGAAACACTCCCATTTCCCACTGCAACAAAAAGAATAAAATACCTAGGAATAAACCTACATAAGAAGGCGAAAGACTTGTACTCAGAAAACTATAAAACACTGATGAGAGAAATCAGAGATGACATAAACAGATGGAGAAATATACTATGATCTTGGATTGGAAGAATCATTATTGTGAAAATGACTACACTACACAAAGGAATCTACAGATACACTGCAAACCCTATCAAGCTACCAATGGCATCCTTCACAGAATTAGAACAAAAAATGTTACAATTCATATGGAAACACAAAAGACGCTGAATACCCAAAGCAATTTTGAGAAAGAAAAACAGAGTTGGAGGAATCAGGCTTCCCGACTTCAAACTATACCACAAAGCTACAGTAATCAAGACAGTATGGTACTGGCACAAAAGTAGAAACATAGATCCATGGTACAGGAAAGAATGCCCAGAGATAAATCCACGCATATAAGGGCACCTAATTTACAACAAAGGAGGCAAGAACAGACAGTGGAGAAAAGACAGCCTCTTCAGTAAGTGGTGCTGGGAAAACTGGACAGGTACAGTAAAAGAATGAAATTAGAACACTTCCTAACACCATACACAAAAATAAACTCAAAATGGATTAAAGATCTAAATGTAAGACCAGACACTATAAAACTCTTAGAGGAAAACATAAGAAAAACACTCTTTGACATAAACGACAGCAAGATCTTTTTTGACCCACCTCCTAGAGTAATGAAAATAAAAACAAAAATAAACAAATGGGACTTAATTAAACTTAAAAACTTTTGCACAGCAAAGGAAACCATAAAAAAGACAAAAAGACAACCCTCAGAATGGGAGAAAATATTTGCAAATGAAACAACAGACAAAGGATTAATCTCCAAAATATACAAACAGCTCATGGAGCTCAGTATCAAAAAAAACAAACGATCCAGTTAAAAAATGGGCAGGAAACCTAAATAGACATTTCAGAAAGGAAGACATACAAATGGCCAAGAGGCACATGAAAAGATGCTCACCATCACTAATATTAAAGAAATGCAAGTCAAAACTACAATGAGGCATCACCTCACACCAGTCAGAATGGCCATCATCAAAAAATCTAGAAACAATAAATGTTGGAAAGGGTGTGGTGAAAAGGGAAACCTCCAGCACTGTTGGTGGGAATGTAAATTGATACAACCACTATGGAGAACAGTATGGAGGTTCCTTAAAAAACTAAAAATAGAACTACCATATGACCCAGCAATCCCACTACTGGGCATACACCCTGAGAAAACCATAATTCAAAAAGAGACATGTACCACAATATTCATTGCAGCACTATTCACAATAGCCAGAACATGGAAGAAACCTAAATGTCCATCGACAGATGAATGGATAAAGAAGCTGTGGCACACATAAACAATGGAATATTACTCAGCCATAAAAAGGAACAAAATTGAGTTATTTGTAGTGAGGTGGATGGACCTAGAGTTTGTCATACAAAGTGAAGTAAGTCAAAAAGAGAAAAACAAATACCGTACGCTAATGTGTATATGTGGAAACTAAAAAAAAAAAAAAAAAATGATATTGATGAACCTAGTTGCAGGGCAGTAATAAAGAGGTAAACATAGAGAATAGACTTGAGGCCATGGGGTGTGAGGGGGAAGCTGGGGCGAAGTGAGAGTGGCATTGACATATGTACACTACTGAATGAAAAATAGTTGGCTGGTGGGAAACAGCAGCATAGCACAGGGAGTTTGGCTCGGTCCTTTATGATGACCTAGAGGGGTAGGAAAGGGAGAATGGGCGGGAGGCTCAAAAGGGAAGGGATATGGGGACATGTGTACACATATGGCTGATTCACTTTTTGTGCAACAGAAGCTAACACAGTATTGTGAAGTAATTATACTTCAATAAAGATCTATTAAAGAGAAACAACAGGAGAGACCTTCAGGTTGGCAGATGAGTAAGACGTGGAGATCACCTTCCTCCCAACAAATACATCAGAAATACATCTACATGTGGAATAACTCCTACAGAACACCTACTGAACGCTGGCAGAAGACCTCAGACTTCCCAAAAGGCAAGAAACTCCTGACATACCTGGGTAGGGCAAAAGAAAAAAGAAAAAACAGAGACAAAAGAATAGGGAAGGGTCCTGCACCTCAGGGAGGGAGCTGTGAAAGAGGAAAAGTTTCCACACCCTAGGAAGTCCCCTTCACTGGCGGAGATGGGGAATGGCAGGGGGGAAGCTTCAGAGCCATGGAGGAGAGCACAGCAACAGCGGGGCAGAGGGCAAAGTGGAGAGATTCCTGCACAGAGGATCGGTGCCGACCAGCACTCATCAGCCTGAGACGCTTGTTTGCTCACCCTCTGGGATGGGTCCGGGTTGGGAGCTGAGGCTCAGGCTTTGGAGGTCAGACCCCAGGGAGAGTACTGGTGTTGGCTGCGTGAACACAGCCTGAAGAGGGCTAGTGCACCACAGCTAGCAGGGAGGGAGTCCGGGAAAAAGTCTAGAAGTGCCTAAGAGGCAAGAGACCATTGTTTTGGGGTGTGCAAGGAGAGCAGCTTCAGAGCACCACCTAAACAAGCTCCACAGACATGCGCGGGCTGTGGCTATCAACACAGACACCAGAGCCGGGCATGAGACACTAAGGCTGCTGCTGCAGCCACCAAGAAGCCTGTGTGCAAGCACAGGTCACCACACACCACCTCTCCCGGGAACCTGTGCAGCCCACCATTGCCAGGGTCCCGTGATCCAGGGACAACTTCCCCGGGAGAACACATGGCATGCCTCAGGCTGTTGCAACGTCATGCTGGCATCTGCCGCCACAGGCTCACCCCGGCCTGAGTGAGCCAGAGACCCCTAGTAAGCTGCTCCTTTAATCCCGTCCTGTCTGAGCGAAGAACAGATGCCCTCAGGTGACCTACATGCAGAGGCGAGGCCAAATCCAAAGCTGAACCCCAGGAGCTCTGTGAATAAAGAAGAGAAAGGGAAATTTCTCCCAGCAGCTTCAGGAGCAGTGGATTAAATCTCCACAATCAACCTGATGTACCCTGCATCTCTGGAATACTTGAATAGACAATGAATCATCCCAAAATTGACGCCGTGGACTTTGGGAGCAACTGTAGACTTGGGGTTTGCTCTCTGCATCTAATTTGTTTCTGGTCTTATGTTTATCTTAGATTAGTATTTAGAGTTTATTGTCATTGGTAGATTTGTTTATTGATTTGGTTGCTCTCTTTTTTTGATATATATAAAGATACTTTTTTTTTTCTCTTTTTCTGAGTGTGTATGTGAATGCTTCTTTCTGTGATTTTGTCTGTATAGCTTTGTTTTTACCATTTGTCCTAGGGTTCTGTCTCTCTGGTTTCTTGTTTGTTTGCTTGTTTGTTTTTGTTTTTAGCATTGTTTTTAGCACTTGATATCATTGGTGGATTTGTTTTTTGGTTTGGTTGCTCTCTTCTTTCTTTCCTTTTTTTTTTCTTTTTTTATTACTTTTTAACTTTTTTATCTTTAATAATTTTTAAAAAATTTTTATGTTAATAACTTTATTTTATTATATTTTCCTTCTTTTTTTCTCCCTTTTCTTCTGAGCCATGTGGCTGACATGTGCTCCAGCTGGTTGTCAGGCCTGTGCCTCTGAGGAGGGAGAGCCAAGTTCAGGACATTGGTCCACCAGAGCCCTCCCAGCTCCACATGATATCAAATGGCAAAAGCTCTCCCAGAGATCTCCATCTCAATGCTAAGTCCCAGCTCCACTCAATGACCAGAAAGCTACAGTGCTGGACACCTTATGGCAAACAACTAGCAAGACAGTAACACAACCCCATCTATTAGCAGAGAGGCTGCCTAAAATCATAATAAGGTCACAGACACCCCATCAGGAAACCTAAACAATCCACTGAACCAACCTTAGCCGCTGGAGGCAGACACCAAAAACAACGGGAACTATGAACCTGCAGCCTGTGAAATGGAAACCCCAAAAACAGTAAGTTAAGCAAAATGAGAAGACAGAGAAATACACAGCAGATGAAGGAGCAAGGTAAAGACCCACCAGATCAAACAAAAGAAGAGGAAATAGGCAATCTACCTGAGAAAGAATTCAGAGTAATGATAGTAAAGATGAGCCAGAATCTTGGAAATAGAATGGAGAAAATACAAGAAACGTTTAACAAGGACCTAGAAGAACTAAAGAGCAAACAAACAATGATGAACAACACAATACATGAAATTAAAAATTCTCTAGAAGGAATCAATAGCAGAATAACTGAGGCAGAAGAACGGGTAAGTGACCTGGAAGACAAAACAGTGGAAATAACTGCTTCAGAGCAGACTAAAGAGAAAAGAATGAAAAGAATTAAGGAAAGTCTCAGAGACCTCTGGGACAACATTAAACGCACCACCATTCTAATTATAGGAGTCCCAGAAGAAGAAGAGAAAAAGAAAGGGACTGAGAATATATTTGAAGAGATTATAGATGAAAACTTCCCTAATATGAGAGAGGAAATAGTCAATCAAGTCCAGGAAGCACAGAGAGTCCCATACAGGATAAATCCAGGAGAAACATGCCAAGACACATATTAATCAAACTATCAAAAATTAAATACAAAGAAAATATATTAAAAGCAGCAAGGGAAAAGCAACAAATAACATACAAGGGAATCCCCATAAGGTTAACAGCTGATCTTTCAGCAGAAACTCTGCAAGCCAGAAGGGAGTGGCAGGACATATTTAAAGTGATGAAAGGGAAAAACCTACAACCAAGATTACTCTACCCAGCAAGGATCTCATTCAGATTCGACAGAGAAATTAAAACCTTTACAGACAAGCAAAAGCTAAGAAAATTCAGCACCACCAAACCAGCTTTACAACAAATGCTAAAGGAACTTCTCTAGGCAGGAAACACAAGATAAGGAAAAGACCTATTATAACAAACCCAAAACAATTAAGAAAATGGTAATAGGAACATACATATCAATAAATACCTTAAATATAGATGGATTAAATGCTCCAACCAAAAGACATACACTGGCTGAGTGGATACAAAAACAAGACCCACATATATGCTGTCTAAAAGAGACCCACTTCAGACCAAGGGACACATACAGATTGAAAGTGAAAAAGATATTTCATGCAAATGAAAAATCAAAAGAAAGCTGGAGTAGCAATTCTCATATCAGACCAAATAGACTTTAAAATACAGACTATTACAAGAGACAAAGAAAGACACTACATAATGATCAAGGGATCAAACCAAGAAGAAGATATAACAATTGTAAATATTTATGCACCCAACATAGGAGCACCTCAATACATAAGGCAAATGCTAACAGCCATAAAATGGGAAATCGACAGTAACACAATCATGGTAGGGGACTTAAACACCCACTTTCACCAATGGACAGATCATACAAAATGAAAATAAATAAGGAAACACAAGCTTCAAGTGATATATTAAACAAGCTGGACTTAATTGATATTTATAGGACATTCCATCCGGAAACAACAGAATACACTTTCTTCTCAAGTGCTCATGGAACCTTCTCCAGGACAGAGATCATATCTTGGGTCACAAATCAAGCCTTGGTAAATTTAAGAAAATTGAAATCGTATCAAGTATCTTTTCTGAACACAACACTAACAGACTAGATATCAATTATAGGAAAAAAATCTGTAAAAAATACAAACACATGGTGGCTAAACAATACACTACTTAATAACCAAGAGATCACTGAAGAAATCAAAGAGGAAATCGAAAAATACCTAGAAACAAATGACAATGAAAACACGACAACCCAAAACCTATGGGATGCAGCAAAAGCAGTTCTAAGAGGGAAGTTTATAGCAATACAATCCTACCTCAAGAAACAAGAAACATCTCAAATAAACAACCTAAACTTACACCTAAAGCAATTAGAGAAAGAAGGACCAAAAAACCCCAAAGTTAGCAGAAGGAAAGAAATCATAAAGATCAGATCAGAAATAAATAAAAAGGAAATGAAGGAAACAATAGCAAAGATCAATAAAACTAAAAGCTGGTTCTTTGAGAAGATAAACAAAATTGACAGACCATTAGCCAGATTCATCAAGAAAAAAAGGGACAAGACTCAAATCAATAGAACTAGAAATGAAAAAGGAGAAGTAACAACTGACACTGCAGAAATACAAAGGATCAGGAGAGATTACTACAAAAAACTATATGACAGTAAAGTGGACAACCTGGAAGAAATGGACACATTCTTAGAAAAGCACAACCTTCTGAGACTGAATCAGCAAGAAATAGAAAATATAAACAGACCAATCACAAGCACTGAAATTGAAACTGTGATTAAAAATCTTCCAACAAACAAGCCCAAGACCAGCTGGCTTCACAGGCAAATTCTATCAAACATTTGGAGAACTAATACCTATCCTTCTCAAACTCTTCCAAAATATAGCAGAAGGAGGAACACTCCCAAACTCATTCTACGAGTCCACCATCACCCTGATATCAAAACCAGACAAAGATGTCACAAAGAAAGAAAACTACAGGCCAATACCACTGATGAGCATAGATGCAAAAATCCTCAACAAAATACTAGCAAACAGAATCCAAGAGCACACTAAAAGGATCAAACACCATTATCAAGTGGGATTTATCCCAGGAATGCAAGGATTCTTCAGTGTACACCAATCAATCAATGTGATAAAACATATTAACAAATTGAAAGAGAAAAACCATATGATCATCTCAATAGATGCAGAAAATATTTTGACAAAATTCAACACCCATTTATGATTAAAACCCTCCAGAAAATAGGCATAGAGGGAACTTACCTCAACATAATAAAGGCCATGTATGACAAACCCACAGCCAACATCGTACTCAATGGTGAAAAACTGAAACCATTTCCTCTAAGATCAGGAACAAGACAAGGTTGTCCACTCTCATCACTATTATTCAACATAGTTTTGGAAGTTTTAGCCACAGCAGTCAGAGAAGAAAAAGAAACAAAAGGAATCCATATCAGAAAAGAAAAAGTAAAGCTGTCACTGTTTGCAGATGACATGATACTATGCATAGAGTGTCCTAAAGATGCTACCAGGAAACTACTAGGGCTAATCAATGAATTTGGTAAAGTAGCAGGATACCAAATTAATGCACCGAAATCTCTTGCATTCCTATACACTAATGATGAAAAATCTGAAAGAGAAATTAAGGAAACACTCCCATTTACCACTGCAACATAAAGAATAAAATACCCAGGAATAAACCTACCTAAGGAGACAAAATACCTGTATGCAGAAAACTATAAGATACTGGTGAAAGAAATTAATGATGATATAAACAGATGGAGAGATATACCATGTTCTTGGATTGGAAGAATCAGCATTGTGAAAATGACTATACTCCCCAAAGCAATCTACGGATTCAAACCAATCCTTATCAAACTACCAATGGCAATTTTCACAGAACTAGAACCAAAAATTTCAGAATTTTTATGGAGACACCAAAGACCCTGAATAGTCAAAGCAATCTGGAGAAAGAAAAATGGATCTGGAGGAATCAGGCTCCCTGACTTCAGACTATACTACAAAGCTACAGTAATCAAGATAGTATGGTACTGGCACAAAAACAGAAACATAGATCAATGGAACAGGATAGAAAGCCCAGAGATAAACCCATGCACCTATGGTCACCTTATTTTTGAAAAAGGAGACAAGAATATACAGTGGAGAAAAGACAGCCTTTTCAATAAGTGGGGCTGGGAAAACTGGACATGTAAAAAGAATGTAAAAAATGAAATTACATGTAAAAGAATGAAATTGGAACACTCCCTGACACCATTACAAAAATAAACTCAAAATGGTTTAAAGACCTAAATGTAAGACCAGACACTATAAAACTCTTAGAGGAAAACATAGGCAGAACACTGTATGACATAAATCACAGCAATATCCTTTTTGACCCACCTCCTAGAGAAAGGGAAATAAAAACAAAAATAAACAAATGGGACCTAATGAAACTTAAAAGCTTTTGCACAGCAAAGGAAACCATAAACAAGACAAAAAGACAACCCTCAGAATGGGGGAAAATATTTGCAAATGAAGCAACTGACAAAGCATTAATCTCCAAAATTTACCAGCAGCTCATGCAGCTCAATATCAAAAAAAACAAACAACCCAATCCAAAAATGGGCAGAAGACCTAAATAGCCATTTCTCCAAAGAAGATATACAGATTGCCAAAAAACACATGAAAGGATGCTCAACATCACTAATCATTTGAGAAATGCAAATCAAAACTACAATGAGGTATCACCTCACACCAGTCAGAATGGCCATCGTCAAAAAATCTAGAAACAATAAACGCTGGAGAGGGTGTGGAGAAAAGGGAACCCTCTTGCAGTGTTGGTGGGAGTGTAAATTGATACAGCCACTATGGAGAACAGTATGGAGGTTTCTTAAAAAACTAAAAATAGAACTACCATACGACCCAGTAATCCCACTACTGGGCATATACCCTGAGAAAACCATAATTCAAAAAGAGACATGTACCACAATGTTCACTGCAGCTCTATTTACAATAGCCAGGACATGAAAGCAACCTAAGTGTCCATCAACAGGTGAATGGATAAAGAAGATGTGGCACATATATAAAATGGAATATTACTCTGGCATAAAATGAAACTAATCTGAGTTATTTGTAGTGAGGTGGATGGACCTAGAGTCTGTCATACAGAGTGAAGTAAGTCAGAAAGAGAAAAACAAATACCGTATGCTAACACATATATATAGATCTTTTTTTTAAATGGTTCTGAAGAACCTAGGGGCAGGACAGGAATAAAGATGCAGATATCGAGAATGGACTTGAGGACCCTGGGAGGGGGAAGGGTAAGCTGGGACGAAGTGAGAGAGTTACGTGGACATATATACACTACCAAATGTAAAATATATAGCTAGTGGGAAGCAGCCGCTTAGCACAGGGAGATCAGCTCGGTGCTTTGTGACGACCTAGAGGGGTGGGATAGGGAGGGTGGGCAGGAGGTGCAAGAGGGAGGAGATACGGGGATATATGTGTATGTGTAGCTGATTCACTTTGTTATAAAGCAGAAACACACCATTGTAAAGCAATTATACTCCAATAAAGGTGATAAAAAATTTTTTTAAACCATCAAAGCTGCTTTAGCAAGGGATTTTGCCCTGCCTTTTTAAGAGTCTTTGTGTACAACTACCCTCAGTGGGATAGGGAGGGCGGGAGGGAGGCGCAAGAGGGAGGGGATATGGGGATATATGTATACATATAACTGACTCACTTTGTTGTACAGCAGAAACTAACACAACATTGTAAAGCAATTATACTCCCATAAAGATGAAAAGAAGAAAATTAAAATAAAATGAAATCCAAGAAAAAACACATGAGAAAAGACTCTCCACGGGCTTTTTGGAGTCCCAGTTGGGCTTGACTTTGCCCTTTCCACATTCCAAATGTTATCCATTCTCTTGAGCGTTTTGGCCCTGAGAATAGCTGATGAAGAAAGAATTGAGTGCATTCAGAACAGTCCTTCTGATGGCTGGAATAATCAACCACCTTCCATAAATTCAATCTTAATAACTAAATGAGATGGGCTGCATAGCAATTGACAGCTCAGTTAGTTCTGAAACCAACTTTCCACTGTCTACAGTGTGGCTTTGTGCATCTAGAGGTCAGCTAGCTTATAGAATAGAGGAAGAAATAGCAATTTTTAAGGGGATTAAACTTGATCAGCACTGATCATTATTTAGACAAGGTCCTGCTGTTACTTGTTAAACACAAAGGGGTGGAAGCTTCTATTTGTTAATGTCAAACATCTGCTATAGACATTCTACCAATTGGGCTATGAGCGAGAGAACCAAGTTGTGAATTCTGGTAACAGTCAAAGGCGTGCAGTAAATTGCCTAGAGGAAATGTCCTGCCACAAACATCTGTAGTTTTTCATCAGTTGGAAGGTCAATATTTCTGGGGCTACCGGGTCCCAGAAATATTGTGGTCAGTGGTCCACCGCCTCGGCTGTACCCTGGAATCACCTGGGAGCTTTAAAAATACTAAAGTACATCTGACCCCCAGCCCCCAGAAACTTGCATTTAATTGTTCTGGGATGTGCACTTGCCATTGTGATTTTTAAGCACCCCCTCCTCACCCCCAGGGGGTTCTAATCTTCAGTTTGGCTTAAGAATGCCTGTTCTAAACTGATAGGACTTGGTAGCTGGAAGATGTGAACACAGGGCCTCCCGTTATAATTTAATGAGCAGAGCAAATTCGGGCTCATTTGTTCTAGTAAGTTCAAAACTGTTCTCTGGGCAATGGAAAATTTCTCACCAATCCACCGCCCTTTTGCCTCCAGCCTACCGTTACTTTTCAAACATCTCATTCCCTTTTGTTTTGTCCAGTAACTTTCTGTAAACACAAAGGTTCTTTTTAATGTCTTTTGGGGGGAATTTCATCATATTTGATATGATTTCCTTCACATTTTAATTTGGCTTCATTGATATTTTTGTCCTTGTTTTCATTCTTTGAAAAGCGTTTCTTGGATGGTCCTTATTCTCCTGCTAGATTCGCATCATTTGCAAACACTATGCACAGTATCACTTAGGGAAGAAGGAGGGCAGGGGAAGCAGAGAACTCTTATTTTCCCCATGTCCCCACACCTCCGAGGGTCATAGACTTCAAATGTGAAAAACATTAACCAGCTCCGCCTGCTCTGCTAACAGCATTGCGCGAGGAATAAGCCTCTGCCCCCCCCCGTTTTCTTCCATCTGTCTACTGAGCATGCACAGTGTGTACCACATGAGGTATTATTTAGACCTTGATATGTTACTTGGCAGTAAAGGAGGAAACACATATAATTTGTTAGATAATCATCTGGCACAGAAGTACATACAAAGTCAATTAGCAAATTAAAAACCTGATTCTAGTGCCCCTGATAAATATATTCAGTGCCCTGCTTGAGTATACATTTGGTATCCACTTTAACAAGTACAGAGATGAGCTCCCTCTCCTGCTGTTTTATTGGCCTTTTTATAAGGACCTGGAGTGCAAGAGTTGATTTCAGACCAATAATTGCATGTGCGACCCAGCAAGCTCAGGATCAGAGCCTTGGCAAGGAAATAACAGAGAGAGATTAGGCATTAGACACAGGAAGGGGCCCTTTTTCTGTTGTTTTTACATTCACTTCCACTTGAACAAAAGTTTATTGTTTTAATAAAACTAGACTCACAAATGTTGCCATGGCACGGACTCTGTCAGCATTTCCATTGCAACCTTTGCTTTTAGGGGGTTTTAACTCAGCCATAAAACTTCCTCTGGGTTAAAATCTGGCATCAGAAATAACTTGGAAGCTCTCAGTCTCAGCCATGAAGGATATAGTTGTGTGTGAATGTGTGTTTATGTACCTTTAAAAAGAAATTCATTTGACAATTTTTTTTTAATAGTAATCTTTTTTTATTTATCTATTTATTTTTATATTTATTTTTGGCTGTGTTGGGTCTTCGTTTCTGTGCGAGGGCTTTCTCTAGTTGTGGCAAGCAGGGGCCACTCTTCATCGCGGTGCGTGGGCCTCTCACTGTCGTGGCCTCTCTTGTTGCGGAGCACAGGCTCCAGACGTGCAGGCTCAGTAGTTGTGGCTCACGGGTCCAGTTGCTCCGCGGCATGTGGGATCTTCCCAGACCAGTGCTCGAACCCGTGTCCCCTGCATTAGCAGGCAGATTCTCAACCACTGCGCCACCAGGGAAGCCCGACAATTCTTAAAGAGACACTGTAAAATATGTTCCCTCTGATTTGTGTTAAGTTTTTAACTCAAAATTTCCTATGTACCCCCATTAAAGGTGAACTCATTTAAAACACTACCTATTCAGTGTAGTATAGAGATCTTTCCCTTTACGTATTTATCTCTCTTCTAGCCTCTTAATAAATGTACTTATTAAGTAAAGAGGTTGCTAATTTCTGTAGAGTTAAATAAATCCAGTTTCACTATTCTCTTGTCACATTTCATCTTTTGTGTAACACAAACTGTTTTATCCAGTAGTATCCATAACATAAACCATAAAATGGCACTGGCTTTTGAAATCTACCATCTGTTCATTTTTTCACTTAAACCTCTGTAAAAGGTATGAATTAAGTCAATGAAGGAAAAATCTTCAAGGGATTCAGGAGATGGGACAGGATGAAAATTGGAAATAATTTGAAAATCCTAACCTTATCTTTCCCCACTAACTTTATGTGAAATCTTTAGCAAGTTTCATAACATCTCTGGAAATTACATTTTTCATTTATCAAGAGGCTGCATTTGGACTACATGGTCTCTTGTTGCCTATACCTCTGTAAGACGTTAAGAGTGTAATGACATTTGCCATTTTGGACTATCGAATACCAACATCCAAATACCTCTCCTAGTTGTGGGGAATTCCAAGACAGGTGGAAGGCATACCTTGGATGAAGGGTGGTTTCAGCAACTAGAGGAAGGACTCCCTCTCATAGTGAATCAGTGTCTCAAGTCTACCACTTTGAACCTATTTAGAGACTAAGGCAAAGGTTCAAGGCCAAAAGTTATTTGCCCGATTTATGGCAGCCAAGAATCCAATACCATTTAGGGGAGAGTCTAGCAGAGCTGATGCTAGTAGTACTGTCCTAAGCAGACTGTTCCTGAGATGATCTTGGCCACGACTTTTTTTTTTTTATCCTGCTCGCTTTCTTGAACATGGTTCCCTAGCATCTCCATTAATATTTGTGAGCTCTCTAATATCCTTCTAATAAATTCCTTAACATTACCAGAGTTAGGCTGGCATTGTTTGTAATGAAGCACCCTAACCGGAATACCTGAACCTTTACCAGAACAAATTATTTTCTTTAGAAGGTATATAGGATCTTACTTTTTAGAGTGTGGTCCTTGGACCAGGAACACTGCCATCACTTGGGAGCTGGTTAGAAATGCAGAATCTCAGGCCGTGCCCAAGACCTGCTGAATTAGAATCTGCATTTTAACAAGATCCCCAGATGGTTCATATGTACGTTAATGTTTGAGAAGTATTAATCTAGTGTAGCCCTCTATTTGAAGCATAAAACTAAGTTCAGTGCACACACACTGAATTATAGATTATCACTCTGTCAGATATTACTGCCTCAAAAATTGGTTTCAGTTTAATATAATACCTAGAGCCCTAGGAAAATGGAACATTATTACAACATTCTTACAGGTGGGACCCAGATATTATTTATCTTTGAATCCTTATAGTATCTAGACATTAAAAGAGGAACTCAGTATTTTCTTAGTACATTGCTTTAGAATTCACAAATTATTTTCATATATAGCACCTTTAAATTTTTTTTTATTTATTTATGCTATTTTATATTCTTGCCCATGTTACTTCCTTTTTCTGGTACCTACTATTATTTTTCAAAAGGACTAAGTAGCAAAGAGTCTGAGACATCACTGGTGGCATCCAGAATTGAAGATGCCAGGATTCTCACAGAGCAAGTCAGGTTGGACCCAGAGAAATGTTGATTTGTGGTGCTTTTCTTACTATCCCCATGTGTAACCTGGGAAAGTCATATGTCATCTCCTTAAGACTCTTAATAACTCTGTATAAAGTAGAAAATATCACTCCTACTTTAAAGATGAGGAAACTGAGAAATGAGGATATTTATGCATCTTGATCATACCAACCAGCTAATTCCCAGACCCTGGTCTTCAGATTCCATGTCCATTTCATTCTGTTATACAGCAGCCTTCCAAGAGAAGGTATGGAGCAGGTGCTCAATGGACAGCAACAGATGCTTACTGAACACACAGGGTTCCTAATTAAATGTTCTTAACAAGCCATTTTTTATACAATGCCTTGGTAGAAAGAGCAGAAGATTGGAGTCAACATACTTAATATTACACAAAACTTATTATTTGTGGATCTCATAGTAATTTAGTCTATCTAAACTGACATTTTCTAATTTACAAAAGGAAGATAACTATCACAGATATGGGAATTTTGTAAAAAGTGGTTTGAAAAAATAAGCAACTGCAAATTTAGCTGCAACATCATCATCAGTTTTCGGGGTTGATAAGCATCACCTAACAGCCATTTCCAACTCATAATTACAAATGAGAAATGCCTCTTAAAATTTGCCATGTGGGAACATGGAGGAGAAGAAAGATTTCTAAGCTAGTCCCATCACAAAAAGTGATTAAGTGCTCTGTTTTTACTATTAAATATTTCAAATCTTGCTACTTTTCCATGTGTTCTAGCAGCCAGACACTATAAAACTCTTAGAGGAAAACATAGGCAGAACACTATATGACATGAATCACAGCAAGATCTTTTTTGACCCACCTCCTAGAATAATGGAAATAAAATCAAAAATAAACAAATGGGAGCTAATGAAACTCAAAAGCTTTTGCACAGCAAAGGAAACCATAAACAAGACTAAAAGACAACCCTCAGAATGGGAGAAGATATTTACAAATGAAACAATGGACAAAGGATTAATCTCCAAAATATACAAGCAGCTCATGCAGCTCAATATCAAAAAAAAACAACCCAAATCCAAAAATGGGCGCAAGACCTAAATAGACATTTCTCCAAGGAGGACATACAGATTGCCAACAAACACAAGAAGAGATGTTCAACATCACTAATCATTAGAGAAATGCAAATCAAAACCACAATGAGGTATCACCTCACACCAGTCAGAATGGCCAGGATCAAAAAATTTACAAACAATAAATGCTGGAGAGGGTGTGGAGAAAAGGGAGCCCTCCTGCACTGTTGGGAATGTATATTGATACAGCCACTATGGAGAACAGTATGGAGGTTCCATAAAAAACTAAAAATAGAACTACCATATGACCCAGCAATCCCACTAGTGGGCATATACTCTGAGAAAACCATAATTCAAAAAGAGTCATGTACCATAATGTTCATTGCAGCACTATTTACAATATCAGGACATGGAAGCAACCTAAATGTTCAACAACAGATGAATGGATAAAGAAGATGTGGCACATATATACAATGGAATATTACCCAGCCATGAAAAGGAATGAAATTGAGTTATTTGTAATGAGGTGGACGGACCTAGAGTCTGTTATACAGAGTGAAGTAAGTCAGAAAGAGAAAAACAAATACCAGATGCTAACGCACATATGTGGAATCTAAAAAAACGGTACTGATATACCTAGTGGCAGGACAGCAATAAAGATGCAGACGTAGAGAATGGACTTGAGGACACGGGGGTAGGGGGGGAAGCTGGGACAAAGTGAGAGAGTAGCATTGACATTTATACGCTACCAAATGTAAAATAGATAGCTAGTGGGAAGCAGCCGCATAGCACAGGAAGATCAGCTCAGTGCTTTGTGACCACCTAGAGGGGTGGGATAAGGGGGTGGGATAAGGAGTGTGGGAGGGAGATGCAAGAGGGAGGGGATATGGGGATATGGGGATATATGTATACATATAGCTGATTCACTTTGTTTGTTGTACAGCAGAAACTAACAAACATTGTAAAGAAATTATACTCCAATAAAGATATTTTTAAAAAGAAAAAAGAAATGTTAAAATCAGCTGCTATAATTGTGGATTTGTCTACTCTTTTTAGTTCTGCCAGCTTTTGCTATGTATATTTTGAAGCTATGTTATTAGGTGTATGCAAATTTAGAATTGCTATATCTTCCTAGTGGACTAACATTTTATCATTATGAAATGTTTTTCATTATCTCTGGTACTATTTTTAGTGTTAAAGTCTACTTGTCTGGTATTAATTTAGCTCTGTCAGCTTTTTCTTTAGTTAATCTTTGTGTAGTCAGTATTATTTCTATCCTTTTATTTTAAACGTTTCTGTGTTATTATGTTTAATGTATGCAGCTCTACTTATGTATAGTTTTTAAATCCAGTTTTAAATCTTTAACTTTAATTTGTTTAGTATAATTGCTGTTAAGTTTTTTGGATATATACCATCCTACTATTTGTTTCTATTTGTCCCTCCTCTTCCAGGTTCCTTTATCTCTTGCCTTATGTTTTATTATTTTATATATATTTTATTATTTTGTTTCTTGTCATATTTCATTATTTTTAATACACTATTTTCTATATGCTTAGTAGTTCTTTTACTCATGTGTGTTTGTGTGTGTGTTGTATGTTTGTTTACTCTGAAATTGCCCTGTGAAATAACAGCCACTAGCCATGAGTTGCTATTTAAATTTAAATTTTAAAATATTCTGTTGGCAGCAGTGTAAAGATTACAACATCCATTCTTGACTAAGATAAATTAGTTTTATTACCTTACATTATTTCATTTACTCCCCTTTTAAGTTATTTGCTATTATTTTTGTTAATTTTAATTCAATATGTATATTAAGTCCCACAAGATATTATTATAGTTTTAGTTTTATTATAGTTTTATTATTATAGTTCTATATTGCCAAAATTTATTCAGGTTTACCAGTACATCTACCTTTTCCATTACTCTTTCTTTTCACTATCTCTATGCTTTCATCTATTTCTCTTCTGTCTGAAGAATACCCTAAGCGTTTCCTTTAGTGTGGGTATTTTGCTAACAAATTCTCTTAGCTTTGTTTGTCTGCAAGTGCCTTTATCCTCTTTGAAGGACATTTTTGCTGGGTATAGAATTCTAGTTTGGCAATTATTTTCTTTCAGTGCTTTGAAAATGTTGTGTTCTGCATTCCATTTCTTTTCTGTTGAAGTCAATTCTCAGGTCTTATTGTTGTTCCTTTGAAGATAGTCTGTCTTTTCCTATGTCTGCTTTTAAGGTTTTCTTTCTTTTATATTTTTAGACAGTTTTAGTATACTGTGCCTTTGTGTAATTTGTTTGTTTATTTGTTTAACTATCCAGATACAGCTTCCTAACTCTTCCTAAGTTTGTAGCTTTTTGTTTCTTATTAGTTTTGGAAAATCCTCATTCATTACCTCCGCACATATTGCATCTGCCTTATTTTTTCTCTCATTTTAAATTCTGTAATTCCCATAATGCTTATTTCATGTATATAAGAATTTTTCTCAATATCCCTTTAGTATCTAATGTTCTTTTTCGTGTTTTCCATCCTTTTTTCTATCTCCTCTTTAGTCTAAGCATTTTCTTCTGATTGATCTCCTGATACTCTAATTCCCTCTTCAACATCTCTAATATGTTGTTACACTCAACCTATGAGATTTAATTTCAGTTATTTAATATTTTTCGTTCTGCAATTTTCATTAGCTTTTTTAAAAATACTTTTCAATCTTTTGCTGAAATTTCCAATTTTTTTTTAAATTTCCTTGACCATATTAAGCATAGTTATTTTAAAGTACAAGTCTGTTAACCATCATCCATTTGTCCTATAAGTCTGTTTTTATTAGGGGTTATTTTTTTCTTGGTTTTCAATTATATCTTGTTTCTACATATAATCATGTAATCCACTTGAACTTCTTGCTCTAGAGTGTCTGAAGCTAGATAAATTATCTTTAAGCTAATATGGATTAGAATTTTATTCACAACCAAATTTGTTCATTTTAGAAGAGCTTCATCTCTAATTTCAAAGCATACCCTTATGTAAGTTCTCTGATTAGTCTGCAAAATCTACCAAAGCAAACAGAATTCATCTTAGATGTATCCTTTCTAATTTATGTTCTCATTACCAATAACTTGTGGGGAGGGGGGACAGGGAAAGTAAATGCTTTGCAAATGTTACTTTCAGACTTTACCTCAGCATTATTTGCTACCATCTTATACATGTTTCCAAATGATTCATCTAATTTTTTTATTTTAGACTCTACCCCATCTTTTCTTAACAAATACAAATAAATATCTAATATTTTAGATATTTATATATCTAAATATTGCTCTGAATATTCCTAACATTATAGTGCACAGAAAACCCTAGACTTAGTGTTAAAGTAGATTTTCATTCTGGGAATAGAAATTTTAACTGTCCTTAATTATTCAATTGTCCTTCTTATGTGAATTGTTATTAGCTTTAGAGATCTTACTTTTTATTGTTTGAAAAATAGAGAAAATATAGAAAGAATCTTTCCTGGAGGAAGAGAGGAAGTTCTCCAATCCAATCCCTTTAGCACACAAAGTCTACTTCATAGTGCCTAATCTGATTTCCTACAATTACTTACCTTTCCTCTTTCACCAACTTATCTTTGCTTTATAAAAATCCCTGAGAAAAGCAAAGAATACATTATAAGTAGGGACCATGATTGCATATCAAGGCCAATAACCGTGACATATCAATTCACATTTTGATGGCAAATTTCCTTATAAACCAGTCCTCTTCTGGCTCATTTGTTTTCTTTTCATTTAATCTCTGTCATGAAACTTCCTCTTACTTGTTTTTCTAATTTTGTCTTTATCTGAAAATTCCCTTAGTGCAAACATCAGCTTTTCTAAGTTTAGAATCTTACATTCCATTCAGCCTCTCATATACACAGTCATGTTCACAGTCCTCACTGTGAACAAAGAGTGAAATGGGCCACTTCCTTGGACTTTTTGACTTTAGACAAATAGCCAGGACTAGAAAACTATCACCTGGAGCTCTACAGTCCCTTTTATAGAGTAAGAGGCAGCCTGACCTATTCTCAGGTGTGCTTTTTCCTCCTCCTCCTGCACTCAAATTCTTTCTTTTTCTCCATTTCTCCAGCCACCATTTTGAATTGCTTTCACTTTGTGTCCTCCATCCCACACTGTCACTCTTTTAAACTCACACTTTCATCCTTAACTAATGTGATGAGTCTTTTTCCCATTACACATATAGTCCATCTGCTATCTTTCCTTGCAAAGGGGTCTGTACAGATAATCAGAAGCTATTTTGATTATTTCTGCTTTCTGAACCTTCTTTCCTCCTACTTTTCTAGTCATAAATCTGGGCAATTAGAGAAAATATTGCCTTACAAAATTACCCAGTATATTTAAATTCTACCTATGCACATGTCTCACTAGATACTTTCTAGGACCAATATAGCAACAAATTTGAGGTGCTTAATAAATATGTGTTGAATGAATAATATATGTTCACTCATAACAGGTATATGACTGCCTCTACTACCTCAGAAAAGTATTCTAGGCAATAACATAAGATTTGGACCTAGTTCCTCTAACTCTCTCACATTTACCTTTACACCTAAAATTTGCCAATATATTACTCAACTAAAGTATAATACTTAATTCTTTTAGCTAAGCCATCTCAAGCAGCCATTGAATTTCTGGATGAGGCAGTTTCTTCCCTTGGCCTGCACAGAGGTATTATTTCAAAATAAGCCATCTGTTCTCAATTCCATTCCACATTTTTTCCATATACAACTTTCATTGCCCCACTCTTAAAGTTTACATCATTTACTTTATTCCTGACACTGGCATCATCTCATATAAGGCCAACCCATGTGCATCTCATTGGCTAGCGAGCAGTCCCTGATAAGGTATTCAATCTTTTCTTTTTACCTGTAACTATTCTGTAAGGTCTGTTCCTCTTTGAAACTTCCTTTACTTTTTCTGATTACTTAGAAAAATGTGGTAAATAACCAGATACTAAAATGTTCCTTCTCAATCTATGATTTTAATTCCAATGCCAAGGGAGCCCATGTGCTTTAAATAAGATCAGGTGAGAGAATATAGGTACTAGAACAATTGACTGTAATGTGCTACAAAACAACAAGTTATAATTATTACCTTTTGAAAAGAAACCAAAACTCAGGACCTCAGGACTTTCTTCAGGAACCATTGTAAGAGTAGTAAGTTTCCTCTAACACATTAGCATCAGGAATACCCACTATAATTACCTGTTATCTAATGGAGAGCAGGAGCTTAATAAAATCTACCATTTGATGAGTATTTACTAAGTATCAGGCACTCTTAATTAATATATATACTTTTTTTTCTTGCTTACTCCTCCCCAAAACCCTAAGATGTAGGTATAATTTCCATTTTATAGTTAAGTAAACTGAGGGTTAGAGAAGTTAAGTGACTTGCCTAATATACTGAAACTGCTAAATGATGCAACTAAAGTTTGCACCCAGATCTGTGCCTAAATATGGTACCTATTAGACCCTTACTCTTAATTACAATACTATAATACTTTAAGAAAATAAAAACACATATTGATTAAATTTTTGAAGAGTAAAAAAGAAGAATAGAAAGTTAGACTGAGCAACTAGAAGGCAGCAGGCTCCTGGCGAGCAGGGACAAGCTTAGACTTGGAAAACTTCATATTCCCATATATAGATCCAATACTCATTTTTTTTGTTTTGATTCTCTAAAAATAAAACATCATTTTCAATATCCATCATTGCAAGCACTTTGGTTGGTGACTTGGTCTTTTGCTTTGTGCTTACAGGCACTATATTTGAAGAAGAGAAGGAGAACATCTCATTGAAAAAACAGAGTTCATTGAATAACAAAAAACTTTTTTTGACAGAGTTCTTATTAGATGTAAAAAAACAAAAACACATTGAACATGGAGTAGCATGTATTCACAAGTTGGCTAAAGTATAACCCTATAAAATCTTATCTTCAAATGGCTAAAGGATGGAAAATGACTGTTCTTGTTCTTTTTACAATACCTCATTGTTCCACAATATCTCTGTGAAATAAGATGCAATATCTGGATATCAAAGTAGGAATTCAAACTCTGACTCAGAAAAAAAGAAAAAAAGAATTAACATAGCCTTGCCTCTAGTAACTGCTTATCCTAGAGATACTTCATTGTTGTCCCAATTTTACGTGTTTTGAACTCACTGGAATCTGAAGACAGTAAAGGTATATTACTTTTGGCTCAGCATATGTAATTCCTGCTGCAATAAGTTTTCATCCAACCACAAAGGCAGCATGAATAACTTTTAAATGGAAATTGTAAGGAATACTTTTTCAGGTCAAGATTTAATATTATCTTCTAACTATATTAACCCAGAAACCTTCAACCAATGTGAAATTCCAATTCATAATTAATTTGGAAAGCAAAGGTTTAGCTTAAATATCCTTTTTCCAGAGTCATTAACCTTGCAAACATAATTTCTAAAAGTAAGAATAATCTCCCCTCTTGTGGAAACCGTAGTTCATTTTTCCAGGGAAGTTGACTCTGTCCTGTAGTATTCTAATTATTTATCCCTTCTAGTCATATTGAACAAGGGAACATGTCTATTTTCTAGTGGCATTCTTTAGTTTCTTTATCTTGAGAAAAGGAAGAAGTAATTTGAACTAACCAAACCAGTGGAAGACATTTTTAAAGAAAATTACATTTCATTTATTATATCCTTGCTATATCTTAAAATGAGGCAGCCCAAATATGAGAGAACTGGCTGGACAGTATTCCCTAAACTGTAAAAGCAACATCTTCCATTTTAATTACTTTAATCATGAACTTTATTCATTATATCTTCTCTCTCTTCTCAAGTATCTACAATTTAAAAAATAAATAGCCAACAACTTATTGATTTCTTTTTGTCATTGTTCTTTATTTTCCTTAGTGACTTCTTGTGCTTCAATTTCTTGGCAGCCTTTTAAAAACATGTGTTAAAAATCTACTTACCAAACTACACAATGTTATTTTATACCTTTCCAATTGGGGTAATAATCCTTAGGTATTAAACTTTACACAAAAAGTAGCCTTTTCCATACAGAAAGACCTATTATGGTATGGCTGGAGCACATTTTAAGAAAACTTTCTTTTAAATTTGCCTCTTTACCTGTGTTCAGTTCAAGAAATGGAATTCCCACACACTCATACAACTGGACAAAAAAGTTTCTGCCCTGAGCCCAGACACAGTCACTTTTATTTCAATCATGTCAGCACAGAATTTATACATCTAAATTATTCCATCATCTATCCCTAGATCCTTCCTTTCTCTCACCTCTTTATTATCCAAAGTCAATTCATAAACAAGTCCTGTCACCTCTACCACTAAAGCAAGAAGTCAGTAAGCTTGAAGGGGCAAAAAATTACATCTTTATTTTCTGTGTCTTCTAACCGAAATTTAAATTTCCTTCCATTATGAATGTAGTCAACATAGAGCAGTGTCTTTGACTTCATCACCCAAAAAAATTACAGATATTTTCATATCATATTGCTATTATATCAGTTATGTTAGATTAATGCTTATGTTTATCACTACTTTGAAATTACAGTGGTTATCAGATTCACTGCTAATTCTTACCATTTAATGTATGACTAAAGCTGCACATATATTCATATTTCACAAATTTATTTTTTAATGTTTTGATAACTACATTTGAATACAGCTGATTTCCTTTGTATTGTATGTTATGCATTTAAAACCATTATTCTAAAAGGTTTTTATAAGCTTCACCAGGCTGCCAAGGGGAGAACAAAAGCTGTCTTGAATGACAACATTGTTCACCATCTCCACCATGACCAGTCCATTATCATCTCCAGCCAGGATCATTATGATAGTTAGACTCTGCTTCCACTCTTGCTCCCTCCAAAGCCTGTTTCCCACAAAACAGCCACAGTCACATTTTAAAAATATAAATTGAATAGTATCACTCTCCTATTTAAAACTTCAAATGGCTTCCTATATACCTTATAATGATGTCCAGGCCCTGTAGTGATCTGACCACTGCCTACCTCTTCCACTTAATTTCAGCCTCTTCTTCCTCATTCACCTCTTTTGAGAGGTCTTCTCTGACCAACATATCACAATACCCATGCCACCCACCCACAGAGGTGCTGTCTCACTATAGTGTTCTCTTCTGCAGAACGCTTGTCTCTATTCTGAAATTAAACTCACTTGTTTATTGTTTGGCTTCACAAGCAGAATATAAACCAAATGCTCTGTGAAGGCAGAGATTTTGTCTATCTCTCTTCCTTTTCTCAAGCTATACCTCAACTTGTTGTGAACTCCATGCATGCGTGTGTTAACTATAAAAACAAAATGAGGATATCCTGGCTATAAGCCTTTAGAAGTAGTACAGAATTCTAGAACAATAAAAGCACAGAAAAAATCATGTCTATAAGACATGACACTAGACAGTTAGGCATCTGAAATATAATCTGTGTGCATCTGTTTGTATGCTTTCCTTCTAAAGATACCCATAAACTCTAACAGCAAGTGACCTTCTTGTGTTAGGTCTTCTCTTCAAACCTATGCGTTGGTGCACCAAAAACATGAACCAGTAGAGGGCGAGTTAGAACAGGCTACAGTTCTGAACATATATAATAAAACTCATCTGGGTGGCCAGAAAAAGAGAAAGCTATGTATGAGACAAAGATGAGTTCTGCATAGGCTTAGATGAAATTCATAGTAAGTGGAATTGATAAAATAAATCTATAATATTATATGCTTTATTTTCTTTTAACTGGTTTAAACCATGTCTCTCTACTTTTCTCTCTCAAAGTGTTTTTGAATATATAAAATATCTTTGCACATTAATTTTACAAAGTCACCTAAGTGTTGCATACAATTTAAATAGGGATTTCTCAGTTGTCTACCTTAATGTAGGTGAAGAGTTGGGCCAATATTTAAACCTCATGTATATTATTCTTTAAAATGGAGGACATTCTAAATGGATGGATGTGTAACAGATTTATTTTCCCAAGAAAATTCCGTTTAAAGTCAATATTAAAATGTCATTATGTTCCCTATGCGCACATAGGCACTGGCTGGGGAAGAAGGCATCTAAATGATTTCAGATAAAGTGCTAGATTTTTACTTATAATTTTCAATTACATATTTTTTAAATTCTCACAAATTCATGGAACATAGGTATAATTATGATTAAACCAAGACTCATGGAAATTATTATGATTATTATGATTAAACCGAGACTTATGGAAATTAAGTAACTTGCTCATGCTAATGCTAGCCCTTAGGGAAGCTGAGATTAATATCCAGTCTACCTGTTCTTCCCACTATGGCATAGAAAAATACTAAAGTTTACTAGATTTCAGACACACAGAAGCGCTGGTTAGTTGTAGTAACATGGAAATTGAAATGATAGGGAAAAGACATAATTTATGGTTGATTTAAGCCAGAGATTGCAAATAAGTGCAACAAATAATCTCCCTTTCCTGTGCCTTTTTCAAGCACGGCTAATCATTCACAACACTTCCCCACCCCCCAAATCCAGATACAGCCTTAAAATCTTCTGGAAGACTCCATGCAAAGTAACGCATTACTGAACACTCGGAGATGACAGAGGAAACTAAAATATTCGCCATGTCTCTTCTAGGTAGCAGTGTACATAACTGAATAAAATTTCACTGCAGCTGATTAAAGATAACCTATTTTCAGAAACAAAGATTGGACATGCATCAAACACACAATGGAACTCACTGCCACTTCACCCAATATTGACTATTTCTCACAAACACCTTCAAATGCTTTACCTCACTCAACTTGCAGAAATAGTCCTAACGTTGTAATTAAACCATTTAGAACATACAAAGTTAAAGTAATTGCCTTTCTTTTTAAATGTATAGTGTTATTTCCAGTCTAAATAATCAAGTTGTCTAGCATTCCTGAGGATCTAAGTACTCAATATAGACTAATTCTCCAAAAACCTAAGGTTTATAATTTAAAGGACCAATATTTAATTTTTTTGAAAGTCACCATTATAAAATATATTATAGGGCTTCCCTGGTGGTGCAGTGGTTGAGATTCCACCTGCCAATGTAGGGGGAGACAGGTTCGAGCCCTGGTCTGGGAAGATCCCACATGTCGCAAGGCAAATAAGTCCGCATGCCACAACTGCTGAGCCCGCATGCCACAACTACTGAAGCCCGCACATCTAGAGCCCGTGCTCTGCAACAAGAGAAGCCACCGCAATGAGAAGACCGTGCACTGCAACGAAGAGTAGGCCCCCTCACCGCAACTAGAGAAAGCCCGCGCACAGCAATGAAGACCCAACACAGCCAAAACAGTAAAATAAATAAATTTTAAAAAATAAAAATTAAATACATTATACATCCCCCAACTTATTTAACAGAATGTACTGAGCATACTTTGTGTTCCTTGGGACGAAACAAAGTCAGTATTATAAATTGCATAGTTCATTGTTTTTATGCACAACATCATTTGATTTTCTTTGCCATTTTATCCATTAGCTACCAGGTCTTGCTCTTACTATTCTTTCTACCTCTGTCTCCTCTAGATGAATGCCTCTGACTTATTAAGAGCTGTATTATTTAACACTCTATTACTGATTCAAAATGGTCCATTTACAGTTGTTGCATTCAAAAGAAAAGAAACCTATGTATTTGAAGGTCCTTAGTGGTTTTAATTACCCCCCAAGAAAGCCCAGTAATGGAAAAAGATTGTGAAAGGGCATCAGGGGATATAGAGTTGACTCCTCTATCTACTGCACAGAGAGAGAAAATTGGAGTGATTCCTCAGGGCTGGCAGAGAAGGAATAAAAGAGTCAGGAGGACTGGCTCAGGATCTGAAGGGGACTGTACCCCAAACTGGGTACATTCTACTTTTTGACCAGTTATGCCTGTCTGTAAACACCTTGATCTTTAATATTAGAATTTTTGCCTCTATGATATGGAAAATTGAGGTAAATTCCTCTGGATTTGAGCAGTCTAGGAAATCATTGTAAGTGTTCAAGCCAAAATGCCTGGGATTTTATCCCAATATTTAATATAAATGTGTGGATAATTGCACTAATTCATTATTTAATTCTACTATACACAGTCAGACACTAGTGTATGGGAACACTTTGTACACGAATATCAAAAAAAAAGCATAGAATATATAGTCCTATCAGGTGGGCAGAGTTTTGGAAAGCAAGACTCTTCCCTTGGTTAAACTGGAATTTCAACTTGAAGTGACACAGAAGCATTTTAAAAAGTAGTTATATAGGGTAAGCGATTTTCCCAGTGTGAAAGCTGAATATAAAAAATACCTTTTACAGAGAGGAAATTTCTGACAGAACCTCAAATTTAATCAAAAGTAATAAAATTAGTGAATGAAGAGCTTACTTTTCTTTAGGGAGAATTTGGCAAAAGAATGTATTTTCAACACAGGATTAACATGTGGTAAGAGAAAAAAATGAAGCATTGTTTCCAAACTAAACTTTAAATTTTAACACAAAACACCTTTATTGTTTTTGATCCAGCTAGTAACTTGCACTGTAGACAGATTTAGACCATTAGCATCAGTCAATAGTATGTCATATGGAAACACTCCAAAGGCCAAGAGAGCAATAGAAGCCTTTAAGAAAACCAGGAATCCATAGACACACTTTAAATTCTATGAGGTACCATTGAATCAGCAAGAACAGTAGGTTGATAAAATAATTATGTTGTCCACAGCTATATTGTCCAGGGTTAGGTTCTTTTCCAACCTTTTTTTTATAAAACAAATGAAAATAGAAAATGGATTTCCAATGAATGGACTGATTTGTAGATTTGTAACTGTCCCACTTGTAGTTATATTTGGCATAACTTCATGCTTTCCTATAAGGTATACTATTAAGTTAGTCTCTAACCTTACCCAAAACCAAGAAAAGGAAAGGAACGCTGACTAGAATTATGTATTCAAATAAAGACCTTAATTCTAATACATGTACAGCCTATATCTGGCATCCTAGCGGATGTTGCCCCATCCCCACATTGTATGCCTCCGAGCTGGTATTCCAACTGGGTTTTCAGCAAACCATTACAAACCTCTAAACTGCTGACAGTTTCTGGGTGGTACGGTACGTGATTAACAAGTGAATCTCATGGTCATGAGTCCACTCCACTCCTGTACCTGCTTTTTTGTAAAGTGGGTCCCCTGGTCCAAAGCAATGTTCTCTGGGATCCCATGCTGGTGGATCAAGCACTCTTTAAGTCTTCAGTTAATGGTGCAGGAAAGATAACTCCACACCTGAATGTACCTATTTCTGGGAGAACAAGTCACTAATACTTCCAGGATGAAAGACTCCATTGTAGTCAATTTGTCATCAGTGGTCAACTGGTCTCCTCAAGGAATGCTGCCATATTGGGGGTTGAGGAAGGTCTCTGCTGCTGGAAACTTGAACATTTCACAATGGCAGTGGCTAGATCAACCTTGGTACTGGGAGTGTGTGCTGTTGGGCCCATATATGCCCTCCATCTCTGCCTTCTCAGCCACTTCTTTCATGAGCCCATCATGCCAGCACTAGGTGGCCAGTTACAAAGGTTGACAAACATCAGTTAACCAGGTGATCTTGTCTACTTTTTTGTTAACTCCTTGTTCTAAGAAGGATGTTCTCTGGTGGGTGTAACATGTACAAAGATCTCCACACTTCGTGCCCACTCCCATATTTTAGTCCACTTGCCTTTACTCCAGACTTCCTTGGCCCTCGTCTTTCCTTTTTTTCCCTTCCAGATCCCTAGCCAGACGTCTATATATCTTCTAATTTCCAACTATTTTTCTTTCCCCACAAAGTGGTTCACCAGGAGGACTTTTCCTTACCACCATCTTTCAAGACCACCCCTAAAGCCTTAGTGCAGCTGCCATCCATTTTCAGCTTATACTCACATACTGAGCCAGCGCCTCTATAAAATTAAGCTCAGACTTTTCACTCCTGCATCAGGACTCCCCATATGGCCATAGGCACAACCTGAAGAAAGAGCACTGGTGCAACTATGGTGGGTGACGTCTGGGCTACCTGCTCATGCAGTTTGCTTAAAACCCAACAGAGTTTGTGCCTCATTCTTCATGGTAAGAGGGTCAAGATGCGCTAATTTGTCTTTTATTTCTGAGGGGATATCCTGTCATGACCCCCACTGCAGATATCTAAACACTTTTTAGAAATGGATGGTCCCTGAGTCTTTGAAATATTTATCTCCCCACTTTCTGGAGCTCATGTTTCCCCTCAAGGTTTCCAGTGTGGCTACCTTTTGCTCATTTCACGAATCAACATAAAGTCATCAATGTAGTGAATAGATATGATGATCTGCAGGATGCCAAGATGCTCCAAATAAGTTTGGACTATGTTACAACAGAGGGGAGAAGATAGCCCTAAGGCAAAAGTGCAAATGTATATTGTCATTCATTCCATCTGAATACAAACAATTTTCTGATTATGATTTAACAAGTAAAATAGCAAGCATAAGCTCAAATCAATGGCTACGTACCACTATCTGATGTCATATTAATCTGTTCTAGCAAAGACACCAGACACGGCTGGTATGAGGATCAGGGCTATAACTTGGTTGATCTTGCTGTATTCTTCAGTCAACCTATAGGATCCATTAATTTGCTCCAGGGGCCAGACAGGTGAAGTAAATAAACGTGATAGAACCACCACCCTTGCATCCTTTAGATAAGGAGACTCAAATGGTAATTATTTTAGATTTTTCAGACCACATATAGTCTCTGTGACACATCTTTAATTTTTTTTAACAACACTTTAAAATGGAAAAACCATTATTAGCTTGCAGACTGTACAAAAAATAGCCATGCACCAGTTTTTGTCCATGGTCTGTAGTTTTCCAACCCTTGCTTCAGATCTTAAAATTAGCATTAATATCTGCCACCCCTTCACACTAGGATGTGATACAGTTATTGATTTACCACCTTGGTTCTTGGTAGTGGGTAGTTTCAGAGGCTTCCTGTCTGTGGGCTTCCCTACTCTCATAGATCTTATCCCTCAGATCAAGATCCAATATGGGGATTATGACAATTGACAAGCATGTTAATCCCAATTTACATTTGAGGACTGGGGAAATGGTCGCTGGGTGGATCTTCAGACCCACTGAACTTTGTCCAGGATTTCATTTATTATCTGATTCCTATAATTTACTAGCCTTGTATATTATTTGATTTTTCAGCTATGATTGTATATAAGTTTGATAAAAAATAAAAAAATTAATTAAGGAAAAATTCAATTGTGTCTTTCAGTCAGTATTTGGCAAACTAGAAATTAATGAGCAAAAATGCTGGATAGGATGTATACAATATTTTTTTGTAAATTCAGAGCCATTCTCAAAAAGCAAAAAAGAAAATCTGCAGGTGCCGGAATGAAGATGTATCTCAGTGTCAGAATGATAAGAAAAGGCTTAAATAACTGGAATCCAAGCAAGCATAGGAACTAGATGTAAATATTAGGTGTTGGTGGATGGGATTTTTTACTGGTTTGTAACATTATACATTTCATGTGCACAATATTATATTTTGATGTCTGTATACATTACAACTTGCTCACCACAAAAGGTTTAGTTTCCATCTGCCACAATACAGTTAACCACCTTTACCCATTTCACCCTTCCCTCACCCCCCTTTGCCTCTGGTAACCACCACTCTGTTCTCTGTATCTATGTTTGTTTCTGTTTGGTTTGCTTTGTTCATTTATTTTGGGTTTTTTTCTGTTTTTATAGTCTACATATGAGTGAAATCGTATGCTATTTGTCTTTATCCATCTGACTTATTACTTAGCATAACCTTCAAGGTAGGTCCATCCATGTTGTTGCAAATGTTGCAAATTCATCTATTTTTATGGCTGAGTAGTATTCCAGTACTACTGGAGTATGTATCTACTGCATCTTCTTTATACATTCATCCATTGATAGACACTTAGGTTATTTCCATATCTTGGCTATTATAAATAATGCTGCAACGAACATAGGAGTGCACATATTTTTTTTAATTAGTGTTTTCATATTCTTCAGATAAATACCCAGAAGTAGAATAGCTGGACATTACGGTAGTTCTATCTTTAATTTTTTGAGGACTCTCCATACTGTTTTCCATAGTGGCGATACCAATTTACATTCCCACCAACAGTGTATAAGTGTTCCTTTTCTCCACATCTTCTCCAACACTTATTTCTTGCCTTTTTGATAATAACTATTCCAATGGGCATCTCTCCGTGGTTTTGATTTGCATTTCCCTAGTAATTAATGATGTTGAACATTTTTTCATGTGCCTGTTGGCCATCTGCACGTCTTCTTTGGGAAAATGTCTGTTCAGCTCCTCTGCCCATGTTTTATTGCTATATGAGTTCTTTATATATTTTGGATATTAACCCCCTTCAAATATGTCATTTGCAAATTTCTTCTCCTATTCAGTAGGTTGTCTTTTCATTTTATTGATGGTTTCCTTTGCTGTGCAGAAGATTTTAATTTGATGTAGTACCATTTATTTATTTTAGTTTCTGTTTTCCTTGCCTGAGGAGAGAGACTGATGTCAAAGAGCATACTGCCTATATTTCCTATGAGGAGTTTTATAGTTTCAGGTCTTATATTTGACTTGATTTTTGTGTATGGTGTAAGATAGTGGTCTATTTCTATTCTTTCGCATATGGCTATCCAGTTTTCCCAAAACCATTTATTGAAGAGATTATCTTTTCTCCACTGTATGTTCTTTGCTCCTTTGTCATAAACCAATTGTCCATATATTTGTAGGTTTATTTCTCAGCTGTCGATTCTGTTCCATTGTTCTAAGTATCTGTTTTTCTGCCAATACTACGCTGTTTTCATTGCTATAGCTTTGTAATAATATAGTGTGAAACGAACAAGTATGATACCTTCAGATTTGTTCTTTTTTTTCAGAATTGCTTTGGCTATTTGGGGTCTTTTGTGGTTCCATATAAAGTTTAGGATTTTTTGCTTTATTTCTGTGGAAAATGGCGTTGGGATTTTAGTAGGGATTGCATTGAATATGTAGATTCCTTGGGTACCAATATAACAATATTAATTCTTCCAATCCAAGAGCACAGAATATCTTTTCATTTCTTTGCGTCATCTTCAGTTTCTTTCAACAGTGTCTTATAGTTTTCAGCGTCCAGCTCTTTCACCTCCTTGGTTAAATTTATCCTAGGTATTTTATTCTTTTTGTTGCAATTTTAAATGGGATTGTTTTCTTTATTTCTATTTCTGCTAGTTTGTTGTTGATGTAGAAAAACCTCAAATTTTTGTAATCAAAATTCACTCTATTCATTTATTATTTCTAATGTTTGTGGGTGCAACTTTACTGTATTTGTTTATTATTTTGAATGGTTTTTTCGTTCTTTAGAGGTTTCTATATATGAAATCATGCCCTCCACAAATAGTGACAGTTTTACTTCTTCCTTTCCAACTTAGATACCTTTTATTTCTTTTTCTTGCCTAATTGCTGTAGTTAGGACTTCCAGTAGTGTGCTGCATGAAAATGTTGAGAGTGGGCGTCCTTGTCTTGTTCTTCATCTTAGAGGGATAGCTTTCAGTTTTTCATCATTGTGTACTATGTTAGCTGTAGGTTTGTCATATACGGCCTCTATTATGTTGAGATATGTTCCTTCTATATCCATTTTATTAAGAGTTTTTATGATAAATGGATGTTGAATCTTGTCAAATGCTTTTTCTGCATCTATTGAGATAATCATATGATTTTTATCTTTCATTTTTTATTGATGTGGTGTATCATGTTGATTGATTTGTGGATATTGAAACCTTCTTGTATCTCTGGAATAAATTCAAGTTGATGGTGATGTATGATACGGGTCCCCAACCGCCCAACCACAGACCGGTACTGGTCTGCTACCTGTTAGGAACTGGGCCACACAACAGGAGGTGAGCAGTGGGCGGGCAAGTGAGTGAAGCTTCATCCGCTGCTCGCCATTGCTCGTATTACAGCCTGAACCATCCCAGCCCCGCCACCCCACCCAACCCGACATGGTCCATGGAAAAATCGTCTTCCACGAAACCAGTCCCTGGTGCCAAAAATGTTGCGGACTGCTGATGTATGATCCTTTTAATGTATTGTGGTATTTCATTCGCTAATATTTTCTTGAGGATCTTTGCATCTATGTTCACCAGAGATATTAGCCTATAATCTTCTTTTTTGTTGTTGTTGTCCTTGTCTGGTTTTGATAGCAGGGTAATTTTTGCCTCATAAAATGACTTAGGAAGCATTCCCTCCTCTTCAATTTTTTGGAAGAGTTTGAGAAGGATAGGTTCTCAAATTAAATCTTCTTTGAATGTTTGTTAAAATTCACCAGTGAAGACTTCTGGTCCTAGAGGTTTTGGTGGAGATTTTTTATTATTGTTTTAATATCCTAATTAGTGATCAGTCTATTCAGATTTTCCATTTCTTCATGATTCAGTTTGAAAGGTTGTATGTTTCTAAAAATGTATTCATTTCTTCTAGATTGTCCAATCTGTTGGCATATAACTGTTCACATCTCATAATTTTTTGTATTTCTGTGGCATCTGGTGTTATTTCTCCCCTTTCATTTCTGATTTTATTTTTTTCTCTCTTTTTTTCTTTCTCTTTTTCTGAATCTAGATAAAGTTTTATCCATTTTATAATTTAAAAGAACCAACTGTTAGTTTAATTGATTTTTAATTCTCTTTTTAATTTCTATTTCATTTATTTCCACTCTGATCTTCATTACTTTCTTCCTTCTACTGACTTTGGGCTTTGTTTGTTCTTCTTTTTCTAGTTACTTTAGCTATAAGGTTAGATTTTTTATTTGAGATTTTTCTCGTTTCTTGATGAAGACCTGTATTGCCATAAACTTCCCTCCTAGTACCACTTTTACTGCACCTTACAGATTTTGGTATGTCATATTTTCATTTTCATTTGTCTTTGGGTGTTTTTTTATTTGTCCTTTGATTTCTTCACTGACCCAATAGTTGTTCAGTAACATGTTGTCTATCTCCACATATCTGTGATTTTTCCAGCTTTCTTCTTTTTAGTAGATCTCTAGTTTCATACTACTGTGATTGGAAAAGATGCTTAATATGATTTCAGTCTTCTTAAGTTTATTGAGACTTGTTTTGTGTCCCAATATATGGTCCCTCCTTGAAATCGTTCCATGTGCACTTGAAAAGGATATATATTCTGCTGCATTTGGATGGAATGTTCCTTATAAATCTCTCAAGTCCAACTGGTCTAATGTTTTATTTAAGGCCGCTGTTTCCTTGTTGACTTTCTGTCTGGATGATCTATCTATTGATGTAAGTGGGGTGTTAAAATTTCCTACTAGTATTGTGTTGCTGTTGATTTCTCTCTTTAGGACTGTTAATAATTGCTTTATATATTTTGGTGCTCCTATGTTAGGTGCATATCTATTAATTACTGTTATGTCTTTTTGATGAATTGTCCCCTTTATCATTATATAATGTCCATCTTTGTCTCTTATTACTTTTTTGGCTTAAAGTCTATTTTGGCTGATATGAGTATGGCTACCTGCTCTTTCTTTTGGCTGCCATTTGCTTGGAAAGTCCTCTTCCATCCCTTCACTTTGAGCCTATGCTTATCTTTAGAGTTGAGATGAGTCTCTTGGAGGCAGTATATAGTTGGGTCTTATTTTTTAATCCAGCCAGCCACTCTGTTGATTGGTGAATTCAATCCTTTTACATTTAGGGTGATTATTGATAAATGAGGACTTGGTACTGCCCTTTTATCTTTAGTTTTTGGTTGCTCTTTATCTCCATTGTTTCTTTTTCCCTGTGTTTCTGTCTGCCATTTTAGTTTGGTGGTTTTCTATGATATTTTTTATTCCTCTTTCTTTATGTTTCATGTCTCTGCTCTAAAATTATGTTTCGTGGTTATCATAAGGTTTGTATAAAATGTCTTATAAATAAAAGAGTCCTCTTTATGCTGATAGCATCTGTTCTTCATTTGCCTATATAGGTTCTATCCTTTTCTTCTTTTATGTTTTTGCTGTCTCAAAATATCCCTTATTATGTTGTGAATTTGTTACCAAATTGAAGTAGCTATAGTTATTTTTACTGCTTTTTTTCCTTTAACTTTATGCTATAATTAAGTGTTTAACAACCTATGATGATACAGAGTTGTAACTTCTGATTCTATCTGTCTATTTATCACCTTACTCAAAGTTTTGTGTACTTTTGCCTTTTCATTTCAGGTAGAAGAGCTCCTTTCAACATTTCCTGTAAATCAGGTCTAGCGGCAATGAACTCTCTCAGGTCATGTTTTTCTGGGTAAGCCTTTATTTCTTCCTGATATCTGAATGATAACTTTGCTGGATAAAGTATTCTTGGCTGACAGTTTTTATCTCTCAGTATTTCAAGTATGTCATTCCACTCTCTCCTAGCCTGTAGAGTTTCTACGGAGAAATCTGCTAATAGCCTAATGGGGATTCCCTTGTAGGTTACCATTCTTTTTCCCATGGCTGCCTTTAAAATTCTTTCTTTGACCTTGACTTTTGACAGTTTTAATATTATGTGTCTTCAAGAAGGTCTTTTTGCATTGAAGTAATTAGGTGTTTTCTTTGCTTCATGGATGTGTATGTCTAGTTACTTTTCCAGGTTTGGGAAGTTCTCAGCTATTATTCCTTTAAATAAATTCTCTGCTGCCTTCTCCCTCTCTTCTTCTTCTGGGATGCCCATTATCCTCATGTTGACCTCTTATTAAAATTGGATAGTTCCTGTAGAATTTCTTTATTTTTTTTTTTTGATCTTAATTATTTCTCCTCTTCCTCCTGTATCATTTCTAGATTCCCATCTTTAAGCTCATTAATTCTCTCTTCCATATGGTGTGCTCTCATGTTTCTAATGTTTTCTAACGTGTTCTTCATCTCATTTATTGAGTTCTTCAGCTTCAGAATTTGTTTGGTTCTTTTTTAGAGTTTCAGTCTTTTTGGTACAGTATTCCTTCTGTTCATTAACTTTATCCCTGACCTCATTGAACTGTCTTTCTGAGTTTTCTTGCAGCTCATTGAGTTTCTTCATAACAGCTATTTTGAATTCTTTAGCAGTTAGATTACAACATCCCATGACTTTAATTTTGGTTTCTGGAGAACTGTGGTTTTCTTTTTGTGATACCGTATTACTGTGGTTCTTCACGGCCCTTGATGAGTTGTTCCTCTACTGGTGCATTTGAAGTAGCAAACACCTTACTTCTTTAGGTAAAGCTTTTTTTTCAAAACTTGATTCTAATGATTCAATAGGTTAGTAATTAGAAGCCCTTCTTTTGTTTTCCAGTAGGTAGCGCTATAGCACCAGTTTTTTTATTTCTCTTACCTGAGCTGCCTCTGGTTATATTTGAGTCAGCACTTTCTACCCTCCACCCCCCTGCCAGAGGTGTCACCCAGTACCCTGGTTGTCATTGCTTGTGCCTCCAGGATTATTGGTGCCTTGCTGCTGTCACAGTCTGGAGCACTGGGATGAGAGGCACTTCCACTGTGTCTGGGGTCTCCTGGGTTGCAGGCTCTGCTGTGTGAGGAAAGAGGGTTGGGAGGGACACTGGAGTCGTGGGTGTTTTGGCCATGACTGGAGTTGTCAGGTTCACGGACACCACCCCTGAGGGGGGTTGGGCAGGTGTAGGTGCCAGAGTCACAGGAGCCTCTGCAGCTGAAGAGAGTGTTGCAGGTCCCACTATCACTGCTAACCAGTTCCCTGTGGCCATGGATGCTGCTGCAGCCAGGAGACCAGTGTTGTATGTGCTGCCTCCCCTCATGCTACCAGATTCTCTGGGGCTGCAGGCATTACCTCTGATGTTCCCCCTCTTCTGCAATCTATATGTGTTCCAGATCACCTACCTTTAGGTGTAGAAATAGATGGACTCCTCCAGCATCCTGGTGGTTGGGCACAAGCACCTTTGTTGAGTTATGGATGTTTTACTGGTTGTAGATTGAAAGGGAGCATCTCATACCACCACGATGTTGACATCGCTCTCTGGTGGATGGATTTTTAATAACCCTCTGGACATAAGAGATGGGACCTCCAGGCTGTATATTTTTGAAAAAAGCACTCTTGGTTAAGCTGGAAGCCTCACAGAAGTGTCCTCTTCATGAAACAGAAACAGTCTGCTATCTCTGCAGTGCCCTGGGGGTCAGAGTCTGCCAAGAATTGTCTCTTTGATTGTTACAGTCCCATGAGGCCCAGGAATGTAAGCCTCCCTGGCCTCAAGAGTCAGGCAATTAAGAGGCATCCCTTGGCTTGCAGCTACAAAAACCGGGTCACCAGATATAAAAAAAAAACTGGGGCACCAGATGTGTGTAGAAGCTCCACTGCAGGAAATGCTGGTGCTCCAGAATGCAGTACAGAGAGAATATGAAGATGGCACCACTGGCTAGAGTGAAGCAAAAGGGAAGTGCAAAGATGGCCCCTGTTGATAAAAAGGGGAAAAAGACAAAGAAAACAGAAAAAGAATGACAAAGAAAAAGAAAAAAAAAATTTTTTTTTAAAAGATAGCATCCGCTGACTTAGCAAGGCAGGGACAGAGCAGGAAGATGGCACCTACCAGCGTTCATCCCTGAAAGAGTATCCCAGCAGGGCTATACCCCTCAGACCAATGCTTTAAAATTAGCAAATGAGTCTTTCTCACTTAAAGTCTGGGTTCTTTTCAGAGGGCTGCTTCTAGCAGGGCGTTTGTGTGGGTAAGTCTGTGTACAAGCCCTTAAGAGTTGTTCCTCAGTTTGCTACAGCTCCATGGGTCTCCTGGGCAGGAGATCCATTTGTCTTTAAAGCCAGATATTTGGGGGGCTTGTATTTAGGTGTCAGTCTTAAAAGTTGTGGTGGCTGATAAAGGGTATAAACCCTTTGCTCCTCTGGGAGAAGTTCTGAAATATTGGGTTCCCTCCCAGTTGTGGGTTGCCATGCCAGAGGTAGAGTTTCTAGCAAGTCTGTGTCTCAGCCTTTCCTATCCACTTCGATGTGGTTTCCCTCTTGTTTGCCTGATGGGAAGGGATTGCTTTGACAGTTTTTAGGGTTTTTTCAGAGGAAGTTGTAGCATATATAGCTGTAGATTCCATGTGTCCTTGGGAGGAGGTGTGTTCGGGGTCCTCTTATGTCATCATCCTGAAACGGAACAAGAACTTACTTGTCTTATTAATCCCTTCCCTGATATAGCAGGTTCCCCATTACTGCTGATCCCACAACATTTTTCCAGGCTCTAACATGGATCACAAAACTATTGTTAAATTAGAAAACCTCAACTCTGAGGGAGGGTTATAGTGATGAAGAGACAGAAAGTCATCAGACACTTCTCCCTCATATATGCAAGAGATGATTCTTACTCTGCATGTTCGTGGTATCATGTACCTGCATCTGCTGGCACATACATGTCTTTCTAGACTGTATGACACTGATGTTATACAATCTTTAACTGTCATTTGACAAATGGATTTTGCTTTTCTGCTTTCTCTCGAGTCATAGAAGTTGGCATTAACTTTGTGGCAAGTTTTAAATTTTTTTCAGAAACTGTATCTTTTATATCAGATTTTGCCATGGTAAATGTAATTATGGCTACTTAGGAAGTTTTGGGTTCATCCCTATCTTTAGCAAAAGAATTCTTACGTTTCATACTGCAAATCAATGATATGTGTTTGTTTTGAACCTGAGAACCCATTCTACCTTGGTTTATAATTATGCAAAAACTTCCAAGGCGTTATTCCTCTACTTGACAAAGGTTTATAACATCATTCAGGGAACAAGGGACAAATGGATCACTGCTGCAACAACATCCCATTTTTAGATATTTACCATGCATCCTATTTACATTTTTTTCTTGTGTGAAACAGTAACACTTGCAGATTTACTCCAGCCCATAAATATTCATATTCAATTTTGATGTAAAAATCTCTTTACTATTTATGTTTAAAAGTTATTATTAATCATAGGGTTTACTTTACTATTTGTATCATTACTTTTATACCTTAATGGACAGCTTTTGAGCCACCAATTCATTTTTGTGGATAAGAACTATTATAAAAACAACGGTAACAACAATATATATGCAAACATAACTAATAAAAATGAATACATTGCTTGAAAATATTAAGCAAGATAAAGTGACCAATATGATCTTTATAGTAGATAGGCATCTTAAAAGTGAAATGATTAAGACTCTTACAGTTTTTCTGGAAAAATGTCAATTCTCATGTTTCAAATATGGGCAAGGTATGTGACTAAAATTATATAATCACCCTTTGCTCTAAAACTACTAAGTTTCTTTCAGAACATATAATACATAAATCATAAGCAGGGACTCCAGCAGTATCCAGACCACACTTTGAGCAACACAATATTAAGAGAACAGAGGAACAGGATGATTGTTTAAAAAGTGTCTGTGAAAAGGAATCTCTACTGTTGAATATATAAAAGCATTTAGTAGAGACAGTAATATCACCAAAGAACTTCTGTAATTCAAAATTTTGCATTCATCTAAGAAATACATATCCAGACTCCATTCTGTGCCAGCCCATGGGATTGGAGGTGAATGAATAGCGTTATGACCTAATAAGACAGCAAATGCAGATATGAATGGTTCGATTAAACATACTTCAGTGGAAATTATGGTTTGGAAGTTGGGTCTTATTTCAAAATCAAGCCAAGTAGAGATTGTTTAGTACTTATGCTTATAGGGACTCAAAAATCTTCAGAACTTTAAAGGACACTTGGAGATCATCTAGTAAATACTCTCTATGAGTGTTATATGTCTACATATCTACGTTTTTCTTGAATACCTCACAAGTAGTAATGAAAATACCTCCTGAAGCAGCCTAGTACAGTTTTGGACAAATATAATTTTCAGGAAGTAAAATTATATATCCATGTAACCCAGTATAAATATAAAGTCTTTCTTTATATAAAGATAAATATCGGTCTCCACTTCCAATGTCGTCTCGTTGATCACACATCCACCCTCCAAGTGCAATGCAGGATACATCTGTTCTAACTTCTATATGGCAGGCCTTGAAATATTTTAAAACAATTATTATGTCTGCCTTTAGTCTTTCCATCGACAGGCTAGTCATAGTTTCCGAGCCTTCCTCATCTATTCTTTATCCTCCAAAAGCACTCTAGTCTGTCAATATCCCACTTAAGCCATGATATCAGAAGTGAGCACCAGATCCAAGTATGGTCTTAACGTTGCTTAGTAAAGTGGGAATATCCTTTGCCTCTTTCTGGACAAAAATCTTTTCATTAATCTGTTTAGGATTACATTGCTCTGGGGCAGCCACATCACACTGGTGATTCGCTTTGAGTTTTAAGTTAACTGTAACCTTTTTCAAATATGTGGCTAATAAGCCACAACTTCTCCATCCTAGACATGCAGTGGTCTTTTTGGACATACATGTTTTTCCTTCTGCATGAGTATAAAAGAGTATAGATTTCCTCCTTAAACGTAATTCTAGTACTTTCACCCCATCATTCCGTCCTCATAAGATCTGTCAGGATTCTGATTCTGACACTGGCTGTAATGCATCCCCAATTTCATGTCTTCTGAATTTAGTAAAAGATCAAGTCTTATACTATATAATTCTCTAACAAAAAATAATGATCATAGTATGAAAATATGCCACATTGGTGTTGTAAAAAATATAAGGAATAAGACAGTGCCCAGGAAATGTCTATTAAGATCTTCCTCCCAGTTAACATAAGCTTATCAGCACTTTTTGAGAGCAGCTATTCAGTAGATACTAATGTGCTAGTATCAGCTAGTTGTTTCTTGTCCTAAAAAAAGAGGTCTTGAGAGATGCTGGCAGAGTGTTGTTGCAAAATCCAGCTACTCTGAGTCTGCTACCTTCCGTGATCCAGTGAACTGGTAACACTGGTGAAAACATGGGTTTCTAGATTGTAGAAAAACACAGTTCTTCACCAAGCTGAGGAAGGAGCTCAAATAAGATGTGAGAGTATTTTAGAGTTGTAAGATAGATGGTAAACTTGTTTCATTAAAATAAAACAAAGAGAAAATAAAGTATTTATGAATCAACTCAAAGAATTAATTGAACCTGGGGTTTGACTAGCAAACAATGCCCTGGGTGGACTTGGAGACAGCTTGCTTTTCCTTTACCTAAGAGATACAGTTGCCCTGAGTTTGGAGTATTTACGAAGTCAGGTAAGAGTTTGTCAGTTCTGAAAGTGTACTTTGTGTTCCACAAGGCAGGTGTAGGAGTGGCATTCAAACTACAGTGTCTTTCTATAATTAAAAGAGTGTGTCCTGTCGTTTGAATGTCTCATATCCATGTCATCCAGTCTAACTTTTAGTTGACTCCTACAGCTTATCTTTTCATGCTGAAATTCTAGTTAAGCCTTGGCGTAGGTTTCAAGTTTAGATAATGTTTAACCATGGAGAGTGATTTTCATTACAGAGAAGGAAGACAGTAGGGAGGGGGTGGCCCATCCTTTTCCCCAGTTGCCCTAGCCTTTAGCACAAAGGACACACAATAGAACAAGAGAGCTTTAAGAAGCCACCAGGAATCACAAGATTAAATGATAAGCAGGTGACATAAATGAGAGAGGCAGGCAGATTAGGAAACTGGAGAATAAGAACTCCATCTAAACAGGAGTGGTTTCACAGATCCACCAACTGGTGCCACATAGGATCTCAGGTTTAGAATTACTGTCTTCTGATTATTTTCAACAGAAGCCAGAAATATGCGTTTTCATGTACCTGGTACCATTGAGGACCTAAACAGCCTGATGTCGCACCAAAAAAGAGAAGCAGGCAGCTGGGTGCTGAGGATTTGCTCTAAGCACTAAGCCATAGAGAGAGGTGATAGAAAACTACAGTTTCCCATGCTGTGGGCATGGCTATTTACCACAGCTCTCCAGGTAGAAGGAGACAAAAACTCTGACTGGTACTACAGAGTGTGAGATTGATTGAAGAATCCTCAAATTGTGTACCCTGAAAAAAAAAGAATAAGGTAATTAAAATGCTAATCAGAGATCTGAACTGCTGGAAAATGGTTTTCATTCCTTTCCCTTTAACTAAATAATGGAGAATGCCTCTAAGATGTAAGGCATTCTTGTCTCCCTTGTTAGTGAAGAGAGCAAGTAAAGGGCACTTTCTACTTCAGAGGCTAGAATGTGGCTACCTTATCATGCAAACCTTCAGACAGACTGCTGCCTCAGCCCCCTTCCCCACAAGAAGTTAAGTCTGGAAATCAGCTTAGGAATTCAATAACCTAATCCTTTGCATTAAAAACATCTTTTGGGGACTTCCCTGGTGGTCCAGTGGTAAAGGGTCCATCTTCCAGTGCCGGGGACGTGGGTTCAATCCCTGGTCAGGGAACTAAAATCCCACATGCCGTGGGGTAACTAAACCCGTGCGCCATAACTAGAGAACCCATGTGCTGCAAACTACAGAGCCCACATGCTCTGGAGCCCACACCACAACTAGAGAGAGAAAAAAAGAAAAAAAAACCCATGCCACAACTAGAGAGAAGCCCATGTGCTGCAACAACAACAAATCTTTTTGGAGATAGCAATAAATATGATTTTATAATTAAAACAATAAATTTGTCTTGTTATATCATTCAATCATTCAATCTGTGTTAGGTCCTGATGTAGGCTCTGGGGATATAGTTATTGTCTTAATTTTGGATTCCCCCAAAAGCAGATGCTAAACAAGGATTCATGTTCAAGCATTTTATTTGGTTAGGGAGTGAGGAAGTGAGCACAGAAGGCAACAAATAATAGCAAGCCAGATACTACTGTGAGTGTCTGAGACTTAGTCTTACAGAGAGACTCTGGGAAACATGCACCATGGAGTGATACTGCCTGAGGGGTGAGGGAGCTGAGGTATTTATACACCAACTATGGTTATTTTTGGTGCAGGAGTGCTGGGAAATACGAGTTGGTGGCTAATTCCCCTGCATTAGCAAAGTGGCTTTCCTCAGCTTAAAAAAAAATTCTTAGGCAAAGCAGTTGAGGTCAGCTGGTGTACCTTGAAGTAATAAGTCCTCTGAAATATGGATGGAACACCAAAACTGTTCCATTCATATATAAATCAAAGTCCTAGCACAGCTTGTAGTTTACTAAGGAGAAGTTAGAAAATAAACATAACACACTGTGAATAATGATACATGTGCATATGTATTTGGAAGTTAAATTTTCTGAGAGACGTTTTGCATGTCACTACTCTGTATTCATTTTAAAACGATCATCCTGAAATCATAACTAGTAGTGTTTGAATATTTATCAAGTAATTTATTTGGTCCTAGCCTTCTCCTCTGAAGTAATTAATCCATAGAGTATTTTCCTTTATCCCTATTATTAATATCCTCTTATTCTTTACTCCTAATTATGTCATTTTGCTGTATTTTGTGGCCATGTTAAGCCACCATAAATTGTATTCTGAAACAGAGAGAAAGAGATTGCACAAGTGACCAAATGAGAGAGGGGAGTGAAATTGGAAAAGAAAATAGAAAATAGAAAGAATAAAACATGTCTTTTTATTTGATGCAGTGGCCCTTTAAGAAGCAAAATATTGAATAGGTTTGATAAAATCTGCCTTTTCCTCCCACTTGTGTGGTTTCCTGAATTGGTAAGGAGATTTTAGAGGATTCTTTTTGCAGGGAAATATTTATTCTCCCCTTAGAGAGTGCCTCTTAAATAAGTAATTAGAAAGTGGATGGCCTTACTAGAGTAGCTGATGAAAAGTTCATACCAGGTAGAAAGGATTTAGAATACTTTACAGAGAGTAAACAAACAAGTATATGAGTCATTTGAATGCTCTGGTTAGAAGTATTACATAAAAAGAGAAATGATGAGTAGTGCTGAAAAATGGTTTCATGACCCCAGAAGGCATGATGATTGAAATAACAGACAGACTTGGATGAAGAGCTCTGTTCTCTTCCCAGAACCATCTTGATATACTTGGAGATCTGAGAGGAGTTCTAACTGGAGATGAGATTTCTTTATGGAGAAAACTTGCAGGACTGATTCAAAGCATGTGCCTATTTGTCAACAATGGTGTCATTTTTCACAACTGTTTATGGAACTGTCAGCTAAGACAGACAATAATGATTACAAAGAGAGGCATAACTAGAGAGTGAAAAAAGTGTATCAGTTCAGTTAAAAGGCAGGTTCAAATCCCAGGACTACATCCTAGAAATATCTTGGTCACTTTGGGCAGGTCATTTCATTTTTCTAAGCCTCATTTCCTAATCTTTAAAATGAGGATAATATCAATAACTAGGATTTGGGATGACTGCAATAATCAAATGAGGTAAAAGCTACAAAATTAATACAAATAATGGTTGTGAACAATTTCCACACTGTCAAATTAATCAATGAGTTGTTTTGTTTAGGGTCCTATCATGATTATAAGAGAATATAAGAAGATCTTGAATTATAATCAACCTTTTTATACTGTCCATATCTCAAATCTATCCCTGTGAAACTATAAAGTTTTAACAAGTAAAAATAGATTCAGAAATAGTGGTCTTTCTCAGCACTGTAAGAGCTTATTTTCTAATACCCTGAAATCAGTACAGTATTGATATCTGAAATGCTTCTGATGTTGGAAGAGGAATTTCTTTTCTGTCAGCTGCACATAATAAATGTGTTTATCACATACAAGGTGAGTGAGATTTTATATGTACCTCAACCTGGAGCATTGTTCTGTTATCAAAAAAGATGCTTGGCATGGCATGGCATAGTCTTATAAAGACTTAAACCTACTGTGATGGCATGTGCTTATATATGCCAGGACAATACATCACTGAGAATATGTAGGTCTCTATTCAGAAACAAGCTATCTGGTTAATATTCCTCAAGTTACATGTATTACTACCACCATTTCTCCTGAGCCAAATTGCTTCAGTTTGAATTTATTGTACATTCAGTAAGTCCTAATAACCAAGGTTTTTATGCTTGAGATCATTGGCTTTCTACTCAACTTTTTAAGTCACATCCATAACCCTCTATGTTTGGTCTATAATCACAGTACAATTTGAGTCAGTTGTGAAGATTTATTAACTACTTTATTTTAAAAACACTAATGTGGGATCAGAAAGACAGGAGAATTCCACACAATGCTGATTAAATAAAATAAGAGAGGGGAAATCTCCGAACCTATTTATTCATCATTGGCTAATAAAATTTTATTAATGGATTTGTTGAAATGAACCCAACTGTCAGGTGCCAGATCAGCTCTCTTGTAGATACATTGTCAAAGCAGCCAGCTCTGCCAAGTCCTCTGTTATCTTGGGCACCAGGTGAGATGTTCTTATATTGGTATACTGGATGTAAGAAACTAGAAATAGAAAGCAAATAAATCAATTGGCTAACGACATCAAAATAAATCATGGTCTTCAAACATCCAATTAAGGTTTGTAAGAAGACATTAACCAAAATAAGTCTCAATGCACATGTAAAGAGAATACTTGTGTCAGTAGCAACTAACTCAGTCTATGCACAGGATTGCCATTACAAACCACAGTGACTTTATTAAAGTCCAGGAAATGTCCTCCTTGTACCCAAGTGCAATTAGAGAGTTACACTAAAAATTGATGAGTACAGGTTACTTCCCAAACTCCAGTGGGTAGGAAAAAAATCCTAGGAATTATATTTCTTAAGAGCTTGAAAGAGCTTGACAAAAACAAACAGTGATTGATAGATAGGCAGACAGATAGAGAGATAGATACATAGATAGATAGATGATAGATAGATAGATACAGATATATATCACATATATATGCCTTAAGAGTTAAAAGTATATATATTTTTTTAATTGTTAAATTTTATTTTATTTATTTTTTTATACAGCAGGTTCTTATTAGTTATCCATTTTATACATATAGTGTAAATATGTCAATCCCAATCTCCCAATTCATCACACCACCACCACCACCCCCCTCCACTTTCCCCGCTTGGTGTCCATATGTTTGTTCTCTATATCTGTGTCACAATTTCTGCCCTGCAAACCGGTTCATCTGCACCATTTTACTAGGTTCAACATATATGCGTTAATATATGATATTTGTTTTTCTCTTTCTGACTTACTTCACTCTGTATGACAGTCTCTAGATCCATCCGCGTCCCTACAAATGACTCAATTTCGTTCCGTTTTATGGCTGAGTAATATTCCATTGTATATATGTACCACAACTTCTTTATCCATTCATCTGTCAATGGGCATTTACGTTGCTCCCGTGTCCTGGCTATTGTAAATAGTGCCGCAATGAACATTGGGGTGCATGTGTGTTTTTGAATTATGGTTATCTCTGGGTATATGCCCAGTAGTGGGATTGCTGGGTCATATGGTAATTCTATTTTTAGTTTTAAAGGAACCTCCATATTGTTCTCCATCGTGGCTGTATCAATTTACATTCCCACCAACAGTGCAAGAGGGTTCCCTTTTCTCCACACCCCGTCCAGCATTTGCTGTTTGTAGATTTTCTGATGATGCCCATTCTAACTGGTGTGAGGTGATACCTCATTGTCGTTTTGATTTGCATTTCTCTAATAATTAGTGATGTTGAGCAGTTTTTCATATGCTTCTTGGCCATCTGTATGTCTTCTTTGGAGAAGTGTCTATTTAGGTCTTCTGCCCATTTTTGCATTGGGTTGTTTGTTTTTTTAATATTGAGTTGCATGAGCTGTTTATATATTTTGGAGATGAATCCTTTGTCCGTTGATTCGTTTGCAAATATTATCTCCCAGTCTGAGGGTTGTCTTTTCGTCTTGTTTATGGTTTCCTTTGCTGTGCAAAAGCTTTTAAGTTTCATTAGGTCCCTTTTGTTTTTTTTTCCATTACTCTAGGAGGTGGATGAAAAAAGATCTTGCTGTGATTATGTCAAAGACTGTTCTTCCTATGTTTTCCTCTAAGAGTTTTATAGTGTCCGGTCTTACATTCAGGTCTCTAATCCATTTTGAGTTTATTTTTGTGTATGGTGTTAGGGGGTGTTCTAATTTCATTCTTTTACATGTAGCTGTCCAGTTTTCCCAGCACCACTTATTCGGGAGACTGTCTTTCTCCAGTGTATATCCTTGCCTCCTTTGTCATAGATTAGTTGACCATAGGTGCGTGGGTTTCTCTCTGGGCTTTCTATCCTGTTCCATTGATCTATATTTCTGTTTTTGTGCCAGTACCATGTTGTCTTTTTTTTTTTTCTTTTTCTTTGACTTTTTATTTTATTTTTTTCACACATACACACTGTATTTTATTTTTACAAGAGATAAATAAACTGACACCATGCATTGTAAATGGATGACCACAACAAAAGCAACAATGATTGCAATTACCAAACATGAAACACACTCATACTATGTCATAATATTAACATTCAGTCCAGTAATCCTCCACTGTAACAGCGCCTTCACTTTGCAGTGAAAATTGATTTGTATATTTTTTGCCTCTGAGTCCTTGTGGGATTTTTTTTTTTTTTTTTGTAAACAGAAAGTCACAAAAATTATAATCATCCTCATCAGTTCACTCAGTCCCATGTAATTAATTTTTTTTCATCTTGATCTTTTGTTAGCACTTTTATGAATTCATCAGTTTTCCATTAGAGTTCTGAAAATGCTTATTCATTCAGTTCAGCAGTATAGTCAGTTACCAGAAACCTGTACTTGTCAGAGTCTTTTCCATGAATTCCTTGAAGATGAAACCCTTTTATAGGAACATTTTTGTGAAAGCATCAGAGTACACCCAGAACTGTCTGTAAATGACAAAAGCCTTAAAAATGACCATGGTTAAAGATGTGATGAAAGTTCATAATAATGCAATTGACAAGGAAATTTAGTTATTTCTGAGATATGCATTTTAAAGTAATAACTAGAATTATGACTTATATTTAGAAATTTCATGTAATCTCTGAAACATATATATTAACATATTTCCATACAAATAACCCAAAGAAAGTTTAGTATTACTTGTTTTTTCATATTGTCTTGATTACTGTAGCTTTGTAATATAGTCTGAAGTAGGGAACCTGATTCCTCCAGCTCCATTTCTTTCCTCAAGACTGCTTGGGCTATTCAGGGTCTTTTTTGTCTCCATACAAATTTTAAGATTTTTTGTTCTAGTTCTGTAAAAAATGCCATTGGTAATTTGATAGGGATTGCATTGAATCTGTAGATTGCTTTGGGTAGTATAGTCATTTTCACAATGTTGATTCTTCCAATCCAAGAAAATGGTATATCTCTCCATCTGCTGGTATCACCTTTAATTTCTTTCAACAGTGTCTTATAGTTTTCTGCATACAGGTCTTTTGTCTCCTTAGGTAGGTTTATTCCTAGGTATTTTATTCTTTTTTTTGCAATGGTAAATGGGAGTGTTTCCCTAATTTCTCTTTCAGATTTTTCATCATTAGTGTATAGGAATGCAAGAGATTTCTGTGCATTAATTTTGTATCCTGCAACTTTACCAAATTCACTGATTAGCTCTATTAGTTTTCTGGTGGCATCTTTAGGATTCTCTATGTATAGCACCATGTCATCTGCAAACAGTGACAGTTTCACCTCTTCTTTTCCAATTTGTATTCCTTTTATTTCTTTTTCTTCTCTGACTGCTGTAGCTAGGACTTCCAAAACTATGTTGCATAATAGTGGTGAGAGTGGACATCCTTGTCTTTTTCCTGATCTTAGAGGAAATGCTTTCAGTTTTTCACCATTGAGAATGATGTTTGCTGTGGGTTTGTTATATATGGCCTTTATTATGTTGAGGTAGGTCCCTCTATGTCCACTTTATGGAGAGTTATTATCATTAATGCGTGTTGAACTTTGTCAAAAGCTTTTTCTGCATCTACTGAGATGATCATATGGTTTTTCTCCTTCAGTTTGTTAATACGGTGTATCACATTGATTGATTTCCGTATATTGAAGAATCCATGCATCCCTGGGATAAATCCCAGTTGATCATGGTGTATGATCCTTTTAATGTGCTGTTAGATTCTGTTTGCTAGTATTTTGTTGAGGATTTTTGCATCTATATTCATCAGTGATATTGGTCTGTAATTTTATTTTTATGTAGTATCTTTGTCTGGTTTTGGTATCAGGGTGATGGTGGCCTCATAGAATGAGTTTGAGAGTGTTCCTTCCTCTGCAATTTTTTGGAATAGTTTGAGAAGGATGGGTGTTAGCTTGTCTCTAAATGTTTGATAGAATTCACCTGTGAAGCCATCTGGTCCTGGACTTCTGTTTGTTAGAAGGTTTTTAATCACAGTTTCAATTTCATTACTTGTGATGGTCTGTTCATATTTTCTGTTTCTTCCTGGTTCAGTCTTGGAAGGTTATACCTTTCTAGGTATTTGTCCATTTCTTCCAGGTTGTCCATTTTATTAGTATAGAGTTGCTTTTAGTAGTCTCTTAGGATGCTTTGTATTTCTGCACTGTCTGTTGTGACTTTTCCTTTTCATTTCTAATTTTATTGATTTGAGTCATCTCCCTCTTTTTCTTGTTGAGTCTGGCTAATGGTTTATCAATTTTGTTTATCTTCTCAAAGAACCAGCTTTTAGTTTTATTGATCTTTGCTATTGTTTTCTTTTTTTCTATTTCATTTATTTCTGCTCTAATCTTTATGATTTCTTTCCTTCTAATAACTTTGGGTTTTGTTTGTTCTTCTTTCCCTAGTTCCTTTAAGTGTAAGGTTAGATTGTTTATTTGAGATATTTGTTGTTTCTTGTGGTAGGATTTTATTGCTATAAACTTCCCGCTTAGAACTGCTTTTGCTGCATCCCACAGGTTTTGGATCATCGTGTTTTCATTGTCATTTGTCTCTAGGTATTTTTTGATTTCCTCTTTAATTTCTTCAGTGATCTCTTGGTTTAGTAATGTATGGTTTGGTCTCCATGTGTTTATGTTCTTTACTTTATTTTCCCTGTAATTGATTTCTAATCTCATAGCATTGTGGTCAGAAAAGATGCTTGATATGATTTCAATTTTCTTAAATTTACTGAGGCTTGATTTGTGACCCAAGATGTGATCTATCCTGGAGACTGTACCGTGCGTACTTGAGAAGAAAGTATAATCTGCTGTTCTTGGATGGAATGTCCCATAAATATCAATTTAATCTATCTAGTCTATTGTGTCATTTAAAGCTTGTGTTTTCTTATTAATTTTCTGTTTGGATGATCTGTCCATTGGTGTAAGTGAGGTGTTAAAGTCTCCATTATTATTGTGTTACTGTCAATATCCTCTTATATGGCTGTTAGCAGTTGCCTTATGTATTGAGGTGCTCCTATGTTGGGTGCATATATATTTATAATTGTTATATCTTCTTCTTGGATTGATCCCTTGATCATTATGTAGTGTCCTTCCTTGTCTCTTGTAACATTCTTTATTTTAAAGACTATTTTATCTAATATGTGTATTGCTACTCCAGCTTTCTTTTGATTTCCATTTGCATGGAATATCTTTTTCCATTCCCTCACTTTCAGTCTGTATGTGTCCCTAGGTCTGAAGTAGGTCTCTTGTAGACAGCATATATATGAGTCTTGCTTTTTATCCATTCAGCAAGCCTGTGTCTTTTGGTTGGAGCATTTAATCCATTCACGTTTAAGGTAATTATCGATATGTATGTTCCTATTTCCATTGTCTTAATTGTTTTTGGTTTGTTATTGTAGGTTCTTTTCTTCTCTTGTGTTTCCCACTTAGAGAAGTTCCTTTAGCATTTGTTGTAGAGCTGGTTTGGTGGTGCTGAATTCTCTTAGCTTTTGCTTGTCTGTAAAACTTTTGATTTCTCCATCAAATCTGAATGAGATCCTTGCCAGGTAGCGTAATCTTGGTTGTAGGTTCTTCCCTTTTATCACTTTAAATATGTCATGCCATTCCCTTCTGGCTTGTAGAGTTTCTGCTGAAAAATTAGCTGTTAACCTTATGGGAGTTCCCTTCTATGTTAATTGTCGTTTTTCCCTTGCTGCTTTCAATAATTTTTCTTTGTCTTTAATTTTTGCCAATTTGATTACTATATGTCTCGGCGTGTTTCTCCTTGGGTTTATCCTGTATGGGACTCTCTGCACTTCCTGGACTTGGGTGGCTCTTTCCTTTCCCATGTTTGGGAAGTTTTCAACTATAATCTCCTCAAATACTTTCTCAGGTCCTTTTTCTCTCTCTTCTCCTTCTGGACCCCTGTAATGCAAATGTTGTTGTGTTTAATGTTGTCCCAGAGGTCTCTTAGGCTGTCTTCATTTCTTTTCATTCTTTTTTCTTTATTCTGTTCCACAGCAGTGAATTCCACCATTCTGTCTTCCAGGTCACTTATCCATTCTTTTGCCTCAGTTATTCTAATATTGATTCCTTCTAGTGTATTTTTCATTTTATTTATTGTATTGTTCATCTCTTTTTGTTTGTTCTTTAATTCTTCTAGATCTTTGTTAAACATCTCTTGCATCTTCTCGAACTTTGCCTCCATTCTTTTTCGGAGGTCCTGGGTCATCTTCACTATCATTATTCTGAATTCTTTTTCTGGAAGGTTGCCTATCTCCACTTCATTTAGTTCTTTTTCTGGGGTTTTATCTTGTTCCTTCATGTGGTACATAGCCCTCTGCCTTTTCATCTTGTCTATCTTTCTGTGAATGTGGTTTTTGTTCCACAGGCTGCTGGATTATAGTTCTTCTTGCTTCTTCTGTCTGCCCTCTGGTGGATGAGGCTATCTAAGAGGCTTGTGCAAGTTTCCTGATAGGAGGGACTGGTGGTGGGTAGAGCTGGCTGTTGGTCTGGTGGGCAGAGCTCAGTAAAACTTTAATCCACTTTTCTGCTGATGGGTGGGGCTGGGTTCCCTCCCTGTTGGTTGTTTGGCCTGAGGCGACCCAACACTGGAGCCTACCTGGGCTCCTTGGTGGGGCTAATGGCAGACTCTGAGAGGGCTCACGCCAAGGAGTACTTCCCAGAACTTCTGCTGCCAGTGTCCTTGTCCTCATGGTGAGACACAGTCACACCCTGCCTCTGCAGGATACCCTCTAACACTAGCAGGTAGGTCTGCTTCAGTCTCCTATGGGGTCACTGCTTCTTCCCCTGGGTCCCAACACGCACACTACTTTGTGTTTGCCCTCCAAGAGTGGAGCCTCTGTTTCCCCCAGTCCTGTCAAAGTTCTGCAATCAAATCTCAGTAGCCTTCAAAGTCTGATTCTCTAGGCATTCCTCTTCCCGTTGCCAGACCCCCAGGTTGGGAAGCCTGACGTGGGGCTCAGAACCTTCACTCCAGTGGGTGGACTTCTGTGGTATAAGTGTTCTCTAGTTTTTGAGTCACCCACCCAGCAGTTAAGGGATTTGATTTTATTGTGATTGTGCTCCTCCCACCGTTTCATTGTGGCTTCTCCTTTGTCTTTGGATGTGGGGTATCTTTTTTGGTGAGTTCCAGTGTCTTCTTGTCAATGATTGTTCAGCAGTTAGTTGTGATTCCCGTTCTCTCGCAAGGTGGAGTGAGAGCACGGCCTTCTACCCTGCCATCTTGAACCAATCAAAAGTGTATATTCTTTACAAGAACTTCTATAGAAAAAAAGTAAAATCTCTTCTGGTTATTAATTATTCAAAATGCTTGTGGATAATGGTAGGGGAATGAATGAATGGATGAATGAATGGATAAAAGAATGAGTTAAGTAATTTTAAAATATAATAATTAGATCCTAATGCTTGTTTTTCTAATAGTTTTCCAATAGAATCACTTGAATGACAAAAAATGGAGTATAAGTTGAAAAAAACTGCAGCAAGAGCAGTACATTTCAGAGGAGTATTCTCTTTGTACCAGTGTTGAAAAGAGAATGACCTAAGTGAGGAATGGCATATTTACAAGTTCACTGAGTTTGGATGTGGTATTTGGTACACAAATCTCCATTCTTATCCAAGACCCAAAATGTAACTTCTTAGAAACGTCCTAGGGTAGCATGTCTTTCAGTGATGTCTCCCAGTTTATAGCCCATGTCCTTCAGTTGAAGATGAGATGCACTTCCTTTCAATGCAACTCAAAGCTTAGTCCAGACTTGATTCCTAGATCCTAAGATTAAGTTAAAGGGGCAAATCTAATGTATATCCTTTGGCCTAAGTGACCTACTTTGCCTCTCTACCACTTGAATGCCCCAGAAAATTTTTCATAACCACAGTATTTCTCAGTCGTGCTGCAAAAGTAAAAAGGACCCAATGAAACATATGGACCTCACGTTTGGCTTCAGCCATCAGGTCTACCTCTGCCAAATCTACCGTTTTTAATGAGTATTAAATATTCAGTTTTCCCCTTTTCTCATTTATATTAAGCCAGGCAGCTGTCTAGGTCTAGTTGTTATTAGATAAAAGAGGACTTGCCCACGTTTGCCAAGCTAGACAGAGAAGTCCTAATTCAATATAAAGCGGCAGTATATCCTGGCTCCATGAAATATGGGAAACCAGAATGGAAGAAAAAAGTACTAAGAATTAATGTTTTAGAAAAATAAGAACATGTCTCTCCCCACTCTTGAAGTTTACATTCATTTTCCTTAAAGTATATTTTTGCTTAAATTGTTTCCTTCATTTCCAATGCCACATATCAAAACTGCTACTTCTAGAACAACTGAGAAATATTTTCTTGAAAAAGGCTGTTTTCATACATAATATCAACAAGAGCTAATATTAATTGAGGGCTTACCATATGCCAGGTACTGTACAATATTCTTTTTCTTCAAGCTTCATTGAGATATAATTGACATACAACATTGTGTAAGTTTAAGGTGTACAACATGATGATTTGATATATGTATATATTGTGAAATGATTACTACAGTAAGGGTAGTTAACACATCCATCACCTCTGATAGTTATATTTTTGTGTGTTTGTGTGTGCGTGTGTGTGTGGTGAGACTTTTTAAGATGTACTCTCAGCTTTCAAGATATAACTTTCAAGTATACAATACAGTATTGTTAACTATAGGCAACATGCTATTCATTACAGCCCCAGAATTTACTCGTCTTATAACTCGAGGTTTGTACCATTTAACCATCTTCACCCATTTCTCTAAACCCCCACCCCCACCCCTGGCAACCACCAATCTGTTCTCTGTTTCTGTTTGTTTTTCTCAGATTCTACATATAAGTGAGATCATGCAATATTTGTCTTTTTCTGTCTGACTTATTTCCCATAGCAAAATACCCTCAACGTTCATCTATGTTGTTCAAATGACAAGATCTCATTTTTTATGGCGGAATAATATTCTATTTTTTGAGATTAATTTGTGCTTTTATTTGCCAGTATAATTTAACTACAGTGGCCTGCAAGTTTTTTGATCTAAAAAGTACATTTTACATCACAATCCAACAAACACACACACATATATAATATGTATACATATATAAAAGTGAAACAAAAGTTTTGCCAAGAACTGTACCCTGAGTGTTAATTCTTTTTTTTAAGACTTTTTTTTTAACCAAGGATGAACTGCACTGACACATCATAATCACCAAAATCTCCAGTTCATCTTAGGGTTCACTTTAATGAAGTAAATAGTGTTGCACTTTCTATGGGTTTGGACAAAAGTATAATGACATATATCCATCATTATAATGTCATACAAAGCATTTTCACTGCTCATAAAAACTTCTGTACTCTGTGTTGAATAAAACTCTATTATATATGTAAAGCAGCTTAGGTTGCTTCCATATCTTGGGTATTCTAAATAACGCTGCAATGAATATGGGTGTGCAGAAATTTCTTCAACATAGTGATTTCATTTCCTTCATATATATACCCAGAAGTGGGCTTGCTAGATCATATCATAGAACTATTTTTGACTTTTTGAGGAGCCTCCATACTCTTCTAATAGCAGCTGTTCCAGGTGACATCCTCACCAACAGTGCAGAAGGCTGTTGTCTGTCTTTCGTTTCTCCAGTGCTTGTTATCTGTCTTTCTGTTAATAGCCATTCTAACAGGTGTGAGGTGATACCTCATCGTGGTTTTGATTTGCATTTCCTAAGGTTACTGATGTCAAGCACTTTTTCATGTTACTGTTGGCCACTTGTATGTCTTCTTTGGAAAAACGTCTATTCAGATATTTTAACCATTTTAACAGGATTTTTTTTGCTATAGAGTTGTATGAGTTACTTGTATATCTTAGATATTAACACCTTATCAGATATATGGTGTACAAATATTTTCCTCCATTCTGTAGGCTTCCACTTTGTTGATTGTTTCTTTTGCTGTGCAGTAGCTTTTTAGCTTAATGTAGTCCCATTTGTATATTTTTGCTTTCCTGCTTATGATTTTGGTGTCATATCCATAAAATCATTGCCAAGACTAATATCAAGGAGTCTTTTCCATGGTTTCTTCCAAGGGTTTTATGGTTTCAGGAATTACATTTAAGTCTTTCATCTATTTTGAGTTAATTTTTATGAGTGGTGAAAGATAGCAGCCTGGTTTCATTCTTTAGCATATAATTATTCGGTTTTCCCAAGACCATTTATTGAAGAAGTTTATCTTTTCCCCATTCAGTGTTCTTGGCTTCTTTTTTACGGCTGAATAATATTCCATTGTATGTATATACCACATCTTCTTTATCCATTCATCTGTTGATGGACACTTAGGTTGCTTCCATATCTTGGTTATTGTAAATAATGCTGCTATGAACATTGGGATGCATGTATCTTTTCAAATTAGTGTTTTCATTTCCTTCAGATGTATACCCCGGTGTGGAATTTCTGCATCATATGATAGTTCTGTTTTTAGTTTTTTGGGGAACACCCTTGTCTTGTTCCTGATCCTAGAGAAAAAGTTTTCAACATCTCACCATTGAGTATGATGATAGCTGTGGGTTTGTCATATATGGCTTTTATTATGCTGGGGTACATTCTTTCTATATCCAATTTGTTGAGAGTTTTTATCATGAGAAGATTCTGAATTTTGTCAAATGCTTTTTCCGCATCTGAGATGATCACATGATTTTTATCTTTCATTCTATTAATGTGACATACCACATTTATTGATTTATGTGTTAAACCATCCTTTCATCCCAGGGGTGAATCCTACTCAGTCACATTGTATGATCATGTTAATGTGCTGTTGAATTCAGTTCACTAGTATTTTGTCAAGAATTTTTGCATATATACTCATCAGGTATATTGGCCTACAGTTTTCTTTTCCTGTAGTACCCTTATCTGGCTTTGGTATCAGGATAATACTGGCCTCATAAAATGAGTTTAGGAGTGTTCCATGCCCTTCAATTTTTTTGGAAGAGTTTGAGAAGAATTTGTGTTAATTCCTCTTTAAAAGTTTGATAGAATTTACCAGTGAAACTATCTGGTCCTGGGCATTTCTTTGTTGGGAATAATACCCAACATAATACCCTCAAGGTCCATCCATGTTGTCACTAATAGCAAGATTTTTATTCTTTTTCTGGCTGAGTAGTGTTCCATTGCATATATAAACCACATCTTCTTTACCTATTTATCTGTCCATTGATAGGCACCTAGGCTATTTCCATATCTTGGCTATTTTAAATAAATCTGCAAAGAACATAGAGATGCATATATCTTTATGGAATAGTATTTTCATATTCTTTGGACAAATACCCAGAAGAAGAATAGTTGGATCATATGGTATTTTTAATTTTTTGAGGAATCTCCATACTGTCTTCTACAGTGTCTGCACCAATTAATATTCCCACCAACAATGTATGAATGTTCCATTTTCTCCATATCCTCACCAACACTTATTATTTATTGTCTTTTTGATAATAGCCATTCTTGACAGGTGTGAGGTGATATCTCATTGTGGTTTTCATTTTCATTTCCCTGATGAGTAATGATGAAAATCTTTACATGTACCTGTTGGGCATCTGTATGTCCTCTTTGTTGGCCATCTGTATGTCCTCTTTCAGTTCTTCTACCCATTTCTTAATCGGGTTTTTTGTTGTTGTTGTGTTGTATGAGTTCTTTATATATTGTGGATGTTAACCCATTACCAGACATATCATTTGCAAATATTTTCTCCCATTCAGTAGGTTGCCTTTTTGTTTTATTGATGGTTTCATTTGCTGTGCAGAAACTTTTTAGCTTGATGTAATCCCATTTGTTTATTTTTGCTTTTGTTTTCCTTGCCTGCATAAACATATCTAGAAAGATATTGCTAAGACTAATGTCAAAGAATGTACTGTTTATGTTTTCCTCTAGGAGTTTTATGATTTCAGGTCTACATTAAATATTTAATCCATTTTGAGTTATTTTTTATGTACAGTATGAGATAGGGGTCTAGTTTCATTTTTTTGCATGTGTTTGTTCAGTTTTCCCAACACCATTTATTGAAGAGACTATCTTTTCTCCATTGTACATTCTTTGCCTTTATCTTGAATTGTCCATATATGCATGGGTTTATTCCTGGACTCTCAGTTAGATTCTATTGATCTATGTATCTGTTTGTCTGCTAATACCATGCTATTTTGATTACTATGGTTTTTTAATATAATTTGAAATCAAGGAGTGTGATACCTTAGCTTTTTGCTTTTTTCTCAGGATTTTTTTAGGCTACTCGGGGTCTTTTATGGTTCCATATAACTTTTAGAATTTTTTGTTCTATTTCTGTGAAAAATGACACTGGGATTTTGGTACAGATTGCACTGACTATGTAGATGACTTTAGTAACATGGACATTTTGACAATGGTAATTCTTCCAATACATGAGCATGGACTATCTTTCCATTTCCTTGTGTCTTCTTCATTTTCTTTTAACATGTCTTATAGTTTTGTGTTTAGGTCTTTCACTTCCTTGGTTAAATTTATTCCTAGGTATTTTTTTATAATTGTAGATGTGATTGTTTCTTTATTTCTCTTTTTGTCAGTGTTTAGAAATGCAACAGATTTTTGTATATTGATTTTGTATTCTACAACTTTACTGTATTTGTTATTCATTTCTAATGGCTTTTTGCTAGTGTCTTTAGGGTTTTCTGTATATATAATCATATCACATACAAGTAAAGTATATACATTAAACAGGATAGTTTTCTATAATAGGGAATGAGGCAAATGAAAGTGAAGACTGAGGTTAAGGAACTTGCCCAAACCAATGAATGCCATGAACCAAAGATTATATTGAACTCAATGCTCTATGTCAAAAGTTCTCTCAAGAAAAGAAAAATCACAAAGGTAACAGGAACATTTGAAATGCAGAATAATATCTTTTTTAAAAATTATATCATCTGCAAACAGTGAAAATTTTACTTCGTCTTTTCCCATTTGTATCACTTTTATTTCTTTTTCTTGCCTAATTTCTCTAGCTAGGACTTTTAATACTATGTTGAACAAGAGAGGCATTCTTGTTCCTGATATTAGAGAAAAATCTTTCAATTTTTCACCATTGAGTATGATATTATCTATGGGTTAGTCATATATGGCCTTTATTATGTTGAGGTACATCCCTTCTATAGCTACTTTATTGAGAGTTTTTATCAAAATGTGTGCTGAATCTCGTCAGATGCTTTTTCTGCATCTATTGAGATGATCATATGGTTTTTATCCTTCATTTTGATAATGTGGTGTATCACATTGATTGATTTGAGGGTGTTGAATCATCCTTACATCCCTGGAATAAATGCCACTTGGTCATAGAATATGAACTTTTGATGTATTGTTGAATTCAGTTTGCTAATATTTTGTTGAAGATTTTTGCATCTATGTTCATCAGAGATATTGGCCTGTAATTTTCTTTCTTGTATTGTTGTTTTTCTCTGGTTTTCATATCAGATTAATGTTGGCCTCATAAACTGAGTTACGAAGTGTTTCCTCCTCTTCAATTTTCTGGAGGAGTTTGAGAAGGATATGTATTAAATCTTTTTTGAATGTTCAGTAAAATTCACCAGTGAAGCCATCTGGTCATGGACTTTTGTTTTGGAGAGTTTTTGATTACTGTTTCAATCTCTGTACCAGTGATCAGTCTATTTGGATTTCCTGTTTCTTAATGATTCCGGTTTTTTATTCTTTTCCTTTTTTTTAAACATCTTTATTGGAGTATAATTGCTTTACAATGGTGTGTTACTTTCTGCTGTATAACAAAATGAATCAGTTATACATATACCTAAATCCCCATATCTCCTCCCTCTTGCGTCTCCCTCCCTCCCTCCCTATCCCACCCCTCTAGGTGGACACAAAACACCGAGCTGATCTCCCTGTGCTATGCGGCTGCTTCCCACTAGCTATCTATTTTACATTTGGTAGTATATATAAGTCCATGCCACTCCCTCACTTCGTCCCATCTTACCCTTCCCCCCCATGTCCTCAAGTCCATTCTCTACATCTGCATCTTTATTCCTGTCCTGTCCCTAGGTTCTTCATAACCTTTTTTTTTTTTTTTTGTACAGCAGGTTTTTATTAGTGATCCATTTTATACACATCAGTGTATACATGTCAATCCCAATCCCCCAATTCATCACACCACCACCTCCACCCCCACCGCTTTCCCCCATTTGTGTCCATACGTATTTTCTCTACTTCTGTGTCTCAATTTCTGCTCTGCAAACCAGTTCATCTGTAACATTTCCTAGGTTCCACATATATGCGTTAATATACGATATTTGTTTTTCTGTTTGTAACTTACTTCACTCTGTATGGCAGTCTCTAGATGCATCCACGTCTCTACAAATGACCCAATTTTGTTCCTTTCTATGGCTGAGTAATATTCCATTGTATATATGTACCACATCTTCTTTATCCATTCATTTGTCAATGGGCATTTAGGTTGCTACCATGATCTGGCTATTGTAAATAATGCTGCAATGAACACTGGAGTGCATGTGTCTTTTTGAATTATGGTTTTCTCAGGGTATATGTCCAGTAGTGGGATTGCTGGGTTGTATGGTAGTTCTATTTTTAGTTTTTGAAGGAACCTCCATACTGTTCTCCATAGTGGTTGTATCAGTTTACCTGCCCACCAACAGTGCAAGAGGGTTCCCTTTTCTCCACACCCTCTCCAGCATTTGTTGTTTGTAGATTTTCTGATGATACCAATTCTAACTGGTGTGAGGTGATACCTCATTGTAGTTTTGATTTGAGTTTCTCTAACAATTAGTGATGTTGAGCAGCTTTTCATGTGCCTCTAGGCCATCTGTATGTCTTCCTTGGAGAAATCTCTATTTAAGTCTTCTGCCCATTTTTGGATTGGGTTGTTTGTTTTTTTAATATTGAGCTGCATGAGCTGTTTATATATTTTGGAGATTAATCCTTTGGCCATTGATTCATTTGCAAATATTTTCTCCCATTCTGATGGTTGTCTTTTCGTCTTGTTTATGGTTTCCTTTGCTGTGCAAAAGCTTTTAAGTTTCATTAGGTCCCTTTTTTTATTTTTGTTTTTATTTCCATTAATCTAGGAGATGGATCAAAAAATGTCTTGCCGTAATTTATGTCAAAGAGTGTTCTTCCTATGTTTTCCTCTAAGAGTTTTACAGTGCCCGGTCTTACATTTAGGTCTCTAATCCATTTTGAGATTAATTTTGTGTATGGTGTTAAGGAGTGTTCTAATTTCATTCATTTACATTTAGCTATCCAGTTTTCCCTGCACCACTTACTGAAGAGACTGTCTTTTCTCCATTGTATATCCTTGCCTCCTTTGTCATAGATTAGTTGACCATAGGTGCGTGGGTTTCTCTCTGGGCTTTCTATCCTGTTCCATTGATCTATATTTCTGTTTTTGTGCCAGTACCATATTGTCTTGATTACTGTAGCTTTGTAGTATAGTCTGAAGTCAGGGAATCTGATTCCTCCAGCTCCATTTTTTTCCCTCAAGACTGCTTTGGCTATTCAGGGTCTTTTGTGGCTCCATACAAATTTTAAGATTTCCTGTTCTACTTCTGTAACAAAATGCCATTGGTAATTTGATAGGGATTGCAATGAATCTGTAGATTGCTTTGGGTAGTATAGTCATTTTCACAATATTGATTCTTCCAATACAAGGACATGGTATATCTCTCCATCTGTTGGTATCATCTTTAATTTCTTTCATCAGTGTCTTATGGTTTTCTGTATATAGGTCTTATGTCTCCTTAGGTAGGTTTATTCCTAGGTATTTTATAATATTTGTTGCAGTGGTAAATGGGAGTGTTTCCCTAATTTCTCTTTCAGATTTTTCACCATTAGTGTATAGGAATGCAAGAGATTTCTGTACATTAATTTTGTATCCTGCTATTTACCAAATTCATTGATTAGCTCTAGTAGTTTTCCAGTGGCATCTTTAAGATTCTCTATGTTTAGTATCATGTCATCTGCAAACAGTGACAGTTTTACTTCTTCTTTTCCAATTTGTATTCCTTTTATTTCTTTTTCTTCTCTGATTGCCATGGCCAGGACTTCCAAAACTATGTTGAATAATAGTGGTGAGAGTGGACATCCTTGTCTTGTTCCTGATCTCAGAGGAAATGCTTTCAGTTTTCACCATTGAGAAGGACGTTTGCTGTGGGTTTGTCTTATATGGCCTTTATTATGTTGAGGTAGGTTCCTTCTATGCCCACTTTCTGGAGAGTTTTTATCATAAATGGGTGTTAAATTTTGTCAAAAGCTTTTTCTGCATTTATTGAGATGATCATATGGTTTTTCTCCTTCAGTTTGTGAATATGGTTTTTCACATTGATTGATTTGTGTATGTTGAAGACTCCTTGCATTCCTGGGATAAGCCCCACTTAATCATAGTGTATGATCATTTTAATGTACTGTTGGATTCTGTTTACTAGTATTTTGTTGAGGATTTTTGCATCTATATTCATCAGTGATATTGGTCTGTAATTTTCTTTTTTTATAGTACCTTTGTCTGGTTTTGGTATCAGGGTGATGGTGGCCTCATAGAATGAGTTTGGGAGTGTTCCTTCCTCTGCAATTTTTTGGAAGAGTTTGAGAAGGGTGGGTATTAGCTCTTGTCTAAATATTTGACAGAATTCACCTGTGAAGCCATCTGGTCCTGGACTTTTGTTTGTTTGAAGATTTTTAATCATAGTTTCAATTTCATTACTTGTGATTGGTCTGTTCATATTTTCTATTTCTTCCTGGTTCAGTCTTGGAAGGTTATACCTTCTAAGAATTTGTCCATTTCTTCCAGGTTGTCCATTTTATTGGCAGAGAGTTGCTTGTAGTAGTCTCTTAGGACGCTTTGTATTTCTGTGGTGTCTGTCGTAACTTCTCATTTCTAATTTTATTGATTTGAGTCTTGTCCCTTTTTTCTTGATGAGTCTGGCTAATGGTTTATCAATTTTGTTTATCTTCTCAAAGAACCAGCTTTTAGTTTTATTGATCTTTGCTATTGTTTTCTTTGTTTCTATTTCATTTATTTCTGCTCTGATCTTGATGATTTCTTTCCTTCTGCTAACTTTGGGTTTTGTTTGTTCTTCTTTCTCTATTTCCTTTAGGTGTAACGTTAGATTGTTTATTTGAGATTTTTCTTGTTTCTTGAGGTAGACTTGTATAGCTATAAACTTCCCTCTTAGAACTGCTTTTGCTGCATCCCATAGGTTTTGGATCGTCGTGTTTTCATTGTCATTTGTCTCTAGGTATTTTTTGATTTCCTCTTTGATTTCTTCAGTGATCTCTTGGTTATTTAGTAACGTATTGTTTAGCCTCCATGTGTTTGTGTTTTTTACGTTTTTTCCCCTGTACTTGATTTCTAATCTCATAACATTGTGGTCAGAAAAGATGCTTGATATGATTTCAATTTTCTTAAATTTACTGAGGCTTGATTTGTGACCCAAGATGTGATCTATCCTGGAGACTGTTCCGTGCGTACTTGAGAAGAAAGTATAATCTGCTCTTTTTGGATGGAATGTCCTATAAATATCAATTAAATCTATCTGGTCTATTGTGTCATTTAAAGCTTATGTTTCCTTATTAATTTTCTGTCTGGATGATCTGTCCATTGGTGTGAGGTGTTAAAGTTCCCCACTATTATTATGTTACTGTCGATTTCCTCCTTTAGAGCTATTAGCAGTTGTCTTATGTGTTGAGGTGCTCCTATATTGGGTGCATATGTATTTATAATTGTGATATATTCTTCTTGGATTGTTCCCTTAATCATTATGTAGTGTCCTTCCTTGTCTCTTGTAACAGTCTTTATTTTAAACTCTATTTTATCTTATATGAGTATTGTTACTCCAGCTTTCTTTTGATTTCCATTTGCATGGAATATCTTTTTCCATCCCCTAACTATCAGTCTGTATGTGTCCCTAGGTCTGAAGTGGGTCTCTTGTAGACAGCATATAGATGGGTCTTGTTTTTGTATCCATTCAACGAGCCTGTGTCTTTTGGTTGGAGCATTTAATCCATTCACGTTAAGGTAATTATCGATATGTATATTCCTGTAACCATTTTCTTAATTGTTTTGGGTTTGTTTTTGTAGGTCTTTTTCTTCTCTTGTGTTTCACACTTAGAGAAGTTCCTTTAGCATTTGTTGTAGAGCTGGTTTGGTGGTGCTGAATTCTCTCAGCTTTTGCTTGTCTGTAAAGCTTTTGATTTCTCCATCGAATCTGAATGAGATCCTTGCCAGGTAGAGTAATCTTGGTTGTAGGTACTTCCCTTTCATCACTTTAAATATATCATGCCACTCCCTTCTGGCTTGTAGCGTTTCTGCTGAAAAATCAGCTGTTAACCTTATGGGAGTTCCCTTGTATCTTATTTGTCATTTTTCCCTTGCTGCTTTCAATAATTTTTCTTTGTCTTTAATTTTTGCCAATTTGATTACTATGTGTCTCGGCGTGTTTCTCCTTGGGTTTATCCTGTATGGGACCCTCTGCGCTTCCTGGACTTGGGTGGCTATTTCCTTTCCGATGTTAGGGAAGTTTTCGACTATAGTCTCTTCAAATAATTTCTCTGGTCCTTCCTCTCTCTCTTCTCCTTCTGGGACCCCTATAACGTGAATGTTTTTGTTCTTAATGTTGTCCCAGAGGTCTCTTAGGCTATCTTCATTTCTTTTCATTCTTTTTTCTTTATTATTTTCCACAGCTGTGAATTCCACCATTCTGTCTTCCAGGTAACTTATCCGTTTTTCTGCCTCAGTTATTCTTCTATTGATTCCTTCTAGTGTAGTTTTCATTTCAGTTATTGTATTGTTCATCTCTGTTTGTTTGTTCTTGAATTCTTCTAGGTATTTGTTAATCATTTCTTGTATTTTCTCGATCTTTGCCTCCATTCTTTTTCCGAGGTCCTGGATCATCTTCACTATCATTATTCTGAATTCTCTTTCTGGAAGATTGCCTATCTCCGTTTCATTTAGTTGTTTTTCTGGGATTTTTATCTTGTTCCTTCATCTGACACATAGCTCTCTGCCTTTTCATCTTGTCTATCTTTCTGTGAATGTGGTTTTTGTTCCACAGGCTGCAGGATTCTAGTTCTTCTTGCTTCTGCTGTCTGTCCTCTGGTCTTTTTTATTTTTTTTTTAGATTCTATATATATGTGTTAGCATACTGTATTTGTTTTTCTCTTTCTGACTTACTTCACTCTGTATGACAGACTCTAGGTCCATCCACCTCACTACAAATAACTCAATTTCGTTTCTTTTTATGGCTGAGTAATATTCCATTGTATATATGTGCCACATCTTCTTTATCCATTCATCTGGCAATGGACATGTAGGTTGATTCCATGTCCTGGCTATTATAAATAGAGCTGCAATGAACATTGTGGTACATGACTCTTTTTGAATTATGGTTTTCTCAGGGTATATGCCCAGTAGTGGGATTGCTGGGTCATATGGTAGTCCTATTTTTAGATTTTAAGGAACCTCCATACTGTTCTCCATAGTGGCTGTATTAATTTACATTCCCACCAATAGTGCAAGAGGGTTCCCTTTTCTCCACACCCTCTCCAGCATTTATTGTTTGTAGATTTTTTGATGATGGCCATTCTAACCTGTGTGATGTGATACCACATTTCAGTTTTGATTTGCATTTCTCTAATGATTAGTGATGTTGAGCATTCTTTCATGTGTTTGTTGGCAATCTGTATATCTTCTTTAGAGAAATGTCTATTTAGGTCTTCTGCCCATTTGGGGATTGGGTTGTTTGTTTTTTTGATATTGAGCTGCATGATCTGCTTGTACGTTTTGGAGATTAATCCTTTGTCAGTTGCTTCATTTGCAAATATGTTGTCTCGTTCTGAGGGTTGTCTTTTCATTTTGTTTATGGTTTCCTTTCCTGTGCAAAAGCTTTTAAGTTTCATTAGGTCCCATTTGGTTATTTTTGTTTTTATTTCCATTTCTCTAGGAGGTGGGTCAAAAAGTATCTTGCTCTGATTTATATCACAGAGGGTTCTGCCTATGTTTTCCTCTAAGAGTTTTATAGTGGCTGGCCTTACATTTAGGTCTTTAATCCATTTTGAGTATATTTTTGTATATCGTGTTAGGGAGTGTTCTAAGTTCATTCTTTTACATGTAGCTGTCCAGTGTTCCCAGCACCACTTAATGAAGAGACTGTGTCTTTTCCATTGTATATTCTTGCTTCCTTTGTCATAGATTAGATCACCATAGGTGCGTGGCTTGATCTCTGGGCTTTCTATCCTGTTCCATTGATCTCTATTTCTGTTTTTGTACCAATACCATACTGTCTTGATTACTAGAGCTTGGTAGTGTAGTCTGAAGTCAGGCAGCCTGATTCCTCCAGCTCCCTTTTTCTTTCTCAAGATTGCTTGGGCTATTTGGGGTCTTCTGTTTTTCAATACAAATTTTGAAATTTTTTGTTTTAGTTCTGTGAAAAATGCCCTTGGTAATTTGATAAGGATTGCATTGAATCTTTAGGTTGCTTTGGGTAGCATAGTCATGTTCACAATGTTGATTCTTCCAATCCAAGAACATGGTATATCTCTCCATCTGTTTGTATCATCTTTAATTTGTTTCATCAGTGTCTTATAGTTTTCTGCATACAGGTCTTTTGTCTCCATAGGTAGCTTTATTCTTAAGTATTTTATAATTTTTGTTGCAATGGTAAATGGGAGTCTTTCCTTAATTTCTGTTTCAGATTTTTCATCATTAGTGTATAGGAATGCAAGTGATTTCTGTGCCTTAATTTTGTATCCTGCTACTTTACCAAATTCATTGATTAGCTCTATTAGTTTTCTGGTGGCATCTTTAGGATTCTCTATGCAGAGTATCATGTCATCTGCAAACAGTGACAGCTTTACTTCTTCTTTTCCGATTTGGATTCCTTTTATTTCTTTGTCTTCTCTGATTGCTGTGGCTAAAACTTCCAATACTATGTTGAGTAATAGTGGTGAGAGTGGGCAACCTTGTCTTGTTCCTGATCTTAATGGAAATGGTTTTAGTTTTTCACCATTATGAACGATCTTGCTGTGGGTTTGTCATATATGCCCTTTGTTATGTTGAGGAATGTTCCCTCTATGCCTACTTTCTGGGTGGTTTTTATCATAAATGGATGTTGAATTTTGTTGAAAGCTTTTTCTGCATCTATTGAGATGATCATGTGGTTTTTCTACTTCAATTCGTTAATATGGTGTATCACATGGATTGATTTGCTTATATTGAAGAATCCTTTCATTCCTGGGATAAACCCTCTTGACCATGGTGTATGAACTTTTAAATGTGCTGTTGGATTCTGTTTGCTAGTCTTTTGTTGAGGATTTTTGTATCTATGTTCATCAGTGATATTGCCCTGTAGTTTTCTTTCTTTGTGACATCTTTGTCGGTTTTGGTATCAGAGTGATGGTGGCCTCGTAGAATGAGTTTGGGAGTGTTCCTCCCTCTGCTATATTTTGGAATAGTTTGAGAAGGGTAGGTGTTAGCTCTTCTCTAAATGTTTGATAGAATTCTCCTGTGAAGCCATCTGGTCCTGGGCTTTTGTTTGTTGGAAGATTATTAATCACAGTCTCAATTTCAGCACTTGTGATTAGGCTGTTCATATTTTCTATTTTTTCCTGGTTCAGTCTCAGAAGGTCGTGTTTTTCTAAGAATGTGTCCATTTCTTCCAGGTTGTCCATTTTATTGACATATTGTTGCTTGTAGTAATCTCTCATGATCCTTTGTATTTCTGCAGTGTCTGTTGTTACTTCTCCTTTTTCATTTCTAATTCTATTGATTTGAGTCTTCTCCCTTTTTTTCTTGATGAGTCTAGCTAATGGTTTATAAATTTTGTTTAACTTTTCAAAGAACCACCTTAGTTTTATTGATCTTTGCTCTTGTTTCCTTCATTTCTTTTTCATTTATTTCTGATCTAAGTCAGTTTTGAAAAGTTGTATGATTCTAAGTATTTATTCATTTCTCCTAGGTTGTCCAGTTTGTTGGTATATAGCTGTTCATAATATTCTCTTATAGCCCTTAGTATTTCTGTAGTATCTATTGTTATTTCTCCTCTTTCATGTGATTTTATCTCTCACGGCCATCTCTTTTTTTTCTTAGTGAGTCTAGCTAACAATTTGTCAATTATGTTTATATTTTCATAGCTTTTAGTCATTGATCTTTTCTGTTGTCTTTTTAGTCTCTATTTTATTTATTTCTTCTCTAGTGTTTATTATGTCCTTTCTTTTACTAACTTTACGTTTCATTTGTTCTTCATTTTCCATTTCCTTTAGGTGTAAGGTTAGATTATTTATTTGAGATTTTTCTTGTTTTCTGTAGTAAGCCTGTATTACTATAAACTTCCCTCTTAGGACCACTTTTTCCATATCTCATAGATTTTAGTGTGTTATATTTTCATTTTCATTTGTCTTCAGCTGTGTCAGTGGGAGAAGGTGAATTCACAGTCTTCCTACTCTGCCATCTTGGCCACACTATAGTTATTTTTAATACTTTAAAAAAATTATTAAATTAGAGCTGTATGTGATTTATGCACCATCATCACAATATTAAAGAATTTGTCTTTGACTACATATTTACTTTTACTTGTGAGAGTTACACACCTGTATGTTCTTATGGTATTAATTTTCATCCACTTACTTCAGTTTAAAGAACATCCTTAAGCATTTCTTTTAAAGCAGTTTTAGTGGTGACAAACTCTCCAGCTTTTGTGTGTTTAGGAAAAATCTGTATTTCTCCTTCATTCTGAAGAAGAGCTTTTCTGGATATAGTTCTTGGATGACAGGTTTTTTTTCTCTCAGTATCTTGAATATATCATCCCACTTTCTGCTGGTCTGCAAAGTTTCTTCTGATAGTTTTCTGAGAGTTCCCTAGTATGTGATGAGTTGCCTTTCTCTTTTTGCTTAAAAATTCTCTCTTTGTCTTTCACTTTTGACAATTTAATTATAACGGGTCTCAGTGTATGCTTTTTTGGGTTCAATCTATTTGGGGAGTTTAGGTTCATGAATCTGGATGTCCATGTCTCTCCCCAGTTTTCAGAAGTTTTCATCCATTATTGCTTTAAATAGACTTTCTGTATTTTTCTCTTTCTCTGCTCCCTCTAGGATTCCCATAATATGTCATTTATGGTATCCCATGAGTCCTGTAGTCTTTTTTCACTCTTTTCAGTCTTTTTTTCTTTTTGTACCTCTGACTAGATAATTTCAAGGGCTGGTCTCCTTGATTTGATTTTTCTTCTCCTTGGTTGAACCTGCTGTTTATGCTCTTGATTGAATCTTTCAGTACAGTCATATTCTTCATCTCTAGTATTTGCTTGATTTTTTATTGATGGTTTCTATTTTTTCGTTGAACCTCTTATTTTGTTCATGCATTATTCTCCTAATTTTGTTTAGCTGCCTGTCAGTGTATTCCTGTAGTTCACTGAACTTCTTTAAGAGAATTATTCTGATTTCAGACATTTCATAGATCTCCATTTCTTTAGGATCAGTTATTGGACATTTATTAGTTTCCTTTGATGGCATCATGTTTACCTGATTCTTCATGATCCTTGTATCCTTGCAATGATCTGTGCATTTAGGTAATTGATCTCCTCTTCCTGACTTTACAGGTTTGCTACAGCAGGGAAAGACCTCACCTTCACCAATTGACTAAGCTTGGGGCACTGGATGGGTCAGCTGGTAGCATCTACAGGTAAGTGTGGTTTTATATAGGGGTCTCTAGTTGAGTGAGGTCGCTGTGCTCTGAGGTTGAGGGTGGAATGTAGTGCTGCTGGCTGGGCAATGTGGTTGGGTGAGCCTGATGACTGGGCTCTGTGTTCAAGTGAGGCCACTGGATAGACTCTCTGATTTGGCAGGGCTGCTGGCTGTGCTCTATAGTCAGGTAGGGCCACTAGCTTGGCTCCAGGTTCACCTCTGGCTGGGTAACATGGCAGACTGTGTTCCCTGGGAGGGCGGTGCCAGTGGCTGGAATCCACAATTGGATAGGGATGTAAGTTGGACTCCAGAATTGGTCTTGGTCAGGTGGAGTCTTAGACTCTGCTGCCAAACAGGATGATGCCACCGGCTGGTCTCTCTTGTTTAGGCAGGGTCACAGTCAGGGCTTTATCATCAGACAGAGTCTCGGTCTGTGCTCTGTGATCAGGCAAGGTAACAGACTGTGACCCAAAGTTGGGTGGGGCCACAGGCTGTGCTTTGAGATCAGGTAGGCCACTGGTTGTGCTCTGTTGTTAGGCAAGGTCACTGGCCAGGCTCTCTGTTCAGATGGGGCCTCCAGCTGTATCCCACAGTTAGGTGGGGCTGGAGACTATGTTCCACAGTTGAGCAGGGTCAGTCAGGGCTCCCTCGTTGGGTGGAACCATGATTGGGGGGATCACTGGCTGTGCTCCCTGCCTGGCTGAGGCTACAGACTAGGTTCAGCAATCAAGCAGGACCATATGTTGGGCTCCACTGCTGGGTACCACCGTAGCCTGGGATCCATAGCTAGGCAATACCACCGGCTGGGCTTTGAGACTGCCCAGGGTCACTGTTTAGGCTCCTTAGTTAAGCAGGATTAGAACTTAAGCTCAACAGGTAGACAGGGCTGGCTGTCAGGTGAGGAACACAAAGGAAAACACACACACACACACACACACACACACACACACACACACACACACACACAGGCTGAGGAGCAAAGAGGACAAAGAAAGCAGTTTATTCAGGGCAGAAGCGAAACAACACGCTCGGAGAAGAGTGTGGGCATCCTCGTGCATGACGGGTGCACTGCAGAGTTTTTTGATCCCCCTTTTATTTTTAGTCCTTTGAATGGGTGGGGTCTTTGTGATTAGGGGTGGAATATTCATTGAGGGGAAGGTTGACGTGTGGCCTGGATTACACCAGGTTGCATCAGCTCCCGATCCTGTGCATCTGTCTCCTGAAGCTACCATACATTTGCTCTAAGAGCTATTTTCCCTTAAATTTTCCCTTCTAGTTGAGCATCACACGTGGAAGGTCATACAGGGTCATCAGCAACCTGTGCATTTTTATTGTGCATGCTCCGCGGTTTTCATGGTCAGCGTTTCTTGTTCAGATGCTACAAAGTTTCTGCTTTAGATACTATTCCTCCATGTGCCATGGCCTCATGTGCAAAACAAGGAGGTGGCCTTGCCTTCTGCCTAATGCCTGTACATGAGGAGGCTGTCCTTAGGCCCGGTCCTGTCTTTCCTGACTCAGTTGCTGTGAAGCAAAACCTGAATGGGCCTCTCAGGAAGTATCCCACAATGCCAGGGGAGCTGGATGTCTTTTCCCACTGGAGAAACCATAGGCCCAGAGGGGGTCCCCTTAGTGTGGCTGTGCTGGCCTGAGGGAGGGCAGTGTGGTCAAAGTGAAACCACTCCTCTTACCCTTTTAATGGAGACCTTCTCAGTCTCTGTGTTCCAGGGTTGTGTTTCACCCTTATCTCCAAGTTATGAGATTTTCACAAGGTAACTTGTCTTTGGATAGTTGCTAGTTTGTCTCTTTGTGAGGGGGACTGAAGTCGGAAATACCCTACGTCACCATCTTGATGATGTCACCTTCCTACAATATTCTTTTAAATATATATGTCATTTAATAATCACAACAACTCTATGAGATATGTTCTATTGCTATCCCCATTTTAAGGAATAAAAAATGGTGGCTCGGAGAGAAGAAATAACTTATGAATGGTCACACAGCTAGTCGGTGAGATAGACTAATTTAAGCCAGGTCTATCTGATTCCAAAGCACATTCAAGTTCCTAACATGATTGTTTGTGATGTTACTGCTATAATTAACAACGAAAAGCATTAAGGAAGTGCCATAAAGGACAGATTATATACCTAAACATTAATATTCATTGACTGCTGATTTAGGTAATATTAGAAACTAATATTATGAAAAAGAGCAAAAGAAAAAGCAGAAAGAATAAAATACATTAATATCCAAGCAGGGAACATCATGTATCTTTTTAGTTGAGAGGAAAGATGTCTTAAGGTTATCATCTTTTAGATAATAATTTCATATATAGTCAAATCCATGACAAAAATCACAACATCCTACACTAAGCAGGGAAGCCATTCACACTTCCTAATTGTGCTTAGCCCACAAGAACACATCACATTCCTTTCTCTGTGTTGTTGTTTTTTTTTTTTTTTTGAAGATCTTTTAACTTCTTTGGGTGTAAACTGAATTATCAAAACAGAAATTGCTGCATCATCTGACTTCGCTAATTTATTCATGAATGCATTATACAAAACACTGAAGATAAAATATTATTAAAATGAGATCCTGACTACACAGAATTTGCAATGGGAGCTAGAAGAGTACAAGAAGCGTTTGCCTTGTGTGTGATAAGTGTGCAAAGTACAGCAGGGGCAAGAAAATAGACGGATGTCCTCTGAGTGCATTGTAGAACGTGACAGTAAACTATATGGAACACATCACTGTACTTTTATTTCTATTCTTCCTCTTATTAAAAAAGTATTAATAACTCTATACTTTCTTGACCCAGAAAAATGATCTGTCATCTTACACAAAATTATTTCCTTCAGGAAATGATTTCCTGTCCAATTAGTCCTATGACAACAGTACTATCAATCTGCACTGTGTAACTTTGTCCCATGGTATGACAGAAGACTACCCTGAGCATTGCTCATGTGGATTTCCCCTCCAGTGAGATTCCCCCAAGTAAGGCTCTGTAATGGGAGAATTTCTGCCCTGAGCTCAGTACTTCAACTTTTTCTCCCCACACAGGACAAATGCCCATCTCCCACTCACCACTCTTGGACCAGTTTTCCAAAATCATTACTGTTGCCACTTTTTCTCATTCCTGTGTGCTGAATGTCACAACAATTTCTCCAGTTCAGGCAGAGTCTAGACTTCCCCATCAAATGGCATACCTTATCCAACAAACCATTTTTCCCATTCCACTAAGTTGGTTTCCTTAGTGGGGCACAAAATTGTTATCTGTATTCCTACCCCTGTGACTTTTCCTCTTTCTCCCTCACTTGGAATGTCAGCCCTCCCTCTCGGTCTATCCAGCCTTCAGATTCTTCCCATTTAAAGCCTTTCCTAATGATGTCATCTTCCTCACTGTCCCTCCTGAATATAACACTTTAGGCTCTATCAGGAAATTAAATGCTTGATTGTATCAAATCTTATATTACTCTCCAATAATTTCCGGTGCGCATGTCCAAATGGCACCTTTATAACAGCAAGATTTGTGCCTTATATGATGGGGGTCCACCTAATGTACCACTCAAACCGAGAATGAAAAGAGAGTATTAATAATTATTCTGGGATTTCAGATATAATCATGGGGTTTCCCTGACAAACCAGGACTAATGGTCACCCTATATTATTTGTATTTGTCACAGTTCCTAGTGTAGAATTCAGGTGGTCAATAATTACTTCTTGATTTAAATTGCTGCACTATTCTCCAAAGGACAAATAGGATTTTATCTATAGACCTTTGGAGTAAAAAATTTTTTGATTGCACAGTTGCATCACAAAGATTGCTGTCACTTTTATATAACTGAAACAGAGAAAGTAAGAGGGAGATGGATAATACTTTAAGCTGTGGAAGCCAAAAGGAAGGAATTATAAAGGGCATTGTACATTAAAGAGTTTAACTTTATCCGGTAGGTGATGGAGTACCATTGATGACTTTTAAGTAGCGTGGTGATTTGGTCAGCTTGTGTATGAATGTGTGTGTGGTAAAGCACAAACTTGAAAGATGAATTCAAGGAGACATTAGGCAACTGCTACAAATGTCTAAGAAATGATGAGGGTTTAAACTTGGTCAGTGGCAATAGGAGATGATACAGATTTCATAGATTTTTAGACTTATTGCATGGGTGTTGAAAGAGAATCATGACTAGGTTTCTGGACTTAACAAAAAAAATCAATGGGCATATTCAGAATAATAAAGTTTGCCTCACAGAAATAATAAGCAGAATTCAGAAGAACTAGACATCCACTACTGTTCCTCCATGTGTTGTCTCCTTAGAAAGCTCATTTTTTGCCAGTTTCCAGTATTTATGGGCAGTGCTAGAGATTCCTAGGCCTGAAAACAAGTATAAGAATAACATCTGGTCCAAAAAGCAAAACTAGGAGCAGAAATGTGGCTCTAGTATCAAGTATCTCTGAAACACTGTCCACTGACAGATATGGTTCTTCTGGGATGGGAGAAGTGTATTCTCATTTCGTGATTCAGGCTCATTTCATGGCTAACTTTGTTTATCCAAGCTAAGCAGAAATCTCCCTCTTTCACAACTACATGTCATAAGACTACTGCAGAATCAGTAATGTGTTACATGATGTTAAATTGTTATTCTCTTCTAATGTCCTTAAAAGAAAGAAAGTATACACAATGGAATGCTGTTATATGCATAGTGTCTATTATAGTGCCTGGCCATAAACGAATGAATGAACGCATGGTCAGTCCTACAAAGAGCAACTTACATAGATGTCTAAGCCAACTGATGCCAATACAACCTGCCAATGTCTCCCAGTGAGAAATAGCATCCAAAATTCAACCTGATTTTAGCTGGAATATTCAGCTTATGGTATAATTTTATGTAACCTGACTTCATGTTTTAGAATCTTCCAGTTTTTGTAAGCTATTTCTATAGAAAATTTCTATATCAAATTATAATTTTAATCAGTAATTTTAAAATGAACATTGGTACATATTCCAAATTCCAAACATCGTTTTGCACAATTGCATATTGACTTCAATTTTCTCTTCCCTCCAAAGAAAAAATGACAACATAGATATGCCTGAGCATTTGTGAGGAGAGTCGTGCACTTCTCATAATATTAGTCCCTAAGTCACTTCGTCCTACTGAAATCTATGACCCCAGTGAAGGAAAGAAGCCTTATTATTCCTTAATGTGACCTCAAGACAAACACCCTTCAGCAAAAGGAGCAATCATTGCATTTCAAGAAGAGCCTGGCTATGGTTCAGCAAAAGGAAAGAATTAGTTTATCAACTCCTCCTAAGTGGAAGCTATTCTTCCAGTATGACTGGAGTTAACTATGCCCCTTGTAGGCTGATATATTGTATATTTATATAGACATATTTTATATATTATATACATTATATATATGTATATACAATATATACTACCAAAATAATGTCATTTCAGGAATTCTAGGAAGATCCTTCTATCCAAAAATATCCAAAAACAATCTCCACTCACTGTTCAGTAATGCCTCTAAGAGTATGAAGTTTTGTACAACATAACTAAAGTCAGTGTTTTAAATGTGTGTAACTCTAGAAAGCTCTTTCAAAACATGACTATCAATATAAAATTTTTTAAACATCTTTATTGAAGTATAATTGCTTTACAGTGGTGTGTTAGTGTCTGCTTTACAACAAAGTGAATAAGTTATACACATACATATGTCCCCATATCTCTTCCTTCTTGTGTCTCCCTCCCTCCCACCCTCCCTATCGCACCCCTCTAGGTAGCCACAAAGCACTGAGCTGATGTCCCTGTGCTATATGGCTGCTTCCCACTAGTTATCTATTTTACATTTGGTAGTGTATATATGTCCATGCCACTCTCTCACTTTGTCCCAGCTTACCCTTCCCCCTCCCCGTATCCTCAAGTCCATCCTCTAGTAGGTCTGTGTCTTTATTCCCATCTCGCCCTTAGGTTCTTCATGACCTGTTTTTTTTTTAAATTCCATATATATGTGTTAGCATACAGTATACCTTTTTCTCTTTCTGACATACTTCACTCTGTATGACAGACTCTCGGTCCATTCACCTCACTACAAATAACTCAATTTCGTTTCTATTTATGGCTGACTAATATTCCAAAGTATATATGTGCCACATCTCCTTTATCCATTCATCTGTTGATGGACACTTAGGTTGCTTCCATGTCCTGGATATTGTAAATAGAGCTACAATGAACATTTTGGTACATGACTCTTTTTTTTTTTTTTTTAAAGATAGTAGTCATCTTTTCTTTTTTAAATTTATTTATTTATTTTTGGCTGTGTTGGGTCTTCGTTTCTGTGTGAGGGCTTTCTCTAGTTGCGGCAAGTGGGGGCCACTCTTCATCACGGTGCACGGGCCTCTCACTATCGTGGCTTCTCTTGTTGTGGAGCACAGGCTCCAGATGCGTAGGCTCAGTAGTTGTGGCTCACGGGCCCAGTTGCTCTGCGGCATGTGGCATCTTCCCAGACCAGGGCTCGAACCCGTGTCCCCTGCATTGGCAGGCGGGTTCTCAACCACTGCACCACCAGGGAAGCCCCATGACTCTTTTTGAATTATGGTTTTCTCAGGGTATATGACCAGTAGTGGGATTGCTGGGTTGTATGGTAGTTCTATTTTTAGTTTTTTAAGGAACCTCCATACTGTTCTCCATAGTGGCTGTATCAATTTACATTCCCACCAAAAGTGCAAGAGTGTTCCCTTTTCTCCACACCCTCTCCAGCATTTATTGTTTCTAGATTTTTTGATGATGACCATTCTGACCGGTGTGAGATGATATCTCATTGTAATTTTGATTTGCATTTCTCTAATGATTAATGATGTTGAGAATTGTTTCTTGTGTTTCTTGGCAATCTGTATATCTTCTTTGGGGAAATGTCTATTTAGGTCTTCTGCCCATTTTTGGATTGGGTTGTTTGCTTTTTTAATATTGAGCTGCATGGGCTGCTTGTAAATTTTGGAGATTAATCCTTTGTCAGTTGCTTCATTTGCAAATATTTTCTCCCATTCTGAGGGTTGTCTTTTCGTCTTGTTTACGGTTTCCTTTGCTATGCAAAAGCTTTTAAGTTTCATTAGGTCCCATTTGTTTATTTTTGGTTTTATTTCCATTTCTCTAGGAGGTGGGTCTAAAAGGATCTTGTTGTGATTATGTCATAGAGTGTTCTGCCTATGTTTTCCTCTAAGAGTTTGAGATGTCTGGCCTTACATTTAGGTCTTTAATCCATTTTGAGTTTATTTTTGTGTATGGTGTTAGGGAGTGTTCTAATTTCATTCTTTTACATGTACCTGTGCAGTTTTCCCAGCCCCACTTATTGAAGAGGCTATCTTTTCTCCACTGTATATTCTTGCCTCCTTTATCAAAGATAAGGTGACCATAGGTGCGTAGGTTTATCTCTGGGCTTTCTATCCTGTTCCACTGAACTCTATTTCTGTTTTTGTGCCAGTACCATACTCTCTTGATTACCGTAGCTTTGTAGTAAGGTCTGAAGTCAGGGAGCCTGATTCCTCCAGCTCCATTTTTCTTTCTCAAGATTGCTTTGGCAATTCGGGGTCTTTTGTGTTTCCATACAAATTGTGAAATTTTTTGATCTAGTTCTGTGAAAAATGCCATTGGTAGTTTGATAGGGATTGCATTGAATTTGTAGATTGCTTTGGGTAGAATAGTCACTTTCACAATGTTGATTCTTCCAATTCAAGAACATGGTATATCTCTCCATCTATTTGTATTATCTTTAATTTTTTTCATCAGTGTCTTATAATTTTTTGCATACAGGTCTTCTGTCTCCTTAGGTAGGTTTATTCCTAGGTATTTTATTCTTTTTGTTGCAATGGTAAATGGGAGTGTTTTCTTAATTTCACTTTCAGATTTTTCATCATTAGTGTATAGGAATGCAAGAGATTTCTGTGCATTAATTTCGTATCCACTTTACCAAGTTCATTGATTAGCTCTAGTAGTTTTCTGGTAGCATCCTTAGGATTCTCTATGCAGAGTATCATGTCATCTGCAAACAGTGACAGCTTTACTTCTTCTTTTCCGATTTGGATTCCTTTTATTTCTTTGTCTTCTCTGATTGCTGTGGCTAAAACTTCCAAAACTATCTTGAATCATAGTGGTGAGAGTGGGCAACCTTGTCTTGTTCCTGATCTTAGTGGAAACGTTTTCAGTTTTTCACCAATGAGGACGATGTTGGCTGTGGGTTTGTCATATATGGCCTTTATTATGTTGAGGAAAATTCCCTCTATCCCTACTTTCTGGAGGGTTTTTATCATAAATGGGTGTTGAATTTTGTTGAAAGCTTTCTCTGCATCTATTGAGATGATCATATGGTTTTTCTCCTTCAATTTGTTAATATTGTGTATCGCATTGATTGATTTCCGTATATTGAAGAATTCTTGCATTCCTGGGATAAATCCCACTTGATCATGTTGTATGATCCTTTTAATGTGCTCTTGGATTCTGTATGCTAGTATTTTGTTGAGGATATTTGCATCTATGTTCATCAGTGATATTGGTCTGTAGTTTTCTTTCTTTGTGACATCTTTTTCTCGTGTTGGTATCAGGGTGAGGGTGGCCTTGTGGAATGAGGTTGGGAGTGTTCCTCCCTCTGCTGTATTTTGGAGGAATTTGAGAAGGGTAGGTGTTAGCTCTTCTCTAAATGTTTGATAGAATTTGCCTGTGAAGCCATCTGATCCTGGACTTTTGTTTGTTGGAAGATTTTTAATCACAGTTTCAATTTCAGTGCTTGTGATTTGTTCATGTTTTCTATTTCTTCCTGGTTCAGTCTCAGAAGGTTGTACACTTCTACGAATTTGTCCATTTCTTCCAGGTTGTCCATTTTATTGGCATAGAGTTACTTGTAGTAATCTCTCATGATCCTTTGTATTTCTGCAGTGTCAGTGGTTTCTCCTCCTTTTTCATTTCTAATTTTATTGACTTTGAGTCTTGTCCCTTTTTTTCTTGATGAGTCTGGCTAATGGTTTATCAATTTTGTTTATCTTCTCAAAGAACAAGCTTTTAGCTTTATTGATCTTTGCTATCGTTTCCTTCATTTCTTTTTCATTTATTTCTGATCTGATCTTTATTATTTCTTTCCTTCTTGTAACTTTGGGGTTTTTTTGTTCTTCTTTCTCTAATTGCTTTAGGTGTAAGGTTAGGCTGTTTATTTGAGATGTTTCTTGTTTCTTAAGGTAGGATTGTATTGCTATAAAATTCCCTCTTAGAACTGCTTTTGCTGCATCCCATAGGTTTTGGGTCATCGTGTTTTCATTGTCATTTTTTTCCAGGTATTTTTTGATTTCCTCTTTGATTTCTTCAGTGATCTCTTGGTTATTAAGTAGTGTATTGTTTAGCCTCCATGTGTTTGTATTTTTTACAGATTTTTTCCTGTAATTGATATCTAGTCTCACAGCGTTGTGGTTGGAAAAGATACTTGATACGATTTCAATTTTCTTAAATTTACCAAGGCTTGATTTGTGACCCAAGATATGATCTATCCTGGAGAATGTTCCATGAGCACTTGAGAAGAAAGTGTATTCTGTTGTTTCTGGATGGAATGTCTTATAAATATCAATTAAGTCCATCTTGTTTAATGTATCATCTAAAGCCTGTGTTTCCTTATTTATTTTCATTTTGGATGATCTGTCCATTGGTGAAAGTGGGGTGTTAAAATTCCCTACTATTATTGTGTTATTGTCTTTTTCCCCTTTTATGGCTGTTAGTATTTGCCTTATGTATTGAGGTGCTCCTATGTTGGGTGCATAAATATTTACAATTCTTATATCTTCCTCTTGGATTGATCCCTTGATAATTATGTAGTGTTCTTCTTTGTCTCTTGTAATAGTCTTTGTTTTAAAGTCTATTTTGTCTGATATTAGAATTGCTACTCCAGCTTTATTTTGATTTCTATTTACATGGAATATCTTTTTCCATCCCCTCACTTTCAGTCTGTATGTGTCCCTAGGTCTGAAGTGGGTCTCTTGTAGATAGCATATATATGGGTCTTGTTTTTGTATCCATTCAGTCAGTCTATGTCTTTTGCTTGGAGCATGTAATCCATTTACATTTAAGGTAATTATTGATATTTATGCTTCTATTACCATTTTCTTAAATGTTTTGGGTTTGTTATTGTAGATCTTTTCCTTCTCTTGTGTTTCCTGCCTAGAGAAGTTCCTTTAGCATTTGTTGTAAAGCTGGTTTGGTGGTGTTGAATTCTCTTAGCTTTTGCTTGTTTGTAAAGGTTTTAATTTCTCTGTTGAATCTGAACGAGATCCTTGCTGGTAGAGTAATCTTTGTTGTAGGTTTTTCTCTTTCATCACTTTAATATGTCCTGCCACTCCCCTCTGGCTTGCAGAGTTTCTGCTGAAAGATCAGCTGTTAACCTTATGGGGATTCCCTTCTACGTTATTTGTTGTTTTTCCCTTGCTGCTTTTAATATTTTGTCTTTGTATTTAATTTTTGATAGTTTGATTAATATCTGTCTTGGTGTGTTTCTCCTTGGATTTATCCTGTATGGGACTCTCTGTGCTTCCTGGACTTGATTAACTGTTTCCTTTCCCATATTAGGGAAGTTTTCAACTATAATCTCTTCAAATATTTTCTCAGTCCCTTTCTTTTTCTCTTCTTCTTCTGAGACCCCTATAATTCGAATGTTGGTGTGTTTAATGTTGTCCCAGCAGTCTCTGAGACTGTCCTCAATTCTTTTCATTCTTTTTTCTTTATTCTGCTCTGCAGCAGTTATTTCTACTGTTTTATCCTCCAGGTCACTTATCCGTTCTTCTGCCTCAGTTATTCTGCTATTGATCCCTTCTAGAGAATTTTAAATTTCATTTATGCCAATAAAATGAACAACCTGGAAGAATTGGATAAATTCTTGAAAAGGTATAACCTTCTAAGACTGAACCAGGAAGAAGTAGAAAATATGAACAGACCAATCACAAGTAATGAAATTGAAACTGTGGTTTAAAATCTTCCAACAAACAAAAGCCCAGGACCAGTGAGTTGTTCATCACTGTTTGTTTGCTCTTTAGTTCTTCTAGGTCCTTGTTAAACATTTCTTGTATTTTCTCCATTCTATTTCCAAGATTTTGGATCATCTTTACTATCATTATTCTGAATTCTTTTTCAGGTAGACTGCTTATTTCCTCTTCATTTGTTAGGTCTGGTGGGTTTTTGCCTTGCTCCTTCATCTGCTGTGTGTTTCTCTGTCTTCTCATTTTGCTTAACTTACTGTGTTTGAGGTCTCCTTTTTGCAGGCTGCAGGTTCATAGTTCCCATTGTTTTTGGTGTCTGTCCCCAGTGGCTAAGGTTGGTTCAGTGGGTTGTGTAGGCTTCCTGGTGGAGGGGACTAGTGTCTGTGTTCTGCTGGATGAGGCTGGATCTTGTCTTTCTGGTGGGCAGGTCAACGTCTGGTGGTGTGTTTTGGGGTGTCTGTGGCCTTATTATGATTTTAGGCAGCCTCTCTGCTAATGGATGGGGTTGTGTTCCTGTCTTGCTAGTTGTTTGGCATAGGGTGTCCAGCACTGTATCTTGCTGGTCATTGAGTGGAGCTGGGTCTTTGCGCTGAGATGGAGATCTCTGGGAGATTTTCATCATTTGATATTACGTGTAGCTGGGGGGTCTCTTGTGGACCAGTGTCCTGAACTTGGCTCTCCCACCTCAGAGGCACTGCTCTGATGCCTGGCTGGAGCACCAAGAGCCTGTCATCCACACGGCTCAGAATAAAGGGGAGAAAAAATAGAAAGAAAGAAAGAAAGAAGAAGGTAAAATTTAAAAAGTAAAATAAAGTAAAATAAAGTTATTACAATAAAAAATAATTTTAAAAAAATTTTTTTAAATAAGTAAAAAAAAATTAAGAAACAAGAGAGCAACCAAACCGAAAAACAAATCCACCAACAATAACACGTGCTAAAAATTATACTAAAAAATAAAAAACAAAGGACAGACGGAACCCTAGGACAAATGGTAAAAGCAGAGCTATACAGACAAAATCACATACAGAAGCATACACATACACACTCACAAAAAGAGAAAAAGGCTAAAATACATATATATCGTTGCTCCCAAAGTCCACCTCCTCAATTTGGGATGATTCCTTGTCTGTTCAGGTATTCCACAGATGCAGGTGCATCAAGTTGATTGTGGAGCTTTAATCCACTGCTTCTGAGGCTGCTGGGAGAAATTTCCCTTTCTCTTCTTTGTTCGCACAGCTCCCGGGGTTCAGCTTTGGATCTGGACCCGCCTCTGCGTGTTGGTCGCCTGAGGGCGTCTGTTCTTCGCTCAGACAGGACGGGGTTAAAGGAGCCTCTCCTTCGGGGGCTCTGGCTCACTCAGGCCGGGGGGAGGGAGGGGTACGGAGGAGGCGGGGCGAGCCTGCGCGGCAGAGGCCGGCGTGACGTTGCACCAGCCTGAGGCGCGCCGTGCGTTCTCCCGGGGAAGTTGTCCCCGGATCACGGGACCCTGGCAGTGGCGGGCTGCACAGGCTCCCGGGAGGGGCGGTGTGGACAGTGACCTGTGCTCACACACAGGCTTCTTGGTGGCGGCAGCAGCAGCCTTAGCGTCTCATGCCCGTCTCTGGGGTCCACGCTCATAGCCGCAGCTCCCGCCCGTCTCTGGAGCTCCTTTAAGCGGCTCTCTTCATCCCCTCTCCTCGCGCACCAGGAAACAAAGAGGGAAGAAAAAGTCTCTTGCCTCTTCGGCAGCTCCAGACCTTTTCCCAGACTCCCTCCCGGCTAGCCGTGGCACACTAACCCCTTCAGGCTGTGTTCACGCCGCCAACCCCAGTCCTCTCCCTGTGATCCGACCGAAGCCCGAGCCTCAGCTCCCAGCCCCGCCCGCCCCGGTGGGGGAGCAGACAAGCCTCTCGGGCTGGTGAGTGCTGGTCGGCACTGATCCTCCGTGCGGGAATCTCTCCGCTTTGCCCTCCGCACCCCTGTGGCTGCGCTCTCCTCCGTGGCTCCAAAGCTTCCCCCCCGCCACCCGCAGTCTCCGCCCACGAAGGGGCTTCCTAGTGTGTGGAAACCTTTCCTCCTACACAGCTCCCTCCCACTGGTGCAGGTCCCGTCCCTATTCTTTTGTCTCTGCTTTTTCTGTTTTCTTTTGCCCTACCCAGGTACATGGGGAGTTTCTTGCGTTTGGGGAGGTCTGAAGTCTTCTGCCAGCGTTCAGTAGGTGCTCTGTAGGAGTTGTTCCACATGTAGATGTATTTCTGATGTATTTGTGGGGAGGAAGGTGATCTCCATGTCTTACTCTTCCGCCATCTTGAAGCTCCTCCAATATAAATGTTTATACAATACTTTTTTTGGAGAGTGGACTTTAGTAAGGAGGAAAAAGAAATGCCTTTTTATCTAAAGGGTACTCGTGCTTCACTACTCAGCCTTTAAGTTTAAATTCTCTGTAAAGCCTTCTCTTGAAAAACTGTCATTTAAATATCTACTTCCATCGTATATTTTTTGCTGTTATTGAGTGTATATCTTATCTCCCCTCTAAGAATATAAACTTTGTTTGATGGAACATTATAGTTATTTGTATTCTTCATGGCCCTAGCTCTGTGTCTTATAGACATCATTAATTGCAGATAATAATTATTAACATTAATAGAGCTTTAACTATCTGTCCAGCTGCATGCTAGTTCCATGATCTCATTTATTTATTGTTATCAGCAACAATCTCATGAAGTAGGACTTTTTTTTTTTTTTTTTTTTTTATGGCTGTGTTGGGTCTTTGTTTCTATGCGAGGGCTTTCTCTAGTTGCGGCGAGCGGGGGTCACTCTTCATCGCGGTGCGCGGGCCTCTCACTACCGTGGCCTCTCTTGTTGCGGAGCACAGGCTCCAGACACGCAGGCTCAGTAATTGTGGCTCACGGGCCCAGCCGCTCCGCGGTATGTGGGATCCTCCCAGACCAGTACTTGAACCCGTGTCCCCTGCATTGGCAGGCAGACTCTCAACCACTGATCCACCAGGGAAGCCCCAAGTAGGACTATTTTTATTTTCATTTCAAGATTAAGATTCTGAGACTTAAGGCAGGTAAGTAACTTGTTCATGTCACACAGCCAGCAAATGGCTCAACCAGAATTCAAGCCCAGGCATTCTGACTGCAAAGTCCATACTTGTATGTAACACCCCATATTGCCTTTATGAGTATTTGTTAAACCAGAGGAAAGAGTACAAAAGCATGGAGTACTTATGGTCACAGAGTGCAGGAGGACAGCTGATAGTGATGAAAATTGGATCATCTAACACCAAAGTTCTGTTAAAAGTTGGCCCTGCCCAGTGGCACAGGCCCAAAGATTTCATTCTATTCTATGAGGCCATCTTTCTCATTTAGGGTGATGAAAGGGAGACCATCATATGCATGTGTTGTACAGAAAGAAATCTTGAGACAGTGCTTGCAAATGAGCAACTTCTCAAAGAAGGAAGAAAAATTAGTCCAGGTAGTATTTTTAGATGTGTACAAATTAAAGGAATTTAAATTAAATTCATCTAAATTATTTTTTTTCATTTTTCAACCATGCCACATAACACATTTTATCACACAAGTCATTGATGCCCTGCCCATCCACAGACACAGAATCTGGAATATCATGTGAAAACTAAGTAAATAAAACAAATCCCCAGTGACTCTTCAGGAACAGAAGAGAAAATGGGGAGGAACGCCTCCAGAAATCTTATTAGATAGCTGCTGATGGATAATTTGCTAGCATACTCATGGAGACCAGATATCAAGGAATTATTCCTTGTCAGGTGGGCCCTGCCACTTTTACCTAAAGGGATCCTGGACTCCACAAGTTTCACGCCCCTGCTGAGAACTATTCAACACGTAAAAATATGACAAATAATATCAATATTAGGTAACTTGATCCTGGAAGAAAGATCATTTGCAATAAACCTCAGTTTAGTTTGAGAAACACCTGGAAAATCTAATGAAAGGTCCTTCGACCTCCACCCCTATCCTGCTTCTTTATTCTCCTTTCACCTCCTAATAAACAAAATAATCTCCATTACACCTAGGCTCCCCTGATAAAGAACAACCTCCCATGTTTAAATCCCCATTGTTTTGTTCCTCTTTATAGTCTGTTTGAAACAAATGATGGCAAGTTATATAATCAGTTTCCATCACTAAACATAACAAACAAAAGATTGGGTATTTATCCAGCACTTTTCAAGCTTTCTTTTTCCTCTTATCCTTATTGGGCATTCATGTTTTGTATTATTGAGAGGAAAATTATTCAAAAGAAGAAAAGCTTATTTTATTTAATAGTACACTAAGGAGCCAATTTCTAGTTTCTGCCTCCAGAATAATGAGCAAATCTGAACCGTGGCTTAAATCTAGTCAGACCAAAACAAAGCCACAGGGGTGAACAACTCATTAAAAAAGACATGTTATTGCCCAGAATGAATGTTTGTTTGGAGAGCAACAACACACACACACACACACACACACACACACAAAATAAAGCTCCAGGCTCAGGTTTCCCAGGGGAATTCTGACAAATCATTAAGACCAAATAATTTAAATGATATACAATCTGTTCCAGAGCATTAAAAAGGAAGAAAATTTCAAGAATTTGTTTTTATGAAGCAAATATAGTATTGGTACCAAAACCTGGAAGACACTAAAAAAAAAAAAGTCCTCCTTGTGAATATAATAAAATTACCTATGTAATATATTAGTAGCACATTAAAAGCAGTACATTTAAAAGATGATAAACCAAGAGGCTAATTCCAATAATGCCAGAATGGTTCAGAGTTAGAGAAATCTGTTAATGTAATTTACCTAGTAGTATAGTTCATCATATTAGTATATCTGCAGAGAAAAAAATTATATAATCATCTCCTTAGAGGCTAAAAGAACAAAATTCAAAACTATTCTTGATTTTTAATAATTAACAGCATAAGTATAGATAAGAATTTATTCTTTGGCTAAACCAGCATTATGCTTAACTGAGGAGTTCCCATTAAAGACAAGAGCAAGAGAAAAATCATCAGTGCATCTATTTTTTAACATTGTACTTGAATTAACAGCCAGTGCAATTAGACATAAGAACAAAATTTAGAGGTATAAAATTTGGAAAATTTCAATGATATTATTTCAAATGATATTATATTCCTTGAAACACACAGGAATCAACTAAAAAAGTATTACAGATGAAAAGAGAATTGATTAAAGTAGCAGGGTGATAAACTAGTATATGGGAATCAATGGTTTTGCACAGATGCAAAAGCCAACCAATTAAAATATACAATGGGAAAAAACCACATTCACATTAGCAACAAAAATACATAAAATTACTTAATATAAATTTAACAAGTAATTTACTAGGCCTATGGAGTAAAACGAATGCACCTCCAAAAGGCACAAATGGACATCTTGAGTGAGAAGACTCAAAATTATAAAGATGTCAATTATTCTTAATTTATAAGCATAACACAACTGCAATTAAAATATTAATAGTTTTTAATAGAAAATCAGATTCCAAAGTATATGGGAAAATATATGTAAGAATAGGTAAGAAATCACTGAAACAGAAGAGCAATGAGAGTGGGTGGGTTAGCTTCAACAGATATTAAACATAATACCTCAATAATTTAATATTATGGTACTGGTATATAAACAGACCAAAAAAATAGAGTAGCAAGTCCAAAAGTAGGCCCAAATACATATGTAATTTTAATATATGATAAAGGTGTTAAATTAATGGTAAAAAGACTGTTCAGTAAATGACATTAGGACAATTAGGTATGCATCTGGAAAAAATGATTGTATTGATATCTCAAATCATTTTCCAAGAAAAAATCCTAAGAGATGTAGAAAGTGAAATCCTAATAGTAACAGAAGAAAACATAGAATTATTTTTATAACAATGGAGTGCAAAAGGCCTTTCTAAAAATGGCTCAAAAAGCCAGAGATCATAATAGCAATACTGATTAGTGATCATTCCAGTGCCCTGGTTTTACAGTTCCCTGACCTCCCCTCCTCCAAATATCTTGTTAACACCCTAACTCAGCCACTCACTCCATGCATATACCTCTGCCTTGTAATTTCCCATAATTGTAATCTTTCCATAATCTCATTTTCAAGAGCCTATTATATGACCAGAAGTACCTCTAATACCCTTACTCCAACAATCCTTTGAAGCAATTAGGTCCTACAGACTCTTGATTCTACCATCTTTTCATTGACCCTCACCTCTCTAATATCATCACTGTCCTTGTTAACCAACTTAAAATCCAGAATCAGTCATTACATTTGCTACCTTAGATAAACCCTCAATTCCCTTGACCTCTTTTTCTTCATCATACTTTAAAAAAACACACTATATTGGTTATATCTAGCTGTCTACCTATTCCAGACTTGCACCAGGGAAACTGAACCTGAACTATATAATCCTGCTAAATGTTCTTATTTTAATTCATGATCACGAACCTCCATTAGACCATTAATGTTCCCCAACACTGCAATTTAACCTATTTTATTTGTTCTTCCACTCTCTTAGAAAACTATTTCATAACTTCTCCTCGCTCCTCAAATTTCCAACTCCATTACCACCACTGTTACTCTCAGCTGATGACTTTGCTTATATTTTACTGAAGAGATAGAAACAATAAAGAGAGAACTTTGCCAGTCTTCACATATAACCAAACTTTTGTTTATCCCCATGTCCCCTACCTTCTCCCCCATTACTATGGGCAAATTGTCTGTGTTACTAACTAATCCCAGCCCTTAACTAGGGCTCTGGATTAGATTCCATGATCGCTTATCTCCTATGAATTATTGTTCCAGTAATTCTTTCCTTTCAGCAGCATCATCAGTTTTCCCTTCGACTTGGATAAATTTACATTTAATTTATATGTAAACATGCTTTTCTATCTCCTGAAACTCTTCTCTATGTAACTTACTCCCTTGGAAATCTCATCTAGTCTCTTGCCTATAAATATATGATGATGATTCACAGACGTGTGTATAGATCAAAACTCTCCCTTGAGCTCCAGACCCTAATTTCCTATTCTCTGCTTGGATCAAATTTAACGCATACAAAACTGAGTCCCTAACCTTCCCATACCCTCATTAAGATTGCTTGTCTATCCTTTCAGTTACATACACCAATAACTTGAATTTATCTTTGACTTCTTGCTTTCCTCCACAGCTGAAATCCGATTTATCAGCAACTCTTGTAAGCTCATATCATAAATATATCTAAACTCTTATCACCTCCTCTATTACCACTCCAGCCTAATTACCACACCATTAGCTTTCAATTACTGCAGTAGGCTACTAACTGGTCATGCTTCTACCTTTGCCCCTTCAGTATTTCCTCCACAGTAGCCATAGTAATTCTGTTAAATTTCAGCCAGATCGGGTCACTCTTCTACTCAAGCTCTCCAGAGCCATGGTTTCCAAATTATGTGCCAAGGCACCCTGGAGCACCACAATGAACTTACTAGGGTACTCTGATATATTTTAGAGAGAGAAATACAGAGATATTCAATATTTCGGAGACACAAGGTGAACTACTAATACTAAGTAGTTGATAATTTTAGTATTAAATCATGCTATATTTCTTTCCATGATGTGATATCTTTTTACAGCAGATTTACAAAATTTTCAACACTTGCTTCAATAAAAAGCAAGTACCACATAAAAACCAATGTGGGACAGAAAACAAGTGTGGCAGTATCTAATCTGATTCCAAAGCTTGAGAATTTGTGCTATGGACAAACAGTGCACACATCCCACTCATAATAATTGTCGTTGAGAATTTTATTCTTTTTCTTTCTTTTTTTCTTTCAATTTACTTTTTTAAAGCAGCTACTAAGTTGTTAGGGCATAAATACTTACCAAGCTTTTTGGCCATAACTACTTAATAAATGAAATTGTCAGGTCTTCCTTTTGGCCTAGAAGCATCATGCAAAAATTATGCAGAGAATACAATAGCCTTAAGTTGAGAAAAAATTGGTGTGATTAGAGAAATAAAAAATATCAGTGAGCCTGAAACATGGTGAGAATGGGAAAAAATGGTCAAAAAACACCCTGGAAAGGCAGACAAGGCCTAGGTCATGCAGAACATCATAGGCTATACTGAGAAACAACTTTATGCTAAGAGCAATAAAAGATCTTTGAAGTTATTTGAAACAGATGAGTAATTTGATCTGATTTACAATTTTACATGATCAAGCTGCTCCATGGAGAATGGGTTGGGAAAGGAGGAGAAGGAGAAGTGGAGAACCTGAGAGGCAGTCATCTAGTCTGGGGAACAGGTGGCTTGGATCAGAGAGAGGCAGCAGAGATAGAAGTGCATGGACACCAGGAGCATTTTGTAGGCAAAATTAACAAGCCTTGGTGATGGATTGAATGCAAGGGCTAAGGGAAATAGAAACATCAAAGATGGCTTTTAAATTTCTGGCTTGAGCAACTAGGTGCCTGAAATAACAATACGGAGGAACTAGTTTGGAGGAGAATATTGAAACTTAGATTTAGATATTTTAAACTTAAGATGCTTACAAAACAAGTTACAAATGACAGTAGGCTGGTATTTGAATATGAAATCAATATCCTTTTCCCTAAATATGGGGTGATTCTTCATTCCTCATTTTACTGAGTTCTTAACTGGAGACACTAAATACCGTTAGCACATACAATCTCATCCAAACTCAAGTCGAATGCATCCTTCCAAGCACCCAGCACATCGGTCAGTGTGCACACAATTTAGCTTTGCCATCATAAAACCAGTGTTCAGGTGCTTAGATGGGAGCAAAGACAACCATATGCTTTTTAGTCACCATACTATTCCTTGAAAACAAACTTGCTTCACTTGGCTGTTAGCAGCCTTCCAAGCGCCTTCCAACTGCTCTCCCTTAGGGTTGCGGTTGCTCATTATCCTTATTACATAGCCAATGCTGGGGATCCTATTGCAAACTAAGCAAGCCACCATAATGTGAAGCAACTATTCCCTGACTTTGAATTTTATGGTAGCCTGGGTCCCTCTACTATAATAGTACAGCTTACAAAGTTGGATCTCAGTAGCTTAAATTAAACTGAAGTTTGACACTTCTCTGTTGTCACTATATTTTGCACTATCTACCCCTTTAGGGGTGCCAGTTCTCTCTACTTCCGCTTACCATCCCACACATGGGATTTCAGCATGCCTCCACCAAGCCTGTTTCATTGATCAGAGTCTCCTTGTTTTTGTATCAGATTTATCCTCTTCATCCCTGGAAGAGTTAAACTCCACACTAGAACTGAATATTTGTTCCATGTTGCCTTTAGTTATTTTGTGGTGTTTCTCTCACTGTAGCAGTATACATACATGTTTAGGGATTTTCCCTTTACACTAGATCTTTCAATAATTTGGTCTCTACTGACTGAATTAAACTGCCACATTTGGCCATTTGTATTGATTTGTACCTATGCACATCAGATTCTATTTGCATAAGCAAATAAAGCACAGAAAAATTTTGCTTACTATTGCAATTACTGAAGTGGTTCTTGTTATCGTGATAGCAACAATTTTAATGTTGATGCTCCTATTTCTACATTTGTTTAGTCCTTCTCTCAGAGCTACATTTTTCCTATGCTTATTTCTATTAAACTGGACAGTTGGTTTGGGAGGGGGGTGACTTCGACTGCTTTATTAAAATTATTCTGTAGCAGAATATACTTCCCTGCAGCAAGGATACTTTGATCTGCTCTGGGTGCATCCCGGTACATAGTATAGCAGTTCTCTTCTAAAATACTCTTAAAGTTATGCTTACTGTACTACATTAATTTGTTTCAGCCCACAACTGAGGACCAATCTAAGACATGTTATTTACTCATTTGCCGCAATTTATTGTCTTAATTACGTACCTCTTGCAATCACATTCGTCCTTCAGTATCCGCAGAGAATTGGATCCAGGACCCCTTCCCCCAAGGGATACCAAAATCCATGGATGCTCAGGTCCCTTATATAAACTGGCCTAGTACAGTCGCACCTCTGATTCCATCCACGGTTTATTGAATCCAAGGATATGGAAGCCATGGATAGGGAAGGCTGGTGGACTGTACTTGTTATCCATCACGTAGAGCTTAGCTGTCACGTGTTATCCTGCAGTTCTCTTCCTCAATGTATCAGAACACATCGATATTTATGGATTTTCACTTTGCATTTGATCTTTTGATAACTTGATCTCTTCTGAATGAATCAATCCATCAGGTTGGCATTTGTATTGATTTGCACTTAACATGCTATTAGTACTTTTATCACTCAAATGCTTGCTAATTTTCTGGAATTCTTGAAGACTTCTTTTAATATTGGCATATGCTTTGAAATCATTCAAGTATAGAAGAAATCCTGTAATCCTCATTCTCTACTTTTATTTTGCTCCATTTTCTCCTTAATGGTTTCTGTACCATATAGAAGCAGGAAGAATAAAATTTCCTTAAATAATCCCTAATTTCTATTCCATTTCCTTAAGAATACGTTAGTAACTTTTAAGTTTCAGAGTCTCAAAATATTAATAATTGATCATTAATTTCTATTTGGTAGGCACCATTTCTTCCTTACAGTGTATTTTTATCAAATTTCTTGCTTCAGACCAATATTCTCTAACTTAGTCAATTGAAATGTAAGGCTTTTCCGCTATTTAACTCTATGTCCCATGGTACTAAGGCAAGTGTTCTTTAAATGGGAACAACTTGGTCAATATTTGTTGAATTACGTCATTAGACATATTAAAGAAAAGGCTTACAAGCCCAAGTCTCTTAAATTAAGGTGAATATCTCTCTTTGGTAGCTCTCAGGTCTCTAAATTGATCTAGCTCCATGCAGAACACACAATCAATTTAAAATGAGTAGCATAGCCCAGCTGGGAAATACCTGACAAAAAATTAACTCTAGGCAAACAGAACACACAAAGAGTCACTATTTATAGTGAAAATTAGCCAGCCATTCTCCTAATTCTTCTAAATCTTGATGTGCTAAAGTAATAGTGTTTAGATACCATTTAACTGAAAGTACTTTTTTAAAAAAATCTCATCCTCTTGTTCTGCCTTAAAAGAAAGAAAACAGTCAAGTTTTGATGTTTATTCTCAGACTTAGCAATATTATGATTTCATGTATTTTTATTGTTCATTTGCTGGAATAAAGAGAGGAAAATTTTATTCCTTGGGGTGAAAAGCTTCCTGTTGGAACAGAATTATTTTTCTTATTCAAATCTTTTAGTACTTTGAGATTTAAAAGCAATAAAATATCTGTACCTGCCTTTTTGTGGGACTAAAAAGCACGAGTGAAATTAAACTGTGTTCATGGGGATCAAATGGGAAAAATCCATTTGACACCATTAGCTTTGGGGTCCCAAGAGAACACATGAAACACATTGTATTTCCCTATCTGAAAACATAACCAGAATCTATCTATACAATGCCAAACATGCGGAATATGAATAACCCAATCAGTCACCTAACAATCTGCATGATGCCAAACATCTGGATATTTGGAAACTTCCAGATGAATGAGTGAATTTTTCGACTTTCTCCTGAATTTTTTTGGCAGCATGTGAACACAGCCAAGTGTGGCACTTTTGATTGTGTTGTTACTTTCAAGTGTCAGGTTCTAAAATGTCATAAAAGTCCTAGCCCTTCAATATCCAAAGAAAACCTATTTAGAATACAGATATTTTTGTGATTCATTTTGAAAAAGAACTTATACTGAACGCTTACAATAGCAAAATTCAGGTCCATTCAATGAATTTGTATGTTTACTCCATAGATTTTAGAAAGCAGAGCAGTAATGTTCTACTTTCCAGGGAAAATATCTGTATTGACATAATCTGTCTTAAGCTTCCAATGTACCCCATTTTTAACTCATCATGTTATTGTGCCTCCTCTCATCCCTCCCTTACTGTCTGAGATGTTTCTCGAGGAAGGATGTGGGAAAGAAAAATACTTTGTGACTGGGAGCAGACAAATGAAAAAGTTAAGGCTCAGACATCCAGAGGCCAAAATGGAACAAAGCTTTGGCAATGACCTGAGACGCAGAGGGAAAACAAATGACATCAGATGCTGGCAGGAGATGCTCGTTAGGGGAAGTCAGAGAGGATGGAGATACCCTCCCTCCATACAAAGACCACATGGAAGCCATGTTGGGAATCCATTGAGAATTTAGATCAACTTTAAAGAAGGAAGAAGAGACTAAGAGTCTATGACTAGAAATTTCAAAACTGCTACCCTAATTCTATTCCTTTTTCTTTTCCCTCCTCCTCCCCCTCCTTTGTCTCTTCCTTCTCCTTCCTCTCTCTTCCTCCTTCCTTCCCCCCACCCTGTCTCTGTATATTCATATCCCTGATCTTAAAAATTCAATCCACAGACAGAACCTTTTCATGTAATACAACCCCTCTTTCTAACCACCACTCCATCTCTTCTTTCTTCCTGGCTGAATGTCTCTAACCTCTCAGGCTCCTGTAAGCACTCTGCTGCCTATCCACTAGATACCTCTTTTTTGCTCCCTACAGGCCAGCTTTGGTTGCTGTTACTCAGTGCTAGATCTTCCATTAAGCTAATGAAGCTTAAGCTTCAGAACCCCTTCTTTTTTATTATCCAAGACCATGCGAGTGGCCCTAGAAATGTGTTCATATGTTTTGATAAAATTTGCAACACAGCATGAAGTTGCAGGGTCAAAGGTTGTATTGCAGTATGGCACCTGACACCAGAAATATGTTGATATGAAAGAGAATCAAGACTTGAAATGCACACATCATCAAAAAATCTACAAACAATAAATGCTGGAGAGAGTGTGCAGAAAAGGGAACCCTCTTGCACTGTTGGTGGGAATGTAAATTGATACAGCCACTATGGAGAACAGTGTGGAGGTTCCTTAAAAAAATAAAAATAGAAATACCATACAACCCAGCAATCTCACTACTGGGCATATACCCTGAGAAAACCATAATTTAAAATGAGTCATGTAACACGATGTTCATTGCAGCTCTATTTACAATAGCCAGGACATGGAAGCAACCTAAGTGTCCATCGACAGATGAATGGGTAAAGAAGATGTGACACATATATACAATGGAATATTACTCAGCCATAAAAAGAAATGAAATTGAGTTATTTGTAGTGAGGTGGATGGACCTAGAGACTGTCATACAGAGTGAAATAAGTCAGAAAGAGAAGAATAAATACCATATGCTAACACATATATATGGAATCTAAAAAAAAAAAAAAAAAAGGTTCTGAAGAACCTAGGGGCAGGACAGGAATAAAGACGCAGATGTAGAGAATGGACTTGAGGACACAGGGAGGGGGAAGGGTAAACTGGGACGAAGTGAGAGAGTGGCATGGATATATATACACTACCAAATGTAAAATAGATAGCTAGTGGGAAGCAGCCACATAGCACAGGGATATCAGCTCCGTGCTCTGTGACTACCTAGAGGGGTGGGATAGGGAGGGTGGGAGGGAGACGCAAGAGGGAGGAGATATGGGGATATATGTATATGTATAGCTGATTCACTTTGTTATAAAGCAGAAACTAACACACTATTGTAAAGCAATTATACTCCAATAAAGATGTTAAAGAAAAAAAAAATTTGAAAGGCACAGAACCAGAAGCTAGTCTGTGGAAAGTTACAAATTGAAGATAGATTCAGTTCTCACTGATGCTTAGTCAAAATGAATGTTCTCTTTTGTCAAAAAGTTCTTGATCACTATAAGAAATCCAATAGTAAATGCACTATGTATCTTTTCCTTTTTAATGGAGGTCATAATGAATGAAATTAATCAGAATTCCCATTTGTAGGGCACACATCTATAGCAGGACTACAAAGAGCCACTGTGTCTATGTTTAAATTAATATGATTTACGTATCCCAAATAATTAGATACCATCTAAGCGTATCTGTACATCTTGTCCTGATAAAAGACACTCAAAGCTACACATAAAATCACCACCAACACAGAGAAATTGACTGAAAAAGCAATTGTTCCCATGACAAAATTCCTATACATGTTCATTGGGAAGTCGTCCAGTGGTAGTATAAGAGCAATTTATTCACAATCGTGTGGCTCAGCATGATGTCATGACAATGTTTAAATGCATTTGAGTGGCTCTTGAGCCATCTTAATTTCAGATTAATTTTGCACGTTTTTCAGAATCATTAATAATATTAAAAATCAAACATTTTTTGAAGATGTATACTAGTAGGAAGCCAAACATGTAAACTGAAGTAAAGAAAACTGGTAGAATCTTCAAAGTGTCTTTAAAGTTTGAGATAACTACAATATTTAAAATATGTAATTAGTTATTTCTTTTATTATTCTAAATGAATATTGCCTTTGCTCCTAAGTTTGTATTTATAATTTTGCATTCCTTTTCTTAGAGAAAGTCCCCCAAATCATATGAGTTTCAGGTTCCACAAACCCTGGTTTTACCCCTCACTTCACCATTATAGCATCATTTCACTAAGTACAAGAAGCTCCTGCCTCGGAATCATCTGTCAAAACGCAGAGTCATGGACCCAACTCTACATGTACAGAATCAGCACCTGCAAAGGTGATTCTAGGGACTTGCATTTTTGACAAGGTCTGTGTGTGATCCTTCTGCATATTCAACATTGAGAAATGCTGCTCTTTTAGAAATGTTTTCTTGGAAGTCTAATAAGCTACTTCTTGTCAACCCCATTTTTCTAGTTCTCATTTCCTCATCCCTTCCATTACATTTGACACAATTGAAGCTCTCCTTTCCTTGAAAGTAAAGCTTGTTTGCGTTATTTCTGGTACTTCCTGATTTTTCTCTCCTCCCTCTTTTGGACTTCTATCCCCTAAATGTTGGCATATCTAACAAGGTTCTGATCTTAACCCTCCACTTTTATCTATACTTTTTTATTCCATTAGTGGTCCAAGTCACTACCAGACCCAATTATCACCTGTTTGAATTTCCTAGGGCAGGCATAACAAGTTACCACAAATAAGGTGGCTTAAAACAACTGAATTGAATTATCTGGAGGCCAAAAGTCTGAAATCAACATATCAGCAAGGTGTCTGGAGGCGCTGAAGAATTTGCTAAATGCCTCTCTCCTAGATTCTGTTGGCTCCCAGCAATCTTCTTCAGGCAATCTTTGGTGTTTTGGGCTTGTAAGTGCATCACTCCAATGGCTGCCTTCATCTTCACATGGCATTCTCTCGTGTGTGTATATCTAAATTTCCCTCTTTTTAAAAGGACACCAGTCATATGGGATTTAGGACCACCCTAATCCAGTAAGACCTCATCTATACTTGATTACATCTGCAAAGATCCTATTTCCAAATAAGGTCATATTCTCAGGTCCTGGGTTTGGGGGCAGGGACACTGTTCAACCCAGTACATCATCTCTGGGCAAATGGTTCCCTACAACTAGAGAATTAGTCTTTGAAATGTCCCGATATCCCATTAAATTCAAATTAACCAATTCATCAAACTATCTATCTTCTTTCAATTCACCCTATAAAATAACTCTTTAAGTAGTGAATGGACCTCGTACTTCTTCCTCATTTAGACCCTGTTCATCTCAGCATAGTCAGATCGATCAGGAATCAGGACACTCATTCTACCCTAATGACAGAGTGTGTACATGAAACTGTGTCATGGGGCCAACCACTGTAAGCACCATCCTCACTTTGCATGTGTCACTTGTAATGACCTCGCAAAGTTAGATTGAGTGCTGTGTCCTGAAATGATCTGGTCATGATCATTTACTCTTAGCTTAAAGAAAACTAATATTTCAATATTATAAAATAATTTAATCTGCATTGTGGATTAAATTGCTAAAGTATAGTTACTCATTTGAATTCACCATCTCAGTAAACAGTTAGCAATGCATTAACAGAATTATTTAATAAAAATAGGAGCATACAACATCAGTATTGTGTCTGTTATCTCCCCATAAAATGGTAGTGATATTCTCAACTCCATGTTTTACAGTTAACAATAGCAGTTCATTTAGGGACAGTGAACAAGTTAATTTTTTAAATAAAAGTGGATGTTATCATTTGAAGAAGGAATTATAATTCAAATAAGTAGTATACTGTTTCCAAGGAGTAAAAGGATTTTACAGATAATCTGGTAATCATGACATGTTTAGAAAAATAAATATGAAGAGACTGATAACTTAAGATATTGGTTTCTAATCACGGAGTTATAGTGCCTTGTAGCTAAAACACTACTCAGAATGAAAGTGAATCTGAGTAATTGTGGTCATTCTTTTAACCTTTTTTGTCAATTGCCAAGTAGCTGTAAATTTCCTCTGAGTCTATTTTGGGAAAGAGACAAGATAAAAATCTCTATAAAATTCTTTAAATATTCTTTGTTAAAAATATAAAGATGCTTAGCATATATTTATATCATATATTTTCCTTTTTCTATCAAGCAGAATACTATAAGCACTCCCTTAATTATTACATCTGTGGAAATCAATGTTTATTCTGCATTAACGAATTGAATAATGTGATAAATTGCTTGAAACAATACGATAACATTCTGAAATCATGTTTTTCTTTCTCTCTATACAGAGAGAGAGAATTTGAAAGAAAAACTGGAATTATCCAAGGTTGAATGGCTGAATTTTAGTTCAAAATTCAAAATACTATGGCCTTTAATCTTGTGGTTGAATAGGTGTCCCTTATAAAGCATTCTATATCTAAGCAGCAATATACCAAGCAATTACAGAGTTACAAGGCCATTCATTGCTCACTATATTAGAAATAGGATATTTTCACAGGTAATTAAAATGGATTGTGGGCTCATCAAAGGTTATTTTGAAATGATCTGTGGAAAGGACCTACTGTTCTGTCACTCACTCAGAAATTATTCCCTCAGACACTTGCCAGTTGTTTTTTTTTTTTTTTTTTGTAAGGCAATTCAAGAGCCAGGAAGGGGTCTCAAATGTAATTTTAAGACATAAAGAAGAATTATAGCATAAATCTACAATGAACAGATAAATTGTCCTGAGCTCCCAAATTGTGCTATTTGTAGTTTGAACACAGAAGCGGCGGGGGTAGCCATATGGCAGAGGCCACCCTTCTCCAATACAAAAAGTTACTAAATCTCCTGGAGTTGGCTATAGGAAACCATAATTATTTTCAAATGGAAAAAAGCCACAAATTTCCTTTCCCTCTCCTTACAGACCATTTTCTTATCCCAAATTACATATTTTCAACTTCATCACACATCAGAATGTTAGGTCAAACCCCCATCCTAAGCATATTAAAATTCTTTCCTACCCCTGAACCTGTGGCACAAACAAGACTACTATTTCAGTATCATGATTATTTTATAATTGCCTCATGATTTTCCTATCAGTTGTTTTTCAGTGTTAATATGTGCAATTGAGAGCAAATATACTATACATTTTAACTCTCTGCAAGAAAGAGTTAAGGCTATGTTTCCTGTTTATATCTGTTAATATTTCCACAAAACATTATAAGTGTTTCTCTGTTATCTCTGATGAAGTGTCAGCACCATCCAAAGAAGATAGTTAGAAGTGAAGGGTGTGGAGAAAAGGGAACCCTCTTGCACTGTTGGGGGGAATGTAAATTGATACAGCCATTATGGAGAACAGTATGGAGGTTCCTTAAAAAACTAAAAATAGAACTACCATACGACCCAGCAATCCCACTACTGGGCATATACCCTGAGAAAACCATAATTCAAAAAGAGTCACGTACCACAATGTTCATTGCAGCACTATTTACAATAGCCAGGACATGGAAGCAACCTAAGTGTCCATTGACAGATGAATGGGTAAAGAAGATGTGGCACATATATACAATGGAATATTACTCAGCCATAAAAAGAAACAAAATTGAGTTATTTGTAGTGAGGTGGATGGACCTAGAGTCTGTCATACAGAGTGAAGTAAGTCAGAAAGAGAAAAACAAATACCGTATGCTAACACATATATATGGAATGTAAAAAAAAAAAAAAAATAGTTCTGAAGAACCTAGGGACAGGACAGGAATAAAGATGCAGACGTAGAGAATGGACTTGAGGACATGGGGAGGGGGAAGTGAGAGAGTGGCATGGATATATATACACTACCAAATGTAAAATAGATAGCTAGTGGGAAGCAGCCGCATAGCACAGGGAGATCAGCTCGGTGCTTTGTGACCACCTAGAGGGGTGGGATAGGGAGGGTTGGAGGGAGATGCAAGAGGGAGGAGATATGGGGCTATATGTATATGTATAGCTGATTCACTTTGTTATACAGCAGAAACTAACACACCATGTAAAGCAATTATACTCCAATAAAAATGTTACAAAAAAAGAATAAAAGAAGTGAAGGGACCAAAGTGAGTTTTTCTAGTGGAGGTCATAACCCAGTCTTCTCAATCCAGATCTTCATTTCATTTACCTTAAAACGTCCTAATTCTCTGAACATGTACAATGGATACTAAGCAGTGGGAAAATCTACAAATTGATAAAAAGCCATTTTATGTTTCTGGTAGAGAAATTTTCTTAATTCAATGAAACCTCACTATAACAATTTATTAACATATGGACTTTTCAGGTGCAAAGGAAAATACTTTATAAAAAATTCCAAAATTACCTCTTTATCAACCATCCCCACCTACTCTCTTCCAGGGACAGAATTTTGATGCACTTCAAGTTCGTTTCTTTGTATTTTGCAATGCCAAAAATTGTAACTGTACCAACTAAGGAACTTGAGTATCAATAGAAGACCGACAAAATGCCTGTCACTGGGGTAAAATACCGAAGTCAGTAGTGAAATACTAATGAGAAATGTTTAAGGATTGAGCTTGGAAAAGAGATTGCCTTACTTTCTATCAAATGTGACAGAGATTTCTAAAGAATTTCTAAAGAATTTCAGCAACTCTTTTTGAGAAACACCTGAGGAGATGTTTAACAGAAGTTTGGATTTATCTTTCCTGTTTATGATCCCTAAACACATCCCCTGTTACACTTTAGCTTTATAGAAAGAACACTACACCTGTGAATGCATCGAACAGCACCAGGTCCCCCTTGCCAACGTTAAGAAGCACATCACATATGTTATGGTGGTTTTTACTTGGCTATTCATCCACTGAGCTGTGTATGTTGGAGACTACAGAATGGTTTGCGTAGCTGCAGAAGATGGCAAAGCCAACGTGATATAGTTATCAAATGAGAAATGTCTAAAAATTATAATTTGAAAAACTTCAAAATTTTAAGGAAATTTTACACTGTGAAAAGAATGAAGAATATGGGACATAATTTTATGTATCACTCAGAAACTCTTCAAAGCCTAGACTCAGGTACTTTGTACAATGAATAAATAGGAAGAATACTGAATAATTAACTATGTGTTAAGTGAATTAATCTTCTTTATGCAAATCATACACTATATTTCACAGATACTTAGGCTTACATCTATATATTTTCATATATTAAAAATTCTGATATGAGGGTGCACCTTATTACTGATGGCATGAATAATTACGAGGTGGTATGTCTGCCAGCTTAGTTGTATCTAAAACAATGGATTGTCTTACAATCAACAGAGACGTAGTTTTGATGATGACATTCCTGTTTCATTTTGTAAATGCCCTCACACTGTTCTGAAGAAGCTGTACCTTGAATTTAAATGACTTAAACTCACTTTTTTAATGAAGGGATTTATATAGGGTTATTTATCAATTTTCATTTTGCCAAGAAAGGTGATTAAAAATACACATACCGATACTATCTTTTCTTTTTCAAAAAGGATATTCTAAAAGCAAAAATATAGAAAGGTCTTAATCTCAAAATTAAGGTAAATCCTTTACTTTTAATAAAATTAACTCTATGAAAAAACATATTGTCCTTATTTTTCCCCCTTTTACTATGTGGATTTGTATCAATCTATGATCTGCAATTTTGGAATCACTCTTCCAAGATATTGTTGCACAAATGCTCACATTCATTCGCAGCCCTGTTCCTATAGATGAGAGACATTCAGAGCAAAACATGGCAATTATACTATCTAGAGAACGTGGAGACATTTCCAGAATACTTTTTTATTGATTTCAAAAATCAAAAAAACTTCTATCCCAGCTTCTTTTAAAAAGGCACAAGTGTTTTATTTGATCTGAATAGTATAAACTTGAACTAAACTTCATTCACATCACTATTTTAAAGCCCAGAGCAATGGCTGAGCACTGGCCTTTGGTTATGGTCAGTTTCATATCTGATCTCTCTGTTCAAATGTCTCCTGAGTTGGCAGGAAATGCGTTTGGTAATATTATCCTGTGGATCTTTTCCATCTCTAATGTCTACAATCTAAACTTAACTTGCTTCTGGCTTTAAATCCTCACACTTTGGCTCCTTCTTCTCAACCTGGCCCCTCTCTTCCACAACCAATGGAAGCCAAACCCAAGTCATGCACACTTCTGATCCAAAAAGTATACTTCCATTTCTGACTCACCCGTCCCCCATCTTACTTCCTCTTTCACTACTCTGAACTCCTCCCAGGTGAGCACATTTGGAAAGTGTTAAGATGCATTTCTGTAGTTTATATTTTGGCAAACCTTTTCCCTGGTCCAACTCTTACTTAAAAATAAAAAAATGTTTAACCACAGACCCAAATAGCAAATAAATATTTGTTTAAAAACAGAACAGGGGCTTCCCTGGTGGCACAGTGGTTAAGAATCCGCCTGTCAATGCAGGCGACACGGGTTCGAGCCCTGGTCCCGGAAGATCCCACATGCAGTGGAGCAACTAACCCCGTGCACTACAACTACTGAGCCTGTGCTCTAGAGCCCGCGTGCCACAACTACTGAGCCCATGCACTGCAACTACTGAAGCCTGCATGCCTAGAGCCCGTGCTCCGCAACAAGAGAAGCCACTGCAATAAGAAGCCCGCGCACCGCAACAAAGAGTAGCCCCCGCTCGCCGCAACTAAAAGAAAGCCTACACGCAGCAACGGGAACCCAACACAGACAAAAATAAAAATTAATTAATTTAAAAAACAGGACAAAAACAGAACTAGCTGATAGCTCCAGTAATTCTTACTCACGTACTGTACTTAATAAATATCTTGATTCCCAGGTTTGGCTTTAGAAGGAATTTTCCCTGAGGTCTTTAGAATACTTTCTTATGCTTGCGTTTTCTTCGTATGAGTAGATAGTAAGATAACAGGGACTGTCTACAAGAGGATGACCACAATCCTTATAATCTAACTTCTCAATTAACATATTGGTAGGGTGTGGGGCTAAAATTGTTTCTTGACATGGGACTTCTTCAACTTTTAGAAAATAATCATACTGTATGCACCTATTATAATGCTCTCATTTTATAGATGGGAAACTGAGAAATGAAGAGAGAAAATGGCTTGTCACAAAATATACTGAAGAGAAGAGAAAGTGGCAAACCTGAACTAAAACAACTCTTGACTTCAATTTAGATAGCTGGAGGAAAGTACATACCATATACAATATCAATTTGAAATGGCCTAGACTCCACTGAAAAGCTAAAACTATAAAGCTTCTAGAAGAAAATAAAACAAGAAAATCTTTGCCACCTTAGGGTAGGCAAAGATTATTTAGCACTGAACATTTTTTTAATTGCTAATTTGGACTTCATAAAAATTAAAGTTTCTACTCATCAAAAGATATAATTAAAAGTATGAAAAGGCAAGCCACACATTGAAGAAAACATTTGTAATACATATATCCAACAAAGAAATTGAGCTAGAATATATAAATAACTCCTACAAATAAATAACAAAAGACAACTTAATTGTTAAAATGAGCAAAGGACATGAAAAGCCACTTCATGTGGCTAATAAGTACATGAAAAGATTCTAAAAATCATTAGTCATCCGGGAAATGCCAAGTAAAACTATAATTAAGTACCATTTCATACCCACTAGATTGGCTAAAATAAATAAGACTAATAAAACAAAATGTTAGTGAGGATATGGAGTAACTAGAACACTCATTTACTCTGCTGGTGAGATTGTAAGTTGATATAACACTTTACAAAATTATTAGAAGTTTCATTATAAATACCTAGAGAAATGAAAATATATGTCCACAAAAAGACTTGTACTGGAATATAACATAACAGTTCTTTTCAAAATAATTAAAACTTGTCCAGATGTCCATCAATAGGAGAACAGATTAACAAATTGTGATATACTCATTTAATAAAATACTCATTAGCAATTAAAAAAGATTGAACTACTGATACACAGAACAACTTGGGAAAACATCAAAAATATTATGTGGAGCAAACTAAGCCAGACATAAAAGATGACATACTGTATATCCATTTATGCAACATTCAAAAACAGGCAAAACAAATATACAGTGACAGATCAGAACAGTGGTTGTGTATAAGAAATAATGACTGATTGGGAAATTTCTAGGGAAAGGAAGTAGTTTTAATATCTGTGCATTTCACTGATATAAATTTTACCTTTATTACAAATATGCAGGAAAGAAAAATATGCTCCAACTTATTTAGGAAAATAATGCCTTCCCCAAATAGGTAATATCTTTATTTCTACAGAAATTTTCACCTAAACATAAAAGTAGAAGCAATAGAAAAAGGACTCCATTTACCCATTTCTCAACTTCAGTAGTTATGAACTTTATGCCAAACTCAGGAAAGAGCTTTGTTAATGAGAAAGACATACTGGCACCTGTAATAAAATTATTGAGTGAATTAAAGACACAAGGCAAAAGGGGTTTCACCTTCATGATAATTAACTCGGTCTACCATGTATTTAAGTTATTAATTTATACCTTTATCACCTATAAGGGATATTTAAATTCTAAAGGCATGGTTCCTCTCTGATCCAATTTTTTTTCCATTCCAACTAATTTATTTAGTAATGTGAAAGAAGGCCCATGTAGAAAAATTGCATTTGCCTTTTTTGAGTGTATAATTCAGGGGTTGTTAGTATGTTCACAAGTTTGCACTATCATCACCACTAATTCCAGAAAATTTCTATCATTCCCCAAAATCCCAGTACTCATTAGTAGTCACTCCTTATTTCCCTCCCCCAGCCCCTTGCTATCACTAACCTACTTTCTGTCTCCATGGATTTGCATATTCTTGGCATTTCATATGAATGGAATCATTTAATATGTGGTCTTTTGTGTCTGGTTTCTTTCACTTAGATAATGATTTCAAGCTTCATCCATGCTGTATATCTAGTACTTCATTCTACTTTATGACTGAATAATATTCCATTGTACGAATATACCACATTTTATTTATGTGAGCCTGGCACAAAGTAATTGCTCAATTTACACTAGTTTTCATCTTCATTTTTTAACCAAAAGAGAAATTTTAAAGCTTTTCCAAAATTGTGACTTGGAAAATACAGGATTTCACTTTGATCTTTTTTTTAATTGAAGTATAGTTAATTTACAATATTAGTTTCAAGTGTACAACATAGTGATTCAATATTTTTATAGATTATATTCCACCTAAAGTCATTACAAAATAAGGCTATATTTCCCTGTGCTGTATGGTATATCCTTGTTGCTTATCTATCTTATACATAGTAGTTTGTATCTCTTAATCCCATACCCCTGTCTTACCTCTTCCTCTTTCCCTCTCTACACTGGTAATCACTAGTTTGTTCTCTACATCTGTCAATCTGTTTCTGTTTTGTTATATACATTAATTTGTTTTATTTTTTAGATTCCACATAAAAGTTATAACATAGGGTATTTGTCTTTGACTAATTTCACTAAGCGTAATACTCTCTAGGTCCATCCATGTTGTTGCAAATGGCGGTATTTCATTCTTTTTTGTGGCTGAGTAATATTATATTGTGTATATATGTATACATACATGTTCTTTATCCATTCATCTGTTGATGGGCAGTTAGGTTGGTTCCATATCTTAGCTATTGTAAATCATGCTTCAGTGAACAATGGGGTGCATGTGTCTTTTCAAATTAGTGTTTTCATATTATTTGGGTATATACCAGGAGTGGAATTACTGGATCATATGGTAGTTCTATTTTTAGTTTTTCAAGGAACCTCCAAGCTGTCTTCCATAGTGGCTGCACCAGTTTACATTTGTACCAACAGTGTACGAGGGTTCCATTTTCTCCACATCCTTGCCAACATTTGTTATTTGTGTTCTTTTTGATGATAACCATTCTGACAGATGTGAGGTGATATCTCACTGTGGTTTTGATTTGCATTTCTCTGATGATTAGTGATGTTGAACATCTTTTTGTGTGCCTGTTGACCATTTGTATGTCTTCTTTGGAAAAATGTCTATTCAGATCTTCTGCCTATTTTTTTAATCAGGTTGTTTTGTTTTTGTTGTGGAGTTGTATGAGCTGTTTATATATTTTGGATATTAACCTTTTATTGGTCATACTATTTGCAAATATTTTCTCCCATTCAGTAGGTTGTCTCTTCATTTTGTAGATTGTTTCCTTTGCTGTGCAAAATCATTTAAGTTTAATTAGGTCCCATTTGTTTACTTTTGCTTTTATTTCTTTTGCCTTAGGAGACAGATCCAAAAAAAAAGTATTACAATGATTTAGGTCAAAGAGCGTTCTGCCTATGTTCTCTTCTAGGAGTTTTATGGTTTTAGGTCTTACATTAAGGTCTTTAATTTTTGTGTGTGATGTGAGGAAATGTTCTAATTTCATTCTTTTACATGTAGCTATCCAGTTTTCCCAGCACAACGTATTGAAGAGACTGTCTTTTCTCCACTGTGTATTCTTGCCTCCTTTGTTGTAAATTAATTGACTATAAGTGTATGGGTTTATTTCTGGGCTCTCTATTCTGTCCCATTGCTCTATGTGTCTGTATTTGTGCCAGTACCATGCTGTTTTGATTACTGTAGCTTTGTAGTATAGTCTGAATTCAGTGACCATGATACATCCAGCTTTGTCCTTTTTTCTCAAGATCAATTGCTTTGGCAATTTGGCATATTTTGTGGTCCCATGTAAATTTTAGGATTATTGGTTCTAGCTCTGTGAAAAATGTCATGGGTATTTTGATAGGGGTTGCACTGAATCTCTGAATTGCTTTGGGTAGTATGGACATTTTAACAATATTATTCCTTCCAATCCAAGAACACAGAATATCATTCCATTTATTTGTATAGCTTTCAAATTTCTTCATCAATCTTTTATAGATTTCAGAGTGTAGGTCTTTCACCTCCTTAAGTTTATTCCTAGGTATTTTCTTCTTTTTGATACAATTTTTTGATACAATTTTAAATGTGATTGTTTTCTTGTTTTCTCTTTCTGATAGTTATTTGTGAATAGAAATACAACAGATTTCTGTATATTAATATTATATCCTGCAACTTAGCTGAATTTATTTATTAGTTCTAATAGTTTTTTGGTGCAGACTTTAGGATTTTCTATATAAAGTATCACATCATCTGCAAATAGTAACAGTTTTACTTCTTCCCTTCCAATTTGAATGCTTTTATTTGTTTTTCTTTCTGATTGCTAATTAGGACTTCTAATACTATGTTAAATAGAAATGGTGAAAGTAAGCATACTTGCCTTTTTTCCTAATTTTAGAGGAAAGGCATTCAGCTTTTCACCATTGAGTATGATGTTAGCTGTGTCATAAATGGCCTTTGTTATGTTGAGATATGTTCCCTCTATATCAACTATGATGATAGATTTTATCATGAATGAATGTTTAATTTTGTCAAATGTCTTTTCTATCAAGATGATTGTATGATTTCTATTATTCCTTTTGTTAATGTGACATATATATTGATTGATTTGTGGATATTGAACAGTCCTTTCATACCTGGAATAAATCCCACTTGATCATGGTGTATGATCCTTTTTATATATTGTTGAATTTGGTTTGCTAATATTTTGTTGAGGATTTTTACACTTATATTCATCAGAGATATTGGCCTGTAACTTTCTTTTTTTGTAATATCTTTGTCTGGTAAATTGTTTCTGTTTCATTATTTACTTTTTTCAGGGGTTTTCTCTTGCTCTTTCAATTGAGACACATTCCTCTGTCTTCACTTTGCTTAACTTTCACTATCTTTATAAAATTAGGTGAAACAGTTACCTATTGTGGTCTTAAAGGGATGTCCTTATGTGGGAGTGTCCCTATGCAGTCTGCATATGCCCAGTGGCTTTGGTGGGAGAGCTGGATATGACGTGAACACAAGTGAGGTCTTTCCTCAGGGTGTGTTGGCAGCTATCACCTTGGTAGGAGGTGGGGCTGAAGATGGAGGAGGTAGTGCTGGAGCCAGGTGTGAGCTGGGGTTTCCCTTCTGCTTGGTGGTACTCACTGCCCTATCGGGGGCTGAGGCAAGTCTCAAGTTGCTGGAACAGATGTCCTAAGAGTCAGATCCGAACTGACTCTGTTCCCTTTAAGTGTGCTCTCGGGCTCCCAGACCAGTACCCTTGCCCCAGAGGAGAGCAGTGCTGGAACAAGAGGGGTTGGTGTGTGCATTTAGTCTGTGTAAGTGCCAGTAATGGCTGTCCCCACCCTGCTCAGATGCCACTTCAGGTTTGAGATGACTCTGTGTCTCACAGCCAAGCTCCCAAGTGGGGCTGAAGCATTTGCTTGGCTCAGGTTGGGACATGTACTGGGGCAGACACAAGAAACCAACCAGCCACTCATGCAGTTTTCAATCCACCCTCTCCACCCTGCTTCAGGTGCGAGCAAGCATGCATGTACTCCTCACGAGCAGAGGCCAGGCTTCCCACAGCCTTCCTGTTAGTCCCACAGGCCCTCCGGCCAGCCAAGGGGACTCATCTTCCCTGTGTAGGAACCCAGGGCTGGGGCACCCAGTATGTGGCTTGAACCGCTCAATCCCCAAGGATGATCTCTGCCCAAGCAATGTCCCTTTTCCTCTGAGTCCCTCCTAGGGACACAGGTCCTGACCTGATTGTTTCTCTTCCCTTCCTACCTGATTCCGTGTAGATCTTTCCTACAGCCTTGGTTGTACGGGAGTCTTTCTGCCAGTCTCCAGTTAGTTTTCAGTGAGAATTGTTCCACATGTAGATGTATTTTTGATGAGGATATAACTTTGATCTTTAAAACAGGTGCTTTAATGTCAATTTCAGGAGGTTTTATATTACAAGCTAAACTGTTTCTAAGAGAAGAGTCCTCAGAATAGTTTCTATCCAAGGATGCTTTGTGGTCTGAAAAAGTAGATACTTCATGTTCTCTGGCATGGTCTCCAGCACCCATCACAGATAGTTCAGCATTTCTACATTACAAATTCCAGATTCCTGCACTTTTCCAGCAGAGAAAAAGTACATCACAATAGAGGAAAAAATAGATTGATTTTTTTCCATTGTTTTATTATTTCTCTGTTGATCATGTTACCCTAGGAAATACCCTAGGAAAAAGTGAGGGTTTTTTCCATGCTATTTTCGTGTTAAAGCATAAAAGAAAAAGAAATTACTTTTTTGAAAGTCTCCAGGACATTGGTGTTGCAATCACCTCTCTTAATCTACAACTTGGATCACAGTCTTCCAATAGTAACTGACCCATGCAGGGTAGGAATAGCAGGAGGCTTATTTCAAGTCAGGCAGGTTTTTGCCATTTTGGAGGACAGATTTACTAGAAATTTAAAGTTCTCTTGAATCTAAAGACCAGCGTCTTTCCTCTAAAGGGTAACTGGTTGGAAATCCCTTTTAAAATTGTTCCTAATACCTCTGTTTCACTCAACATGAGTGAATGCGGCATTCACATTGAAATGCCACATTAAGGAGACTCTGACAGCTTGAGACTGTCTTTGATTCAGAATAGTATCTGATTTGATGTCTTCTTAAACTATAGTCTGTAGTGACTATAAAGTATTTTGATCTACTTGTATGATGTTCAATTTCTGTGGGTTATAACAAATGGTATATGTCCTTTGCTACATTTTTTTGTCAGTTTAGAGAAAGTGAAAATAAAAAGGTAAATAATAACTGGAATGATGGAGAACATTTTGTTAGTCTTTTTTAAAAATGGTGTATAATTTAGCATGTGTGTATAGCATCAGTACCTAGAAGAAATTATAAATCATCTAAAGGAAAACTGATTATATATAGATAAGAACATGGACTATTCAACTACAGAAGTGATAATATATTTTTAGGAAGCTATTACTGTCTTTGGCTATAATAACACTAGGACATTGTTTTGCTAAATGGACTGCTAAAAAGTACCCAAGCTAAATATGTTAATTCTTAAATAGACTTATACAGTTTGCAAAAGAAACAAACAACCTCACCTATTTTTACATATTGATCTTGATTCAGAAAAGAAGGTTATAAGAGATGCAACAATAACAACAATTAACTTTATGGTAAGTATTTCGATCATCTATTCTAGATTATTTTATTTCATTCTTTCAGATTTTACAAACAGGGTAAAGCATGATTCTGATATCTTGCCTGGGAGTAAAGGATAGGATTAAATTACTTTTGGATGCCCTTCCAACTCTATGATTCTATGATTCATTGAGGCTTAATGGAGATACTTGCTTGTTGACTAAGACATTGAACTTGACACCCCAAAAATACACAAAGGAAAACAAAGGAAATTTTGTTATGACACAGAAGAGAAATTTACCAAAATATGTCAGTCCTCTGGAAACCTGGAACCCCAGAAACAAACTAATAGATTTATTATTCCTTGACTAGCAACAGCAAATTATGCTTTCTGATAAGAATGAGCAATAGAAGCCTTTAAAAAACAGAGGAAATGGAATATATATTTATCCCTTAAGGATGATCTCAAATATTTCCTATCCTTAGCACTAATTTAATTTGCAGTCTAATTTAAGTATTTTCCTACTTCAAGTCAAAGAAATACCACTCATCTAAAATAGAGAGTTTAACACTTTTAATTTCAAAATACTTCATACAAAACCATAACCCAACATATATTTTGTTTCCTGTTCTTTTTTCCCTTCAATTTTGGCTGAGTTTTTCTCACATTGTGTAGAGCTGGAAATTTTACAGATCTTTAATTGAAATAAACGTGACCAAAATTCAAGTCTGAAGTTATTTAATTGTATAATCATCATTGTCTAATTCTTCTGTTTAATTCTTACCCCATTAACTGACCACAGCTGTTGGTATTGGCTTACTAAGAACTCCTTCTGAACTTGTAATACCCTGGAACTCAAAGAAGTTCAATGAGTACTGACAACCCAGAGTTTTCATGTAGGTTTCATCCTTAATCTCAAGAAATTTTCTGGCAATTTTATGCAAAGACTGGACTATGCTAAATGTCACAAGTTCTATATATGCTCAATGTATCTTCACTTAAAGGTGAAAATAGCCTTGTGTCAGCAGAGAGGGGAAAGGGTATGGGTGTGTATGTATATTAGGTAAAAATCCCTGGCTATAAACTCAAGAATGCAAGATGTGTACTTTTCTTTATTTTTCTGTAATTAAATTACTTTTCTTTTTCAAGATCCCTTTCCCCAGACAGAGGAAACTTAAATCTTGGTCAGTTCAATGTTCAATCCCCTAATGAATCCCTAAATATATGGACTTTAATCTCTCCATTGAAATGTAAGAGAGTTTGACTCACTCTTAAGGACTCTTCTAGGTCAGGCATTCTAATAATGTCATAGGTAACCCTCAGAGCAGTCACTGGTGCTGAGAACAGGGCATTTTCCACAGACATTGCCACCAGAACTACATGGAGATATAAAATTATCTAAAGTCACTTGACTTTTAACCTTCATTGAAATTAACAGTTTCTCACCTTGGATGTCAAATAGGTTCTAAATGCAAGAACCTAATGGAAAGTATAAAAGGATGGTAAATCTATTATTTCATTTAGTTAGACTGAGCAGAATTTTTTTAGAGGCATTTAATTTAATGTTTAGGAAGGACATAATATATGCAGAGGGAAGAAGAAGAAGAAACACAGCAGTGTGTATGACTTTACTCCACATGTATTCAGAAATGTGAAAATAAATGGAACAGATGCAAGAGAAAATCCAAGGAAGTGTAGAATCACCAAAATCATGGCAGGGAAGCAGTTCAGATAGAAAATACCCAGAGTGACTGGGCATTGGTGACTCTGGTGACCATGGTTTTAATGGTGGGAGGCAAACACAAGGTTGAAATGGGTTAAGGAAATTTGTGACTGAAGAAGAGGAAAGAAATAAGTTTGAATGTAATAAGGCTGAGAAAGGACAAGAGCTAGAGGCAATTATGAATGGCTGAAATTTGATGGGGGAGATTGTGAGAGCACTTATGTGAGGAGAAGAGTGCAGAATATCAAGAAGAAATTGATGAAGTTCCAGGCCTGAAAGTTCAATCACAGTAACCAATCCTGTGGCTGGGGTCCTGGATGGGTGGGTCTTAGACTAATATGATAAATCCTAGGTTTTGAATTGTATAGGCCAACCAAATTTAAAAAGAAATAGATCATCCAGATAGAGTTACCAACTTTTTTAATTTTTCAAAGACTTTTTTCCTGGGTAAAGTATTTTTGGTTGGCAGTTTCTTTCTTTCAGCATTTTGAATATATCATTCCATTTTCTCCTGGCCTGCAAGGTCTCTGCTAAGAAATCTGCTGATAGCTTTATGGGAGTTCCCTTGCACGAGAGATTTTTTATCTAGTTCTGCTTTTAAAATTCTGTTTGTTTTTATTTTAGACAGTTTTATTATAATGATCTTGGAGAAGATCATTTTGGATTGAAATCTGGGGGTGACCTGTTAGTTTCATGAACATGGATGTCCAGATCTCTCCCCAGGTTGGGGAACTTCTCAGCCATCATTTCTTCAAATAATCTTTCTACCCTTTTCTCCTTCTTTTCTACTCCTGGGGTTCCAATGATGTGTACATTGTTTCTCTGGATGGTATCCCATTAGTCTTGTAAGCTTTCTTTATTCCTTTTCATTCTTTTTTCTTTTTGCTCCTCTGATTGGATAATTTCAATTGGCATGTTTTCTGCCTCACTGATTCTTTCTTCTGCTTGGTTATGGCTGCTGTTGAAGCTCTCTATTGAATTCTTCAGTTCACTTGTTGTATTCTTTAGCTCCAAATTTCCCTTTGATTCTTTTTTATGTTTTTTATCTATCTCTTTATTAAACTTCTCAATTTGTTCTTGTATTGTTTACCTGATATCATTAAGTTGCTTATCTGTGTTTTCTTGTAGCTCTCTGGGTATCTTTAGAACAATTATTTTGAATTCTTTGCTGGGCAATTCCTGGACCCCCATTTATTTGAAACCAGTTACTGGAAGTTTACTATATTTCTTTGGTGGAGTCACGTTTCCCTGATTCTTCATGATCCCTGTAACCTTACATAGGTGTCTGCACATATGAAGTAGTCACTTCTTCCAGACTTTAGGGACTGACTTCAGTAAGGGAAAAATTTTACCTGCAGGTGGGAGCATGCTGAAGTGTGCTGTGACCCTGGGTCTAGAAGAACAGAGTGACAAGGATGAGAGTGTGTGACAACACCAGGTTTGGGAAGTGTGATATCTCTTTGGCTCAGGCCACTGAGATCCACAACATCCACAACTGTGGGGTCTTTAGAAAGCATTGTGGGGTGTCCACAGTGGCTGCAAGGCTGTTGGGGTCCTCAGCAGTGGCTCCAGGCCCAACAGCTAGTGGCCAGGGCAGGCAGCAGCAGTATCTGGAACCAGTGGTATGTACACACTTAGCTGCAGGGGCCAGCTGCATGTACCTATGTAGACACACACATGGAGTTGGAGGCCAGTGCAGGCAGCAAGGGCCAGAGCCAACTATGGGCCAGCAGATGTAGGGGCCCTGGCTTTTGGCGTGTTTTCCCACAGCTGCACAGTCTCCCCTGAGTGTATGCATTGCAGGGAAGGCTGGTGACAGTGTCCAGCTGGGGGCATGCAGATGCACAGCTGGAAAGGTAGCTGCAAGTGGGTGCAGTGATGTAGGCCAGTGACGCAAAACGGAGCCTAATCCAGGGCCACAGGCAGCTGCGGGAGCCCTGGCTATCAGTGTCCTCTCCTATGGCTGCACACCCCCCAGGCATGTACACTGCAGTGGAGGCCAGTGACAGGTATCAGGCCAGCAGCATGCAAGTGCGCAGCTGGAGGGGCACCAGCCTTAAGCACACACAAGGTGGTGGGGGTCAGCCATGGGGGTCTAGGCTGGCATCTTGCACTTGAGCAGTTGCAAAGGCCTGAGCTGGCTCCAGCAGGGATAGAGGGGAGCAAGTAGGGAAGGAGACTCGGGTGGCTGGCATCAGTGAACATGAATACCTGTTGGGCCAAAGCTGGTGAAACCTGCAGGGGTCTGTGGCTGCAGTGCTGGCCATGAGTTTCTTCAGCAGTGAGATCTGCTGGGTTTGCCTGCAGAGCTGGTCCCTGTGAACCATGATCCCTCCCGCTGTGTTGCTGCTCTTGGCAGCCCCTGCTTTTCTTCCTTGTTCCCAGCTATCTCTATATATCTCATCTTTGCTGGTCTGGGTGGGGTGAACCAAAATGGGACCCTTGTGAAGTGTCTCACTCTCACCTTCCTGGTGAGGGGAAGTCTTTCTAGCTGGGAAGTTCCTTCTTGGTGCTGAGCAATGCTGGCTTTGAGGATGGGGTGATGTAGGCAAAAGGAAGTTGTCTTTTTCTTCTTCTTCTTCTTATGCAGTTATTCTCAGCTTTTTTATTCCTCTGTGTTGCTAAAATTTCTCTAGAGTTCTCCCAGAGCTGTTTTATTTGTGGATAGCTAATTGTTGATCTTCATCAGAGAACAGAGGCTGGGATCTCCATTTTGGTGACATTACCCTCCTCAAAAACATTTTTTTAAACTACCCATCACTATTATCTTTTTAAAAAGTAGAAAAGACCTAATATCAGGGGGGAAAAAAAGGCAGTTCCTTAAATTTGACAAAGTTCACTTTATGAAGCTGTCACTGCACTGGACTAACAGAAAGGTCATTACAGTTCATTACCCAGCACTTAAAAATCCAACCCTCAATAATCATTATTCTGGGCTTGTTCTTGATTTGACAGACCAGTACTCCAGGCTCACTGGGCTCTGCCCTTCTTCCTGTACTACTAAACCTCTCCCTGGTTCCCCAGTCCACATAGGAAATTACCCAGTTTCTCTATAAATGAATCAATCCCTGCTTCCATAGTCGTTAACAGGCCTCTAAGCTCTTTGAGAGCAAAAATTGCCATTCATTTTAATGTCTGGGAGACCCAACTCAGATGTGGTGTTCTGTTTGTTTCAATGGATGAATGGACAGAGAATGGATGAGTGAACAAATGGAATCCGAGTTTTGATGACTGCCTGCTAATCAGAACTCCATACAGCACTTGCCGCATTTGTGCTTGGACATTCTGGAAAATACATACGTTTTAAACTTTTGACTCTGCATGTTTGCATACAACCTTCCTTTGATACTACTCCTCCAATGGGTCTAGACTCTTCTTCCTATATTTAATCTTTACATTTTCTCTCCTGTGCTCATCATGCCTGTGCTTTTCCCAACCTTGACTATTTCAGTTATAATCATTGGAGAACTCACTGTTTTAAGAAGTCTCTTTCAGTTTTTTCTCTAAATGACTAATCACCCCCAAAGGTTTTTTCAGATTGGATTTCCACATATTGAAATTGTGTAAAGATATATTAGAGACTTATAAATCAAATTATGTTTAGTTTCAGAAACCAGTTAGTGAAAGGTTTGGGCCCTCAATCAAATTGTGGCCTCATGAATGGAGAGACAAGTCAAACATAAAGCAAAATGAGCAATAAAATGCTGAAGTTCAATACAGTAAGTCCCCTACATACGAACCTTCAAGTTGCAAACTTTCAAAGATGCGAACGTGCATTCCATCAACATCAGGCGTGAGTGAAATTGCAGCTTGCCCCCCGTCTCCTATTGCTGACGATCCTTCAGTTCTACCATCTCCCAACTCCTCTCCCTCCTGCAATCAGTAACTCTTCTTGCCTGTTCACTCGATGCCAACCCCTGGATGCCAGCTGTTGTACTACTGTACTACTGTACGGTACTACTGTACGGTGCTACTGTACTTTTCAAGGTAATGTACTGTAAGATTAAAAGTGTTTTCTTTATTTTCTGTGTTTGTTTTTTTATGTATTATTTGTGTGAAAAGTATTATAAACCTATTACAGTACAGTACTATATAGCCGATTGTGCTAGTTGGGTACCTAGGCTAACTTTGTTGGACTTACAAACACATTAGACTTACAAACGCACACTTGGAACAGAACTCATTCGAATGTAGGGGGCTTACTGTATTGGACCACCCACTGGAATAGAAGAAGTGAGAGAAAAATCTAAAGATGAAGCTCTGCATGTCGATGACTCCTTAGTAAAGTGAACATAGAAGGAAGGGAAGGCACCACAGTGTGAGACTGGAAAGGGAAGCCTGGAAGTAACATGGGGCTAAGAGAAGAACTAAGGCTTTGAAAAGCCATGGCATGCCCCATATCCCTTCAGAAGTGCCTGACTTCCCCATTCACTGACTCACCCTTTGGGATTACTATAGGCATCATCATTTGCATTACTTTTGAAATGCAACTATCCTAGCCAGAGGTAACATATTATTATGAAAATGATCGTTTAACTTAGTTTGCTCAGTTTTTTAAATCTGTGATAAAAGTTTTAAAATGGTAGCATGAAAGTACAGGATATGATTATGAAGAAACTTGAACAAAAAGAAAGAATTCTGAAATTTTAAATAAGAAAGTGTACTTCTACCACTTCGTATTTTGATCTGATAAATCAAGATATGGTGGATGGGTGTGAGGCTGTGTGAGTTTAAATAGCTGTTACATCTGTGAATGAATGTAGCACATCTAAAAGATTGTTAAATAGAGCTACTTTCCATGATGAGTAAAATTCTCATAGCCAGTCTTAAATAGTTTAGGAAGATGATTGATAATTTCCTATCAACAGAAATCCTATTGCAGAACATAACTTTAACTTCAATTCATGCATTAAAATTTAAGCTATGAATCCCTAAAAACTGTAGTGTTAAGGATCATTCCAACTTGGAGTTAAAATAACAAAATGTGGAAATTGTGACGACTCTACTGGTTCAATGGGAAACATTTAGAGTAAAAACTATAACAAAGTTTGTGCTAATTTTGTTTTACATAATGAGCCCCATCTCATTAATCTTTTCAAATTACTTTGATTCATGAGCACATGGCCATAAAGTTCAAATAGCTCTCTCATTCAGTCTTTTTTATTTTATGCCCCAGTAGTTCAAAGTTAGAACAAAAGGAAACCAAAAGTGAGCCAGCCTGTTTATCAGCTGCTAAATCCATATGCTCTTCATCAACAGTTTGATATCCATGGTACACCTTTACTAAATGAAACTCATGATAGACCTATAAAGCCATAAATCTGTATATTCATAAATCTGTCACATAGCAAAGTAGAAGTAAACAAAAGGCACATGTCCTGAAGACAAGTGGCCTAAGTCTTTCATTATTTCATTATCTGTAGTTCATTACAACAATTTCCTTGCATCAAATACCCTGCCCATTGAGCTCAAATCCTGGACATTTCAGAAAATACAAACCGGTTGACTTGAACTCTAATAAAATACAAATTTGAAGTTAGAAGAGTACTATCAGGATACTTTCAGATTACTAACTTACTTTAAAAACTGGCTAATTAAAGTTTCTAAAGGCCAGATATTAACAATACAGATTTGCAATACAGATGTTTTGAAGCATCCTCTTAAAAAGTACATAAACAGATGGAAAAATATACTGTGTTCTTGAAGTGGAATAATTGATATTGTCAAAATGACTATACTACCCAAAGCAATCTACAGATTCAATGCATCCCTATCATATTACCAATGACATTTTTCACAGAACTAGAACAAAAATTTTTTAAATTTGTGTGGAAACACAAAAGACCCCAAGTAGCCAAAGCAATCTTGAGAAAGAAAAACAGAGCTGGAGGAATAAGGTTCCCTGACTTTAGACTATACTACAAAGCTACAGTAATCAAAACAGTATGGTACTGGCACAAAAACAGAAATACAGATCAATGGAACAGGATTTAAAGCCCAGAAATAAACTCATGCACCTATAGTCAATTAATCTATGATAACGGAGACAAGACTATACAATGGAGAAAAGACAGTCTCTTCAATAACTGGTGCTGGGAAAATTAGACAGCTACATGTAAAAGAATGAAATTAAAATATTCTCTAACACCATACACAAAAGTAAAATCAAAATGGATTAAAGACCTAAATGTAAAACCGGATACTATAAAACTCCTAGAGGAAAACATATGCAGAACACTCTTTGACATAAATTGCAGCAATATCTTTTTGAATCTGTCTCCTAGAATAATGGAAATAAAAAAATAAATAAACAAATGGGACCTAATTAAACTTAAAAGCTTTTACCCAGCAAAGGAAACCATAAACAAAACAAAAAAATAACCTATAGAATGGGAGAAAATATTTGCAAATGATGCACCCAACAAGAGATTAATCTCCAAAATATACAAACAGCTCATACAACTCAATATCAAAAAACAACCCAATCAAAAAATGGGCAGAAGATCTAAATAGACATTTCTCCAAAGAAGACATACAGATGGCCAAAAGGCTCATGAAAAGATGTTCAACATCACTAATTATTAGAGAAATGCAAATCAAAACTACAATGAGGTATCACCTCACACCAGTTAGAATGGCCATCATCAAAAAGTCTACAAACAATAAATGCTGGAGAGGGTGTGGAGAAAAAGGAACCCTCCTATACTGTTGGTGGGAATGTAAATTGGTACAGCCACTATGGAGAACAGTATGGAGGTTCCTTAAAAAACTAAAAATAGAGCTATCATATGATCCTTCAATCCCACTCCTGGGCATATATCTGGAGAAAACCATAATTCAAAAGATACATGAAAAAAAAAAAAAAAAAAAGATACATGCACCCCGATGTTCACTGCAGCACTATTTGCAATAGCCAAGACATGGGAGCAACCTAAATGTCTATCAACAGATGAATGGATAAAGAAGATGTGGTACACTTATACAATGGAATATTACTCAGCCATAAAAAGGAATGAAATAGTGTCATTTACAACAGCATGGATGGACCTAGAGATTATCATACTAAAGGAAGTAAGTCAGGCAGAGAAAGACAAATATCCTATGATATCACTTACATGTGGAATCTAAAAATATGATACAAATAAACTTATTTACAATACAGAAACAGACTCATAGACATAGAAAACAAACTTATGGTTACCAAAGGGGAAAGGTGGGGCAGGGGAGATAAATTAGGAGGTTGGTATTAACATATACACACTACTATATTTAAAATATATAATCAACAAGGACCTACTGTATAGCATAGGGAATTCTACTCAACATTCTATAATAACCAATATGGCAAAAGAATCTGAAAAAGAATGGATATATGTATAACTGAACCACTTTGCTGTATACCTGAAACTAACACAACATTGTAAATCAACTATACTTCAATTAAAATTCTTTAAAATAATTTTTAAAAATTGTTAATTAGAAAAGAAGCATAATTTGGTACAAATAAAACTTTGGACAAAGTCTAGTTAGGTTGGAAGTGCTCCAAATCATTACTCAGTCTTCTCTTCCTACATACCATAGAGAGACTTCCATATGTGTAGATAAGTGCGCATGTACAAGAATATTTATTGCAGCACTGTGTGAATAATGAAGTACTGGAAACAACCTAAATGTCCATCAATAGGAGAATAGAAACATTGTAGTATTTTAACACAATGAAATTGAATAAATGGCAGCTACATGTATCAGTGTGGCAAAACCTCAAAAATATAATGTTGAGTTATGGTATGATTATATATATTTTTAAACATGCAAAATGATACTATATATTTTATTGGCATACATTATACATATGTAGCAAAAAATATGTATCAGAAATGATAAATAGGAAAATTCATCATGGGAAGGAAAGATGTAAACAGAACTGGGAAGGCCCATACAGGAGGCTCCAGTATATTTGTAAAAGTTTATTTCTCTTTAAATTTTTTTTCATAATACGAAAATAAATAATAAATCAATATGAATTTAAAACAAATCGCAAAGCGAATCCTAATTAAAACCAGTCAGCTAAGATAGCATGAAAACATATAATTCACACAACTAAGTAAATAAAAGCACTGCACCCCTAATTTCGCTGATTGATAACTGTAGATCTTTAACAAGCAAGTCACTTAAATTCTTTGGGCCTTACTTCCCTCATCTGTATAACGAGAGAGTTGAACCAGATCATCTCTAAGGTCCCTTTACAGCTATAAAATTCAACTCGAAGCACTCTACAGGATTTGCAGTAACAAAAGCATGAATAATAATTTGGATCTTAAATGATAATTTGAAGCTGAAGACATAAAGTTATACTTGGATGTTTCATGACTTCTTCTGCTGTTAAATTGTTCATCCCTAGGTTTGTGGCCATTATTCTGTCAGTGTCCTATTATTCCTTTATTTCAGCCATATCCACCTTTTATTCTGACTGGTTGGCAATAGAAAAATCACCTCTCCTTCTGCTGCCACATCAATTATTCCCAGCCTGGGCAGACCTATCTTCAGCTGTATTATGAGGGATATTTAAATAATCTTTTACTTTTTGTGAAATGTTTAAGTCCAAATTTAATCACAGTTTAACATTTAGGTTCTTTTTTAGTGTAAGAAACAGCAACCGATTCTGGCTGGATTCTGGGGAGTAGGAGCCAGGAGAAAGACAATTATTGGAAAGACTCAAGTATCTCTTGGAATCAAAGGAAGAGATAATTTAGAAACGGGAAGTTTCAATGATCTCTGCTTCAAATGTATTGGCTTTCTCCCAAGACTTCTACCATTTACAAAACTTAGTCCCAAATACACTCAGTCTCCTAGTCACTCTTTTCTAATTCTTTAATTCTGGATAGAGATGCTAATTGGTCCACCTTTGGTCAGATATATACTTTCAGTTTAATTGGTTGTGTGGACAGAGCCATGTAGTACAGACAAGGTCAGTGGGGGTCTACCACTGAGTATTAACACCAATTTCCAGAAAGCAAAAATTGGGGGCATGAAGGCAACACCAAAAGCAGTCTTCTATGAGCAGTCTGTGCCGTGACATGGGTCACATGAGGAGAATGTGTTTGCCTGCTTTTCATTAACAGCTGAAAGAGCTTCACCCTGGAATCAGCACAGTGAGATGCATTTTGAAAATATTTTCAAATATTTCTTCAATACTTGACATCCTGGGGATGACTGGAACTCATTAATATTTATGTGCTAATATTGAGCCACAAGTTGGAGTATTTTCTCCCATTGGTCTCATAATATACTTGTTCCTTTTAAGGTCTAGAAACATTTGATGATTACTTTCAAAGATTACAACAAAATTTTTTACAGTCTAGCCTAACTGAAGAAAATGTGCAGTGAAATCAAAGAGATGATTTATGATATTTGGAGGAAGCAAAGTAGAAATGCTTCTAAAAGTCTCTTTTTGGGACTCAACATAGAAATCATAACAACCAAATTTAATGTTTACATGTCACTGATGATTTCTACTCTTTGATTTGAAAGCTAATGAATTTGCTTATTTTTCTAGAGACCCAGAATCCCTCTGCTCTGATACAACATACTTTAGTGGCATGATTTAAAATTCAGATGTGTTCCAGGAATTTTTACAACCATGCGAATTATCCTCTTTATAATTCAAGCTTCTCATTTGAATTGGATGGAATAAGAAGCAAAGACAGGGACTAACCCTGTTGAAATGATTTCAACCCTTTCATCACTCTGTATATTGAGTCTGAATTGCCACTGAAAATACACTCCTGTGTTTTCCAGTTGGATGTTTCTTAGTTCTCTTTGGAAATAGCAGAGTCAGCTCTTGAGTATCAGTCAACCTCTGTCAGGATTCATATAATATTTTGTATCACTCCTCTCTCCGGCTTCAAATTGTAAGTTCCTTAAGACTACAGATTGTCTTTTTATTACTTAATATCTCTCAGTCTTGGGTTCCATGTATATCATACCAGAATGCTTTGAAGGAAGAGATTTCCAGGAACTTACTTCCAATAAGTGGTGTTCTAATATTTTATTTACAAGTAATTTTGTCTCACATTACTTTCATGTCAGAAGAATAGGAGTTGTATCATGTAAAGAAAAATGACTGCCATTTAAGATGTTTTAAAAACATCTGACTTTAGGAGAGGTTACTAATGGTTGAGTGTAAATATAAAAATATTTTTTTAAATCTTCATTTTCTGCAAACAGCAGAATGGAAGTTTGGATGCATTCTAGAAAAGGTAAAAACTTGGAATATCCATGTTTAAGCTCAAATCTATTAAAAGATGAATGTTTCACACTTGTGTGAAGTCACCTTCTACTCTCTATATGAAGTCACCCAAGCGTCACTTGCAAAGTTAGCTGTCACATTGAAGACGTATCATGAGATGACTGTAATTCCTTATGGAACTAGGGATAATGAGAGCAGTTTGTAAGATTATGGTTATCATTGGGAAGGTTTATGGTTGAGGGAATGGTATGAGATCTGATTCCATCCATGAGCAGTTATCTCAAAAAGTTTTGGCCATTTTACCCACGTGTGATAAAGACCAGGTAGAATGAGAATTCATGCCACATTTTATACCTAGATCCACTTCAAGTCCCATCTTCTTTGATATTGATCTTACTTTGTAATAACAGGTCATAGCACAGCATTTTCTGTACCATAGATTTTAGCACCTGATTACATTCAATTCAGTACTGCATCATAAACATTAAGTACATTCTGATGGTCTGATCACTTTATGAGAGCAGTTCCAATGAGTATTTATACAGGTTAATGCAGAGAGAAAGTCTCTAGAGTTTAAGTGACTGATACTCTCTCAGTACCAGTATGTGACAATACAACAATACCAATGCAGGAAGTCCATCCAAGCCCTTGTTATCCAGACTTTTTATTAAGACTTGATTACATACTGCCTGTATGTCTGATCTTTGCCAGCCTTTTTTAGAGGTTGGGGCTAATACCTTTAGTCCCCCATTCCTCTGGAGTTTGGAACTGATATGGCATGTTCCAAAGCCCCCGTCACAAATCACATTGTTAGATTGTGAGGTGTCCAAAGCCCCAGGCAAACAAAGACACTCCTATCAGGCAAGACATTCAAGACATGTAGACATCACCTCCCAAGAGCCAAACGCAAAGGCCAGAACTCTCTTTAGATAAGGTTAATTCTTCGAAAAACAGCTTAAGATTCAACCATAGGAAATTGCTGATATTCAACTATTTTTGATATACAAAAATGACAATTTCATATGGTTCAACATCATAAGGAAAATTTGTCCACTCATCAGATAGTCACAGTGTGCATAACCTATAAAAAGGATTATGATAATTTATGTAAAATAGGAAAACAGGCTGTGCCTTTGTAGTACAGATAATCTAGTAAAGGGGTTTTAAAATGTTCATTCAGCAAATATTTATGAAACACCAATTATGTGCTAGCCTCTGTTCTAGGTGATGGAAATACAGTATTAAGACCAAAATGATCCGTACTCTCATAGAACTTTTAATGTAGTGGAGTTGGGAGGAGAAGGGGGCAGAAAAGACACCCAAGGATTAAACAAATAAACATGGTAATTCAAGACACTTGAAAGTTCTACAGAGAAAATAACATAGTATAATATGATAGGGATTCCAGGGTAGGGGTTGGGCTAATTTAGGTAGGGTGAAGAGGAGAGGCCTCTTTGAGAAAGGACATTAGATAACCCATAAATGATGAGCAGAGACCAGCCATAGGAAGATCTGGAAGTAGAGTCTTACAGACAAATGGGGATGGCTAATCAATGGCAAGAAAAGCTGGGTTTTCTGAAGAATATAAATAAGGCCTATTAGGCTGGGGTATATTGAGGGGAGACAATCATCTCATAGGCCATCAGAGAAGCTGGAAGGAGCCAGATCATGTGAGCCTTTATACACAAAAGTGATAGGATTTTATTCGAAGTATAAGGGGATCCATGATATCATATGAATTTTTTAAACATCCCAATTTTTAAACTAACTATAATATTAATACCAAAATATCCATGATGCATGCTGTAGAAGGAGTAAAGCAAAGGGCTATAAAATGTAGGACAGCCCTTCCAGCACCTAATAAAGCAAATTTTCAGAGAAGAGTGACATTTGCAAAAGACCTTGAAAGATGAGAAGTCACTTATTAAATGAACAGGCAAGGTGTTATATTCCAGGTGAGAGGCAGCCAAGCCTAGAGGCACAGAAGCAGCATATTTAAGAACTTGGTCACTGCACCTGGTGGTCCAGTGGTTAAGACTCCGTGCTTCCACTGCAGGGGGCATGGGGTCAACCCCTGGTCAGGGAACTAGGCAGAGTAAAACATAAAGCTGGAAAAGTAAATTTGGACAAAGTCAAAAAGGATGTTAAACACCAGGCTGAGTGGTTGGCTTTTATTTATTAAAAAACTAGGAAGTCTGTTCATATTTTGAGTGACAAGTATTATAAGTAGAGCTGTACTTTAGGTAAAGGGTGGAACGCCATTTAAGATATGTTAGATTGTGTGGAAATGACTAGAACAACTTCACTTGCTAGTGTCAGAAACCCAACTCAAATGGACTTAATAAATTATTGCCCCAGTAAGTGGGAAGTCTAGGGGTATGCTAGCTTCAGGAATGAATGAACTTAGGAGCTCAGTGTATGTTGCAATGGCTCTGCCCATCCAGTGCCTCTGCTTTCCTCTGAGTTATACCTCAGGCTCCCTCTGTCAACCAGTTTTCATTTATTAAAGCTTAGAGAAAATAATAATAGTTAATGATGATTACTAAAATTTCTTGTACACTTATTATGTGCCAGAATGTGCCCTAATCACTTCACATGTATTTTCTCATTTAGATGGCTCAAGAATCCTATGAGGTAATAATACTATCAGCCTCAATTTTCAGATTATGAAACAGAAAGGTAAAATGATTTACCTACAACCACTTATTTACTATGTGGTGGGGTCAGAATTCAAACCCAGGTGAATGGACTCTAGAGATAGCACTCTTATTATAATTTTTTTATTATAAAGAATTTTGAACACATTCAGGATTAGTCAAACTCGTGTAGTTTGATTTATACTTATACTTGACTGAGCTCCCCAGCCAATCCACAGATCAATTGACCCTCCATATAATTTTAAAGCAAATTTCAGACATCACATCATTTGCATTTGATTCTTATATACTTCAGCATGTATTTCTTCTTAACAAGACCACACTACACTATCACCCTAAGAAATAAACAATAATTTCTTAATTTCATCAAATAACCAATCCGTGTTTGCTTTCCTAATGGGCTCATAAATGTCATGTTATTTTTACATTATGGGGATGCAACAGCAAAACACAGACTCTGAGGAAAACTATAGGATAAACAGTTTTCATCAACAAGAACAAAAAATTTTAAACAAAGGAGAAAAAGAAATGGAGGAGAAAATATAGATTATAAAAGGCTTAAAAGGCATGTCAGACAGGCAATGTGTTGGACCTTTTTTGGATCCTGAGTACTGAAAATGGTTTAAAATTCCTTTTTGTGCACCAGGGATGAACAGTCAAATTACAGTGTATTAAAGCCACTTGGACTAGTTCAGCTCTGTGAAGCTATGTCCCCAAACGAATACAGAGGATATTTAGGGATTGCTTTTTGTATTTTTCTTTTGCTTTATAATTACATAGTTACATAAAATATTTACACAGTTCAAAAATTAAGTTTACAAGACATATTCAAAAAGTCCAGCTCCTGTCCAAATTCCCTTTACCCTATGTCTTCCCTCCCTTTTTAAGTGACTCTTTTTCATTTTACAGTTTACCGTTCCATTGTGTACCAGTACACCCCACTTTTCTCTGATAAATGATAAAATATACACTTTTCTCCACATTGCTTTCTTTCACTTGACTGTACATCCCAAAGATATTCCTTATTCCTTGTAACAGCTGCATAGAACCCTGCCAACACCTTGATCTTGGCAACAACTTGATCTTGGATTTCTAGCCTCCAGAACTGTGAGGAAATAAATTTCTATTGTTTAACCCACCCAGTCTGTGGTACATTGTTTCGGCAGCCCTAGAAAACTAACATACCATATAAACTCTTTTGAAGAGTGAATTTTTCATTCTTGTTTATATAAGAAAAAAATCACCATAATTAGCAATTTATCTATTAGATTTTCACCTGTTTCTGATTTTCTTAACATATATCACATAAAACATAGACATCCTTTCTCCCTACTCATTTAGGAGGTGTTCTGGTTCTTCTGTGATGGTCACAGAACTACTGTGGATCAGCTTCTTTGTATTTCACCACTGTTTGGGGGAACATCTATTCAAAGATGGTGATAATCTTTTCATTTTTCTTCCTAAGTGACTATTCCTTAGGAACAATTAAAAGCCCATGCAACTGAAGCATTGACAAATATTGAACTGATCTTTAGGTACTCTTGCCTCTGGAGATTCAGAAGGTAGCTAGAATTTCAGTAACCACAGGATTTCTTTAAAACGTTCTTGCCATTGGACATTGGTAAAGATAGACCAAATACCACAGACCGGGTTGCTTATAAACAACAGAAATTATTGCTCACGGTTCTGGAATCTGGGAAGGCCAAGATCAAGACACCAGCATGGTCACGTTCTGGTGACAGCCCTCTTCGTGATCCACGGCACCTTCTTGCTGTGTCCCCACATAGTGGAAAGGCAAGGGGTTTCTCTGGAGCCTCTTTCATAAAGGCACTAACTCCATTCATGAAGCCTCTGTCCTCATGACTCAAGCACCTCCCAAAGGTGCTTTCTAATACTATCATCTTTGGGGGTTAGGACTTCAACATATGAATTTTGAGGGGACAGTTTCACACCATGGCAAGCGTTCAAAGTGTAGTTGGTCTAACTGTAATGTGGTACCCTAGAACAGAAACTTTTCATTCAAAGGCTCAAATACAGCTCCACTTCTAATCAAATTGAATCCAAAATACTCAACCTTCTTATCTGACTTAAGCCTAATATTCTAACTGCTCCTACCTGACCGACTTTCTCCCGGTGTTTGCGTCAGCTATGTTTCCAGGGCAATGGCTTTATTCCTGTGCTTCCATCCACTTCCACTTTCTGTCTCCTTCCAGTTTGTCCCATCCAACTACAGTTAACCTTTTAACATCTGGTTTTTAAAAAATGTCTTTGGTGAGTTATTACAAGTTGCTATAGAATATCTCTTGTTGAACCCCAACTCAACAAAGTAAAACACGGTCACCATTACCTGTCTTCACGTTCTGATTTGAAGAAGGCTAAGGCTAGTTACAAGTATTTTCTGGAGCAAATAAGAGAGGAATGAGATTACTTATTGCAAATGGTAGTAATCCACAGCAGCTTCAGAGGCCTTGGTGCTCAGAGGCCAAGGCAAATACAAGGAAAGAACAAGCAATGCGCTGTGCAGTTTGCTTTGGGAGTTAATATGGGGCTTTATCAGGGTCATGCACAGAACATCCTCCTGAGGACCCAAACCAAATATGTGTGCCTGTAGGGAATATACCATTCGACCCGCTGCTGAGGATATTCCAGCTAGTTTGAGCAGAATACAGTTTGCCTTTCAAAAAAGAAGGATCCAAGAAGCCAGTACATATATGCTCATTCTCATCAGGCAGGATAAAGAATTCTTAAGAGTATAAGACAATATAAGAGGGAAGTTTAAAGATTTTGAATGCATATTGTAAACCTGTGGAAACTGCAAACTCAGTATGTGTTAGTGTGTGGTATCACCTAGGATGTGTAAAATAGATATTGATCAGTATAACCCACAGGCACAACGTCCAACACCTAGACCAGACACTCTTAACCATTTTAGTTTCATGAACACCTCTGGCAATCTGGTGGAGTCTATGAAGCTCTTCTCAGAATAGGATAAAATGAAACACATTTAGTTACAAAGACAACTAGTTACATTGCAAGATAGTTATCAAAATATTTAAAAAATAAATGTGACGTAGCAATGCATGCACTCCTTTACTAGCACTTTAAATAACAAGATCTGGTTATGGGGTTAATAATTACCTTAGTGCAGAGCGTAAATGATAGTAGATATCGGCCACTACTGTCGGGAAGTGAATATGTTCATGATTTCTGCATGGTTAGGGTTTTCCGAGCAAACTCTCCTGGAACCTAGAGTAAAGGACAAACCTTGGAAGCTAAATGATGACTGAATAAACAGTGGGGAAACTCAGGAAAGTGATTTATCTCCTCAGAAGTATGTATTTTCATTTCAAAGAGAGATAAAACCTGGAATCATGAAAACATTTCAGGGGTTGTAACCCAGAGACGTCTATTTTACCTTCCCCCTGGAGATACAGATTAGTACTCCAAAGGGTAAGAACCCAGGGACTTTCCCCTCTCTTCCCAAGGAGACTTTGTCTACATTAGAGACATTAGGTTTCTCTTCACTCTCAGGAGGGGAGGGAACAATGTGTATATAAGCTCCTAGACTCATAATTTGGGGATTCCTCTCCTGTGGATCATGAAATCCCTTTGGCACACACAGAGCGTCTCTTTGGCACTCATCAATTTACCCCAGAAGGGGGAACAACTGAAGCATGGATAAACAATGGGGTTATTGCAGTAAGTAATAATAGTAAGTCTGTCTTAATGCAGAAACCTCATGTTTACATCCAGGATAATATAAATAAATATAGATCAAAATCAATACTTATCAAGCTTGTATTGGGTTTATGAAAACCAGAGGGATTAGAAAAATGCAGTTAGGTATGAGTCAACACCAATGATAGCACCATCAATTCATTTATCAAACATTTGTTGAACATGTAATATGTGTAAAACACTGTATTAGGCGAGGCATATATTCCTGAATAAAACAAACCTTATCCCTGTCTTTTGTAACTCTTACAAGTCGAGAGAGCCCTGGAAATAAGAAGTGAGAAGAAAAATAATAATAATAATAATAAACTGTTTTTATAACATAGTAGAAATGGTACCAATTTCTTTTAAAATTAAATGGAGAATAATAGGATCAGAGCGAAAGGCTGCCCAGATTGGTAGCCAGGGATATATTTTCCATTAATTAAGATTTGCTGTATGGCTGACTGCAAGGGCCATGGAGGCTAGGAATGGTGCTGGCCCACTAGTGGGCAGGGCCAGGTCCCTGGCACTAATATACTAGAGAGAGGATTCTAAAATAGCACTTACCAGTGCTGGTGTTATCACGGCAGGATAAGCTCCCCAAAATGGCCAGTGTCTCCATCTCCAGGGGGAATCCCAGTTGCCTCCTGCCTTTCTAGGAGGTTCTCTAAGATCAACAAGTGGGTCTTACCCAGGCTTCTTTCAAACTACTCCCTCTATGCTGGAACTCAGAGTTTGTGAGATTTTGTGCATGCCCCTCAAGAGTGGAGTCTCTATTTCCTATAGCCCACTTGCTCTCCCAAACATAAGCCTCTCTGGTTTTCCAAGCCAGATGTTCTGGGGGGTTCATCTTCCCAGTGCAGGATCGCCAGGCTGGGGAGTCCAATGTGGGGCTCAGACCCCTCACTGCTTGAGGATGACCTCTACAATTGTGTTATTTCTCCCATTTCTGGGTCATTGACCTGGGGGTATGGGTTCTGACTATATTGAGTCTCCACCCCTCCTACCCATCTCATTGTGATTTCTTCTCTATTTCTTTAGTGTGAAAAATCTTTTCTTCTTCAGGTTGTTCTCATAGATAGTTTCTCTGTAAATAGTTTAATTTTGGTGTGTCCTTGGGACTCCTATCAAGTTCAGGGTCTTCCTACTCTGCCATCTCGACCACCTCTTCCAGGAAGAAATGGTTTTAAAATGGTGTGAAAATTTTTGCTTTTAATTTTCAAAACTATTTTAAAGAACTCATCAGGTGAAGAATGGTATGAAATTTTTACCCAGATATATATTTTACTGCTGCTCTTCCATCATTCTTACTATTTCAGATTTCCCTCTAGTACCATTTCCCTTCTATCTGACAAAATTTTTAAAGCAATTCTTTTAAAACAAATCTGCTTTCAAGAAGTTCTCTTAGTTTTTCTTCATCTGAAGCTATTTTTGCTCCTGGAGAATATTTTTGCTAGACATAGAACTTTGAATTTATACAATAAAGGAGCCAAGAATATATGACAGTCTTTTCAATAAAAGTTGTTGGGAAAACTGGACAGCCACATGCAAAAGAATAAAACTGGGTCTCTATCTTATACCATACAAAAAAGTTAACTCGGAATGGATTACAGACTTGAATGTAAGACCTGAAACCATAAAACTCCTTGAAGAAAACACAGGCAGTAAGCTCCTTGACATCAGTCTTGTCAATAATTTTTTTGGATTTCACACCAAAAGCAAAGGTAGCAAAAGCAAAAAACAAAAAAACAAAAAACCAAGTTCAACTATATCAAACTAAAAATCTTCTGCACAGAAAAGAAAACCATCAACAAAATGAAATGGCAACCTGTGGATGGGGAGAAAATATTTGTAAATCATATATCTGGTAGGGGTTAATACTGAATATATTAAAAACACATACAACTCAATAGCAAAAGAAAGTAAACAACCCCATTTTAAAAGGGCAGAGGAATTGAATAGATATTTTTCTAAACAAGACATTCAAATGGCCATTAGGTACATGAAAAGCACTCAGCATCACTAACCATCGGGGAAATGCAAATCAAAACCACAATTTGATATTCCCTCACAACTGTTAGAATGGTCATCACCAAAAAGACAAGAGATAAAAAGTATTGGCAAGGATGTGGAGAAACGGGAACACTTGTGCACTACTGGTGGAAATGTAAATTGGTGCAACCACTATGGGAAACAGTGTGGAGCTTCCTTTAAAAAATTAAAAATATAACTGTCATATAATCTAGCAATCCCACTTCTAGGTATATATTGAAAGGAAACAAAAATAGGATATCAAGGAGATATCTGCACTCCCGGGTTCACAGCAGCATTATTCACAAGATATGGAAATGACCTTAGTGTCTCTTGATGGATGAATGGATAAAGAAGATGCAGTATACATACAAAGGAATATTATTCAGCCATGAGAAAGAAGGAAATCCTGCCATTTGTGACAGCATGGATGGCCCTTGAGGGCATTATGCTAAGTGAAATAAGCCAGATAGAGAAAGACAAATGCTGCCTGGTTTCACTTATATGTGAAATCTAAAAAAACAAAAAACAAAAAAGTGAAACTCATAGAAACAGAGATTAGAAAAGTGGTTTCCAGAGGCTGGGGTGTAGAGAGAGGTTGGTAAAAGGGTACAAACTTTCAGCTATGAGGTGAATAAGGTCTGAGTATCTCATGTAAAACGTGGTAACTATAGTTGATAATACTGTACTGTATAATTGAAATTTGCTAAGAGAGTAAAATTTAAATGTTCTTCTCCCCCACCAAAGAAAAAGATAGATATATGGGTTTGTTTTGGGGGCTTGTTTGTTTGTTTATTCTTGGGTTTTTTAGGTGCAATTAGTCCTAAAATTTCCCTTTGGTTGTTCTTTATATCTTGCATTACTTTGCTGTGAATTTCTGTGTTTCCATTCCTTTCACAGATGTTTATCCCTACTTATTTGAACATTTTTATAATATATATGCTTATAATGCTTTAAAGTCTTTATCATAATTCCAACATCTTTGTTATCTCAACATACACATCCATTGGTTATATTTTCCCTTGTGGATTAAGATTTTCCTGGTCCTTCCTCTGCCAAGTAATTTGGTTTACATCCTAGACATTTTTAATATTGTGTTAGGGGTCTCTGGGCCTTGTTTGAACCCTATGGGATAATATTGAAATTTTTATTGAGGCAGGTAATTGCCCAGTTGTGTTCAGTCCACCAATTGGATTCAGACATCCAGTGGCTGAAGTGTCAGTTCAGTTTACAAAGACTTTCCAAAGCAGTGTTAACTCTGAACTCTCCTGCAGGTGCATTTGTCATTGACTAGTCTGAGATTTTGGTAGTGGTCTATCCCATGGTCCAGTTATCAAAGTCTGTGCCTGCTGTTTTAGATCCAGGCTTGCACAACCCAAGGGTGAGCCCAGAAATTCATAAACAACTTAAAGGGTCCCTTTCTCAATGGCTTTCTTCTCTGCAATCTCCCCAGTACTTTCCTCTTCCCTCGTGCACTGCCTCCTACAACTTCCTCTGGCCAGAAAGCTGGGCTTTTATTTACCCTACTCTGCTGTGTACTTCCCATGACTGTACCTGCTTTGGGGCCAAATGGTGGGAGAACAGGAAGAGAAAAAATCAACAAGTGTTCACCCCACCGTCTGGGAACTACCACTTCTCCAGTCTCTAATCGGGGCAGAAGAGTTCCCTCCTTGGAGCTTTAAATTTTTTTTTTTTTTTTTTTTTTTTGGCTGTGTTGGGTCTTCGTTTCGTGTGGGGCTTTCTCCAGTAGGTGCGGCAAGCGGGGGCCACTCTTCATCGCGGTGCGCGGGCCTTTCACTATCGGGGCCTCTCTTGTTGCGGGGCACAGGCTCCAGACGCGCAGGCTCAGTAGTTGTGGCTCACGGGCCTAGTTGCTCCGTGGCATGTGGGATCTTCCCAGACTAGGGCTCGAACCCGTGTGCCCTGCATTGGCAGGCAGATTCTCAACCACTGCGCCACCAGGGAAACCCCTAGAGCTTTAGATTTTAACTGGGCTCTTGTTGCTTCTGCTGCCACAACCATTATAGGAATGCTTGGGGGGTGGGGTGCGAGAGAACAGAGAAGCAAAATGGGTGATTTCTACGCTGTCTCTAAGCGCTAGGAGATGTCTTTCCTACTCCTCCAGCCAGAACTAACACAAGAAACTGGGTGTTCCCTTGTCTCTCTACTTCTGTTTGTCTCTGTGTCTGTCTGTCTCTCTCTCTCTGTCTTTCCCTTTCCCCTTCTCCCCAATAGTGCCCACTTCGGGATTTGGGCTATGTTGAATCCAGGGTAGCAGAATACGGGAGCCAGGAGAGGGATTGGTAAATCCACCACCAGTCCAGTGATACTTCGAATTCTTGCCTTCTTCCCAAATCTGCCTGCTACTCTTTACTTTTCAAAGTTCTCAAATAGCTGCTCTGTGCATCCTGTTCAGGTTTTATAGCTGCATTCAGTAGAAGAAACAGAGGGAAGTGGGAGTGGGCTTACTTCATCTCATCTGGGAAGGGAAGGCCTCTCTACTATTTTTAGAATACAGGCCTGAATTGAAAAACTCTATGGTTAATGTACATAAGAGCTTCAGAAATCTTGATATCTGATCACCTCCTCCCATCTTACATAATGTTTACCAGTGTTTATTCCATCTTGTTATTCCTTTGCTCTCAGTTTCTGTTAGTATTAAAATTTGTTTTACCTTCATTTTTAAATTCATGATTGACAGTAATGTTCTCTCAGCACTTGGAAGCTATTATTCTACTGTCATCTTCTGTTTCTTTTTGTTGACATATCTGCTGTCAGTTTAATTTTATTTCCCTTATGAAGGGCATGCTTTTCTCTCTTTTTGTTTTTAAAATCATGTTCTCTCTTTTATTGGGACTTGCTGTGCTTCCTGAATCTGAGAATGTATCTTTAGTCACTTCTGGAAATTCAGAGGCATTATCTTTTCCAATATTGCCTCCCCCACTCCTCTCTAGTCCTTCTGGAACTTCAATTTGACTTTTATATGTTGAACTTCTTCACTCCATATTTCATATCTCTTTAATATTTCTCATCTCCATGTATCTTTGTGTTACTTTTGCAAAATTCTTCAGATATATTTTCCACCAATAATTTTCCCTTTGACCAACTATAATCTGCTTTTCAATCTATCCAATGAGTATGACTCTGACACATGTTATATTGTTATATTGTGTAACTGTGGATTGTGAACTCATGTTCAATGAAGCTTTACTTGTAGGAATCCTGAATGATAAAGAAAATTCCTTGGATTTTATCTCAATTTTTTTAAATGTTTAAAAAAAAAAAAAAAGAAACTCTCCCGTATTGTTTCCAAATTCCTAACAGATATTAATGTTTCAGATTCAGGAATGAAAAATCAGAATTCTCAAAATCATAAATATTCTTAAAATACTTTTAACATTATCATGCTCCTTATTTACTGTTGCAGATATATTAAAAATGGTTTAAATTAAGAAATATTAATTTTACAAGGAACTGTAGACTATAGCAAACATTATTGAATAGTATTTTTGTAATATAACATTTGGATCTCCTAGCAGAGTTAGCAGCACTACGCAGAATCATGAGTCAAAATTACCAATATGAGGATTTATTTTGATTCCCAATTTGTAATTTCTTAGAACACCACTCATAGGAGTATTATAGAATATTCTATGTGTAAAAACATATTAATATTTACTTATTTACAAGAATGGCCCACCATTACCTGTAGTCAGGGCCACAAGCATATGCTTATAACATGATAACAGCTAGAAGCAAGCCTAACTCACTCCTGACCCTGTTAAGCTGCTTCTTCCCTACATGCCTGCTCCCGCCCAAGTTCCCACACTTGTCCACCTTAACTTTAGGCTCTTCATGTCTGTATGTTCTGCTCTTGTTTTTGACTTAACATCAGTGGATTTCTTTGAACCAGTAATGTTGTTATGTTGACTGTTAAACTTTAATTCTTGCAGTGAATTATGATACATTTTCCCCATTTCTCTACTGAGTTTTCTCAGGATTCAAAACAAAGATCATTTAACTATCCCAAGAAACTCTGGGAAGGAATTTCCAATGGGAAACACAATGTAGAACTATAGATATCTGTTTTAAATTATATCCAGCCTAATATTTCATGGTCATAGACTCTGAAATTTGCCTCTAACTGAATCTAACTTAGTACCTAAGTCTCCATTTCGGCTGATAGTAAGAAAATCCAACATTGCTGGTTCAAGGTACTTCAATTATTTCTGGTCATAAATGCGGGCGAACTCAATCAATTCAAGATTTCCTCTGACTCCTTTCTCTCTCCTCTCCGTGGTTTTTTCAGCAGGCTTTATAGTTTTCTGGCTACAGACTGAGGTCCTGGTGGATACGTTGATAACAGAATTAACATCAGAATGTCCCACTGGTGACTGCATATAACCAATTCAAGAGGCAGGTGGATCTTATACCATGTGTCATATTCTTTCATTGACAATTTTCTCTTATATCTCTCTGTATTCTTTTCTTGGTAGCAATGTGGATGCAAATACACAAAGCTGGGGATAACTTCAATTTAGTAGATGCACCAAATCTTAGAAGACAAAGACAAGGGACCAAAGGGAGATAGAACATTAAACAAAACTAGCTAATTATATCTGCTTCTAATTTTGGCTCCTATACAAGGTTCAGAATTCTTATTGCACATCAGAATTGCCTGTGAGACTTTTTTTAATGTATATTTCCTAAGCTCCAGGGCTGAAGATTAAGTAACTCTAGGATGAAGTCCAGAAATCTTCATATTTACAAGTTCCCCAAATGACTCTGATGCAGGTAGGCTGGATCCAAACATTGCTCTTGAAGCTCTACAAGGGATTCTTCTCAATTTACCTGGCAAGAGCATCAGATAGGGATTAGGGACCAAATTTATAGCCAGTAACAAAGGGTGCACTTGCTTACTACCTGTGCTATATATCTCTCATGATCCTACTGGGGGTACCTGTAGCCACATTAGAAGGATTCAAGGATTTGGGGTCGGGTTGGCCCTCTTGTTAGAGATATCACTAACAAACGAGTCCTGAAAGCAACACAGGGCAGAGAACTAAGAGAATGATGCCACATTCTACCCTTTCACCCACCTCCACTAAGAAACATCCTGAGAGAATTAAACAGTATTCTGTGGAGAGGGCAAAACAAACCACCATCAAAATGCAAAGCAACATTCTTCAGATGTAAGGAAGACTTTTTCTTCAAGTCTATCCTCCAAGAATAGAAAGAAACAAAGACAAGAAATAACAAGGGTTGACGAGGAAATGGAGAAAAAAGAACCCTCCTACACTGTTGGTGGGAATGTAAATTGGTGCAACCACTGTGGCAAACATTATGGAGGTTCCTCAAAAAACTAAAAATAGAGCTACCATATGATCCAGAAATTCCATTCTTAGGTATATATCCAAAGAAAATGAAAAAATTCAAAAACATACATGCACCCCAATGTCCCTAGCAACATTATTTACAATAACCAAGATATGAAAGAAACCTAAATGTCCATCAGCAGATGAATCCCATTGAATTGGACGCTTTAAATGGGTGATCTGTAGGAAAGCTATTTAAAAAAGAAAAAAAAAAGATTAGTTCAAGATGGCAGAGTAGAAGAACGTGCTCTCACTCCCTCTTGCGAGAACACCAGAATCACAACTAACTGCTGAACAATCATCAACAGGAAGACACTGGAACTCACCAAAAAAGATGCCCCACATCCAAAGACAAAAGAGAAGCCACAATGAGATGGTAGGTGGGGCACAATCACAGTAAAATCAAATCCCATAACTGCTGGATGGGTGACACACAAACTAGAGAACACTTATACCACAGAAGTCCACCCACTGGAGTGCAGATTCTGAGCCCCACGTCAGGCTTCCCAATCTGGGGGTACAGCAACGGGAGGAGGAATTCCTAGACAATCAGAGTTTGAAGGCTAGCGGGATTTGATTGCAGGACTTCGACAAGACTGAGGGAAACAGAGACTGCACTCTTGGAGGGCACACACAAAATAGTGTGTGCATCGGGACCCAGGGGAAGGAGCAGTGACCCCATAGGAGACTGAACCAGACCTACCTGCTAGTCTTGGAGGGTCTCCTGCAGAGGTGGGGGGTGGCTGTGTCTCACCGTGAGGACAAGGACACTGGCAGCAGAAGTTCTGGGAAGTACTCCTTGGCGTGAGCCCTCTCAGAGTCTGCAATTAGCCCAACCAAAGAGCCCGGTATGCTACAGTGTTGGGTCGCCTCAGGCCAAACAACCAACAGGGAGGGAACCCAGCCCCACCCATCAGCAGACAAGCGGATTATTAAAGTTTTACTGAGCTCTGCCCACCAGAGCAACAGCCAGCTCTACCCACCACCAGTCCCTCCCATCAGGAAACTTGCACAAGCCTCTTAGATAGCCTCATCCACCAGAGGGAAGACAGCAGAAGCAAGAAGAAGTGCAATATTGCAGCCTGTGGAACAAAAACCACATTCACAGAAAGATAGACAAGATGAAAAGGCAGAGGGCTATGTACCACATGAAGGAACAAGATAAAACCCCAGGAAAACAACTAAATGAAGTGGAGATAGGCAACTTTCCAAAAAAGAATTCAGAATAATGATAGTGAGGATGATCCAGGACCTTGGAAAAAGAATGGAGGCAAAGATCAAGAAGATGCAAGAAATGTTTAACAAAGATCTAGAAGAATTAAAGGACAAACAAACAGAGATGGACAACACAATAACTGAAATGCAAAATACACTAGAAGGAATCAATAGCAGAATAACTGAGGCAGAAGAACAGATAAGTGACCTGGAAGACAGAATGGTGGAATTCACTGCTGTGGAACAGAGTAAAGAAATAAGAATGAAAAGAAATGAAGACAGCCTAAGAGACCTCTGGGACAACATTAAATGCAAAAACATTCGCATTATAGGGGTCCCAGAAGTAGAAGAGAGAGAGAAAGGACCTGAGAAAATATTTGAGGAGATTATAGTTGAAAACTTCCCTAACATGGGAAAGGAAATAGCCACCCAAGTCCAGGAAGTGCGGAGAGTCCCATACAGGATAAACCCAAGGAGAAACACACCAAGACACATAGTAATCAAACTGGTAAAAATTAAACACAGAGAAAAATTATTGAAAACAGCAAGGGAAAAAAGACAAATAACATACAAGGGAACTCCCACAAGGTTAATGGCTGATTTCTCAGCAGAAACTCTACAGGCCAGAAGGGAGTGGCGTGATATACTTAAAGTGATAAAAGGGAAGAACCTACAACCAAGATTACTCTACCCGGCAAGGATCTCATTCAGATTCGATGAAGAAATCAAAAGCTTTACAGACAAGCAAAAGCTGAGAGAATTCAGCACCACCAAACCAGCTCTACAACAAATGCTAAAGGAACTTCTCTAAGTGGGAAACACAAGAGAAGAAAAGGAGCTACAAAAACAAACTCCAAACAATTAAGAAAATGGTAATAGGAACATACATATCCATAATTACCTTAAACGTGAATGGATTCAATGTTCCAAACAAAAGACACAGGCTCGCTGAATGGATACAAAAACAAGACCCATATATATGCTGTCTACAAGAGACCCACTTCAGACCTAGGGACACATTCAGACTGAAAGTGAGGGGATGGAAAAAGATATTCCATACAAATGGAAATCAAAAGAAAGCTAGAGTAACAATACTCATATCAGATAAAATAGACTTTAAAATAAAGAATGTTACAAGAGACAAGGAAGAACACTACATAATGATCAAGGGATCAATCCAAGAAGAAGATATAACAATTATAAATATATATGCACCCAACATAGGAGCACCTCAATACATAAGGCAACTACTAACAGCTATAAAGGAGGAAATCGACAGTAACACAATAATAGTGGGGGACTTTAACACCTCACTTACACCAATGGACAGATCATCCAAACAGAAAATTAATAAGGAAATGCAAGCTTTAAATGACACAATAGACCAGATAGATTTAATTGATATTTATAGGAGACTCCATCCAAAAACAGCAGATTGCACTTTCTTCTCAAGTGTGCACAGAACATTCTCCAGGATAGATCACATCTTGGGCCACATATCAAGCTTCAGTAAATTTAAGAAAATTGAAATCATACCAAGCATCTTTTCTGACCACAACACTATGAGATTAGAAATGAGTTACAGGGAAAAAAACGTAAAAAACACAAACACATGGAGACTAAACAATACGTTACTAAATAACAAAGAGATTACTGAAGAAATCAAAGAGGAAATCAAAAAATACCTAGGGACAAATGATAATGAAAACACGATGATCCAAAACCTATGGGATTCAGCAAAAGCAGTTCTAAGCGGGAAGTTTATAGCAATAAAATCCTACCACAAGAAACAAGAAAAATCTCAAATAAATAATCTAACGTTACACCTAAAGGAACCAGAGAAAGAAGAACAAATAAAACCCAAAGTTAGCAGAAGGAAAGGAATCATAAAGATCAGAGCAGAAATAAATGAAATAGAAACAAAGAAAACAATAGGAAAGATCAATAAAACTCAAAGCTGGTTCTTCGAGAAGATAAACAAAGTTGATAAACCATTAGCCAGACTCATCAAGAAAAAGAGGGAGAGGACTCAAATCAATAAAATTAGAAATGAAAAAGGAGAAGTTACAACAGACACCGCAGAAATACAAAGCCTCCTAAGAGACTACTACAAGCAACTCTATGCCAATAAAATGGACAACCTGGAAGAAATGGACAAATTCTTAGAAGGTATAACCTTCCAAGACTGAACCAGGAAGAAATAGAAAATATGAACAGACCAATCACAAGTAATGAAATTGAAACTGTGATTAAAAATCTTCCAACAAACAAAAGTCCAGGACCAGATGGCTTCACAGGTGAATTCTATCAAACATTTAGAGAAGAGCTAACAGCCATCCTTGTCAAACTCTTCCAAAAAATTGCAGAGGAAGGAACACTCCCAAACTCATTCTATGAGGCCACCATCACCCTGATACCAAAACCAGACAAAGGTACTATAAAAAAAGAAAATTACAGACCAATATCACTGATGAATATAGATGCAAAATTCCTCAACAAAATACTAGCAAACAGAATCCAAATCACATTAAAAGGATTGTACACCATGATCAAGTGGGATGTATCCCAGGGATGCAAGGATTCTTCAATATATGCAAATCAATCAATGTGATACACCATATTAACAAACTGAAGGAATAAAACCATATGATCACCTCAATAGATGCAGAAAAAGCTTTTGACAAAATTCAACACCTATTTATGATGAAAACTCTCTAGAAAGTGGGCATAGAGGGAACTTACCTCAACATAATAAAGGCCATATATGACAAACCCACAGCAAACATCATTCTCAATGGTGAAAAACTGAAAGCATTTCCTCTAAGATCAGGAACAAGACAAGGATGTCCACTCTCACCACTATTATTCAACATAGTTTTGAATGTCCTAGCCATGGCAATCAGAGAAGAAAAAGAAATAAAAGGAATACAAATTGGAAAAGAAGAACTGAAAATGTCACTGTTTGCAGATGACATGATACTATACATAGAGAATCCTAAAGATGCCACCAGAAAACTACTAGAGCTAATCAATGAATTTGGTAAAGTTGCAGGATACAAAATTAATGTACAGAAATCTCTTGCATTCCTATACACTAATGATGAAAAATCTGAAAGAGAAATTAGGGAAACACTCCCATTTACCACTGCAACAAATATTATAAAATGCTTAGGAATAAACCTACCTAGGGAGACAAAAGACCTGTATGCAGAAAACTATAAGACACTGATGAAAGAAATTAAATATGATACCAACAGATGGAGAGATATACCATGTTCTTGGATTGGAAGAATCAATATTGTGAAAATGACTATACTACCCAAAGCAATCTACAGATTCAATGCAATCCCTATCAAATTACCAATGGCATTTTTTACAGAACTAGAACAAAAAATCTTAAAATTTGTATAGAGACACAAAGACCCCGAATAGCCAAAGCAGTCTTGAGGGAAAAAAATGGAGCTGGAGGAATCAGACTCCCTGACTTCAGACTATACTACAAAGCTACAGTAATCAAGACAATATAATGCTGACACAAAAACAGAAATATAGATCAGTGGAACAGGATAGAAAGCCCAGAGATAAACCCAGGCACCTATGGTCTACTAATCTATGACAAAGGAGGCAAGGATATACAATGGAGAAAAGACAGTCTCTTCAATAGGTGGTGCTGGGAAAACTGGACAGCTACATGTAAAAGAATGAAATTAGAACACCCCCTAACACCATACACAAAAATAAACTCAAAATGGATTAGAGACCTGAATGTAAGACTGGACACTATAAAATTCTTAAAGGAAAACATAGGAAGAACACTCTCTGACATAAATCACAGCAAGATATTTTTTGATCCACCTCCTAGAGTAATGGAAATAAAAACAAAAATAAACAAATGGGACTTAATGAAACTTGAAAGCTTTTGCAAAGCAAAGGAAACTACAAACAAGACGAAAAGACAACCCTCAGAATGGGAGAAAATATTTGCCAACGAATCAACGGACAAAGGATTCATCTCCAAAATATATAAACAGCTCATGCAGCTCAGTATTAAAAAAACAAACAACCCAATCAAAAAATGGGCAGAAGACCTAAATAGACATTTCTCCAAAGAGGATATACAGATGGCCAAGAAGCACATGAAAAGCTGCTCAACATCACTAATTATTAGAGAAATGCAAATCAAAACTACAGTGAGGTGTCACCTCACACCAGTTAGAATGGGCATTGGCAGAAAATCTACAAACAACAAATGCTGGAGAGGGTGTGGAGAAAAGGGAACTCTCTTGCACTGTTGGTGGGAATGTAAATTGATACAGCCATTATGGAGAACAGTATGGAGGTTCCTTAAAAAACTAAAAATAGAACTACCAATGACCCAGCAATCCCACTACTGGGCATATACCCTGAGAAAACCATAATTCAAAAAAAGTCGGGCTTCCCTCGTGGTGCAGTGGTTGAGAATCTGCCTGCCAATGCAGGCGACATGGGTTTGAGCCCTGGTCTGGGAAGATCCCACATGCCACGGAGCAACTGGGCCTGTGAGCCACAACTGCTGAGCCTGTGCATCTGGAGCCTGTGCTCCGCAACAAGAGAGGCTGCGATAGTGAAAGGCCCGCGCACCGCGATGAGGAGTGGCCCCCGCTCGCCGCAACTAGAGGAAGCCCTCGCACAGAAACGAAGACCCAACACAGCCAAAAATTAATTACTTAATTAATTTAAAAAAAAAAAAAAAGAATCATGTAACACAATGTTCATTGCAGCTCTATTTACAGTAGCCAGGACATGGAAGCAACCTAAGTGTCCATCAACAGATGAATGGATAAGGAAGCTGTGGTACATATATACAATGGAATATTACTCAGCCCTTAAAAGGAGTGAAATTGGGTCATTTGTAGAGACGTGGATGAATCTAGAGACTGTCATACAGAGTGAAGTAAGTGAGAGAAAAACAAATATCGTATATTAATGCATATACGTGGAACCTAGAAAAATGGTATGGATGAACTGGTTTCCAGGGCAGAAATACAGACACAGATGTAGAGGACAAACGTATGGTCACCAAGGGGGGAAAGTGGCGGGGGGCTGGGGTGGTGGTGGGATGAATTGGGAGATTGGGATTGACTCGTATACACTGATGTGTATAAAATGGATGACTAATAAGAACCTGTTGTATAAAAAAATAAATAAAATAAAATTCAAAAATTCAAAAAACAACAACAGATGAATGGATAAAGAAGATGTCATATATATATGTGTATATATATATATAGTGTGTGTGTAGATATATATATATATATGTAGTGTCTATATGGAATATTATACTGCCATATGGAATATTACTCACCCATTAAAAATAATGAAATTTTGCCATTTGCAACCAAATGGATGGACCTGGAGGGTATTACGCTTAGTGAAATAGGCCAGATAAAGACAAATACTGTATGTTTTCACTTATATTTGAAATCTAGAAAATAAAACAAACAAACGTATATAATAAAATAGAAACAGACTCACAGATACAGAGAACAAAATAATGGTTACCAGTGGGGAGAGGGAAGGGGTGCGGGAAGGGGTGAGGGGCAAGATAGGGGTATGGGATTAAGAGATACAAACTCCTAGGTATTAGATAAATAAGATACAAGGATGTAATGTAGAGCACAGGGAATATAGCCATTATTTTATAATTACTTTATATGGAGCATAATCTGTAAAAATATCAAATCGCTCTGTTGTACACCTGAAACAGATGTAATATTGTAAGTTAACTATACTTCAATTTAAAAAAAGAGAAAGAAGCAGATATATCTTCCTGTCTTCCCCTCTTCTCTTATTTTGAAACATTACAGGGCTGGAGTGTTAGTGATTTGAGTTGCTCAGAACTGTAGAAGGATTCAAAATATGAGGGATACTTAGTAGGTTGTGTCTGAATGGAGGTGTAATTTGTACTGTAGGTATTTTAGTTTGGGAAAGTCCATTTGATTCTGGAAAGCTGAGAAAGTTGATAAGGCTTAAGTCCAAAGGAAAAATAGAAGCTTTTAGAATTGCAATCAGGTCTGATTTTAAGAAGAGAGGTAAAGAGATAATTACTTTTCTTATTGCCTAGACCAATTTGCCAACAGAATAAAGGAACAGGGAATGAGGACAGGAGTTGTTCCTAGGGATAAAGCCTGCATTGGTCGAGCTGTCACCAGTACAGTTGTTCTAGAATGATATTACTAAGAGCCACAATTTCTCTCTGATTAATCAAACATATACACTTTTCTTTGGTATTTTGTATTGATCAAAGCCTAAAAATGTCATGACATAAGAGGAATTGCTACAGAATTTTTTTCAATTATGACAACTGCAATTAAGCATTACATCAGCGGACAGAATTATATTATGATGACTCCAAGGATAAGCAGCTAAGATACCTGGTGGGCCTGATCAACAGTCATTATTCTAAGTAAACCTTCCCTTATGAGTTAACTGCACACAGTTACCCATTGGTACTTTATGAAAGCCCTACTATAGCTTTGAAACATGAATTATCTCCCAGTGAGTTAACTGCTTGACTTTGCTAGTAGCAATTTGAACAATTATTAGTCAAAAGTCACAGGTCACTATGGGAATCAATGGTAGAGCTAAAGGATGAAAATCAAAGTATTGAATTATCATGCAAAGTTCTCTACCGTTTATAAGCTTCACCAAGCAGAAAATAATTAGGAGACAGACAACACATACTATCTCCCGTCTGAGATATAGTTGTAGAATTTATTAAGTGACCTTAAAGTTGTACCTAGTATAGAAGCTCTTTATTTTTTTATTTTTTATTTTTTGGATTTTTTTTTTAATTCAGTCACAAAAATTATACCCATCCTCATCAGTTCACTCAGTCCCATGTAATTAATTTTTTTTTTCATCTTGATCTTTTGTTAGCACTTTTATGAGTTCATCAGTTTTTCATTAGAGTTCTGAAAATTCAGTTCTGCTTATTCATTCAGTTCAGCAGTACAGTCAGTTACCGGAAACCTGTACTTGTCAGAGTCTTTTCCATGAATTTCTTAAAGATGAAACCCTTTTATAGGAACATATTTGCAATAGCATCAGAGTACACACAGAACTGTCTGTAAATGACAAAAGACTTAAAAATGATCACAGTTAAAAATTTGATGAAAGTTCATAATAATGCAGTTGACAAGAAAATTAGTTATTTCTGAGATATACATTTTAAGGTAATAACTAGGATTATGACTTATAACATTATACCAGAACATATAAGATTTATTAGAAATTTCATGTAATGTCTGAAACATTTATATTAACATATATATATATAAAAACAAACAAAAAAAAAAAAAACAAAACAACTAACACTAAACTTTCATTGGGTTATTTGTATGGAAATATGTTAATATGTTAGAAGCTCTTTAAATGAGGCTGCTGCTCTTAAGTATAATTTTCCATGGTTTCTTGTAATAAGAAGTGAAGGGAGCTGTTCATTTAAGGCAGAGCTGATGTTTCAGACCAGATGTTCTTGGTATCACAGACTATTACGTTCATGCCAGCCCTGTTAGTAGTGCATGTGTGTTTATAGGGCCCACTCCAAAGTCAAGTCTCAAGCATAGAAAGTAAACAGCGTTAGTGAGTCACTGTTTATTTATCATTACTAACCTAGAATTCATTAAATGGCACTGACTGTCCTGAACTTTCATTTGAGCCACAAATATTCTCAGCGTAGTGCCATGTTGCTGAAAAGACACATACTCCACACATTTTTACCTCATCTGCCTTCCAGCATCTAAGAATTGCAGCTCAGCGGTGATTAAGAACAGGATTTAAACCAAGACGAGTTCAGGTGATTATCTTGGATGATCCAAGGGCATGTGGATCTGGCTGAGCAGTCAACTTTTGTTTACGCCACGGGCTTTATATTCCTACTTTAAAATGGTTTAAAAACCTATGCAAGCAACTGACACTTATGGATTCCAATATATTTTTGGCTCCTTGGAAAATGTCCCGTGTGGAAACTTTCACAATCCGGAATGTCTCCTCAGACATCTGTTCTTTGCCAGAACACACCATCTTGTACCCCAACAACTCCCTTTAATGTTCTCAATGTCATATTCATGACTGGCCTCCAGTGTTGAAATATTAAAATTCTACTCCTTTTGACAGGTTTTGCCCTTAAGAAGCTCACTCATGCTTTAGTCCCTTAACCTCTCCCCTGCTCAATGTCAGGATTTACTAAAATGCTTCAACTCTGCTATATCATGACTGGTGTAGCAATTTTGAAAATAAGGTGACTATTTACTTAAAAGGAATATTATTTGTAAATTTTTTTAAAAATGAAGTCCACATGCCACAATAGCAAATGGTAAATGCAAATATAAAGACATGAAGAGGATACTAGCAAAGCATAAAAAGGGCCCCTAGGCCAGCATGGGAAACAGTAAACTTTTTTTTAATAAAAATTCCATATTTTTATTCATTTTTTAATTTTATTAGAGTATAGTTGATTTACAATGTTGTGTTAATTTCAGGTGTACAGCAAAGTGATTCAGTTATACATATACATATATTCATTCTTTTTCAGACTCTTTTCTCATATAGGTTATGGCAGAATATTGAGTAGAGTACCCTGTGACCTACAGTAAATAGTAAACTTTAATTTGGTTCAGTTCAACAAATCCTTCCTCTGCATCCTCAGTGTCTTGAGAATATCCTCAAAGGATGAGGGAAGAGGATGAAGAGGAGACATTAGTCTGATATAGGTTCAAAAGTCATTGAGGAAAGAAAAAGTTCTCCCTGGAGGTTAGACTACATCTCAGTATGTTCACTCATAAAAATGAGAATGACAATAATACATTATACCTTGGAGAGTTTTTTATGATTGAATATGTTAATTCACATAAACTACCTGGCACATAGTAATCATCTAGAAAATGATGGTTACTGCTACTGTTACTAGAGTGATGCTACCAATAAGAGAAAACGTTTTTTTAGTTAATGCACAATGTAAATAATTCTCCATTAACAATCAAATGAGAGTAGGTACATATCACTAAATGTATTTCCTAGTGCAATGTAAGCGCTCAAGAAATGGCCATTATCATTTGCAGCAACATGGATGGACCTGGAGAATATCATACAAGTGAAGTAAACCAAACAGAGAGAGACAAATACCATATGACATCACTTATTTGTGGAATCTAAAAAGAGATACAAATGAATCTTATACAAAACAGAAACAGACTCAGAGACATAGAAAACAAACTTGGAGAAAGAGAAGAAGGGGATAAATTAAGAGTATGGGATTAACAAATACAAGCTACTATACATAAAATAGATAAGCAACAAGGATTTACAGTATAGCACAAGGAACTATATTCAATATCTTGTAATAACCTATAATGTAAAATAATCTGAATATATACATATATATAAAACTGAATCACTTTGCAGTATACCTGAAACTAACACAATATTGTAAATCAACTCTATTTCAATTTAAAAACAGAAATGAGCATTATCATACGTTTATTAATCACAAATTAATGTCTCACAATCTCCTTATCATCATAGAGACTTTCTACATTCTGAGTAATTTGTACTGTATAAACTCAAAACACTCACACTCTTTTTTTTTTTAAGTTGGAAAACAGTTTAATGATCACTCACCAAAATTCATAGAAGACTCTTAAATGTTTACAGGGACAGACTATTCCACTACTCCTGTTGTCACCGTGTCCTTCACCGTAGAGTATTACAAGTCAAAAGTTTCTGGTTGTTTTGTTTACTTAAAACCAAATGTAAGAAACAACCTAAGTCATTGCAACTTCAGGCTTCAATGTGAAACCGTCAAACCGCCTTGGAAAGGTTTTCTATCTGAAAGCAGCATTCTTGTCCAGAAGATGCTTAAGGCTCATCAACATTTCTTCTTCCAACTAACCAGTAATAGTTAAATGCCTCAAAATGCCCTCAGGGTCCCAGTATTTAGTCAAGGCAAGTATGAAACAGGTTGCATGCCTTCAGGGTGTAATGAATATCAGAGTTTTGAGAAAGACATTAAAGCATCATGGAATCCTTTGAAGACTGAGACACTAAAACACTAAATAGGATTATTATTTTCTTTTTTAAAATGGTTCATATTTAAAGATTGGTCATTGTAAAATTTTAATAAAGAGACTAAAAACCAAAGTTTTCCAGATATCATGGGCCTTAAAACCTTATACACAGCACCAAATTAGTTAAGGAGTTGAGTTTTTAAATCTCAATTGAACTAAATTGAAAAGCAGCTCCATCGAGATTCATCGAGGTTAAACATAGGCAGCACCGGTTGGATGATTTTAGTTCATCCTGACTGTTCTATCAAGTAGTCTCTAAAAGTTACTGAAGGCTACACAACAGAGAGCTGCAAAGAAACTTGCCCAAATGTCTTACCGAAATACTGCTGACCATAATCCGTATACTTTTACTGGAAGTTCTGGTGAAATTCAGTGGATATGCTTCATTGGCAAAAGCTAAAATGTAAAATCATGTAAAACTTATAAATATTTGGCAGCCTTATATAGAAGGAAAATTCCATAATCTGGGTTCATTTGGAATTCTAGCCCTCTCGCACGTAGAATGGTAGACCAAGAGAGCCACCCAAATAAAACATGTAAACATACCCTGTGCTTTTCTCTGACTGGATGGGGAAAAATTAAGAATTAAACTTTTAAATCTATTTGTAGCGCCTTCTTCTTGTATGTCTTCCATTTATATTTTATTCAAATGAAACAAAAAATGTAGTCAATACTATCACAAAAAATTGGCAGGATGAAGAATCCAATACTAATAAAACTTAAGCCGTTAAGCTGAATCATCAATGTCATTAAAAAATAACTGAGTGTAATCAAACTTAAAATATTCAAATGTTTTGTTTTAATTTTTATTGGAGTATAGTTGATTTACAATGTTGTCAAATGTTTTTGATAAACAAAACATAACCAGTAAATGACTGTTTCTCCCATGATTTCAAGGTATAAAATTCACTTCTATTTCAATACATTCTTTGGCCATTATGGTCATATATGTATTTGTAAGAAAATTTCTATTACTATATTATAGAGATTTTTCTATTCATGTTCATGTCTACATATCTATTAACTCTTTTTTCCATTAACTTTTGAAGAACGTATGCATTGAGACCAAAATTCTCTTTACTTAAACCAAGCTCAACAACAAAAGAATAAGGAAAGAATGGTATATCTGTTCAGATAGATAATTTTATGGAATATTAATTTCTATTAAATTTAAGTTTTAAAGATTAACTTCAAGAATTTTCACATGTGCAGAACTCATTTGTTTGCATTTTTGAGGAAAAATTATTTTTGCTTTTAGTGCAAAAATTTTTAATCTTTTTTTAATTTCTATGAGATATGTCACATTGGAATTGTGAAAACTAATAATTGCATGGACTTTTTTTGAATTTGTCTGACATTTAAAACTACCTTTCTTAGGAATTTCACAACTAAAAATCTGCGTGGGGAGAGGGTCTCTAGTGCCCCAAAGATTATCATGTAAATTCCAGTGTTTCTATAGCAGAACTCCTTAAGCAGTAGCTCTTAAATTCTTTTGATTATGATACACAGTAAGGAATCTCTTTTACATCATCACCCAGTACACACATGCATACATATGGAAAAAAATGTTCCAGAAAACAATACTCCTTATTACATGGGAGGTACTCTATTTATTCTTCTGTTTTATTCTATACTGTTTCCTTTCTTTCTTTTTTAATGCCAATCATAATCAACTGAATTCATTTCACTATGCATTACTAAGTTGTTACCACTAGCTTGAAAATGCTGCTTGACACCTAAACTATGTCTTTCACTTCTTTTAACTTGTTTCTCTATCACTGTAAAATCTAAAACAGTGTGGTACTTACATAGATGCTAAATAAATGTGGGGGGGGGGTGTGCGCACACGCCCGTGTGCATGTGCAGTTTTTTAAACAAACTTTCATGAAGCCTAAGACCAAATGACTAGAGTTACAGGTACAGACATGGTAAAAATTTGCTTTATTTAGGTTTGACTGAAGATGCAATTAAACCCACTGCCATTGTTAAAACATTTTAGTCCTATGCCCACATGCAATAGGGCATCAGGAAATTACCGAAGGCAAGGTGCCAGTATCATTCATTTGAAAGCAGGATTATGTGACCCTAAGTTTCATCCACACTCTCAACAACATGGTCTTGAGACTGCTATACAGTGAAACTGTCTTGTGCACAAAAAAGATTAATTCTTTCTCCTCATCCATGTCACTCATTGTTCTGCAAAAGAAGAGAGGACATGAAATTAAGATTCCTGTCTTCTGTGCATTTAACCTACCTCTGACTTTGGATTCTTCACCAAGACATACTGGGGCCTTTACATATAAATTAGATACAGTACTTATAAGGCATAACCAGGTTCCTGGGCTTAAAAATAAGATTGGTAGACACTGAGTTGCTCCGTGTTCTAACTAAAGTATTATTGAAGCAGTGTCCATACTCACCAACATGCTTAAAAGCTTTGACTTACCTCGAAGTTGATCATCTGTAAATTAAGCACTGTGAACAGAAGATGCAACAGAAGTTCACAGGCTAAAACAGAAGACAGATATGGTCAAAGGACACCCCACGGGGATGAAAAAAGAAGCAAATCCCAGCTAAAGCAATATCTGGGCCCCACGCATGTGTTCTTTGCAGTTGATGCAACTTCAGGGAGTCTTCCACTTTGGGTTTCATGATTTTACTTCCTGACCTGACCCTCTTACCATGACAGCTCCCTCCAGTTTTGAGCATCCTTTGAATTCCCATTTCCAGATGGAATTGGGCTCTTCTTCTGTCTTTTGGCTCTTCACCTGCAATACCACTCCTGGTCCCCAGCTCAGTTTAACTCCACCGAAGTCTCAGTACCCTCTCTGAGTCATCACCTCATTACCCTTTTGTACTCAACCCTCCGGTCAATATCAATGCATATGTGTAAGTGTGTGGATAACAGAGTTAAGCATCAAATGCTTTAGAAAGAGAGGGAGGAATAATTAACTCTGCCTGGGGAAGTCAAAGAGTGCACTTAACCTGAACATTGAGGCTGAGAAGAACAGGACCTATAAGAAGACATACTGGAGGGACAACTACTAGAAGATTCTATCCAAAGTGGTTGATTACCTCACATCACTCAAGGCAAACATTCACATGAGGATTATACCAGAATTTGCTATGGAAAGAACAGAGTCATAGAAGAATGAGGGAGAAGAGGGAATGTACAAGAAGGAGAAAAAAATAGGCTTCAAAAAATATCCAATAGTATGACCACCATTTGATGGTTCTACTTTCTTCAGGTACATCTCTCAGTAGATAAAGAGTTATTTCACACTTAAAAGTATTCACAAATATATATGTCTTGTTGAATGACATTTGCCCCCATTTAACTGCACTTAAGTGTTAATTGAGAGGTTTATAATAATTTTTAAATTATCGGTTATGGTAATATTTAGTGATCTGCTTTTTGTTGATAGGAGTTTACTTTTTAATCAAACATATAATGTATTTTTTTATTTCCTAGATCAACATGAGACACTTGAACAGTCAAATACATGGAAATTTGTTTTTAATTTCTGCCCCATGTTTTTTCTTTCCTTGGTACCAATAAAAAAGACCTAAAATAGTCTTATCATCTTTCTTGGCCGTTCAGTACATTTTGATCCAGGATACTTTGCGTAGTTTATACACATTAAACAAAAATTGGGGGCCAAGCTTTTTCATCTAAAATTCCCTGAGTCCTTTTATTCATCCCTTATGCCCATCATCCCTTGTCCCAAACTTAGCTCACACAGCAAAAAAAGAGGGAAACAACGTGGCAAGGTTTCAAAGCCAGTAGTGGAGGAAGTGGAGAGTGGGAATTAAAAATAGGTTTTTTTCTCACTCTTTGTCTAAGCCAGAAAGTTGCAGGTTTTCTTTTGTGATTCTGTCAGTCTCTTTACTAGAAAGGAATCATTACTTAAATTATTTAAATTATTTAGCCCCAATTAGAAAATCTAAAGATGGCTTACGTCAGGACTTCCCTTGTGGTCCAGTGATTGAGAGTCCCCCTTCCAGTGCAGGGGACACAGGTTCTATCCCTGGCCGGGAACTAAGATCCCACATGCTGCAGGGAAACTAAGCCTGCATGCCACAACTAGAGAGCCCGTGTTCCACAACTACAGCACCCACGGGCTCTGAAGCCCCCGCGTACCACAACTAGAGAGAAGCCCACATGCCGCAGGTGGGACCCAATGCAGCCAAAAATAAATAAATAAATATATATATATTAAATAAATATATTTATTTAATATATATATTATTTATTATATATATATAATTTATTTATATTATATATTATTTATTTATATATATTATTCATATATTTATTTAATATTATTATATATTATATATTATAATAATATTAAATATAATATATTATAATATATTATATATAATTTATATTATATATTATTTATTTATATATATTTAATATATATTAAATAAATATAAATATATATATAAATAAAAATTTCTTTTAAATAAAGATGGTCTATGTGCTGTAATATAATTCTCATGGTTGTTAAAAATACTACCTTAGATGATGCAATTCTAAGACACTGCTGATTATATTAAATTTTCTCCCTATAAATTTAAAGTTCGTTTTAATATCATAATATTTTTGGTATGATAAAATAACACACATAGAGACTGAGTGTAAAATACCTTCTGTATTAGTAAGAATAATGCTAACATCTGCAACAACAACAAAAAAAACCACCCAGAGGTTCATGTCTTAACCCTGTAGATTTTTCTTGCTAATATAAGTTCAGTGTGGGTGTCCTGATCAGCAGCAAATTTCCTCCGGCCTATGTAGATCCTTCTGTCTTTTGACTCTACCATTCTCTGAGTTTGACATCTGTGTCTGTTCCAATGGGAGGAGAAAGTATGTGGGAAGGATCAGGGAAGATTTGTAAGGGCCAAGTCTCTTTATGGCATAAATGACTTGGATTTGATAATACCTAATTTCTACCTGCAGAAGAAATACCATGGTAAAAAAAAAAAAAAAAAAAAAAAAAAAAATTCCCTAAATCCCTTTTACTTCTATGATACTAGGTCTTTTGGAAGTTTATAGATTAATATTTAGCTAATTAGCATCCATATCATTTGTCTTGTTAATCTTGTCATTCGAGTATGGTTTAGAATAGATCCATATCCATATAATGTTGTTCTTTATTTAGTACACTGTTTTGTGTAATTTCATGATGTAAAGTCAATATTTGAATTTTATCTACAAATAAAATGTGCATAGTTGCATTTACTGCAAAACATTGAGTGGACTTCATTCAAGACTTAAAGACATAAATTAGTACTAGTATGCAATGATACATAAGCATGACATTTTGCTGGAAACAGATCACTCCATCCGGTATTGCTTACTGCTTTTTTAATAAGGTTATATTAAATTTTTGTAGTGAAACTTGAAACCAAATGAAACTTTCTTCTTGGGGTTTATTTCTAGAGGTTTGGGTTTGTCTGTAAACTCCAAATCCATGTGTGGTTCATAGAAAATGTTGGTAAGACTCAATCAACTTTTAGAAAACCTGGATAGAATTTCAAGCAATTAGGAACAAGAAGATGAATGTGCTTTGTGTACTTTAGACCAAATTCTGTGGCTTTGAATTTAGAATTGAACAATTGGAGTTTAAGTTCCATTCACAGGGAAAACATGACTTCCTAGTGGAAAGACCTGGAGAAAACAACTTTTACTTTGGAAAAATATAAAAATTTTTCATGCATGGGTTCTGGAACAAAACATCGTGGTTCAAAAGAGGTTGCCTGAGAAGAATTTAAAGAAACTGTGTAATACAGTATGTTACTGTTGGTTGTTATTCTCACTACTGAAGTGAACTCCCAGAAGCCATAAGAGGTGTCAAGACATATAATCTTCTTGGGCAAGAAAATGTTAACATAAGTCATATATTAATGAACAAAATTCAACAAGTTGCTTTTGAAATACACAACAGAATGTTTTTAAAAGCAAACAGTTAGTTATCAGTGCATTGTCTGAATTCAGCTGATTGTATTCCAAATAATAATTCCTGGGAGGTAAATAAATGAAATCATTATCCTCATCGTTTCAGAGGCAGGAAATCTGCTACTTGGTGTTAAGGGTTGAATTCGTGTGTGCTATGTGATAATGTGAGCTTTACAACCTTACTGCTCAGACAACAACTACCACCAAGACCTGGGTTGATTCACATGGTTGAAGAAAACTCTGTTATATTTGTGTGCTTATGATTTTCCTTTTGGCCTTTTATAGATTTTGATTGGATAGCTTCATGGAAGAAGTGAATTTTCAAGAGATATAGCTAAAAATACTGGTAAACTGGAACACTAAGAGAAAAAATAACTTCTTCCAATTATATAGAGTGTGGAAAAGAGATACAGATCATGAATGTCAGAGGATGTAGTTAAAGGGATGATTAAGCCCCAGACCTGGGGAAGATGAAGAGACAGACTTAGAACTGAGAAAACTTCTGTCACGGCTTGTATACGGTGTTGGATTCTCTTTTGCTAGAAAAACATATTTTTAAATTAAGGATGGAAATACTGTAAAAATTCAAAAACAGGCTATTAAATCTAAAATTTCTGAAATCAGTTCTACTCCTCAAATTTAAGCTGGATTCTTCTCTCCCAAGAGAAAAAAAAATGAGATTTCTAGAGATAAGTTTTGGACTAGCCTGGGCTGCTATTTGAGTGGGATCCATTTGGAACAAACTTGGGTCAATTCTGAAGTCAATGCAATCTGGTTTTCAAATAAACCTGGACTGAGTTAAAGGTTGGGATGAAAGCCAGCAGAAACCTGCAAACAGGTGAAATTTAACAAAACAAGCTAATTTGAATTGATTTTAAGATTTCTCCTGACCCAGTTCTGGAGGGACCAGCCAAAATATTGAATGGTTATTCCGGATTTGGATTTGTTTAAATAAGTTTGTATGCAAATACCCAGGGAAACAAAATGTCATGTTTTGTGAAACCTTGCTTAATTTGAAAGCCATAACCTGAAAAGATCCAGACTTAACCCAGGTTTGTAAACAGCACTGGAAAGTTTTAGATTTTGCAAGCTGATTGATTTGTAAGCAAATTGAGGAAGAAGCTTATTTTTTTGTTTTGTTTTGTTTCTTTTATTTTTGTTTAAATGTAATTCAGATTCCATGAATTCTAAGTTTTTAATTCAATAACTGGGGGTGAAAACCTTAGAACTGCTGGAAAGAAGAGATTCCAAATAGGGAGTAATTCAAATAAAAGGTAAACAGAATTAATAATCCAAAATTCTCCACTTGGATAATTCAAACTCCCAAGCAGATACGTACAAAGAAGAAAAAGAAATAGAATTCTAATCAGAAAATATTTGTTACAATTTCATCTAGATTACTGATGACAACAAAACTCCAGCCTGCCATTTTCTCCTCATTAATTATTTTTCTAAATAAGGTCCCCATCATTAGTATAATCATCTGAACCCAGCACTGATGAAGAGAACTCAAAAGCAGTATTCACCTATAGAAAAAAGGATGATAGACTCGGGATTAATTCAAAGCATGTTACTCAACATTTTTTTAATTCTTAGGCAAAATCAGTAAACTCCAATTAAACTGTAAACTTGCAGAGGACCAGTGACAGTATTTTCTATATCCTTTTAAAAGTACTCAAGATATCTAACAAGGTGTTAGCTAGAGTCCTATTAGGACTTCATGCTTTTAGAGCATACCAAGTTCTATCCACTGAAAGGATCTAGAAAAAAACATATCATCCCAATAACAATAACCAACCCTCACATCAATTTCCCATTAACAGGGATCAAGGCTCTTTGAAAAAAGAGCTGATTCCAAGTCTGGGGCAGGAAATGTAAAACATGTGCTTGAAGCATTTTATCATACCGTAAAGCAAGGGAGCTATCAAATTATATTATGCACATAATAACTCAGAAACCAACTTGAATAGACTTATAGTGGCCAAAGATAGGACAATATGAACATTAGTAAGATAATAAAGGCAGTGAATTGAAACATATGTAATATGTTTAAATGCCTGCAAAATATTAACAAAAATCCCTCATTGTTCATCTTTGGAGAATACTAGAAAACCAATCCACTATTTTGAAAACTGGAAAATAATAGAAAAGGACCAAGTCGTTAATGTACACTTCAGCATGGTAGCCAATATTAGGACATGAAGGAAAAAGCAGAGGATAGAGATCTCAAAGATATGCAAGCTATATTGATTTAAACACAGAAGGTAAAGTAAAAAGTTCAACTCCTCTCCCTCATATACCCCTTCACAATTCCAATTCCCTCTCCAGATTCAACCACTATTAAGAGCTTTAGTGTTAAATTTTTTCATATGTGCTTACATATTTCTGTACATAAATGGAATCACACATAGTAATACACATATACTAATCTTCAGTTTACTCTTGACGATCTTTCTACTTACTCTTTTAATTGCTACATAGTATTATGCATGTGCAATAATTTGTTTATTAATTCTCTTATTGATAATCAAGATGGTTTCCAGTTTTTATGTTCCAACTCTGCTACCATGCACATCCTTATTCATATGTCTCTGTATTCATATGCAATTGTTCTAATAAAATGGAGTCTTAAAGGTCAAATAATTGGGCCAGATGATACATGCAATTATAACAGCCTTATTTGGGTATAATTAATATAAATAAATATACAGTTTAATAATTTCTGACATATGAATTCATCACCACCCACAAACACATGCAAAAACTATCCATCACCCCCATGCTTTCTCAAGCCCCTTGGTAATACCTCTCTCTCACACCTTTCCCAATCCCCAAGTCATCACTATCTGCTTTCTGTCACTCGTCAAAGGAAATTGCACTGGACTGAGTTAAACAAGCTAGGAAGACTTTATTCAAAACTATTGCAATAGAGGCAGGGGAGGACCTTCAAGATGGTGGAGGAGTAAGACATGGAAATCACCTTCCTCCCCACAAATACATCAAAAATATAGGGCTTCCCTGGTGGCGCAGTGGTTGAGAATCTGCCTGCCAATGCAGGGGACACGGGTTCGAGCCCTGGTCTGGGAAGATCCCACATGCCGTGGAGCGACTAGGCCCGTGAGCCACAATTGCTGAGCCTGCGCGTCTGGAGCCTTTGCTCCGTAACAAGAGAGGCCAATAGTGAAAGGCCCGCACACCGCGATGAAGAGTGGCCCCCACTTGCCACAACTAGAGAAAGCCCTCGCACAGAAACGAAGACCCAACACAGCCATAAATAAATAAATAAATAAAAATTTTTTTAAAAAAATACATCTACATGTGGAACAGCTCCTACAGAACACCTACTGAACACTGGCAGAAGAACTCAAACTTCCCAAAAGGCAAGAAATTACCCCACGTACCTGGTTGTGTGGCTGACAGGGTCTTGGTGTTCTGGCTGGGTGTCAGGCATGAGCCTCTGAGGTGGGAGAGCCGAGTTCAGGACATTGGTCCACCAGAGACCTCCCAGCCCCACGTAATATCAATCATCGAGAGCTCTCCCAGAGATCTCCGTCTCAATGCTAGACCCAGCTCCACTCAACGAACAGCAAGCTCCAGTGCTGGACACCCAATGCCAAAAAAACTAGCAAAACAGGAACACAACCCTATCCTGCCTAAAATCATAATAAGCTCACAGACACCCCAAAACACACCATAGGACATGGTCCTGCCCACCAGAAAGATGAGATCCAGCATCATCCACCAGAACACAGGCACCAATCCCCTCCACCAGGAAGCCTACACAACCCACTGAACCAACCTTACCCACTGGAGGCAGACACCAAAAAGAATGAGAACTATGAAACTGCAGCCTGCAAAAAGGAGACCCCAAACATAGTAAGTTAAGCAAAATGAGAAGACAGAGATACACAGCTGATGAAAGAGCAAGGTGAAAACCCACCAGACCAAACAAATGAAGAGGAAATAGGTAGTCTACCTGAAAAAGAATTCAGAGTAATGATAGTAAAGATGATCCAAAATCTTGGAACTAGAATGGAGAAAATACAAGAAACATTTAACAAGGACCTAGAAGAACTAAAGAGAAAACAAACAATGATGAACAACAAAATAAATGCAATTAAAAACTCTCTAGAAGGAATCAATAGAAGAATAACTGAGGCAGAGGAATAGATAAGTGATCTGGAAGATAAAATAGTGGCAATAACTACCACAGAGCAGAATAAAGAAAAAAGAATGAAAAGAATTGAGGACAGTCTCAGAGACCTCTGGGATAACATTAAACGCACCAACATTAGAATTATAGGAGTCCCAGAAGAAGAGAAAAAGAAAGGGAATGAGAAAATATTTGAAGAGATTATAGTTGAAAACTTCCCTAATATGGGAAAGGAAATGTCAAGTCCAGGAAACACAGAGAGTCCCATACAGGATAAATCCAAGGAGAAACATGCCAAGACACATTTTAATCAAACTATCCAAAATTAAATACAAAGAAAAAATATTAAAAGCAGCAAGGGAAAAACAACAAATAACATACAAGGGAATCCCCATAAGGTCAACAGCTCATCTTTCAGCAGAAAGTCTGCAAGCCAGAAGGGTGTGGCAGGACATATTTAAAGTGATGAAAGAGAAAAACCTACAACCAATATTACTCTACCCAGCAAGGATCTCGTTCAGATATGATGGAGAAACTAAAACCTTTACAGACAAGCAAAAGCTAAGAGAATTCAGCACCACCAAACCAGCATTGCAACAAATGCTAAAGGAACTTCTCTAGACAGGAAACACGAGAGAAGGAAAAGACCTACAATAACAAACCCAAAACAATTAGGAAAATGGCAATAGGAACATACATATCGATAATTACCTTAAATGTAAATGGCTAAATGCTCCAACCAAAAGACATAGACTGGCTGAATGGATACAAAAACAAGACCCATATATATGCTGTCTACAAGAGACCCACTTCAGACCTAGGGACACATACAGACTGAAGGTGAGGGGATGGAAAAAGATATTCCATGCAAATGGAAATCAAAAGAAAGCTGGAGTACAATTCTCATATCAGAAAAAATAGACTTTAAAATAAAGACTATAATAAGAGACAGAGAAGGTCACTACATAATGATCAAGGGATGAATCCAAGATGAAGATACAGCAATAGTAAATATTTATGCACCCAACATAGGAGCACCTCAGTAAATAAGGCAAATGCTAACAGCCATAAAAGGGGAAATCGACAATAACACAATCATAGTAGAGGACTTTAACACCCCACTTTCACCAATGGACATGTTATCCAAAATGAAAATAAATAAGGAAACACAAGCTTTAAATGACACATTAAACAAGATGGACTTAATTGATATTTATGGGACATTCCATCCAGAAACAACAGAATACACTTTCTTCTCAAGTGCTCATGGAACATTCTCCAGAATAGATCATATCTTGGGTCACAAATCAAGCCTTGGTAAATTTAAGAAAATTGAAATTGTATCAACTATCTTTTCTGACCACAATGCTATGAGACTAGATAGCAATTACAGGAAAAAATCTGGAAAAAATACACACACATGGAGGCTAAACAATACACTACTTAATTACCAAGAGATCACTGAAGAAACCAAAGAGGAAATCAAAAAATACCTAGAAACAAATGACAATGAAACCACGATAACCCAAAACCTATGGGATGCAGCAAAAGCAGTTCTAAGAGGGAAGTTTATAGCAATACAGTTCTGCCACAAGAAACAAGAAACATCTCAAATAAACAACCTAACCTTACACCTAAGGTAATTAGAGGAAGAAGAACGAAAAAAAAACCCAAAGTTAGCAGAAGGAAAGAATCATAAAGATCAGATCAGAAATAAGTGAAAAAGAAATGAAGGAAACAGTTGCAAAGATCAATAAAACTAAAAGCTAGTTACTTGAGAAGATAAACAAAATTGATAAACCATTAGCCAGACTCATCAAGAAAAAAAGGGACAAGACTCAAATCAATAGAATTAGAAATGAAAAAGGAGAAGTAACAACTGACACTGCAGAAATACAAAGGATCATGAGAGATTACTAAAAGCAACTATATGCCAATAAAATGGACAACCTGGAAGAAAAGGATGCATTCTTAGAAAACCACAATCTTCTGAGACTGAACCAGGAAGAAATAGAAAATATAAGCAGACCAATCACAAGCACTGAAATTGAGACTGTGATTAAAAATCTTCCAACAAACAAAAGCCCAGGACCAGATGGCTTCACAGGCGAATTCTATCAAACATTTAGAGAAGAACTAACACCTATCCTTCTCAAACTCTTCCAAAATATAGCAGAGGGAGGAATACTCCCAAACACATTCTATGAGGCCACCATCACCCCAATACCAAAACCAGACAAAGATGTCACAAAGAAAGAAAACTACAGGCCAATATCACTGATGAACATAGATGCAAAAATCCTCAACAAAATACTAGCAAACAGAATCCAACAGCACATTTAAAGGATCATACACCATGGTCAAGTGGGGTTTATTCCAGGAATGCAAGGATTCTTCAATATACACAAATTAATCAATGTGAAAAACCATATTAACAAATTGAAGGAGAAAACCATATGATCCTCTCAATAGATGCACAAAAAGCTTTTGACAAAATTCAACACCATTTATGATAAAAACCCTCCAGAAAGTAGGCATAGAGGGAACTTACCTCAACGTAATAAAGGCCATATATGACAAACCCACAGCCAACATCGTTCTCAATTGTGATAAATTGAAACCATTTCCACTAAGATCAAGAACAAGACAAGGTTGCCTACTCTCACCACTATTATTCAACATAGTTTTGGAAGCGTTAGCCACAGCAATCAGAGAAGACAAAGAAATAAAAGGAATCCAAATCGGAAAAGAAGTAAAACTGTCACTGTTTGCAGATGACATGACACTATACATAGAGAATCTTAAAGATGCTACCAGAAAACTACTACAGCTAATCAATGAATTTGGTAAAGTAGCAGGATACAAAATTAATGCACAGAAATCTCTTGCATTCCTATACACTAATGATGAAAACTCTGAAAGAGAAATTAAGGAAACACTCCCATTTACCATTGCAACAAAAAAGAATAAAATACCTAGGAATAAACGTACCTAAGGAGACAGAAGACCTGTATGCAGAAAACTGTAAGGCACTGATGAAGGAAATTAAAGATGATACAAACAGATGGAGAGATATACCATGTTCTTAGATTGGAAGAATTAACATTGTGAAAATGACTATACTACCCAAAGCAATCTACAGATTCAATGCCATCCTTATCAAACTACCAATGGTATTTTTCACAGAAGTAGAGCAAAAAAATTTCACAATTTGTATGGAAACACAAAAGATCCCTAATAGCGAAAGCAATCTTGAGAAAGAAAAACAGAGCTGGAGGATTCAGGCTCCCCGACTTCAGACTATACTACAAAGCTACAGTAATCAAGACAATATGGTACTGGCACAAAGGCAGAAATATAGATCAATGCAATAGGATAGAAAGCCCAGCGATAAACCCACACACATATGGTCACCTTATCTTTGATAAAGGAGGCAAGAATATACAGTGGAGAAAAGACAGCCTCTTCAATACACCATTGTAAAGCAATTTTACTCCAATAAAGATGTTAAAAATAAAAAAGAAGGTATTTTAAGTAAGAAGCTTAATGGAAATTGTGAAATTTGCAGAAAAGTATTTATTGTACCGTTAAAAATAAAAGACGAACTAGAAGCAACCTCAGTGTACCAAAGAGATTATTTCATAAATTCATGTACATGAACCTGTGGAATACTTTAAAATCATAAAATCATTAAAAATTACAATATCTATTAAGAAAAGGAAAAACAATACGTATTGTGAGCTTAAAAATTTGTTAAGAGGGTAGAGCTTATGTTAACATAAGGTCTTGTTGCAAGAAATTTTAAAAAGGGCGCGTGAGGAAACTTTGGAGATAATGGATGCTTATTACCTTGTTTGTGGTGATGGTATCAGAGTGTGTGCATATGTCCACACTCACCAAGTTTTATATGTTCAAAGTATGCAATTTTATATTTCATTTATACATCAATAAAGCTGATCAAACAAACAAACAAAAAAAAAACTATTGCAATAGAGATAAAGACTATTTCAATAAGGAAGAGAGATGGAACTCAACTCCACTGAGGAAGGCAGGAGAGTTTTTAAGCCCTGGGGTAAACTAGTGGAAAAGTACTAGATGAAGATGAGGGAGATTGGTTAATGTGATTAGGCCACCTGTGCTCATTAATTCCTGCTTATCAAATCCAGGCTCCTACCCTCCTATTAAGACTGGGAGATAAAAGCCCTGTCTTTCTGGATGATTACATTTCAAAGAGATGGCCCCCAGATCTTTAAGAGATAGTCCTAGATTGTAAAACTGAGGAGAGGCTGGGAGACAATTTATATCTCAAAGGGGCAAAAAACTTAAAATTGCAAGTTTTCTAAAGTAAATGCTCCAGAAAAAGGGAGGTCAGGGACCTATAGTCAGGAAGAAATCTGTCTAAAAGTTTAGTCAAGCTGAAGGGGTTCATTAAGGCCATCTTGGTCACACTATAGATTAGTTTGAGTTTTCTAGAATTTTATATAAATGGAGTCATAAAGCAAGTAAACTTTTTGTCTGGCAGCTCTTACTCAGCATAAATATTTTTATATGTATCCATGTTGTGGCATGCATCAATAATTTGTTCCTTTTTATTACTGAGTAGTATCGTAGTGTATTCACACACCACAATTTGTTTTTCCATTCATCTACTGATGAACATTTAGGTCATTTCCAGTTTGGGGATATTACATATAAAGCTGCTATAAACATTCATGTATAAGTCTTTGCATGGAGTATACTTTAATTTCTTCTGGTTGAATGCCTGGGAATCAAACAGTTGATGCATGCCTACCATATATTTTAAGAAACTGCCAAGCTGTTTACTTGTAGTAGTGTTTACTCTACATTTCCACCAGCAGTATATGAGAATTCCAGTTGCCCCACATCCTCACCACCACTTGGTATTATCAGTCCTTTTAATTTGAGACATTCCAGTAGTTGTATAGGAATGTATCACTGTGGTTTTACTTTGCATTTCCTTAAAGACTAATGACGTTGAGCATCTTTTTATTTGGTTATTTGTCATCCATATATCTTCTTTGATAAAATGCCAGTTCAAATCTTTTACTTATTTTTTGTTGGATTATTTTCTCATTTAAATTTTTGATATATTTAGGAGAGAAATCCTTTATAAGACAGGAGAATTGCAAATATTTTCCCAATTTGTGGCTTGTTTTTTCATTCTGATAAAAGTATCTTTTAAAAAAGCAGAAGTTCTTGATTTGGATGAAGTCTAACTTAACAACATTTTTCTTTTATGGATTGTGCTTTGGATAATGTTACTAAGAAACCTTTGTCACAAAGATTTTCTCCTATGTTTTCTTCTTGAAATTGTATAGTTTTAGGTTGTACAATTAGGACTCTATTTTGAGTTGATTTTTTTTGTACCTGTGAAGTTTGGATCAAAGTTCCTTTTTTTGCACATAGCCAACTATTCCAGCATCACCTGGTGAAAGACTACATTTTGCCACCGAATTACTTTTGCATGTTTGTCAAAAATCAACTGACCACATATGTCAGTGGATGAGGAAATGTAGAGTTGCATGCTCGAGTCTATGATGCATTTGCTGAGGAAAACAACAGAAAATAAGAGATTGCTAATTGGCAATTATTTAAAGTAACTACATCAAATGTAATTGATATAAACCCATTACCTCAGATGGTTTTTGGACAAACCCTTTGGGGTCTCTCCCAGACTTTTTCATTCCTTTCAATATGGACAGGGTGAGAATTTTTGAATCTTTAAATTCTGTATCCTTTAGAAAGCCCAAAGATAAACCCACAAACATATGGTCACCTTATCTTTGATAAAGGAGGCAAGAATATACAGTGGAGAAAAGACAGCCTCTTTAATAAGTGGTGCTGGGAAAACTGGACAGCTACATGTAAAAGAATGAAATTAGAACACTCCCTAACACCATACACAAAAATAAACTCAAAATGGGTTAAAGACCTAAATGTAAGGCCAGCCACTATAAAACTCTTAGAGGAAAACATAGGCAGAACCCTCTATGACATAAATCACAGCAAGATCCTTTTTGACCCACCTCCTAGAGAAATGGAAATAAAAACAAAAATAACCAAATGGGACCTAATGAAACTTAAAAGCTTTTGCACAGCAAAGGAAACCATAAACAAGACAAAAAGACAACCCTCAGAATGGGAGAAAATACTTGCAAATGAAGCAACTGACAAAGGATTAATCTCCAAAATTTACAAGCAGCTCATGCAGCTCAATATCAAAAAACAAGCAACCCAATCCAAAAATGGGCAGAAGACCTAAATAGACATTTCTCCAAAGAAGATATTCATGTGTTTCATGTGCCAACAAACACATGAAAAGATGCTCAACATCACTAATCATTACAGAAATGCAAATCAAAACTACAATGAGATATCATCTCACACCGGTCAGAATGGCCATCATCAAAAAATCTACAAACAATAAATGCTAGAGAGGGTGTGGAGAATAGGGAACCCTCTTGCACTCTTGGTGGGAATGTAAATTGATTTAGCCACTATGGAGAACAGTATGGAGGTTCCTTAAAAAACTAAAAATAGAACTACCATATGACCCAGCAATCCCACTACTGGGCATATACCCTGAGAAAACCATAATTCAAAAAGAGTCATGTACCACAATGTTCATTGCAGCTCTATTTACAATAGCCAAGACATGGAAGCAACCTAAGTGTCCATCAACAGATGAATGGATAGAGATGTGGTGGCACATATATACAATGGAATATTACTCAGCCATAAAACGAAACAAAATTGAGTAATTTGTAGTGAGGTGGATGGACCTAGAGTCTGTCATACAGGGTGAAGTAAGTCAGAAAGAGAAAAACAAATACTGTATGCTAACACATATATATGGAATCTAAAAAAAAAAAAAAAAATTGGTCATGAAGAACCTAGGGGCAAGATGGGAATAAAGACACAGACCTACTAGAGAATGGACTTGAGGACACAGGGAGGGGGAAGGGTAAGCTGGGACAAAGAGAGTGGCATGGACATATTTACACTACCAAACGTAAAATAGATAGCTAGTGGGAAGCAGCCGCATAGCACAAGAAGATCAGCTCGGTGCTTTGTGACCACCTAGAGGGTTGGGATAGGGAGGATGGGAGGGAGGGAGACGCAAGAGGGAAGAGATATGGGGACATATGTATATGTATAACTGATTCACTTTGTTATAAAGCAGAAACTAACACACCATTGTATAGCAATTATACTCCAGTAAAGATGTTTAAAAAAAAAAAAAAAAGGAAGAGCTTAGGGGGAAAGAAGACTTTAAAAATGAATTGAAAACAAACTCAAAGGCACTGGACCTTCATTACAAGTTCCTCCTGCTGGGCAAGAGGCTGTTAAAATGAAATAAAGAATTTAAGCAGCAAAAAAAAGAGAAAGTGTGCTCACATTACTCTATCATCATGCTGAATTAATTTCAAGATAGACTTGTCCTGAGTAAATTCAAATTAATTAATTTTAAATGTTAATCTTTTATGATTATAAAATTAGTACATGCTCATTCTAGAACATTTGGAAAGAAGAAAAAATAAACAGAAGGAAAAAATTGAAACAAAGAAATTCTGTATACTTTCTGATTAACAATTCCATCTTTAAGTCATCTCTCTCTTCTCTAATTTTACTGTAAGCAGTCAAGAGAAGCCAAGCCACGTCTTCAACACCAGGCCTAGAAATTTCCTCGGCCAAATATTCAATTTCATTGCTCACAAGTTCTACCTTCTACAAAACATGAGAACACAAACATAATCTAGCCAAGATCTTTGCCACTTTAGAACAAGGATGGCCTTCCCTCCATTGTCCAATAACATGACCCTCATTTCCACCTGGACCTCATCACAATGGCCTTCACTGTCCACACGCCTATCAAAAATCTGTTAAGATTACCAAGGTATTCTCTAAGATTCTCTATAGCCTTCCTCTTTTATTTCTGGGCTCTCACCAGAATCACCCTTTACATTCTGTTCACAACTAAGGAGGCTTTTTCTACCATGTACCTCAAAACTCGGTCCAGTCTCTACTCATTACCCAGGTCCAAAGCCACATCCACATTTTTAGGTATCTGTTACAGCAGCACCTGCACTTCTCAGTACCAATTTCTATCTTAACCCATTCAGGCTGAGATAACAAAATACTGTAAACTGGATGGCTTATAAAGAACAGAAATTTATTTTACGGTTCTGGAGGCTGGGAAGTCCAAGATCAAGACAGCAGCATAGTCAGTGTCTAACGAGGTTCCATTTCCCTCTTGATGGCTATCTTCTCATTGTAAACTCCCATGGCAGAAGCAACAAGGGAGCTCTCTCGGGCCTCTTTTATAAGGGTACTAATCCCACTGGTAGGACACTGCCCTCAGGATCCAACCACCTCCTATAGGCCCCACCTCCTAATACCACCACATTGGGTTAGGATTTCAACATATTTGGGAAGGGATACACACAATTAGTCTATAGCACCTGTTAAAGGAAAACCTTAAGCAAGAAAAAGACATTCAAATTTCGAAAACAATTACGATGCTTAGAATAGAAAATTTATGGTATGTATTTTGATTATATGAAATTATAAGTCAGGACTTAATATTTTAATTGCAATAGTTTCAGTCTCACAGACTTTAAGTTGAAAATACTTAAAGAAAAATCATTCTTATTTTATCTTTTGAAAAATTTCCAATGACTTTAGACGTTACCAGAAAAAAAGAAGTAAATTAAATTGAAATACTTCAACATTGTCTTTAAAAGGATGGGCTATGAGCCAACAGCTACCATGTGTATACTTGCCAGATAACTTTTTTTGTATACATTTCTATACTTTCTTGTAATGAAAGAGGTGGGCCTGGCCACAGGTCCCTTGGTGAAACATCTGTCAAAGAAATATTTGTGGCAAAGAAATATTTGTCATGCACTCTTGTGGTGAAACTGCAAGTTTGTTTCTCAAAGGGACATAGTATCGCCTTCAGACAACAGACTCTGGGTCTGAGAATTTCTTTAGATCTGGAAGCTGAGTGAAGGATCATGATTTTCCATTACAACAACTGTTAGACTTCTCACCCACACTCAATTTTTTCTGGTTATACAAGCCAAGTAACCCCCTAGTGGGTTTTGCCCATATAGTGTTCCTCTGACAACACATGGTCTATTAGCTGCCTGACAGGTCCCTGTGGGTCAAGAATTATGACTCCCAATTGCTCCTTATTTTGGTATTTATGTGCACCTTTTACTCTGTTGATTAAATGCTAGCAACTAGCCTCTGTCAGTTCCGAATCCTTTGGAACTGATACCAGTTTGATGACACTGATAGTTTGATAGCAGTATCTTCCACTGTAAAGCCTGGTCAATCAAGATAGCCACTCCCGAACTTCTCCAACATCTCACTTATCAGTATTGCCCTTAAACTCAAGCAAGCAGTCTAGGTACCTCCAGGGTACACCCCCAAGGTACCCCCCAGGATTGCCTGCACTTTAGAGGGATATGTTTACATTTTTCTAAGTTCTCCTCAGGTGCCTGGGACTGGCCATGACCAGCAATTCCATGCAAGTGGAGAACCTCAAACTTGGACCTGGACTCACATCCCTCTTTCTCCCATTTGGGACATTCTCCAACTACCTAGCCTACATGTAGGGTCACTAGATGCCCTGAGGAACCCCATAATCTGTAACTATGGGACTCTCCGGACCAGAACCCAGTTCTAGGAGAGCGGCCCACTAGGCAAATCATTCCTACTGACCAGTGCAGTTTTTCTTTCACAGGATCACATGAGGTTGGTTCACCAGAATAGTGTTGACACACTGATTTGAGGTGACTCTCACTCACGTCAGACACAGGACAAGTTCAGGGCTCTTGGCCAGTGATGGTCACTCTTGGGTTTAAGTCACATGTGTGAGCCCATGCCTTCTTTCACATAATGTGATTTTGAGATTCATCTATATTAGTGTGTGTATCATTAGTTCATTCTTTTTATTGACGAATAGTATTCCATTGTGCAAATATAGCACAGTTTATCCATCTATGATGTACATTTCAATGGTTTCCAATAATTGGCTAGTATTATTAAAGCTGCTATAAACATTTGTGTATAGGCCTTGTACATAAATGTGGATATTGGTTGTCAGTCCATTGGGATAAATACCTAAGAGTGGAATTGTTAGATATGTTAAGTACCTGTTTAATGTATAAGGTACTGTAAAACTGTTTTCCAAAGTGGATGTAAAATTTACCTCTCACTGATAATTTATAAAAGTTCCAGTTGCTCCATATCCTTGTCAAGAATCAGTATCATCGGTCTTTTTAATTTTTGCCCTTCTAGTGGATACAACGTAGTACCTCATTGTGGCTTTAATTTGGATTTGGCTTAGACTGTATAATGTTAATAGCTTCTATATTGGCATAATGATTGGTTTATTTTATTTCCAGTTGAATCCAACTATCTCATTGGATTTGATGAATAGTGATGTTGAGCATTTTTCATGTGCTTGTTGACCATTTATGTATCTTCTTTTATGAAGTCTCTATTCAATTCTTTTCGAATTGAACTATTTGTCTGTTATTATTGCATTGTAAGAATACGTCATATATTCTGGCTTTAAGTCTTTTGTTAGATACAAATATTGTGAATATTTTCTTCCATTTTGTAATTTGCCTTTTTATTTTCTTCATGGTGTCTTTTGGAAAGCAGGCAGTTATAATGTTGATGAAGTCTAATTTATCATTTATTAATGATGGACTCTTTTGTGTCCTCTCTCTCTAATGAGTCTTTGCTCATCATAAAGTAGCAAAAATGTTCTCTTATATCTTTCTCTAGAAGTTTCATAGTTGTAGCTTGTATATTTAAGTCTGTGATATATTTTAAAGTAATTTTTGTGTACTGTTTGAGATTAGTGTTGAGGTATATATATTTTTATATAGATATCTATTTGTTCCAGCAACATTATTGAAGAGACTGTTTTTCCTCCATTGAAAAGCATTGGCTCCTTTGCTTAATAAAAAAAAAAAGTTGACCATACATGGAAAGTATATTCTGGATTATCTATACTGTGTCGCTGATTTGTATGTCTACATTTATGCCAACACCACACTAATTTGAATGCTACACCTTTCTCATAAATTCTGAAAAAGATAATGTAAGTCCTGCCTCCAGCTTTGTTCTGTCTCAAAATTGTTTTCATTCTTCTTGGTCCTTTGTATTTTCATATAAATTTTAGAATAAGCTTGTCAATTCCTTTTTAAAAGGGGAGAAGGGTTACTGGATGTCAGCTGGTACTTCACTGAATCTATAGATAAATTTAGGGAGAATGGACTTCTTAACAATATTGAGTCAGATCTTCACTAACTTCTCTTATCAAATATTTGAGGTTTTCAGTGTAACTGTCTTGCACATCTTCTGTTAAACCTAAGTATTTTATCTTTTTGATGTATTGTAAAAGGAATTTTTTATTCCATTTTTCAAATGTATATTGCTAGTACATATCAATACATTGAGTTCTTCATATTGATCTTGCATTCTGTGACCTTGATAACTTCACTTAATATTTTTAAGTTTTTTAGAAGATTCCTTAGGATTTTCTATATAGACAGTCTATCAATTGCAAACAGAAACAGGTTTTTCTTCTTCCTTTCTGATTTTATACTTTTATTTCTTTTAGAAGTTGCCTTATTGTACTATTTATTCCAGTAGGATAATGAATACAAGTGATGACAGTGGCATCTTTACCTTATTCCTGATCTAAGAGGGAAAACATCAGTCTTTCACCATTAAATGATATTAACTTGGATTTTTTTGTAGATGCCTTTATCAGGTTGAGAAAGTTTCCTTCTCTTCCTACTATGCTGAATGGTTTTATCTTGAATGTGTGTTGAATTTTACCAAAATCTTTTCCTGTATGTGCTGAGTTGATTGTATAATGTTTCATCCTTGTTCAGTTAATGTAGTTAATTATGTTGTGTGATTTTCAAACATTAAAATAAGCTTGCATTCCATAAACAAACTCTACTTGGCCATAATGTAGCTGTAAATCTTTTGTATATATTAGTGAGTTAATTTGCCTGTATTTTGTTGAGGAGTTTTGAATCTGTGTTCGTGAGGGATACTTGCCTCTCTCTTATTCAATTCAGGCTGCTATAACAGACCATAGACTAGTGGCTTCTATACAACAGAAATTTATTTCTCACAGTTCTGGAGGCTGGAAGTTCAACATCAAGATACCAGATGATTGAGCTCTGGCAAGAGCCCTCTTCCAAGTTGTAGACAGCCAACTTCTCATTGTATCCTCACACGGTGGAAAGCAGACATTAAGCAAACTCTGACCCCTTTCCTGACCTCATCTATTCCTAATTACCTCCCAAAGGCCCCACCTCCTACTACCATCACATCAGGAATGTAAGGTTTCAATATACAAATCTGAGCAGGGGATGGAGGAGGACACATTCAGTCCGTAAGTGTCTCTGATCTCTTCTCTTATAAATCTTTGTGGTATCAGGATTATAGTGATCACATGAAATGACTTGGGAAGCATTCCTCTCTCTACTTTCTGAAGGAGAGTTTATATATGATTGGTATTATTTCTTACTTTGTGCATGATAGAATTTACCAGTGAAACTAACTGGGCCTTGAGTTTTCTTTGTGAAAAGTTTTTTTATTATTATTACAAATTCAGTGTATTTAACAGTTATATGGCTATTCCAATTGTCCACTTCTTCTTGAGTCACTTTTGGAAAGTTGTATTTTTCAAAAAACTTATCCATTTCATCTAATTGCCAAATTTGTTGGCACAATTTGTTCCTAATACCCTTTTATTTTCCTATTAAAATCCGTAAGATATGTAATAGTATTTCTTCTTTTATTTGTAATATTGGTAATTTATATTTATTCATTTCTTGGTTTGTCCTGTTGGGGCTTATTGATTTTATTACTCTTTCAAAGAACGAATTTTGAGCTTTGTTAATTTTTCTGTTTCTAAATCATAGACTTCTGTGCTGACTTTATTATTTTTTCCTATTATTTTTTCTTTCTACTTATTATTTTTCCTTCTACTTATTTTAGGTTTAATTTACTCTTTTTCTTTACCTCTTAAAGTACAAACATGTCAAATTTTTTAAACCTTCTTTCTCTTCTATTATAGACTTTTTTTTTTTTTTTTCAAGGATTTGCTTTTATTTTATTTTATTTTATTATTTTTTAACATCTTTATTGAAGTATAATTGCCTTACAGTGGTGTGTTAGCTTCTGCTTTATAACAAAGTGAATCAGTTATACATATACAATATGTTCCCATTTCTCTTCCCTCTTGTATCTCCCTCCCTCCCACCCTATTATAGACTTTTAAAGCTATAAATTTCCCTCTAAGCATTACCTTTCCTGTATCCCACAAATTTTGATATGTTGTATTTTTACTATCATTCAACTCAAAATATTTTATTATATTCTTGTGATTTCATCTTTGAGACATGGGTTATTTAGACATGTGTTATTTAATGTCCAAATGTTTTGACATTTTCCAAATAATTTAGTTATTGATTTCTGATATAACTCTATTGTGGTCATAGAATACGATCTGTAATTTACAAATCTTTGGAAACATATTGAGATTTCTTTTATGATCTAACATATGTCTACTTTGATGAACTTTCCATATGCAGTTGAAAAGAATGTTTATTCCACGTTTATCGTGTACAGTGCTTTGTAAATGTCAATTAGCTCAAGTTGGTTGAGAATGTGCTCAGATCTTCTATATCTAAACTAATTTTTGTCTACTTGTTTATTAATCACTGAGAAAGTGGTGTTCAACACTTCCATTATTCTTTTCCATATGTTCTGTCAATTTTTTCTTCATGAATTTTGAAGCTTTGTAATTAGATACATATACATTTATGATTATGTCTTCCTAATGAATTGGTCCTCTTTTGACTTATAAATGTCCCTTTTATCTCTTGTAAAATGCTTTGTCTTAAAGTCTACTCTTTCTAAAATTAACATACACCAGCTTTCTTGTGCCGTTTGGTTGGTATATTACTTTCTGTCTTTTTATGTTCAATTTATGCATATTTTTTTTAATTTATGCATATTTTTAAATTTAAAGTGAATCTTTAATAGATACATATACTTGTGTCTTCCATTCTTATCTAATCTGACAATCTCTGACCTTCAGTGGGAACATTTTACATTTAATATAATTTATATTACATTTACAATTAATATAATTATTGCTATAGTGTGTTTAAGTCTACCACCTTGCTATTTGTTTTCCATTTGTCTCTTCTGTTTTGTCATTCTGTTGTTCATTTCATTGATATTTTATTTCTATTACTTCTATTGGTTTCTTAGCTCTTCTTTAGAATTTTTAGTGTTCTTTCAGGGCTAACAATGCATTCTTAATTTATTAGAGTCTGGTTAGAGTCAAAATTGTACAATTTCACACATTACACTTGACAACACTTTCTTCTTCACACTTCTCACTTGTTACTTGATACTTGACACACCCCTCTTCACATTTCATACGTATACTACACAAATCTAACAGCCTTACAATATTATAATTCCATTTATCCAACACCCCCAACTTTTGTGCTTTTTTTGGTCATATATTTACTTCTACATATATTATAAAATCCACCTTATAATGTTATCATTTTTGTTTTAAACAGTCAGGTGCCTTTTAAGGAAATTATGAAGTGATAAAAATAATCTTTTATACCATCCACATGTTGCCACTTCTGGCAAACTTTTTTCTCCTTTGTGTAGATTTGGGTTTTCATCTGGTGTCATTCCCTCATCAGTCTCAAGAATGTCTTTAGAATTCTTTTGTTTTGCAGGCCTGCGAGATCCAATTCCCTCAGCTTCCATTATCTGAAAATGTCTTTATTTCACTCCGTTTTTAAGAGATATTTTCTCTGGATATAGAATTCCGAAGATTTTTTTTCCCGTCAGCACTTTCAGGACATTTCTACTCTCTTCTGACATCCACTGTTTCTGATAAAAACTAGGCAAAATTTCTTATTGTTGTTCACTGGTATGTTATATGTCCTTTTCCCCCTCTGGCTGCTTTCAAGATTTTATTTTTATGCTAAGTTTTCAGTAGTCCACTATGATGTGCCTAGGTGCAGCTTTCTTGGTATTTATCTTTCATTGAGTCCAATTTTCTTGGATTTGTAAGTCAATGTTTTCCATCAAACTTGAGGAAATTTGGCATTATTTAATTATATATTTTTCCTGCCTCATTCTTACTTTCTACTCTTTCTAAGACTCCTATAACACATATATTAGACCAGCTGATATTATCCATGTGTCCCTGAAGTTCTGTTCCTTTGTCTTTCCTTTACCATCTCCTATCTGCTGTGAAGCCTATCCAATGAATTTTTCACTTCAGTTACAGTGCTTTTCTATTTTAGAATTTCCACTTAGTCCTTTTTATGGTTTTTATTTCTCTGCTATGAATCCTTATCTATTGACTCAATCAGACTATATTTTCTTTTAATTCTATTAAAAGAATTAAAAGATCTATTGGTTTTTATTTTTTTGAGCCTTCTGTTGTTAAAAAAAAAAAAAAAAAAAAACTTTCTGCCAAGAACATTTATCCATGCATTAACTTTGGAAATTATTGATTTGTAAGATGTACGTGAACAACAATGGAAAGTGTGGAAGTTGTGAGAATGGGCTGGCTTGTCTGGAGCATAGGCTTGACTATCAGATCTAGATGCAGATCCTGTATCCTGGCTTTCACACTTAATAGATGTATTAGCTTGCATCAGGTACCACATCTCACTGAGCCTTGGTTTTCTCATCTGTAAATTGCAGATGAGAACAAAGTTCTCTTGAGAATAAGAGATACTATGTGTAAAGGGCTTAGCATTGTTCCTGACACATAATAGGCTCAGTAAATAGTAGATCTATTGGTCTTTAGTTGCTTTAAAATCTTTACTAAATCCAACATTTGAGTCATATCACATTGTTTCTATTTACTATTACTTTTTTGATTGACTATATAGGCCTTATTTTCCTGTGTTTTTGCATGTCTGGTAATGTTTTTATACTGTTCACTGGACATTGTTAGTGATACATTACAGGCTCTGGATTCTGTTATCTTTCCTCTAAAGGATGTTGACTTGTTCTAGTAGACAGTTCATTTACTGGCTAATACCCTTCATATCGTGTAGGTTTGGTTTTATGCCTTGTTACAGAGGATATGTGGAAACCCAAGACGTTCCCCAAGCACCTCTAACTTGGCAGGACCCAACCTCCAAAATCTGTCTCCCCTGCAGATCTTGTCAGGGCTTGGTTTTAGGCTTTGTTAGGGTGGGTGTAGAGCAGTTGTCTTTGAAAGGAGGTGATTTTCTCTCCAGGTGACATTTGTCAAATCTGAAGACATTTTTTTGTTGCCACAACAGGGGAGCAAAGGGGAGTTACTGGCATTTAGTGGGTAGAGACCAGGGATGCCGTTAAACAACCCACAGCACATGAAACCGCTCCACGTAAGAATTATCTGTCCTGCAATATCAGTAGTGCCAAGATTGAAAAGCCCAGGTCTAACTTAGGGCTTTCATTAGGGCATTGTTCTGCCTGGGGGGTTAACGAGGTGTTCAGGAGGCCCTCCACTCTGCCTGGAATGGACTTCCAGTGACTTTCTTCACTACATGATGTCTAATATCTCTGGTAGGTTACTCTCTGGTAAGCCTAATATAGCATGCTCTGCAGATGCTATTCTTGAAGGTAAGATTGCAAGGAAATGAGTGGAGAAATGAGAAGAATTTGTGGCTATTTTTACAACATAGCCACCTCTGCTTTTAGTGCTAGTAATTTTTAGTTCATCTAAGTTTCTCAATGCAAACCTTTACTTTCTGTTGAGCACTGAACTTAATAAATATAGAATCTCTGAGATTATATCATCATTATATTTTTGATATGATGCATATTTGATGATGTGAATGTGTGACTATTGAATATCAGAACCTTACATTCAAAAGATAGCTTAATCTGATAATACAAAAAGTTATATATGCTGGCCATATGCCTCAAAAATTACCTGACACTTTGAATTACATTTCATTAACATCTCTACATTTTCATCCATATTATTGGCTTTTCCTAGTAAGGGAGTTCAATGACAGCACATTTTAATTAAGTAGCCAATATATAAATAATGAATAAAGGCTTAAGACAAAAAAAAAAAAATTCTATCCTTCCCAAAGGAGTTTTGGTTTTTTTTTAACATCTTTATTGGAGTATAATTGCTTTACAATGGTGCGTTAGTTTCTGCTGTAAAACAAAGTGAATCAGCTATACATATACATATATCCCCATATCTCCTCCCTCTTGTGTCTCCCTCCCACACTCCTTATCCCACCCCTCTAGGTGGTCACAAAGGACCGAGCTGATCTCCCTGTGCTATGTGGCTTCTTCCCATTAGCCATCTATTTTACATTTGGTAGTGTATATAAGTCCATGCCACTCTCTCACTTCGTCCCAGCTTACCCTTCCCCCTCCCCATGTCCTCAAGTCCATTCTCTACGTGTGCGTCTTTATTCCTGTTCTGCCCCTAGGTTCTTCAGAACCATTTTTTTTAGATTCCATATATATGTGTTAGCATACGGTATTTGTTTTTCTCTGACTTACTTCACTCTGTATGACAGTCTCTCGATCCATCCACCTCACTACAAATAACTCAATTTCATTTCTTTTTATTCCCCAAAGGAGTTTCATGACAAGGTACTATGGATGAGATATGCCACCCTACTTGAATCAGAGTATATTAAGGCCCATAATAAGCATGAGTTGTATCCAACTCCACATGGTGGTGCCGCCTTGCACCTCACAGCCTGCTCTACCCCACTGCCTCATGAAACACATGTCAATCTTCTTCCTAGGACAAAATCCAGGGCTCAACTCAGGCACAAGTAATAAAGTATATTGTTTTCATCAATGTACTGTATTTCTAACCCATAACATGAGTTCGCCTTCTCTTTTCCTCTCTTCATTTTCATAATGTAATACACAAGTAAAACAAAACTTATTATCCCCACTCTAGAAATTATACTTCTTCACTTGGTTTGGAATCTACTACCCTACCTAGTAAAACACAGGTGTTCTGGAAAATTAGAAAACCAAGACATTCTGGTATGACTAAGTAGAGAACAACAATATAAATGGGCCAAATATTTGGCATAAACAATATGAAGATTATGTCTAAATACTAAGTTATCCACAGTATTAATTTGACTCTTCTGTCGTTACCATAGTGCTTTTTTCTTTCTGAGCAGACTATAGAGTGGTACATGCACGTGATGTTCCATGGTATTCAAAATTGTTGCCTTTTGTTTGCAAACTTAGGGAAAATGAGGTCAATTCGATTCTCATTTAGTTGGCTTTGTTCAATGTAAAACAGAAGTAGTACTCAGTTTCTCTTTGATGATTAGAATAATGGCTAAGCTCACCAAGGCTAGAATTATGGATAGTAATTTGAATATTCATAATCCATGACTCGGTAAAAGGAAAAGAATTAGCTATATCAAAAATATACATAAATATCATAAAAAGAGTAGTATTTGAAACCCAGTGAACATGTAACAAAACTATTTTGAAAAAAAAAAAAAAAACTCTTGTGTTTATCATTTTCATACTATATACTCTGTTAAGTGGCTGGCTGCAATAGAACCCCTTTAATGATCAGGATCGATACGTTATTCTTTAAGCCACCATTCATTTTAACCATAAAATTTTGTGTATTTAAATAAATCGAGTCAGTAATTTTTATGTTATAAGGAAAATATGACATCCTATAGCTAAATATTTTGAATACCTAACTTCTGCTTATTTTACCTTAATTACGACATTATGCTTTGATATTAAATGGAAAACATAATCTGATTTATCAAAAAACATTACAAAATTAGTACTTTCAGGACACATATTTATTTTCCAATTAATTTCATTGATCTTACAGGCAGAATAGTATCTTGATCTAATACATTCAACAACACCAAAAAGTTTACAACTCTGGTGTCAATATCAATAATTACTAAAAATCAAGCAAGCAATTTACAACTATCTGCAATTAAGGAAATTAGATCCAAAAGGCATGTAACAGCAATAACAATAAAATAGTATTTGTGTTAAGACATAAATAGCCAACATGAATTTAGTACCTCAGGCATTTTTCTAATTTATACAAATTTTGGAAATTGAGGAGCACGTTGGCCAGTCCACCAATGATCATGAAAGAGAAAATACATAAATGTGCCTATTTTGCTAATAGTATATGTTCAGCTCTTTAGCTTGACATTGTGTGGTACAGTTATCCCTTCCAAGCATTAGACGTCAATACTACATATGCCTCAAGCTCTTTTATAGATGAATGATCTGATGAAGATGCCCTCATTTCAGAAACTAAGGTCATTAATGTTTATCTTCACTTGTAACATTTCAGAAGACTTGCTGAACCTAAAGAAAGCCCAATCTCAGACTGCTGGATGAACAGCGACACCTAGTGGTCATTTTAACCCCTAAACAAATATCTTAAAAGTATAAACTCAAGGGTATCCATGAAACAAGTGAAATTGCCACAAATGCATCACCTTTAATAGCGACACAAGCCTATTTCCAATGAAACTGTATCTGAAAATCATAAATACTTGTAGTAAATTTTCTCTTGATCAGTAATAATATAAATTTAATGAAAAGCCAGCATTTGGACTTCAAATCTTTATTCTTAATCAACAACCCTTATATAGGTAAATATCCTCCTTTGTAGATTTTTGTAAAAATCCAATTTCAATTTCTTCATTCTGAGTTCTTGCTCATAAAAGGATGACATAAAGAACTCTGAAACACTCTGACCTACTGAATAATCAGTTTTGTGGCTCTTTTATGAATACATGATTTGGAATGTCCCAGCAACAAATTCAGACACTCTATACAACAATGCACTGAGGTTCAAAATCAAGACATTATAAAAGCTGCCAGTCTGTTAATTATTATTGGATTGAGTTTACACTGGAGATGTTATTAATTTTTTGGAAACAGAGAGTATCCAGTTCAACAATATTTTCTAACACAACTGATTCATGAATTATAGAATCATTTTACCATCAAAAAGTCATTGTTTAGTAGGTATGACTGTTTCCTGTTAATGAAAAAGTGGGTAGGTACATTCTTTGGCCATCTGCACAGCCCATCTGAGGCAGTCCAAGCAAGCTTCTGCTGTTCGCTGGAACCTTAGCTCACCATTCCCCATACATACTTCCCATCACACCTAACACTGCTCCCCACACCTTTCTGGCCAACTCCAGAGAAACTCCACCTTCCTGTCACCAGGAAAGATTCTTCCTGGGCACAAACTGTATCTTGCAGTTCCATTATTGTTCATGGGACACACAGGGATTTTCCCTTCCAGATGGACTGAGGCACCCCCTACAATGCCTAGACATACATGAAGGAATATAGGTAGAATCACTATCTATCGACTTATTTCATCTCCCCTAAATTAATTGCCAAGGATCAAGACTAGATTTTCTCCTTCCCTGTAACCTTTTAAGGCTTTGTTGATGACAATAAATACATGCAAGGTTTAGACAACAGTTTTTGCATTAACACACCAGCCTCCCTAAATGCAGAATGAGCCTATTTAACACTCCCAGATCAACAAAATACCCACTCCCCAGCCACATGCCACGCTAGCAGTTACCTGGGACATTCACCTAAATGCCACCTGTGGGCACAAAAGGGCTGGAGAGGCCAAGACTCCCAGTGACTGTTCATAACAGTCCACAGGAGTGATATCTCACAGGCACCTTCGAATTGGGGAACCATGAGGAAATTTAAGAGTTTCATGTCAATGCTAGTCAGACATGTTCCAGTAGGCATCTCATGCCCAAGTAGGTAAGCAGTTAATTTTAATAAATTAGTGACTGTGATTTATGTGCATTTAAAATTAACACTAAGGTCAGATGAGGTGCTATAAGTGTAAAGCCCAGGGTTTTCTCCAGCCAACTCCCCCCAGTAACTCCCCAGTCCTCTTTTTCCAAGGTCCTCAGTTACAGGAGGATGCATGGGCTGTAGCCACAAGTAGTCAAACATAATGTTTACTAAGGGGACAGGCAGCCATGAGTGGCATCGGAGGCACCTGGAAGTTGCATTCTATTGTCATCATTATATAGACTTCATTCTCCCTTTTCCCCCTTCTTTGTCCCTTTGCCTCCCTTATTTCTGCCTAAAGCTAACAGTGAGAGTATGAAGTACTGCTGTGCCCTGCTGTTATCTGAACTCCTGTGTTGAGTAACAAAGATGATTTCTGAATTCCAGGAGAAAATACTGCTAACTATTCAACACTCAACACACCCAGACAGTCTCAAATGAAGAGCTACGGGCAATCATAGGTTATTATTACTGTCTGCTCATAATAATAAACTTCTCCCCCAAAATAACCCAGAATTTGAACTGACATTTTGAGCGAAAGGTCTACTGTCTACCTGTCAGCATTCACATATCTTGACTTTGCACGTTTTAAGGATGAATTAGTTCAGGTTTGCAAATAAGTCCTCTCAAAGTTACCAGCCCACAAAGACATCTTCATTGCCTCCTCTCCCTGCATAAACTAGCCAAAGGGTAAAGTAAATTATGCTTTTTACTAGCTGCCCAGGGTCATTGTTCACTGGGCCTGGAAGAGTGGAGAAGGATCTAGTTGAATGGCTAGATGAGTTGCCGCCACTAGATCCCCACAAGCCTAGAAATAATTTGGTCTGGGTCTGAGCACTAATATCATGCTGCCAAGTCTCTTTCTGAAAAGCATAAAAGCAAAATATCCCATTCCTGCAAGAAAACCAACCACAAGGATGGTGCCAAGAACTTTTGGGGCCCTTTTCTTGGCCACCCGGAATGCGGTTGGCAACACCGCAGAGATTAATATATTGTTGACATGTCCTAAAACCTTGTTAAATGTTTTTCTCTTCAAGACACGCTCGTAATAGGTTTCCAAGTTCGGTCGCTTTCCATTTCCCCAGTTTCTCCTCGCAAACCCCAGGAACTTCAGTCGATGCAGTGTAACAGCAAGCGAGATGTCAGCCAAGGTGAAGGATTCCCCGCAGAGCCATGGCTGGCGGCCCTCTTCTGATTAGAGAAAGGGACATGGAGAATAAGGGGCAAGCACTGTACTGATAGACTTTGGTTGGCATCTTTGGTCTTAGTCTTGATGGCAAGGGTGAGTGTAGCAAAAGATGAAGGCCATGGTACATTTTCTTGACAATACTCAGCAAGTAATTCTATGCTTTAAAAAAAAAAAAAAAAGTCCATGCAAATGTATCCCAAGCTAAGGGAGACTTGCTTGACATCTGTCAGGCACCTGGGTCCCTAGGTGCCACTAGAGCCACTTGAGCTCAAAGCCTGTCTATCATTTTGAGGAGTTGAGAGCCTCCAAGCCAAAGGAGTTAACAGATATTTCCTTCTGGGTTAAGAAAATGACAGGTGTACTTTAGGAAAATCCATATGTCACTCAGTAGTTGCCGCTTTTAGTTACTTATTTAAAACAGAAGAAAGTCCCTATTGTGAAGCAAGTTTCAGGTAAAATGGTCTTTAACTTTGTTGTCAATCAGAATAGTGCAAATGGTCCACATGTCTGCACCTGGGCTTCATCGTGAAGCCAGCTTCACAGGTGCAGCAGATGGCTACTCACCAGGCAGCCTGCACATACACACAGGCTGGCTCCCATGTTATACTTTACTCCAATTTGCAGTTTTTCTCCCTGCCTAAGGAAAAAACTAGAGGGAGCATTCAAGCAGGTGCTCAGGTTATTCAACCAAACTAACTACTTGAATTAAAATTTGTGAAACAGGCCAGGTAGGAATCTACGAAGCATAACTTAAATTGTGCAGAAAACTCCTTCACCAGTCATATTTCACATAGATGCAGAGTTACAATTAGACACCTGGGTTTTGCTGAATTTGACACCTATTATTGTTGCTATCATAATTTAAACTGCCCATGAGTACTAACAATTAAAAACAGATTACAGAATGTTTGTGGTGAAACCTAAGAATGTTCCCATAAATACTCCTGATGTCCAGAAAAAGAGAAAAAGGACACAAATGAGAACCTACCTGGGGTTTCTTCATTCCTTCTTTGCAACTCAGTTTCAACCTGATCCAAGACTTTCTCCAATTCATCAAGAATTTTCTTCAAGTATTTGACATTGTCGTGGTCAAGGAGCTTTGACTAATTAACAAAAATAACTTATAGGTTACTTATGCCTGTAAAAATAATCCGTGTAGAGCAGAGCAGATACAAACTCTTACAGAGTTGGAGCCTGTTTATTCTAGACAATGAGAAGAAATAGAATGACTTTGTGTTAAAGCAAAAGCAAACCTGACAGAAAATGCCCTGGCTGTGAAAATATCCCAGGGGTCAGACCCACTGTTCACTGGCAACTCCTGTGGAACCAAATGATCAGAGAGGGCAAAGAATATGAGGGGCACAAAGAGACTGCTCTCATGCCCAACTCCAGAATGGAACGTCAGCAGCCTTCAACAAATGAATAACTGAGGGCTCAGAGATGAGAGAGGAATCTGAATGCAGTGAGGTAAAGAACAGGTGGAGAGTAAGGAGTGCTGTGTGTGCAGGCGTTTCTCTTGAGAAGCTCATTTATTTCGCTCATGTAGGATAAAGGAGGCTGGGAAGTAGAGGGGGGATTGGGAGTGCTGACGTCTGCTAGATTTTCAACATGGGAGAAGTTTACACAGTTTGTTGGAGGAAAGAATTATCAGAAAGAGAAAGGCTGACTCTAACTGATGAAGCAAAGACCTGCTCCTCGGGAGGCAGACACATCAAAATGCATGAACTCAAAATGGATTTAAGCCTTGAAAGTAAGACCCGAAACCATAAGACTCCTAGAAGAAAACACAGGCGGTCAGCTCACTGACTTGGTCTTGGCAATGATTTTTTTAATCTGACACCAGAAGCAAAAGCAACAAAAGCAAAAATAAACAAGTGTGACCACATTAAACTAACAAGCTTCTTTCTGCACAGTAAAGGAACCCATCGACAAAACGAAAAGGCAACCTACTAAGTGGGAGCCAATACTTAAAAATCATATATCTGAGAAGGGGCTAACATTCAAAATCTATAAAGAGCTCCTATAACTCAATAGCAAACAAACAAACAATCTAATTTAAAAATGGGCAGATCTGGATAGACATTTTTCCAAAGAAGACATACAATGGCCAATAGGTACATGAAAAGATGCTCAACATTGTAAATCATCAGGGAAAACAAATCAAAACCACAATAAGATATCATCTCACCCCTGTTAGAATGGCTATTATCAAAAAGTCAAGGAATCACAAGTGTTGACAAGGATGTGGAGAATGGGGGAGCACTTGTGTTCTGTTGGTGGGAATGTAAATTGGTGCAGCCACCGTGGAAAATAGAATGGAGGTTCCTCAAAAAATTAAAAATAGAACTAACATATAATCCAGCAATTCTAATTCTGGGTATTTAGCCAAAGAAAAACAAAAACACTAACTCAAAAGATATCTGCACTCCTGTGTTCATTGCAATATTATTTACAATAGCCAAAACATGGAAACAACCTAAGTGCTCATCAATAGATGAAGGGATTAAAAAAATGTGATTTGTATATATAGAATGGAATATTCTTCAGCTATTAAAAGACTGAAATTTTGCCATTTGCAACAATGTGGATGGACCTTGAGGGCATTACGCTAAGTGAAGTAAGTCAAGCAGAGAAAGACAAATCCCATATGATCTCTCTTATTGGTAGAATCTAAAAACAAACAAACAAATAACCAAGCTCATAGATGCAGAGAACAGACTGGTGGTTGCCAGAGGCAGGGGGGTGAGGGGTTGGAGAAATGGGTGAAGGGGATCAAAAGGTACAAAGGAAAAAAACTGAAAGGCATGTGGGGTATATATATTAAAAAAAAAAAAACCTCGCCGGTAGCTTTATTGGTATAAAAAAGTCATAGACAGAGGTCTAGCTGCCTCAACGTGGAAAAATACCTGAAATGACAGATTCCTAGAATATTTTATTAACTTGCTTTTACATTTTATAAGTTTCCTTGGCAACCAGCATGAGCAATGACTGCTTTTTAAGCAATTGTCGTTAGGTCTGAATATCAAACCTAATAAAGAAAAATTCTTTCTAAAAGCAGAGCATAAGCCGAAGGTAACATGTGTTCTGGTGACTTGCGATATTTAATAGAAGATGTTCTAAAAAATTGTGATACTGTACAAAAAGTAGAACATTTAATACAAACAGCGGATGTCAGTTGAGGACAGCCTGGTTTACTTACTTGAAGTCGCTTCTGTTTTGCAATGTACGCCTCTTGTAAATCTGGGTTTTCTTCAGCAAGTTTTTTCAGTTCAGACTCTGTGTTACCAATTTGGCCTGATGACAAAACCATTTTTGAAACAGAAAATTATTTCCTCCCTTCCATACAAGAAACAAAGAAAAGCAGGGAAACTCAATGGTAAGAGCATAAGCCCTGGGGGTCATGCCCTTCCTCTGCCTCAGACTCCCCCTCTGTGTGCCTCAGTTTCCTCACTTTTAAAATGGAGCTATCCCGTGCTTTGTGACCACCTAGAGGGGTAGGATAGGGAGGGTGGGAGGGAGACGCAAGAAGGAGGAGATGTGGGGATATATGTATATGTATAGCTGATTCACTTTGTTATAAAGCAGAAACTAACACACCATTGTAAAGCAGTTATACTCCAATAAAGCTGTTAAAAAAAGAAAAAACTACAAAGTCTAAATAAATAAGTACTGCACTCTGTTAAAAAAAAAATGTTTAATGCATGAGACCCCCTACGCACACACGTTGTCCCTCTCTCTCTCTCTCTCTCTCTCTCTCTCACACACACACACACACACACACACACACACACACACACACACACACACACTGGAGCAACCAGTTGTTCTTTTCTTCCTGGTGACTCTATACTCTTTTTCTTAAGATCCTCTCTCGCTTGTAACATTCTGACTTTCCTGAACTATAAGGGTGACCTTTCAGCTATTATATTACTAAGAAGAATGAATCAGGAAAAGAAGAAAACTAAACGCCCATCTTGATCCTTTCATTATCCTCTTAAAAGGGGGTTTCTACCTCTACATTGTTCCTCTGCATCAAAGGACCCTGCCGCTTATCTCAGTAGGTGGGAGCTGCTAGAGAGAAAGACGGGTACAACCTTGTCATGGCAAAGCCCATTAACAATTCCCAGGAAATAAAAATAGAATCTGGGTAAATAAATAAATAAATAATAAAATAAAATGGAGCTCTCAGAGTATCTGCCACACAGGCTGAGAATGAAATGGGAGGCACCGTGGAAAAGCATTGAACGCAAAGCCCAGCACATCATAAGTGCTTGAGCAGGGTAGTTCTACCTTTCAATACCTTCCAAGTTTTCTGTAATAAATTTCTATGTAAAGGGAAGGAAAAAGCCTTATTTAGAGAAATATTTACTCTAGGTAAATATAGTCAGAACACTGGTTTCAAATCATATAATGAGTATTTCTGAGGAGAAGGAGGTGGAACAAGAGGAAGGTGAGAAGCTGGAAGAGAGAGGAGAAAAATGGAGGGAGGGAGAGCAGGGCAGGGAAGGCAAGAGGAGAGGAGTGAGGAGGAGGGTATCGAAAAGAAAGTAAAATAGCGTAAGTAAGAGAACTGTAAAGGCGAGGTAGGATGTAACAGGAAGGACGTGCTTTCTGGAATTGAAGCTCTGGGTGTGAGTGTTCCTGGTCAAACACCCCCGGTCTGATCACAGCCCCTTCCCTTTCCTTCCCTTCCCATCCCATCCCATCCCAATCCCCTGGGCTATGGAGCACACCTCCTCCCGCTCCTGACCCTTCCCTATGCTCAGGGCAGGAGGAAGGAGAGAGCTGGAGGTCACAGCTCAACCTCAGTGAATCTCCGATCACTAAACTCAGAGGAAGAGTAATGGCTAGACAGCCTGTAGCCCAGCTCTTCACATAATGAAACAAAAATTAAGGACCAGAAATGTGAACTCAGTCGCCCGTAACTCCCAACAGATCCCAGCTTTCCTTATTCCTAGTCCATTTGTCCTTGAGAACATGTTATGTTCTCTACTTTTCCACAGGCCACTCTTCTGAGTTTTATTTAAGCTTGGCCCTCAAGGCCAAGAGCTGGAAAATCAGGTCCTGTAGACAATAAATGTCCAGCTGAACAGCTGAAGCACAGATTCATCTGACTGGTGCGTGGATCGATATATAACACGCACGTCCATGAAGCAAACTCAACAACCCTGCCCCCAAGTCTTCCTGAGGCGTGCTAGGTCTCAAAAATGAATTAAAAGAAACTTGAGACAGAATTCCAGGTCTTTAAGATCTTTACATACTGCGAATCCTTGTTGTTGCGTAAGCTGGGATCATGGAGTCCACAGTTAGCTCAGGATGTAAAATGCAGCCGTGTGTATAGGCATCCATGGGCAAGGAGTCAAGTAGTTCTCGATAATGTTGTACCCGTGGGTAATACATGCTTCCTTTATCAGGCATTAACCTGGGTGTTTTTTCTAAAATACACACACAAACACATACACAAACATTGAAGGAAAAGTTACAAACAAGATGTTACATCCAAAAGCAAGAAACAAAACCTCCAGCCCCTCAATATTAACATTTTCAGTATGATATGAAGGGATTTAAAGGATGATATCTCTCCAGCCCAGACATTCAAAATTTGAATTGGACTGAGGTACCAGACCAGATTCCCAAACCATGATCACACTTCTCCACCTTGCAAATCACTACTCTCGAGGTCTAGTTTTTTATGCCAACTCCTCTGCGGAAATTTCCCCAACCTTCCACAACTACCAACATCTGACTAAGTCAAGTGTGCCTTCCTCTGTACATGCAAAATACTCTGTACGTACTCCATTATAGCCCTTAGCACCTTAATTAGTTGTTTGTATCTTTTTGCCCCATAAACCCCTTCAGGGCAAGGAACGTATGATCCGGAGTCTAGCATAGTGTCTCATACGTTTTAGGCCCTTGGTAAATGTTGGTTAAGTGAATGAAGGCTCATTATGGAAAGATGATCAGGGACCACACCTTCCCAGGTTCCAGTTAATACCAAGAGTGATCCCACTGATGCTATGCGAATGGGAATTGATCATCTTCATGGAATTCACCAGCAATTTCTAATATTTCATCTCTGGAAAGTGGGTTCTACATAAATCTTCATTTGCTGGTTAACCTCTAGACTATAGACTCCTTAAGGGCAGGGACCATGTATTGCTCTTTGTTGAATCCCAGTGCCCAATATAATGTTTGGCTCATAGTAGGTGTTGAATAAATTTCAATTAATGAATTAATATATTCCCAAATTGCTAGTTATTATAGAATACTTGAGCTGCAGAAGCTCTGTAGCAGTTAACGAGGACACTGAGATATATAGGCTGAGACATTCTCCCAAGATCCCACAGCTAATTAGAGGCAGACCAAGAACCAAAGTCATTAACTCCTAATGCAGTGCTCTGTTTTATTACATCATTGTAACATCTTCAAAGGGTTTACTTCTCAGAGACTATTCAAGAAGAATAAAAATGAACCATGTGATCCAAAGGTCAGGGCTAAGTCCCTACAGAATCTATTCCCACTTCTGACTCTCAAACTTCCCCTAAAAAAAATGCCAACAAGCTTATTAATCTAACAGGTGAAAAGAACGACCTCAACTCTATTCATTTATTTTTTGCTTATTCACTTATTCATTTAGTTTGAGTTATTTATTTAATTTAGAATCCTTTTGAGCATCGCACACTCATTCATAAGCATTGACAATTCAGAGTTGGTTGCAGAGCAAGATTTCAGGCAAGATCTCATAATGCCAGACCAAGTAGTACACGATTTTAAGCCAACAGGCTAATTCTGACTCTCTAAGAAAAAAGAATACGGATTACTCCTCAAACCAGTGGGCAAATGTCTAATTCCCTGCTGGGAGTCCAATTCTGAAGTCTGCATTAGAACGACCAAGAATGAAGTGTCAGCTACATTCTGCTCGTCAACCGTGAATTTGCCCAACTAGAGCACACTTCCTTGCTGACTTTTCAGGATCTCAGAATATCACCAGGATCCCAAGCAATGCATGGTAAACATTCCCATGAGGATAACAGACTGGAGGCCTTCTAAGGTCCTTGAAATTCTAAAGAGTTCTTAACCTTTTGTGTGCCACTGACCTCTTCTCAAAATAATGTTCTTAAATGCATAAAATACAAGACATAGGATTGCAAAGGAAATTGATTATATTAAAATAAGCTATCAAAGTAATTTTAAATTATAAAATACTAATATGGGTGTCTTTTTATTAATACACTAACAAAAGCTAGCAGCAGGTCTAATAACTACCATAATTTCAAAGTAGTGATGGGGATAAGTGATATTTTAAGATATCAGCAATAACTTGATATGCTATGAACACATCACAGTCACATGAACATACGAACAAAGTCACAGGCACTCCTGATATTGCTTTGGATTATGCCTATATTGGAAATGAAAGGAAATGATAAATTTCTGTTTGAAATTAGTGAAAAATAAAGATGTAATTTTTTCCCCTCTAAGATATCAAATGTCCTGAATTCTATTCCCAGACCACTAGCAGTAAAAGTTCTCAAAGTATGGTCTGAAAACCCCTGGGCTTCCTGAAGACACTCTCAGGGGGTCTACAAGTCAAAGCTACTTTTATAGTAATACTAAGATGTTAATTGCTTTTTCACTCTTATTCTCTCTTGAGTGTACGATGATATTTTCCAGAGCCTATACAACATGTGATAACTCCATCACTCTGACAGTTAATGGAATGTGGGGTCGTATATTCTTGTATTTTAAACTTTTCTCAATTTTAATTTCTAGTTTGATAGATATTGATAGATAGAACACATAAACAAAAGCTCTCAAATGTCCTCATTAACTTTTAAGGCAAAGGGGCCTTGAAACCAAACTGTTTAAGAACCACTGTTCTGGGGGAGTCCAAGAACCACAGGTTAATGACCATAAATGATACGGCATTTTAAAATGCCTCTCAAGTGGTTAAATTTATAGCTACTGGCTCTGGCTGCTTTCTTGTGCCAGGCCGGGGGCTTGTCTTCAGAAGAGCATACGACTTCCTTCCTGGGAAAGAGAATAAAAGCAGGAAAAACAACATCCAATTGCTTTCTGGGGAAGGTCCATCTGGCCAAGTCTGAATCCAAAGATTTGAATGCACGAAAGTAATCTTCTACTCAGTGCTCCATTACTATATAACTATCTCCTAAAACACTTTGTCAGGCAGAGCATCAGATACCCACTGAACCCATGTTCTTTTCCAAGCTCACTTTCTCTCTTCAAGGACACCCTGTCCAGTATCACACATCCAATGTGCCACCAGCATCCTCCCAACACCAGCACACAAAAGTGTCCAGTGCCTCTGGAAAGAGAGTTTTTCAAAAGACAACAGGGAATTTCCTTTGAATTATACAGAAAATCTTCCCTCTCATTCTCATTTTATTTTCCAGTCCTTCCATAAAGCATTTTTCTTACGATACTAAAAAGAGAAAATCTTTTCTTGGTATTCTACCTCAATCAGGAGTGAGAAAGCAATAGAAGGGTTACAGGGTTTGAGAAACAGGCAATATGAATAATTCTGGGAACTCTTCATTGGGGTGGAAGGTTGCAGTAGTGGAAGCCAGGATTAGTGACTAAGCTGGAAGAATAAGTAAGTACATTGGCATAAGACCTGACGTTGTAGAACTGAGTAGGGACAAAGGCAGGTCTTGTACTGCACCTATATTTAGGCAGCAAATTAGAAACAGGCAGATGGACATAAAGCAGAAAGATGTGATAAGCAACAAAGAGAGAAAACAAAAGAACAAAATTGTAAATCAGAAAGAAACAATAAAAGCATTCTGTAACCATTTAATGAGGACCAACAGCTCCATATATTCTCAAGTCCCTGTATTGTTGGGTAGAATAACAGTGGCCCTGAGCCATTAAAAAAATTTACATTCAGTTTCCCCAAGAGCAAAAACTAAAAAGAATCTAGGGGCTTAAAGGCATATGTTTTAATTATTTTCCTAAATTGGCTGCTTTGATTTCCTACACTCCCCAGTGATGGCAGATAAAGGAGGCATTATTATGACTGTTTTCTAGAAAGACACCCCCTAGGTCTATTTGAATAATTGTCAGGTCTTCCTTCAGTGAGAATAGATTAGACTTCATTTCTATCTCTATCCCTTTGCCGATTTTTTATTTTACTTAGATCACTTAGTGATGACATTGGTACGTAAGATAATATGCAGCATGTAGCTGAACAAAATTGTACCCTTCAACTAGTCATACACAAGGCTATTAAAAATATAATAATAATGGTAAACAATTAAATTATGACCTGAAGCAAAAGATATGGTTACAAACTGACTACAATTCAAGGCTGTCATAACTTCAGAGCTAGAAAGATCAAATCTAAACACAGATGAGAAAAAACACGATGTCAAATTACACAAGTTCATTATACACATCCAGAATTTTCTGAGACAGAGCCAAATTTGTAGCAAGATAGTCAATACATTTTATACCTTAAATGTTTAACTACTTTTTATTTAATTGGTAGTATATTCAAAACTTTTATAGGAATATTCATAATTGGGGGGCAAAAATTCCTTGATCAGATAGTTTGTTCCAATTATTGTATACACATAATATAGAACTAGGACTTCTGTAATTTTAACACCCCGTCCTGTTCACTAAAATTGAACAAACCAGAGAAAGTCTTTTTAAAAATTACTTTTTAAAACCATTTATTGGCATAATCATGAGTTTTAAAGACTCATTTTCTTTTCCTTACCATATTTTCTCTGCACTCAGTTACAGTCCTTTGTGCTAACCTGCAATTTCAGTAGATGTGCGAAAAAGTGTATAATGTTATTCAACTATATATGAGACCCTTTTACTAACAGATATAAAATTATTTATTCTATGACCTTAACAATAATTGAAAATTCCTTACATAAATAACTATATTTTTAAGATAACAGTAATTTCAGAGTGAATATTATCTTTAAAATCAGACTTGATTTTCAATATATATTGATAAAGCTGTATTTATAAAATAAATTTATATTTCCTAATCAGACTTAGTATGTGATACTTTAATATACACCAGAATACTTGGATTATTTCCAAACCAAATTCTTTTCCTAAGAATACTTAAAATGATATATCTAGACATAAGACATGGGACATAGTCTTCAGAGAACTGTTATAAAACATATTAAATTACCAAAATTCAATATTCACCGTATGACATCCTTGATTCCAGGTTACCACTGAGTTATTTGGCAGTAATAAACAGTATATATTCTAGTATTTTGTAGTTATTTCATGCTCTCTTTTTTTTTTTACTTCTAAAAATCTGAATTTAATTGGGATGCCAGATTCCTAGCAATTTACATTTTTAATTTTCCAGATAATCTGGAGATTACATGCTCACTTTTTTTTATTATTTAGTGGCCAAGTTACAGTTCACTAAAAGAGATTATGATATACCAAAAGGATGTAAATATGTAAATACTGATTACACAGAAAGGTTGAGAAAGGTCAGCAAGCCATCATTTTTAGTACAATCCCCAGTTGATAGACTAATAAAGGATAGCAAATAAGAGCAAAGGAGATGCCAGGTGACTACACTCTGTTCTTTAGATGAATGGATACACTTAATTAAAGTCTCTTATATAACCATGGGCAACTGTACGCCTCAGGAAATCCATTCACTCATTATCATTCTAATTTGTCACCTTTCCTCAAAGTTCCATCCATAATTGGTCAAAATGCTGCATGTTCCAACCAGTTCAAATATAGCAGGTCACAATTTGCCATGTTCTAGACAGAATCTATACTTCTGAAACAACTTGAAATCACACTAGTCTTTTATTTCATTTTTGGCTTTTGTTGGTAACTTATTAGCAGGCCAGGTCTCCCATCCTTCATTAATGCAGCTGATTTTTTAAAACAAAATTCATATACTACTTTTAGCCTTGTTAAACTTTATCTTAGTTATTGTTCCATTTTATTGTTCCATGAGAAGCATTTCATAAGCTAGTCATCATTTTAACTATCACAGCTTACACATCCGCAAGTATAATAGTGTTTCCTCGATGTCTTTATTCAAATCGTTTGTGGAATTGTTAGACTCAGTCAGAATAGAAGCCTAAAAGAACACCAGTAGAGACTCCTGTCCAGGCTGACATCTGTTTTCAATAACTCATTCATTTTAATCATTCAAAAGTATTTATTAAGCTCCCATTAAAGAACAGTCACCATACCAGGCACTGGGAATACAGTTGTTAATGAAACAGGCACTGTCTCTGACCTCACGGTACTTACAGTGGTCTACAAGTAATTGAAATAATTAAAGTGTGATAAAATTATCATAGGATAAGTGAAATGAGAGAATATAGCTAAACAAGCAACATGGTATAAGAAATTCATAAATGAATATTCTTCATTATGGTGGTTTATTCATCGGAAAATGTGCATTACTTTCATCTAGCCATATATGCTCCTTCGTTCCACAGGGGTGTCATATGACTTAATCTCAAATGCTCTGCTTAAATCAAGATACACTGTATCTAGAATTATGCCCAGCACCTAATAGATTCACTTTTTAAAGTGTTAAAGACATTCTCCAGTAATGTAAAACTTAAGCTGGTTCCTTTTCATCGAGATACTCAAAAAATATATACTTAAAAAATTTTTGACAACACATTCTAGAACTCTGGCACGCTTAAAGACAGAAATTTATAGCACTGCTTAAAGCTTAAGCAATTATTTAATGCACAGTACTTTGTAGTAGTGCTTCTCAGACTTTTATGTATATATGAATCACTTGGGAATCTTGTTAAAATGCAGATTCTGATTCAAGAGACTTGCAGTAGAGTCTAGAATTCTGCATTTCTAACCAGCTCCAAGGTGATACCAATGCTGCTGGTACATGGAATATGTGTTAAGTAGCAAGGATTAGAATTCAGCCTCCTCCCTCGTTAACAATTGAGATAACATTTGTCGCTCTCTCTTGTCTGGCCCTTTTCTTAATCTCCATGAGTTCTTAATGATAAATACAAATTATCTCAATGATCATTGTGATAATGCTTACATGTTTGTTTTTTATTTTAACACTTTGAGACAAACTTCATCTGGAGACTAGACTAGCCTGCATTTATATAACTGTTTTCTTACTGTCTTCATATCTACCGTGGGTTTTAGTTCCCTTAATCTTAGTCTTCCTTTACCCTTTCCAGTTGAATGACTACTCTCCTTGGGAAATGGGAAAGAGTGAAATAAGAGTTGATTGGACTTGCTTTATCTCTGCAACTGATAAAACTATATCACCTAATCCAAGAGGACAAACAGAGAAGTCAAGTCACCAAGGATATGCAACCAGTTTGCGACAGCTTCAGACTAAGAGCTAGAATTCTTGATTGTCTACTTATTCTATTGGTACAACCAGAATTAAAGTCCTTAGTTCCCATATTTTCCTCTTAATGTTTAGCCCACAGTACCTTCTCCTCTGATTCAATAAATAGTAGTAAGAAAAGATCAGAATTCACCTTGAGCAGGACTCAGAATGCATTTCAGTTTTGCTATTATATAGTCAAAGGAAAAGAAAAAGCCTAAAAAAAATTTGATGAAGCCTAATAATCATTAACATTACTATACTGTAAAGTAACACTGTATATTACTGAATATCTTACAGGAGAGATAATGTCAGGAAGAGGAGGAGGAGAATGGTAGTAATAGTAGTTCAAGGGATGCTAACAAAAGATTTAAACATGATTTTCATTTGCTATATCTTTTTAAAGCTTTTGATGATTTAAAGTAGAATTCTTATGCAATTATTTTGTCTTATTCACATTATTATAATCACTTCTCCCAAGAAATACAAATTATTATTCAACAGACTTGTCCATTTCCAAAAAGCTCACGATTGAGAAAAATTGTCTTAAATCAATTAGCCCCCATTTTCTGTGCAGTCCCCAGCGTTTAGACTTACAAGGGATAGCAAGTAATGATGGATGGAAAAGCAGTTTAGATCAGTGGCCACCTCCAATCAAAATCTTAGGGAACTAAACACTTGGGTTAAGAATAAGGGAAGCCCATGGTTAATCTAATTCCCTGGGGTAAACTCCCCCCAGCCCCCATTTAGGTCCTATACTTATCTTTCTTCTAAGTACCTCAGACTTTTCTGGGCCTTATAATTTCTTTTCTCAGCTTCCAGTAATTTGGGGTTATAGTCTGGTTTTATCTTGCCCAATTAACATCAACATAACTGGTGGCAGATGAAGAGTAACTGGATCTCGTCGTGCATCTTCTTTTTCAGAAGAGTACTTAGCTGATAGCTAAAAGCCCTCTGTTCTGCTCTCAGTTCTGCCAGTGATCAGCTGTGTAATCTTGGGCAACTATTGAAGCTACAGTTTACCTCAAAGGCTTGTTATTAGGAAGAAGCAAGACAATGTGTAAGTGGCAATGACTATGAGAGATGGTCCGTGTAATAGGAAGGTTTGGATTTGAAAGGCTTGCATTCCAGCCCTAATCTGCCATAAAATAGCTATGTTACCTTAGGCAACCCCTCTGTTTCTCTTTCCTCGTGTACAAAAGGGGAATAATTAGTCTACCATGCTTATCTCAGGTTGGTTTTTTTTGAAGACTGACTAGAACAGAAATTATAAAATGTCTGACACAAAACAGGCTGTCAATAAATGATTATTACTTAAAAGCACTGTACAGATTTGAGCCCTATAATTCCTCACAACAGATATAAAATTCAAACCACACAGATGTAACAAGGGCAAAGATCTCCAAGTATACCAACATTCTAATCTCCCTTGCCTAAGATTTATTCCTCTTTTTCCCTCCTATTGTTTTTAAGGTAGAACCATTTAGTAGACTAAATGAAACTGATTTTCATACTGTACATTTAAAATCAACATTATGAATTTGACTTCAAGGCTAATAAATCACCACCACAAACCATACACCTGCAGGGTTTTCTGCAAGTGAATTTAAAAGGAAAGTTCCAACATTAAAATTGGTAGTTTACGTGAAATCTTTTCAATGGAGTTACAATGGCTTATACAAACTTTATGCTATTGACCCATTTTATATTTGTGTGCTTATGGAAATGGAAAAGGTTGTTGGCACTAAACCACCATCATGAAACCAAAAAGAGGGGAGGAAGGGAGGAAAGGGGGGGAGGAAGGGAGGAAAAAGGAAGGAGGGAAGGAAGAAAGGAAGGAAGGAAGGGGGAAAGGAAGGGAGGGAGGAAGGAAGACATATATTTGTGTCGAAAGTAAATCCAAGAAATCACAAATAGCCTTAACATTACCATCCAGGAAAGTCTGTTCAAGATAATCAATGATCTGAGTGGCCTCACAAATAATGTTTTCCCCGTGGATAAGGACGGGCACTTCTCCAGTTGAGTTCAAACGCATAAACCAGGGTTCATTGTGCTCACTCAGGGGCAGACTTACATCATGTTCCTCGCACTTCAATGCCTTTTCAGCAATTACCAAGCGCACCTGGAAGAGTTCACACTGGTTACCACAACGCGCGGAGGCTTTTAATTAAATGACATCCCTTGGATACCACCAAGCAGCTCTTTTGTGCTTCCCTGAGTTATTAATATTTTCAACATTCTTTTCAACTATTCCTATTCCCGGAATTAACAAGTGAGATATATTCTAGCGTCTTCCTCTTATAGGTGAGAAAAGATAATTAAGTAATGAAAAGGATTCTGGCTATATTCAGTCCACAGTCACCCTCTTCATCACTACTACTTTCTCGGTGTTCTAAACCTTACGATGTGTCCTCCCCATAATAAGACCTGAAACAGATAGGCTAGGCCTGTTGAAGAGAGTGAATGCGACCAAGAGTAAAAGAAGGAACCCTAGATGATGTGGGTGCAGGAAGGCGCTTCCCTCGGCCTCGCTCTCCACGGCCCCGGAGACAAGGCCTCCCGCCCCAATACCGAAAGCGATGCTTTTTTGTCGCATTTCACGACTGGTAGTGCCTTTGCACCTCACACTGATGCTCCCCGCTCCCCTACAAGGCGCACCCCCGCCCCTGAGGGAGCGCCCGCCGGGGTTAGGGCGTCGGAGGCCTGTTTCTAAGTGGGCCGGCTTACCCGGGCAACACCCAGAGGGAGCTGTCCCGGTGCTGAAACCCGATCCGCACCGCCCGCCCGGCGGAGGCCTTTACCTTTTGAGAGCTGAAGGAATGCGTCCAGTGGTACAGAATGAGCTTAACCTCCGCGTCCGACTTGCCTTCCGCCATCAAGGGCGCTGCCCCTCTCTGCTCGTCCTGCCTCCGGGCCATTTCGGGGATGCGCGAGCGCGGGAGGGCCTCGCCTGTCCGCCCTTTACTTCTCCCAGCCACAGCGCCCTGCAAAGCGCCCTTAGCTTTGCCGGGATGCCACCCGGAGCCGGGAAAGATGAGTTCGCGCAGATGCACGAACAGACCGCTGGGAAGTGTAGTTTCGTGGGCGAGAAAGCTGCCGGGGGGGGCGGGGGGGGAAGTCTGCAAAGACCCGGGGGGCGTCTGCGCACAGAAGTCACCTGGGAGGTGCAATTGGACGTTTTTTAGGGAAAACGATCTCAAATATGAGTCCCTGATTATTTAAGATGAGTCATGGAAAATGTTGATTGCAAATTATTCATCGGTTTTGCAGATGGAGTAGAGGTTGCTCGGGCATAAAAGCATCAATTTCCCAAGATACTTAGGGTTCCTCTTGGAGGGTCTGTGCCTTTGGTGGAAGGGAGGTTCCCGGTTTACAGACAAAACAACAGGGTAAAGATTTATGAGTTTTCATTAGGAGATGCTACTATGCGGTCATGTAATAACAACAACAATAATAACAATAAATCTCATAAACAATGGCGAATTAAAATAGCCTAGTTAAACACAGAAAATATTTTGCCCGTTTTTAAATTTTTTTTAACTTATTTTATTGAAATATAATAAAATATTTACAATTATTAAAACAAGTATAGTTGATTTACAATGTTGGGTTAGTTTCAGGTGTACAGCAAAGTGATTCAGTTATACATATATATATATGTATTCTTTTTCATATTCCTTTCCATTATGGTTTATTACAGGATACTGAATATAGTTCCCTGTGCTATACAGTAGGACCTTGCTGTTTATCCATTCTATATATAATAGTTTGCATCTGCTAATTAAACACAGAATTTTTAGAGCAGAACTACTTGGGTTCATTTCCTAGTTTTTCAATTTTCCCAATTTTTGAAGTAGAGATAATTCTATTTCCCCCCATAAGGTTTTTGTGAGAATTAAATAACTAAATACAATGTTAAACACTCAACACAGCCTAGCATGTTGTAGACACTCCATATTATGTACAAGTTCAGTTGCCTTATAAACATTCTCTTTATAATCATGGCCAAAATCATAATTTTATGCTAATCTAGTTGTTACTAGTCACCTCTCAAAATTTAACATAATAGTAAATTAGCAAAATTTCTCTTTCAGTAAATATGTATTAATATGACCATGAAATGAATGCTTGTATAATTCATCCAGCAAATGTTTATTGAGTACCTACTGTGTTCCAAGCATTGTACTGGGCCCTGGTAATACAAAGTTGTATAAGACCTGATACCTGGCACCCAAGATATAAGTCTGGTGGCAGAGACAAAAAAATAAACAGACAACCACAGTGGAGATGAGAACTATCAGTGTTAGAGTAAACACAGGTACTAAGAGAAAAGAGAGGTAGGCATCCAACTCAGGTCAAAAAAGGCCTCCCTTAGAAGAGACAAAAATCTCATGAGGTCCTTCCTGCCCTTTACAACACTTTGTTTGTTGCTCTCTATAATTCTTGTATAATTTTTAAAGATTTTTATAGTATCTCTTTATACCCTTAAGTTAATTCAAATGCTACAGCAGAAGAGATCCTTACCAAATTTGTTTTTTATCAGTTCACTCTTCAGAATAGAAGAGGAAAAAGCAAAATTGTGACATCAATCAGAGTGGGGTTTAAATTCTAGCTCCACCCTTAACCTGACCTCTCCTGAGCCTTCACTTCATCATGTGCAACATATAGGCATATAAAAATATATGACTGACATGGGCATTCAGTGAGGGACTGCGTATAAAGCACTTGGCACATTGCCTGCAAAACAGCAGGTGATGAAAGTTTATGTGGAAAAGCCCCTCCGTGACGTTAACAGGACATCTTATCACACTTGCTCCTCTCTCTTTAGGCCTCAAAATATTTACAACTACTGTATAATCCTCCTCTCCCATCCCTCTTCACAAGAACTTCATTTTTAATTCGCTAACTTCAGATTCCAATGTGTACTATCCATTCCCTTTCCTTAATGTGCTCAATCACCTCAATATCTGAATAAACCCAATATTCTTGTTAGGTCCTCTGTCACTTGCAGCTGAAAGAGTCCTGACAATAAAGCCCAGGTCTATCAAACACTGAGCACTTTCTCCATCACATATTCCCAGCAGCCAAGCCATATAGGAATCAATGAATCGATTGATTACTGTATTGGTGTTTAATATGAAGTATTCATATATGTCCTTGGAAGTACAAATGCATACAGAGCTTCTGAAAGGAAAATTACCAATATGCATCAATAACCCTGAAAGTGGGCACAACTTCTATTAACTCCTCTCTTTGCAATTTAACTAAGGAAATACCTGCAGCAAATTCTGGTCCTAAATATCTATTTTCCCCTTCTTCAGTGGTAATAGAAATTCTAGCTAAGCACATGGTTGCTGAGAAGAAAAACTGCATTTCCCAGGCTCTGTTGTAGATAAATGTGGCATGTGACTATTTTCTAACAAATGGGATGTAATGGACATGCCAAGGGGCAAATTCTGGGAATCTTCCTAAAGGAGGCAGTAGGCCTTGTGCCTCTTCTTCATCCCATCCTCCATCCTGCTACCAGGAGGGTGGATGCTGAGTTGCATTATGACGAATGGGGCCACACCCCAGGGATGGCGAGCCCTGAGCTGTCCTTGGGACATTGGGAAGCAGAACCACCACATGAACCTCAGTCTGCAAACCTCCAAACTTCTACCTGAAAAAGAGATAAAGCATCTTGTTTAAGCCACTGTTATTTGGTGCTTTTCGGGTGCTATTATCTTAACCTATTCTCCCTAATACATCAACCTTGTAAAATATAGGTGGCTTTTATTTCTTTATGCTTCTATATTCTGTAATTTTTCTATAATGAATATGTGCTGCTTTTACCTCTTAAATATTTGAACATTAAAAGAATGTTATCAAATAGATGAGATAAGGAAACACGTTGGTGTTTTATTTTGTTTTGAAATCACGATAGGGGTAGAAATAGAACTGCTACATCTACTTCGATTGATCCATAATCTCTGTTATTTTCCACCCTCATAAAAGCCACTCTTATGTGATATAAAAGCCACTCTTATATGATATAAAAGCCTTATTATCCATTCACATGTTTATTCAGAGCTTCTACTAAATTTTGTGTGTATTCTGTAGTGATGTGTCTTTGTACATCATCACATTAGATTGTGGGCTCCAGGACAACAGGAGCCAGATCCAGGTCAATTTATTTCTTCAGTATGCTTTTGTTGAGCTCTACCTGTCCCAGGAACAGTGCTAGATGCAGAACATAGGGAGTTAAAAGTCACAGTCACTGGGAACTCAAGTGTGGAGGGGGAAAAATGAGATTTCAACACAGTGTGGTAATTGCTTTGATATGTAAGAGATTATGATGGGATTATAGAGAAAGTCACCTAACATAGATAGGCTTCCCAGAGAGGTGATGATCTTTACCCTAACTGGTGCCGTACTAGAGCAATTACCAATCTATCCACTGCTGCCACTGGCTCATACTGTCTCAAGAGTGCTGATTGTTAAATTTGCAGAAACTTTGCAAGCTGGATATTCAACACAGCCATTATTAAAAATTAAATTGCATTTAAGAAATTATTTTTAAAATAAAGCTAGCAAATACTCAAAACATCACTTTCAAATTATTTTGCTATGTTTACCATTGTCTATACTCTTGAGCTTATTTATGTCTATTACATTTGTACGATGGAAATCATATATAGGGGTGGGTGCATCTCTTCCTATCTCCCTGTTCAGTGATATCATGTTAGCAGCTTAACATTGGCTGTGACAGGAGTATTTACACTACGAAATTGACAAATGCTATCTACCATGTGTTTTGGGTTTTTTCTGGAGAGTTGGTTGTTAAATATTTACCAGCACACCATTGAATGTATGTATGTTATTTAGTATTCAAAAAATTGTCTTGACGATGATGACGATCAGGAGAACTGGGGGTAAATTCGTGATTAGGTTTGTATGTTAATCTCCTTTTGGTACCTTTTCCTGTCCCAACCAGCTTCAGTTCTCCTTCCTTCTCCATTTCTCAGACCCCACTATCCTTATTTCCTTTTCAGTCTTTTCACTCTTTTTAGGAAGAAAAGAAATGTGCACACATCTATCTGCCCACTGTTAAACACTGAGCATTTTCTCTAGCACATCCTCCCAGCAGCAGAACCATGAACCAGTAAACACTGAATGAATCGATTATTGCATTAGTGTTTAATATTAATAATACCATATAAGCAAAAGGCATAATGTAGAATTTTCACATCTAAACATCACTGACCACTTTCTTATGGTCTCATCTGATCCTCATAATAGCCTGTGAGGTAACTACCATCCATCATGACTGAGTGACTGGTCCAAAATCCTAGAGCTAGTAAGTGAAAGAGCTACATTCAAACATGACTTTTCTGACTACTAGTCAAGTATTACTTTCTACAACACTGCTAGCTTTACACCAAAGAGACAAAGTTGTGGACTTTCAAGCTTTACACAGCTTGGGGTAGACATTCGGGAAAATATAGCCACTTTCTTAAAAAGTAGTCCACATAGACAGATACTTCTATTGGAACACAAGCTACCATATCAAACTACTGCTTATATGTCTATCTTGTGCATTAGACTCTGAGCCTCTTGAGGTCAAAGACCCCATATTATTCATTTTAGTATCCCGAAGAATCCAAAATAGTGCTTGGCAAAGTGAGAGAGTGGCATGGACATATATACACTACCAGATGTAAAATAGATAGCTAGTGGGAAGCAGCCGCATAGCACAGGGAGATCAGCTCGGTGCTTTGTGACCACCTAGAGGGGTGGGATAGGGAGGGTGGGAGGGAGGGAGATGCAAGAGGGAGGAGATATGGGGACATATGTATATGTATAGCTGATTCACTTTGTTATAAAGCAGAAACTAACACACCATTGTAAAGCAATTATACTCCAATAAAGATGTTAAAAAAAAATAGTGCTTGGTACATAAAAGATGTTCCAAAACTGCTTATTAATTGAGAAAAACAGTAGATAAACACCACCACCAACAAGAGCAACAGCAAACAATGACAACAACAACAATAGTAATAATGAATTATAGCCTATTTAGCCCATTGCTCTAGAAATTCTATGTGTAAAGGTAATTTTATTTGACAAAATGTGATACTTACAAACCTGGACTGTGGATCAGGGCTCATTAAATTGACTGTTTTTTATGTTCATTTTTATTGAAATTCTTTATTCATTTAAGTGTTTTTGAGTGAATGAATTAAAATGGATTTGATTGATATTGTGAAATAACAGATCACATACGCTCTCTGAGCCTGAGTCAACTTACCTATAATTATGGTTAAAATCTACCAGATATGCTGGATACACAGATATAGCCAGTTTGGGAAAATTCTCCGAGCTAAACAATTATGATTTGTGCACTTTCCTTTATGTCTTATGCTTCTGTCAACTTTTAATTTATCATATAGAACTGTTATAGCTGAATGATATATATATTCATAAGAGTTATCATTATGTAAAGTCCTATTACTTATATTATCTATTTTGACAGGCATTTGGTAATTCATATTTTTTTATATTTTTTTAATGTATGTCAACTAAGCCAGAGATCTTGAAACCTTTTGACAAATTGAAATACTCTAGGTTTCTGTTTTTATAAAGTACTTTTATGAATGACCACCAGAGGTCTCTATTTTTTTAAGAATAATCAATCCCCTGCCATTTTTTTCCCTTGACAAATTAGAAAACAGAAATGGTGATATTCTCCAGAGAATATATTTAACTAATTAAGCTATCTAGTTCAAAACCAAATTTTCCAAAATTAGGGGAAAAAATCTTATACATATGTAAAAAAAAACAAAACAGAATATCTCCACTTCTCCTAATAACAGCAACATTAATACTAAGCACCCAGAAGCTATTTGGCCTGCTCTGCCTGACACATGCCAGTTATCTGACCCATGTGAATTGCATAGGATTTGTAACTGGTATATACATAAGAAAAAAGGGGAGAGGTCCTTATTCAGAAATTTTTTTTGAGAATTTTTATCTCAAATGTGAACAATTCCTGTTATCTGATATTCTCAAGCATCTACAAAACTAATTATCTAATTGAATGAGATAAAAGATAGCTCCTCAAATATCAATACATTGATTTGGTTAAAATAATTGCGATGGTTTCAACTAGTTTACCAGAGCTCTAATCAGCTTGACTCCTATACTTATCACCGTGCTTCTCAAAGTGTGGTCCCCTGACAAGCAGATCAATATCACTGGGAACTTGTTAGAAATGCACATTCTACTCTGAAGGTGGAGCCCAGCAGTGGTGTTTTTAAAAGCCCTCCAGGTTTTTCTGATGCACGTTAAGTCTGAGAACTATCAATTTAGTGTATAACTGATGAACCATCTCAATTCTCAGTCCCTAGTTTGCCACATCTGTAAAATTGGTAGAGCAGAATAGTGCATGAAAGCCAAAGGCTGACTTATGGTATCTGGAAGAAAAGGTTAAATAATTTGGAAGCACTTCCACAAAATAGCCGGGTAAAACCCCACGGTGCCAAGCCACCAGTTAGAGTTTACAGGCGCAAGATGCCAAGACTCCTTCGCTTTCCCCTCAGAAAATGTAGATTACTCTCTGCGGGCTTCTAGGCAAAAGCCTCAATAACCTTAGAATAGCCCAGACTTGCTTTTGAAACTCCAAAATGCATCCCAGAGCAAAGAGTCATATTTAATACCAAGTGCAACTTACTAATTCAGGAGGCTCTCACTGTGAGTTTACTGTAAACTTATAATAATTTTATTAATTTCCTAGTTTCTCGAAGAAGCACTACTAATGTCGACAGTGCAGTAAACTATTTTTTAGTAGAGAATTCACTTTGAGCCGTATTTCTGGTGGAAAGGATTTGACATATCTGTCCACCCACTCTTACCCATCTCTACTGGTGTACATTTCAGAATAAATACATGGATGGTGGACATTTCAGAATAAATTCATGAATATGGACCAGTATACAGTTAAAACAAAGACGCATTTGCACTACATGGTTGCTAATATTTTTTGAAGTGTTTACTGTGTATCAGGAACTATTTTGAAGACTTGATATGTGGATTCTGTTTTAACACTTGCAAAATCCCTTAAGGCAGGGAGAAATATCATCCCTGTCTTCTAGATGAGGATATTAAGGCACAGAGAGGTCAGGAAATTTCCCAAACTCACACTAATAAGTAAGTGTCAAAACTGGGACTTAGCCCCACACGTTCATTTCTGGACTTCAGGCTGTGTTCACTGGAGTACATCACTAAAAGAATACTTTGGTGATTACGTTAATATTATGCAAATATCACTTATGGGGACAAAAGAAATTAAGGAGGAAAAAAAGGAGTAGCTTCGCAGTATGCTCTACTGGTATTTGAATAATAGCCCTAACATTTCTTTCATTAATGTTACAATAATAAAGAGATCTATTCACAAATGTTTGATGAAAGCCTCTAGGATATTTAGACGTGAAAAAAGTGCATTCCACAGAGAATACTTATTGCTTATGTCTGAAATTGCAGCTTTTGATTAGTTATGTTTCCTAAAGTTAATGTTTTCCTACTAATTGACAGTATGCTTAGGTACCAATCACCCTTTCATCATAACCACAGAATTGCCATTCTCTCGGTGGAGGATACCTTTTTCTTCCTGTTTCCCAATAAATGATCCAAGTAGTTTTCCAGGACACCTTCTTTTATCACTTTCTTTTTATGTTTAAAGGAATCTTTCCAGGGATTTAAGATCATTTGGCATTTAGCCTGGTAATTCAAATTAGAATATTTAATAATACATTGGAATTTCTTTTTCCAATGTCCTTGCTTTTGTGTTCTTTTAATCACTAAATAATAAGCAGAGAAGTTAATTTATGCCTGCATTGTCCCTGGCCACATGAGAAAAATGGCATTAAAACTCAGAGACATAAGCTTTAAAGAAAGAAAATGCTAATGTTGCAAGGATTGTTCTAAGTCAGATTTTGCTTTGTGAATGTATAAATAGGACAAGATAAGGTTCTGGGCAGCAGCGGATACCAGGCACCAAACAGTCATCTCTGTTCCTTTGGCACCAACTTCAACACTCTGGCATGATTTTTTTCTTGACCACCCAACGTCACCAGGGATGTCGAGAGAACAAACATGAGAGCTAGTGCTATAAAAACTACTTCATTTATCTTGTTGGTCTTAATAAAATCCTAAAGAAGCATAAGATAATAGTGACAATAAAACACAGTGCTGAAGTTTATATTCAGATACGAAAGTCCAAAGCAACATTTCCTTTCATTTTTTATGTGCTGTATTTTCCGAATGAAAGCAATATTGTGATCCATGGAGAAAAGAGTCATTTAAATCCTAAGCATGTAACTGAAAGCATGGAATCGAATCTGTGCCTGTTAAAGCTACATGAGGGAGACAGGTGACACGTGGCCACAGTGAACCTGTTTCCAGTGACCCCCTGTGTGACATTGGGAACTGGTTGGAGAGACCAAGTGAACCACAGAGATCCAGAGAGAAGGAGCTGGGCTTTACAAGAAATTATATCCTTTTAGAGCAGGGAAGTTTAGCAGAAAAAGGAAAACTGGTCAAATTCAGGTGATTCTTTGGTTTTCGAAACATGGAAAAAAATCAGGTACACATATATTAGCTTAAACTGATTTCAGCCTAAAAGACTACTGCTGTATGCAAGTTCTGAAAATGTAAAAGCCCAATTTGGCCAATTCCACGTGGCAAAAGAATGTAAAGATGGTAAAACCACAACCACCCAGAGACGTGGCCATAAAGTATATGAAATTGAAACGTGTCTGAAAAGGGACACAGGAAAATGAAGCACTCGGAATCACAGAAATGGTGAGAGCCCGGGGGGCTGGTCTGCAAAGGGAGACTTGAGGAGGTCTGAAGGGAGGGAGATGCCACTTCCTCCAAGACCTCCCGGAGCAAAGGTGCTGATTCTGTACGATGAAGGGGCTGAAATCCTATGGGCCCGCTTTAAATAACTGATGACCACCGAGATCCCTCTTTTTCACCTTCCTCCTTACGCATGTGCCCTGATGGCTGTGGCAGCTGCAGGTAACAGCAAGTTCTCAGGCACACATGCAGGGAAGTTCTGGGCTCAGCTCTGCAGAGCCCTGAGCCAGCTGTCAGGAAAGCCGATTTAGAATGGACCCCCATGTGGCCAGAAGGGTGCCTTCGCTCTGCGGTGGGGTTTGTGCCCTCCTCCTTTGCGTGCTAAGTCACAGCTCCAAAATGAAGCCTCTCCGTCAGCATCAACTTTTGCGCAGGTTTCCTCCAAACCCCTGAGCCAGCCTCCCATAGCCGGCAGGCGTTGGGTGCCGCAAATGTGATCCTGTCTGTCGTTTCGTCCTCAGCAGAAGAGCGACATGACCATATTTATTGCTGTTGCTATTCTGGGGACTGGGTGACGTTTTTCTCCCCTTGTGGTTGAGCACTGCCCGTTCATCTTTCACCACTCCCTCCAAGTCTGCAAGGCTAAAACCAGTGATACAAATAGATTCTATCAGGAGGAAAGTTAAAACGAGAAGTTCTGAAGTATTCCCAAGTCTATTCGCTTATGGCTTGAAAAGCTATAAGTTCTGTGGTCCTGTATTTTAAATGTGTACCGTTAGCACCCCACTATTATCATAAACTGCTATTGGTGGTATCTCTGCTAAGGAAAGAAAACATGGATGGGCGGGGGGCAGGGCGGCGGTGACAATCTGGCTGATAAACAACGCCTTGGAAATTTGGCAAATGTTGAGTTTTCCACTGTTGAGTGTTGGGAGTGTCCAAACGTTACCAGAACACTTGAAGCTTTTCACTTGCCTCATACTCTTCCTTACTAAGACACTCCTCTTTTGTGACGCGAAAGGGACTAAATGACAAGCCACAGAAACTCCTATTAAGGATACAATGGTGCAGGGCACAGGTGACACGGCTCCTAGAAAGTAACTGTATACAGACCTTCTAAATGAAGAACTTAGATACATAAATAACTAATTACCACATGCGTTACACGGTGCACCAAATGAGAAGGATTCTGACTTTACCACGGACCCCTGTTCTTTACCGAGTGGTCAGATCTTCGCCGTAGCTTGTCATCACTCCACGTTCGCGCTCACCTGGCTGATCGTCTGCACTCGGCAGCAGTTGTGTCTCTAGCTTTGCAAAAGTGACTCTTCAGATTCCGTGAGCCCTGCTGCAATTCCACTCTGTAACATACAAGGCAGCAGAACATTCTAGAGGAGGCAGTGGGTTGCAGAGGTGGGTGCATGGGCTCTGGAGCCCACTGCCGGGGTTTGTCCTGGCTAACCAGCTGTGGGACCTCTTTAAGCCTCCCTTTCCTCTGCAAAATTAGGACGATAACAGGAGGCTAGTTGTCATCTCCGAGCAGGGACGTTTAACCTCCCTCCAGCATGTTTCTTTTGCCTCAACTGTAGTTGGTCTTCAAACTGTTCACTCTCAAAATCACTATAGGCCATTGTGCTGCAGATTCAGAGGTTTCTGGCTGTCTGCCTGGGAAATACCTTTCCAGTATCCAGGGGGATATTTAAAGTGCACTCTCAGCTGGCAGCTCGGCTGATTTTCACCTGAAATGTCCATAAACTATAGGAGTATTTCAGTAAAGGGCCTTACAACAAGGCCTAGTTCTTCCTGTTAAGAAAGTGATATATATAAATACATATCACAACGATGGCTTTTTTGCCCTGGTATGGTTTTGGTCTTTCTTCCCTCTTTTCGGTTGCATATTTCTGTACCATCACACCTCAGATGTGTAAACATGGAACTGTTTTATTTCTCTAGGACCAAAATTAACAGCTCTAGAGACTTATTTCCACTGATAGTGGAAACACTCTTAATTTTGTCCCTTTCAGGGTAACTCAGCCATTCTAATACAATACAGATGTCTTTGGGGGAAATATTCAGTCACTCTTCTTTTTCCCTCTGGTGGTGGTAGGGAGGGTGGGGAATGGATCTAATTTTCTGGTGGTTTACAATTCACCTGACCTCAAGAGAGGGGATTTGAAAGCAATCCCCTTGTCCTCAATAGTCTCCCCTGAGATGTCTTGCCCAGCTGGATCTTCGAGACTTGACCCCTGGCCTTGCTGCATGTGCTGAAGTTTTCATAGCTGGCCAGTCCTTCCAGCATCAGGCATGGGCAACATGTGGCCATCCAGCCCTCCCCCGCAATGCTGACTCTGTCTTTGCTCTGACTAATCCTCTGAAATTCAACCACACCTTCCAACCAGTCCCTGCCTTTTTAACACCCATCCAAAGCCTTACCTCTCACCACACCAAGGAAACCCACGAGCAGTCCACCTGGTCAAAACCCTCATCAATATCAAGTCAGGAGAACTCATCTCTGGCTTCCTCCGTATTTCAACCCCCAAGCCCCAAAGCTAAGAGAGATCTAGGAGGCCTGTTGTAGCTAATGTTCCCCAGGAAACCGCCTTTGAGATTTGCCTATAAAAGGTTTATTGGCAAATGTTCTCCAGAACAACACTTGTAAGGGAATGAGGGAAGCTGGGTGAGCAGAGAGAGAAGTTACTACTGCCATGCAGTTGCAAAGAAGCTGATAGTACTGGGAGCTCTGGAACTGGGAGGGCATTTCAGAGTTGTTCCAATAGAGGCAAGGGGTCTAGACCTTTCTATCCCCAGCAATGGACCAGTCATTGGAGATATGCTGCCTTAGGGAGTTCATTTGACCTTGGGCTAGGAGGCCTTCTTTGGCTAAGGGCAATGCTTGGAGATGGACTCAGCTGCAAGGCATCGGCTGCCAGGACTCACAGCAGCCGGGGAACGAGTACCTGACCCGGGAGGGGTATCTGGGCAGCACATCAATGTCCACTGCACGGCCATCTCAGGCCGCTTGCCCAAATATCCACTCCATCCCCTCTGTCCTAACGTGGCTGTCCTGTGTTGCTTCCAACTGTCTGAGGAGGTCTTGCCATCCTTCTCCCCAGATGTCCAGGAGGGAAGAAGAATATGCAATCCTTCTGCCCTCAGATTCTCTGTGTATCTGGGAACATGTCTGGGAATTTTCATTCCCACTCATCCTCTCCCAGATCCCTCCAAACTGCTCTGATGTCATAGCCTACATCCTCTCTCATCCATGTTCCACCCTAAAAACCCTGTGTTCAAGTCTCCAACTGATGGCTTTGGGGAACCCCACAAATCATTTCTTTTTCTTAGCAAAGCCTGAATCTTACAAATATTTGGCTTGGCATCTTGTAGACCTTTTCTTACGTAAAATTTGTTTTCAAGCTGAAACTTTCAAGTTTAGTCCTTTGTACCTTACCCACCCCTCTCCCTGAAGTAATGGATATTATTGATGGCTGGAAGACTAGTGACACCTTGAAACAGTAAAACTTAACTTTAGTTGACATTTCATATATATTAACCTGATCAACTTACAATGATAGACGACATGATATTCTACCTTATCAGAAAATGCACACTTCTTTTCCTGGCTGCTCTTCGTGTTTGGTAAATTATACAAACTGTTGAGAGCTCTCAGTTTTACAGAGCCCCCACTCACACTTCTTTGAGAGCTGCTCTTTATGTGCCTGAGATCAGGGCTCAGGTCTCCCAGGGCTCTTAATATTTTCTTCCCACACCCCACAGGTTTGTGCACCTGACTTGGGAGGCTAGTGCTATAAGCCTTTTTCAGCCAATTGACCAGAAACGTCTGGGAGGCAGAGACATCTCAGTCGCCTCTTTCTAATCTTGTCTGTCCTGAGTACCAGAGCAGGAACCACAGGGACTTGTGACCACACCCAAGTTGGTCTCTCCTTTCACTCAAATATTAATGATCCCTCTTGACCCTACCAAACCTTGGATTCCAGTGATCCCTTTTTAGAATGTTAGAAGGAACAATTTATCCTGTCTCCATGGCTCTACGTGAGAAGGAATAGTGCCCTTTTTTCTCCTCTAGGAAGTCTCTGGGAATAATCTGCTCTCATATTTAGAGCTATTTTCCAAACAAAAGTCCACACACTTATGGGAGTTCAGCTATGTATTCTAAGGGGTCTGGTAATTTTCTCTAATTTTTAATCTCTGTGGACTGTCACTTGATTTTGGTGGTTAATCTTGTGTGTATGTTCAAGCAGATTTTGCCATTGAGTCTTTCTACTTTAATTGCTTCTGACTAATGAGAAGAGAGACAGATCTAATACGTAAATGATGTATATCCACCAAGCAATAGCCAAATGGTATACCAGCACTCTATACAAAGAAAGACTTCCTAAGAAATCCTATAGAGGAGTCCTCAGTGGCATCCAGCAGGATGCATTTGCTGAATCAGGAGAAGCTGTGCCTCCATGGGCAGCGCCATAACTTTTTTAAATGCAAGCAGCAATTTTATTTCATCAAAACATCATGTCACATTAAATTCAGGTTGTTAATTTCAAAATTAGAAGTTTTCAATTTATGTTGTAAATAAATTATAAGCATACAGAGGTATACCTTATCTGATGGTTTATATATTTAAGTGCATATATACAAAGAATGTATATTTGAATATATATAAAATTATTGAACCCACCATGGGCAAGAGGTCTGGATAAATTTTTGTTTTTCTTCAAAAGCTATCCGTGCATTTTTCAAGTTTGAAAAACACTATCCTGTAGCAGAGGGGGTCACATCTTGCTTCAGGGTGTGTATCAGAATCAATAAGGAGGGGCTGGTATTTAACACCCTTTTTATATTTTCTTTCCAATATTATACTTCTTCCTCGTTTCATTTCTCTGCCCTACCCCCAGCTATGGGGGAAGTGCCTAGACAGTCATCATTTCTTATGAGCTCTTAGAATAAGATCACAACCATTTCCTGGTGCCTGCCTCCCTCCCCACCATCACCTCTTACCAATATCCTCTCCCTTGCTCAATGAATCCAAACACACTGTCCGTTTTCAGTTACTTCTATGTGCCAAGCTGTTTCTAGCTCAGAGTTGTTTCCTCTTCTCCAGCTGATCTCCTCCTTACTTTCCAGGCCATCTCCTACTCATCCTTCAGAGCTTAGCTTACCTGTCACTTTATTGTAAATAATCCTAAAGTTCATATGGAACCACAAAAGACCCCGAATTGCCAAAGCAATCTTCAGAAAAAAGAACAGAGCTTGAGGTATCACACTCCCTGACTTCAGACTATACTACAAAGCTACAATAATCAAAACAGCATGGTACTGGCACAGGAACAGACACATAGGTCAATGCAACAGAACAGAGAGCCCAGAAATAAACCCACACGCAATCATGGATACATTCTCCTGCTGTGTATTCAACTCTAAGCCCCTCCTATATCAATACTGCTCTAAACCCCCAGGAGTGATGGACAAGAAAACCAGCTAATCCAGGTGCCCCTAATCAGGAGCAGGGGGCAGGCCAGTGTGCCTGGCTGCCGTAGTGCCCAGCTAGTCCGGGGCCATGTAAAATTTGCCAGCAGGATCAAGGCTACAATTCTAAACTACTGAAAACCTCAGGAGATGGGGCTAGGGGTACTTTGCTGTGTGGTAACCCTAAACTCAGGCCCTATGCCCTGTCACTTATCCAAGATGGGTGAAAGAGATAGACCTCTGAAGGCCAGTGATCGCTAAAGACAGCACAACTCCCTGAGTTCACACTCCAGAGACACTGAGGAAGGAATGGAGACTTCACAAGTCCACCAACTGATTTGGTCCAGAGTTATCAGGTTTCTGTTAAGTTCTGGATTTCAAGGTCACCTCATTAATAGCTTCTTTTGCTGCATAAGTATTCACTATCTATTGTACACTTATCCTTAGCAAGCATGCTCTTACATAACACTTTTGAATTCTGACTTTTAAATGATGAGGAGGATATAGTTTATAATTATTAAAGACTTTGTGAGGGAATTCATGCGAGAAAGATAAAGTAATATTAGGATCACTAGTATCAGGCAACTTTGAAATTATTTTATCAGTTTATGGAATCTAAGTTAGCCCACATGAGGCTACATAACCCTACAGTAATGTCTCCCTGAAGACTCAGAGTATTTATTAAAATCACAGATTCCTGAGCCCCAACTCAAACCCACTGAATCAGAATTCACCATGGGAGAAACCTGGGTGTGCATATATTTAACAAGTGCCCCCTAGTGATTGTCATCAGGGGATTTTTGGAAATCGCCCTACAGAAATGATTCTTCATCAGAAATACATTAGGGGGACTTCCCTGGTGGTGCAGTGGTTAGGAATCCGCCTGCCAATGCAGGTGGCACGGGTTCGATCCCCGGTGGGGGAAGGTCCCACATGCCACAGAGCAACTAAGCCCGTGTGCCACAACTGCTGAGCCTGCACTCTAGAGCCTGTGAGCCACAGCTGCTGAGCTCGTATGCCACAACCACTGAAGCCCGCACACCTAGAGCCCGTGCTCCACAACAAGAGAGGCCACCTCGATGAGAAGCCTGCGCACGGCAATGAGGAGTGGCCCTCGCTCGCCACAACTAGAGAAAGCCCACACACAGCAATGAAGACCCAGTGCAGCCGAAAAAAAAAAGAAAAAGAAAAAAGAAATACATTAGGATCTCTGGGGAACATATGTGATGGGGCCTCTCTCACAGATTTTGCCAGGGGAGGGTTAAACCTGGACAAGCATCTTTTGAAAATGCTCGACAAGGGATTCTTACCTGCACTCTGATGAAGTATTTGTACTAAACGAATATTTAGTATGGATCTGAGGTGTGGAAACGAGGCATAATTTAGCCTAGGCTGTAACATTCAGGAAGGAAATGGCGGTGCATACTTCTTTCTAGAAGTAGCAAAACGTTGAGACCAGCAAACATGGCGGGACTGACAACAGTATACAGCTGGCAGTTTCTAAATGTCCACTCTGTCACACTCAGGTAGAGAGGCTATGAATTATTCAATCAGTTGGTGAGTTAGAAATCACTCAGGCCATCTAGATCACCCAGACTGTCTTTTTCCAACTGGGAGACTACGTTTTAGGGGGTCCTTAAGTTTATCAGGTCCACTCACTGCTGTACATAAGTTACTGCATCATATGCCAACAGGCAGTTATGTTCAATCACATATAAAGGATTGATTTTTAAGATAATAATATGCAAAGATGCTGAAGATTGACATTTCAATTTAATTATTAATAGGTAGTACAATTTCAAGGTGCAAAATAAAAACAAATCAAAATGTTCTTTACTGAGCATTGCCATTCCCACCCCCTTTATTTTTCTTTTTCTTTGTATCTTTACAGGGTTTTTTTTTTTTTCCCCACCTCTCCTCCCCAACAGGTTTTTACATAGATTCAAGTACAGAAAAAATCATCATGTTACATACACTATTCCATACATTGCTTTTTTCCACCTAATAGATCTTGGGGATTTTTCCACATCAGTACACGGAGAACTTCCTCATTCTTTTTTAAAGACCATGAAATCTGATTTTCAATTCAATTTTATCAAGTTCTAAAGCAGACTTTCATCTCTCTTTGACCATGGCTCACCTGTAAATGTAAGTGTGTGAACGTGTATGTTTATTTTTGAAAGATCACGGGGTGTGTGTCAGTTCAGGGCCTCCAACAAGCAGACGTCAGGACAGAATTAGACATACGAGAGATTTACTGGGGTGAACACATGTGAGGCATAAAGGCCAAAGGAAGTAGGAGTAGGTGGGCAGAGCCTTTGGGTCACAATGCAGGTCTGAAACCTGTGAAAGGAAGGAGGGAAGGAAGGAGGCTTGGGTAGAGGAAACACAGACTGCAGAATAGCTCTAAGAAAGTTCCAGCCAGGTCAATGGGGAGCACAGAAAATACGAGCCTGTCAGAGGAGGCCTGTGTTGAGAAGGCATGGTCCAGCTCTAGCAATCCCACTGTGCTCAGCTATTGGCTGGAGACAGTCTAGGTAGAGTCCTGGGTTTTCGGTGCCCCTTCCATGGAGGCCATTGACATGTAGCACAAAACTCTGTACACATTCCCATAGGTTCATCCACATGCATCTACTCTGGACCTCCATGTCTCCCATCTTCCAGTCCTTTCCCTTCCAGGCCTCTGATCAGATGGCCAGGCTGTTGGCCACTGCCCAGAAATCTACATATTTTCCCAGCTCAGGCCACTTTTCCTTTCACATAAAATAGATGACCAGGTTCACCACTCACAGCTCTGCCCCTTGGAAAGATTTTCCCTCTCTGCATACTTTCAAGACCACTCCTGAGTGTGGCTGTAATGCAGCCTCCATTCATTTTCAGCTTCGTCCACATAATAGCCTGTCCATCGATAAACCAAGTGCAGGCTTTTCTTCCTCTTTAGCTGGTTGAATGGAACCCCAATCTTCCCACAGGTAAGAGCTGGGGAAGGGGTGCTAGTGAAATTCTAGGGGACATGGGGCTCCGGGCCACCTGTTCTTGCAGCTTGTGTCCTCTGGTTCTGCTCGGCTTGACCCTGGATAGACCATGTTCATCTTACAATAGACTGCTTCTGGGTCTGCACAACTTTGTTTTGGCAGGGTCTACAGGACCCAGCTCATAATAGGAAATTCTAAAGTAACAGTCATGTGGGGTCCCATGGTCAAGCAGTCGGGTTTTTTTTGCCAAAGTCAAGGAACTGATTCTCAGAAGCTCTATATTCTCTTCTGCAGACGCTATGGCCTTGCTTCAGATCTCCACAGACCTGCACTGTGATTCTTCCACTGGGGCTTGCCACAATCTTCCTATCGTATCTTTTCTCACCACTGACACCAAACGCCAGCACCAAAGGATATACCTGATCGTATGGCCCAAGAGGCAGCGCTGCTTGCCTGGGCCTCCTGCAAAACTCTTTCCTGCTCTGAGCCCTCTCAAAGCTGGCAGCCTTCCATCCATGTCGCTCAGCATATAGGCTGGAGCAGTTTCTAAGTGTGGTGTTGCTTCCAGAATCCAAGAGGCCTACTGGGTCCTCTGCTCTTTGTTGTTGTTGTTGTTGTATATCAGAGGCCACGAGATGCAGCGATTTGCCTTTTACTTTGGGGGGGATGTCCCAGGGCAGAGCATGGCCTTGACTGCAAACACCACCACAGATCTGAAGTCGCCGCAGCTGGAGGCTATGCGCCAAGTACCCTCCTCGCCGCAGGTTCTCTTGGAGGGAGATCTCAGCAGTGCACCCCTGCAGCCACCCCATGGGGTGTTCCTCCTTCTCAGTAAGCTTGAAAAAGCGCTTGCTATGTGAAAGTAGTAAGTGAGATGCAAGTGATAACGAACATTCTAGAGTGTGTTTAAGGAAAGGAAGAGGAATTTAAGCTGTATTCGGAATGCAGTCAGTATCTGAAGAATCCACCAGGGCTCTAATAGTGTGTGTGCCGAGGTGATATGTGGATGGGGACTGCAGCACTTGGCAAGGATACAACAGTCCCCAATGTCTGTCGCTCAGTTAGAGGGAAGCCTTTCCTATTATTGGCCATTGTTTCAAATCCCATTCCAGAGCTCTTGGTACCATTCATTCCCCAGTTATAATTTGCGTTTCTTTACTGCCTAATAATGGATTTGTTTTTTTCTCTCCTTCAGCTATCAGTCACTTGGCAACTACTTACTCCTTAGTTGTGCTTTCAGCAATATTGTGCACCTCCCTTCTTGGTTAAAAAAACATTTTTTATTGAGGTATAGTTGATTTACAATGTTGTGTTAGATTCTGGTGTACAGCAAAGTGATTCAGTTATACATATATATGTATACTTTTTCATATTCTTTTTAATTATGTTATTTCAAGATATTAAATATATTTTCCTGTGCTTTGCAGTAGGACCTTGTTGTTTATCTATTTTATATATAGTAGGATGTATATGTTAATCCAATCTCCTAACTTACCCCTCCCCCCCTTTCCCCTTAGGGAAGTTTGTTTCTATGTCTGTGAGTGTTTCCGTTTTGTAAATAAGTCCATTTGCATCATATTTTAGATTCCACATATAAGTGATATATGATATGTCTTTCTCTGTCTGACTTACTTCACTCAGTATGATAATCCGTAGGTCCATCCATGTTGCTGCAAATGGCATTATTTCATTCTTTTTTATGGCTGAGTAATATTCCATTGTATGTATGTACCACATCTTCCTTATCCATTCACCTGTCGATGGACATTTAGGTTGCTTCCATGTCTTGGCTATTGTAAATAGTGCTGCTATGAACATTGGGGTGCATGTATCTTTTTGAATTTTAGTTTTGTCTGGGTATATGCCCAGGGTATACGTCCAGTAGTGGGATTGCTGGGTCATATGGTAGTTCTATTTTTAGTCTTTTAAGGAACCTCCATACTGTTCTCCATAGTGGCTATACCAATTTACATTCCCACCAACAGTGTAGGAGGGTTCCTTTTTCTCTACACCCTCTCCAGCATTTTTATCATTTGTGGACTTTTTAATGACGGCCATTCTGACCAGTGTGAGGTGATACCTCATTGTGTTTTTGATTTGCATTTCTCTAATAATTAGCTATGTGGAGCATTTTTTCATGTGTCTATTGGCCATCTGTATGCCCTCTTTCAAGAAACGTCTATTTAGATCTTCTGCCCATATTTTGACCGGGCTGTTTGGGTTTTTGTTATTGAGTTATATGAACAATTTGTATATTTTGGAAACTAAGCCCTTGTTGGTCGCATCGTTTGCAAAGACTTTCTCCCAGTCCATAGGCTGTCTTTTCACTTTGTTTATGGTTTCCTTTGCTGTGCAAAAGCTTTTAAGTTTGATTAGGTCCCATCTGTTTATTTTTGCTTTTATTTCTCTTGCTGTCTTAGGAAACTGACCTAAGAAAACATTGCTACAACTTATGTCAGAGAATCTTTTGCCTATGTTCTCTTCTAGAAGTTTTATGGTGTCCTTGTCTTATATTTAAGTCTTTAAGCCATTTTGAGTTTATTTTTGTGTACGGTGTGAGGGAGTGTTCTAACTTCATTGATTTACATGTAGCTGTCCAGTTTTCCCAGTACCACTTGCTGAAGAGACTGTCTTTTCTCCATTGTATATCCTTGCTTCCTTTGTCAAAGATTAATTGACCTTAGGTGTATGGGTTTATTTCTGGGCTCTCTATTCTGGTCCATTGATCCATATGTCTGTTTTTGTGCCAATACCATGCTGTTTTGACTACTGTAGATTTGTGGTATTATTTTCTGATGTCTCAGAGTGTAATGCCTCCAGCTTTGTTCTTTTTCCTAAGGACTGCTTTGGCAATTCTTGGGCAATTTGGCTGGGTCTTTTGTGATTCCATATAAATTTTAGGATTATTTGTTCTAGTTCTGTGAGAAACATCATGGGTAATTTGATTGGGATCACATTAAATCTGTAGATTGCTTTGGGTAGTAAGGCCATTTTAACAATATTAATTCTTCCAATCCAAGAGCATGTGATATCCTTCCATTTCTTTAAATCATCTTCAGTTTCCTTTATCAATGTTTTCTAGTTCTCAGCATATATGTCTTTCACCTTCTTGGTCAGGTTTATTCCTAAGTATTTTATTTTTTTGATGCAATTCTAAAAGAGTTTTTTTTTTTTTTTTTTTTTTACTTTCTGATATTTCATTGTTAGTGTAAAGAAATGCAACCAATTTCTGTATGTTTATCTTGTATGCTGCTACCTTGCTGAATTCATTTATTACTTCTAGTAGTTTTTGTGTGGAGTCTTTATGGTTTTCTATGTATAGTGTCATGTATTCTGCATATGACAATTTTACTCCTTCCCTTCCAATTCAGGTACATTTAATTTCTTTTTATCATCTGATTGCTGTGGCTAGGACTTTTAATACTATGTCGAATAGAGGTGGTGAGAGTGGGCATCCTTGTCTTGTTCCAGATTTTAGTGGGAAGGTTTTCAACTTTTCACCATTGAGTATTATGTTGGCTGTGGGTTTGTTATAAATAGCTTTTATTACGTTGAGATATGTTCCCTCTATACCCACTTTGGAAAGAGTCTTTATCATGAATGGATGTTGATGTACTGCCCTTCTCTATTCAACCTCTTTAGGAAATGGTTATCCCATCAATTTTCACAACTTTTACCACCTTAATAGCAACACTCTCAAGTATGTTTTTATAGTCCCTTGCCCCCACCCCCAATTTGTGTTATTTCAAATTCTGAGTTGCCTTTCATCCATATTTTCAGAATAAAGCATTATGATTTTCACTGTTGCATGAGAGAGATGAACTCATCCTCTTTTCTCCTTCAATTCCAGGGACCTCTTTTCCTTCCCTCTGTACAGTGTCTCTTAAGAAGACCATCCCTTTAGAGATATCTGGAAGGATGCCCCTTCTACATTATCCACAAAGCTAAACAGTACGTCCATGATTCCTGAGAATCGTTTCAACTATAGCAGCCCACAAAACTCCTCTATCCTCTGAACCCTATCACACTTGGTACTTGTTTGCTTATAGTTGTCTCCCTTGCACTTTTATTATTTTTCATTTTTATCTCCTGCCTCTTTAGTTATGTTTTATACCCTTAAGAGCAAGGTCTGAGCTACTTCTCTGTCTCCAAACCTAACCGAGTAATCATATATACAAATGCATAGATATACATACACACACACACATATACACACACATAGAAATACATTTTATGGTTTGCTTCAGGTACTAGGTCTTCAATGCACAGACCTAGTACCTGAAACAATCTACTCTGTGTCTTCAAGCTTACTATCTCTTTTAAGTCTCCCTTTAACCTGTCATTTACATTTTTCACTGTTAGAACTTTTCTGAAACTCCCTGTGAGCCTCATCATTGGACACATATGCTAAGTCTAGTGGACCTCCGCTCATTAAAAAGAGCAGGCAGAGAGCCACAAGGGACAAGTCATGGGAAGAAACCAAAGAACTGCCCTTGAGACTTAAACAAGGCTCAGCTGGTGTTTTTATATCAGAATTAGACTATTTCTAAATTAGACTCTTGGGGCCTAGGGCAGGATTGCCTAGTTGTATAAAATAAGCCAACAAGTATCCAGTAATTACACGAAATTTGGCTACGCTGAAGCTAATGTTTTGGACACAAAAGATAGCCTAAGGCGATTAGAAAGGGATAAGAAGAAAAATACACAGGGAATGAGACAGCTAAAGTGGTAGGAGAGGAAGAGGGAGAGGAGAGATAAGCCGAGAGATATGGGTTTTACAGAAGCTGAGGGAGGTTAAGTGTTCACAAATATCAAACTCGCAGCTGCCACTCCTAGCAGGATAGGAATTGAAGAGATGCCATTGTATCTGTCAACTAGGAGGTCCCTAATGGCTAAACAAGCTTCACTAGACTGGTGAGGATAGAACCCAAATCAAGTGGCGTGAGAATAAGAGGTGGGGAGGAAAGACTTGAACATAACCTACTCATTCAGGGAAGTCTGCAGTTTCCAGAACAGACAGGAGACTTGAGGTGAAAGCGGGACCAGGAAATGAAGGCTGTTTTAACATAGAGGACACATGAGCACCTCTGTTGGAGGGAAGAAAAGAAATTAAAATATATCCAAGAGAGAAGGCATTGACCCAGAACGTGGAGAGAAAAAGGGACATCTTTTCCTCTGGGATGAGGTCATGAAGAGAGGAAGAAAATGAGAACCAATCTGAAGAGAAGGAAGGTGTTCCCAGGGGTTAGCTCTTTTCCTCCATGAGGGAGAAGACAAGTAGGAAAGAAAGAGGGACTCAGGGATGATGATGGGCTTCTGGAAGTTGCCTGGGAAGATATCGGCCATGCAGTGTGGAGGGGTTAGCCTGAGGCTTGACACCCATGATTTGCAATGGCAATTGGTAAATGTGATTCTCTCCAGAAGGGGCTTCCTAGGAGCAGGGAATGAGAAACTGTGGCTTAGGCTTGGGGGCTGGGCAGGCAGATGAACTAGGAGGTCACTATAGAAAGGACAGCACTGAGGAAAGGACGCATTAGGGCCTTCAGGCAGGATAGGAAAGGGCCAGGAGGACATGAAGGGCATCAAAGGAGTGGAGACTTGGCTAAGAGTCCATGGCTTGTTCAGTGAATGGGAAAGACCAGTGAGTGTTGTCAAAGAGAGAGATTGTCAAGTTCTAGTTTTCAGTGTTGGCCTACGTATGGGTCAAAGTAAGGGCCACGCTATGTCTGAGGACTTTAAGATAAAGGCCATGATGCTGAGAAAGACGACAGACGGTAAGGCCAGGATGAGGCTGCTTGGGACAGTGGCAGGCAACAGCAGCTAGGGGGAGAGCAGCTAAGCCTTTGGTCCTAGATAAACAAGGGGAGTGACCTAGAGAAGATGGATTTTCTGAAAAATACAGCACAGAGCAAGTTGCTGGCTTCCTAAAGAGTGGGCCAGCATGAATGGTACAAGTCTCAAAGGGAAGGGCTACTGAAAGAGAGCTGTCAGAAGAGAAATTCAGGGATTACAGTTGGCCTTCCTTATGCTGCATCAGATTCAACATCCACAGATTCAACCAACCGCAGATTGAAAATATTTGAAAAAAAAAAGAATTCCAGAAAGTTTCAAAAAGCAAAGCTTGAACTTGCCACTTGCTGGCAACTATTTATATAGCATTTGCATTATATTAGTTATTATAGGTAAATCTAGATCGGATTGAAAGAATATGGGAAGATGTACATAGGTTATGTACCAATACTCTGCCATTTTCTATAAGGGACTTGAACATCGTGGGTTTTGGTATTGGGAGGGGCAGTCCTGGAACCGATCTTCCACAGATACTGAGGACAACTATATTTACTTATCAACTAATTTACTTTTAGTTCTTGACCTGCATTACCAACTGCCTATTGAACATCTCTGAGATGTATTTCTGGATCATCTTTTCCTATATGAACCTATCTTCCCAACCTCTATAATTTACTCTTCTTCCTCCATTTCTTTCATTCTGGCCAGTAGCATCACCGCCATCTGGGCAGCTATTCTAAAAAATAAATAAAGTCATCTTCACCACCCCTTCTTGCTCTCCACCCAGCCTGCTTCCTTCCTCCATTTGGAAGTTCTTACCCTCACTCTAATAAAGAGTGGTAATAAAGAGCATCAGACAGACTTGGTTTAAATTCCAGCTCAACCATTTCTACCTCGAATGATCTTGGGCACATAACTGTTTTTTGTTTTTTTTTTTTAAATTTATTTATTTATTTATTTATGGCTGTGTTGGGTCTTCGTTTCTGTGCCAGAGCTTTCTCTAGTTGCGGCGAGCGGGGGCCACTCTTCATCGCGGTGCACGGGCCTCTCACTATCGCGGCCTCTCTTGTTGCGGAGCACAGGCTCCAGACGCGCAGGCTCAGTAGTTGTGGCTCACGGGCCCACTTGCTCTGCGGCATGTGGGATCTTCCCAGACCAGGGCTCGAACCCGTGTCCCCTGCATTGGCAGGCGGATTCTCAACCACTGCACCACAAGGGAAGCCCACATAACTGTTTTAAGGCTTATTTTCTTCTTCTGTAAAATGGTTGTAACACTAGTACTACTCACATGGGTTATTATGAGATTTGAATGAATTAATGCATGTAAAGAATTTACCACGTAATCTGGCATACCGTAATTTCCTTCAAAGTAGTGAAGATCATTAATTTCGTAAGTCGCTTCCTCTTCTGACCTCATGGTATCTGCAAACCTTATGGCCATATTTCTTAACTTTTTTATTTATTGTGGGCAAGTTTTTAAAATTTTTATGAATCTTTTATCACAAATATGCTAATAATACTCTGAAATTTTACTGAAGTATAGTTGATTTACAATTTGTGTCAATTTCTGCTGTACAGCAAAGTGATTCAGTTATACACATATATTCTTTTTCATATTCTTTTCCATTATGGTTTATCATAGGATATTGATATAGTTCCCTGTGCTATACAGTAGGACTTTCTTGTTTATCCGTCCTATATATAATAGTAGTAAAACTCATTTTGACTTATATAATAAGTCAAGTAATTTAAATTCTACTTGCTTTTTTACACACTTTGAATCAATAAACACACTTTGGATAGCATACACCTCCAGATTAGCTTTCTGTCATTTGTAGTTTTATTAAAAATTCTCAGTAACTAATTCTAATATGTAAATAAAATGAAATCACCAATAAAATTTTAAACACATCTTCTATAAAAAAAGATCAAATTCTAAGCAAAACATCCTCACCAACATGTTGTTACTAGACATTCACACTCAAATGGCTTACTTTTTGTTACAAAATTCTCTAGAATGGAAATCTACAAGCGCCGTGTTTTGAACAGTGGAGAAAAACCAAGCACTAGCGTGGCTGCTGGCCCCTGGGCTTTAATGGCCTCCCCCACCCCACCTGTCAAACCAACATTCATATTCTCTTCTTACTAATCTCCACTTAAAGCTAAATTCAACTCCCCCTTTATCCAGGGCAAAGGTTCAGAGTGAGAGGGAAAATAAGGACATTAGTAACCCCAACTAGTAAACTGAAGCGTTATTCCTCTACCTCCTACGTGCTGTGCCACCGTTCTCAGCACCTCTTCCTCTTCCTGGTTCTCATTCCCTTGTCTTCTCCAACCATTACCATTGAACCTGAACACTGACGTTAATGAACACATCAGTCAGACTGGGGAAACATTCCACCGGGATGACAGCAGGTAAATGGAAGCATGGGTTATATGCTTTGTATGTATGATTTTTTGCCAAAAATCTCTCAGTGAACTACCAAAAATTCAATACTAATTTTCCCCCGTGAAGAGAGTCAGTGGCAGAGTCAGGTTAGGACTGATTAATTGAAATTTAATAGCAGACACCTGGTGGTGGATTCTTTCTTTTAATGAAGGGTCCTTCCAAGGAAGACACCTATTAGGGATAGCAAGAGGAAAAGATTAAGGGATAAATGGGCATATCATTTACTGTCCCCAAATCTCCATATTCTTCCCAGATGTGTTCGCACCAACGCCCTTTGTCCATCTACCGTAGACGGACTACACATCCATTATAGATCCAGAAACTTACTTACTCTGTGCTGTGTACTTCAGAAAGTCCATCATTTGCCTGAGAGCTAATTAGGAAAAGTGAAAAAGCATTAAATGTTTCCACCATGCTTGCAAACACAAGTTTAGCCCTTAAATGTTCATATATGTAGATCCTAACACACATGGGTGTGTCGAAAATAAAAAGGCAAAGAAACAAAGGTTACTCTATGAAGAAATCCAGTTCAAAATGAGAAAAAAATATGTTGGCCTGAGCAACCATACAGTTTTGCGTATCAAAAAGAACCCCAGAACAGATGGAAATGTGACTGTCTACACTAGTTCCTGATCCAGAAAAATGGAATTATGGCTCAGCTGCAAAATCCTGGGCCCTCGTTTTCCCAGTGGCCTAAATCAATCCCCAGCCCAGGACAAGATGCTGAGCAAGGTGCATAATTATTTCAGGCCACTAGGGTAAGCACTATTCCTGGCAACTCTGCAGGCAGCGCCATGGATAAGGGTTTCTAATTCTCTTTGGTGATTTGGTTCTGTGTAAACTGAGATTTTTCTTTCAGTATTTCAGCCAGATAAGCAGGAAAGGCCAGCTCCAGTCCTGAGCTAGAACCAATCAAGGTCAGTTTCAGTTCCTTTTCTGTGCAGTTTACTCTCCTTTTTCCCTGCTGCCTTCCCTGACACCTGTCCTTATATTTTTATCTGACTATCAAAACCTAGTGAGAGAACCTTTGGCAGCCTCTGGTGCTCACTATGTCATCCAAAAGCCTCTCAGCCTAAGGAATACCGTGAATACTCTGCAAAGCAGTGTCCTTGAGAGGCTAACCGAAGACCCCTGGCTATGAACCACGGAGAAGTAAGTGTCTCCCATGGGTATTTTAAGGGTGAGGTTGAAACCAGTGCCTGCTTTCCCCAGAGGCAATACTGACTTAGCAACTTGCCTATTAACAAATCTCTGATGTTTGGCTTTACACTGCACCCACAGTATATTCAGTTATTATCTAACATAGAAAGTGAAAGATGAATCTTGCCATTCCCATTTGGAAGATAGTGAAATAGAGGTTTAAAAGTTTAAGAGTTGTCTAAAGTGAATTCAACAAAGCAGTGTTGCAGCTGGAAAGTAGATCAGCTGACACCTGTCTCCAGTTTTGTAGGTCAGGGACTCTGTAAGTTTAGAGCAGTGTTTTACTTACCATATTCCTCCTTGAAAGCTTCTATTTACTTTCTTAAACTGTGGATGCCAGTGGAGAGGTACCAGGTGTACATTCCAGACACTTATACAACATACACAGACTGAGCCGTCTGCCCGTTGGGTACACAGCTCCGGGCTGAAGAATTTCTAGGGTTGTTAGAACAACAAATGAGGCATTAGAGGGAACAGGCTCTGAGGTAGAAGCAAATGCCCTACATCCCTGCAAAGAGAGGTTAAAAACACCCTCTTTATTATTACAAACAAAAAAACTCACCAGTTTATTCTGTGCTTTTTCAAACTGCATTGCTCTCCCCCTGTATATTCATTAAATAAATGCAAACACATGTGCTTCGAAATGGGTAGGTGTAAAAGAACATTCTGCACAATTTTATCTAGGCTGTGGCAGACTTATCTCACATGCATACATATATCTGGGGGATGTTAATTCACGGTAACAGCTGAGCATGACAAACGCAACAGTACACAAATTGGAAGGCCGAAGAAATGCAACTACGAACCCCATGCAGACAAACACGCATATGAGTTTTCCCTCAACACACACGTGGCCGCACTTATGGGCGCTTCACCACACTGATAAACCCCAAACACAAACACCGGGGCCTCCGCCGCCCGCGAGCTGCCTCCACACACGCGGCCTCGCCTCCGCCTCCAGGCAGGCGGGGACTCGCGCGCGGCCCTGGGCACAATCGCCCTCCCACCCACATCCCGCTGCGCGAACACACGCGCGCCGGCCGATCCCGAGCCAGCCCGCCCGCCAGGGAAGCGGCGGCTCCCGGGGCTGGGGGCAGGGCCCGGGGCGGGGGGGGCGGGCGGTGCGGGAGCGCCGCGGGGCCGGGCCTCGGCGCCTGGGGAGGGGACGAGGGGCGGGCGCGGGGCGGCGCCCGGCTCACGTGGGCGGGCGGGAGCAGCTGAAGGTCCGCTCCGGAGCCCGGGCTGTCCTCTCGCGCGCGGCGCTGGCCAGGGCGGCGGCGGCGGCGAAGGAGGAGGAGGAGAAGGAGGAAGGCGGCGGTGGCGGTGGCGGCGGCGGCAGCAGCAGCGGCGAGAGAAGAGGGGAGGACGGAGGCGGCGTCGGACTGGAGCCGAGCGGCGGCGCGAGCTGCCCGGGGCGCTGTCGTGAGCTCGCCCGCCGGGCCTCCACCCCCGAGCTACACCCTGCCGTGCCCAGCTCTGCCCGCGTCCGTGCCCCCGCGGGGAGCGCGCCGGGGCTGCCCCCCGAATGACGGGCGGAAGGTTCGACTTCGACGATGGCGGCACCTACTGCGGCGGCTGGGAGGAGGGCAAGGCGCACGGGCATGGCATCTGCACGGGGCCCAAGGGCCAGGGCGAGTACTCGGGCTCCTGGTCGCACGGCTTCGAGGTGGTCGGAGGCTACACCTGGCCCAGCGGCAACACCTACCAGGGCTACTGGGCGCAGGGCAAGCGGCACGGGCTGGGGGTGGAGACGAAGGGCAAGTGGATGTACCGGGGGGAGTGGTCACATGGCTTCAAGGGGCGCTACGGGGTTCGGCAGAGCCTGTGCACCCCCGCTCGCTACGAGGGTACCTGGAGTAACGGGCTGCAGGACGGGTACGGCGTGGAGACCTACGGGGACGGAGGTGAGCGGCGTCGCTGGCGGCTCGGCTGCTCCGCGAGCTAGTGCGGTGGGCTTTGCCCAGACTGCGGGGAAGCGGGGAGGACGCGAGGCGCACGTGTCCGGAAACCCGCCAAAACACCTGGGGAAGCCTCCCACCCTCTTCCCGCGCCCGCCCTTCCCGGGAGGGTGCAGTGGGACGCGACTGGTGCGCAAGGGTTGCATCTGACCCGGTTCTTGGAGCGGGCGGTGTGTGCACACCCGGGGGAGCAAGGCGTGACTATACCTGGCCGGCGCCGCGCTGCCACCGGGAGGGAGCGCGCCCGGGAGGGTTGGGCTGGAGAGGGGGACGCTGTCACTTGAGCCCGTCACATTACGTTCCTGATCCCTCCCTCTCCCGGGCGGGTTTGAAATCGCCACTCCCGTGGAGTGAGAGCGAACGTCCTGGGCTTGTGAGGCTGGCGGTCGCTGCGGACCGCTCCTGGGATTGGTTTCACGTGGAGTCGTATTTCGCTTCTGGTCCTCTAGTAGCCTAAAGATAGAAGCCAGAACCCCATTAACTAGGATGTTGGGGAATTGTTCCTTATCTGAGGTGCTTTTGGAAACATCCCAGTTATGGGAGTGGAGAGGCCACCTGATGCAGGTGCGATTCGGAGGATGTGGGGGTTTCTTTCTGTTTTTTATTCGGTTTCGTGAAGTATTGGTTTTCCATCAAAAGAAGGTACTCATTGTTGAGCTGCAGATACCTGGACAAATTATGAGGAAAACACTTTAGAAATGAACAATGGAGTCTACGTTTTAAAAAATACAATTGGAAGGTATAGTTGCCAAGTTAACAGCTACTTTACTCTTGAGAATGGCAGTACGGAATCGCCGATTTGCACTAAGGTGTGTGACCGAAATGGTTTGCTGGCTGTGAGCAAAATTCACCTTGTTTTAATATTTAGACAATATTTGCAAAAGAAATTTTGTATATATGAGGGCAGAGTCCCCCCCCCTTTTTTTTTCTAACCAGGAAACATATATTATTGAAACAGGTATCAAAATCTGATGAATTCCCTTTTGTACTAAACTGAGAAGCATGAATGTCTTATGCTTTGGCAAAATACATTTTCTTATAATAAACATAATCAGTTAATTGAAGAGGGTTTTAGGAAGCAAGGTCACATTTCAGAATTCTGCAGCTCAGAGTTGGAGGATATTAAAGGGATCCAGTTAAAAGTTTCTCCAGCCCACGGCAACCCCAGTCAGGCCACTGCTTATATAAAAGCTTATACAATTTGTACACTTCACTTACTCAGAACAGTTGGGCCGTGTTTCAAATGCAAAACGGCAGAATGGTAGGATTTGCTAAAAAGGACATCTTTTCATCCTACAGTATAAATGAAGGATATGGTTCTCATGGATTAAAAAGAGGAGGGGGGGACTTTCTCTAATACTTGTATATGGGCTGCATGAGTTTCAAGTTCCACAGTAGTTAATTAGGGCCCTTAAATGTTCTGAATGGGCATAGAGTGCCTTGGTTGACAGCCTTACAAACATGTTAGCTTGTGATTGGATTTTATTGGAGGCCCCAGGTCTACAATATAAGTAAATTCCATGCTCGAAAGTTGGAATACAAAACTTAGCTTTCACATGTGTGCATCATTTTATAACCTTTCAAGAAGGCCATGGATAGTTCTTTTACTTCAGTATTTGGAAGGCTAAAAATAAATGTCTTCTTTTAAAGTTACTACTCATTAAACAAAATCTCTTGGTTTAGAGTATTCACTATACCTAGCAATCAAAATATATATGTAGCACAGTAAAGGTCCTCTATGTATGTGTTCTAGAAGCTCAAATAAGTGTCTAGGATGACTGTGGATAATCAGCATCTTGTTTTAAGACTAACTTTTAAAAGAATTTTGTAAAAACCTCAAAATTTGGCATCACTGTAGGACTGTGGTTTTCTTTTTCTACCAAAAACAAAATCTAATATGCTACCAATTAGAAAGGGGAGAAAAAACTCTTAAAAATCACTATTGAATTCCTACTCTGTTTCTTTCTTTCATATGCCAATCAGTTAATTAGAAAGTCCTGAATCATAAAATGGGGGTCTAAATGGAAGTGCATTGCTACAATTTATTTCATACAAAGATTTTGGCCAAAACAGGACATATCACTTCCCCTATTTTTACTTTTTGCCTCTGCACCACAAGTCCATCCCTAGCTACCCTTTCAGACCTAGGGAAAATCTGATTCCATGTATTTTGTGGTGACATTAAACTAGAGGAAGGAAGTCATAATTCCATTGACAAGTATCACTCGGTTTATTTTATTAGTGATTTGTGTGTGAAGTTTTACTGAAATAGAAACCCCCTGAATATTAAGAATAATTTAGTACCATACTCATGAAATCCAAGTCTAGGTGCCCAGAATATTTGGTGCAAATTCTGATCCTGCTGTGGTTCCTTTTTTCACCTGTCATGAAACTATTGAAAATATCTAGGAAGACACATTGTTTTGTTAATTATATGCATACTTGCACATGCACGTACCCATTCATAGCATGTAGATTTAAGTTTGGCATAATAAAGTCTAAATTTGACTGGAATTCTTTCTGAACTGGATGCCTTCCACTACAAGCTTATTTAGTGAAAATGGCTGCATCTAGAAAATCAGCTCCCAGGTACAGAATCATAGAACATAACTTCAAACCCATGAAAATAATTTTTAAACTTGTGAACTGTGCATCTATATTTAAGGGATTGCGAGGACCTAATTAGAACTTTATTTGAGCAGCAGGGAGCAGGTGGAAACCACCTGCTTCATAAAGAACTAGAGGCCCTTTTATTTTCTAGGTTCATTGACTAAACCTGTTTTAAATTTCAGATGAGCCACTAACACTTTGACTGTAAATTGGTTTCTAGCAATTCTGTGGAGGAATTCTTCCATATACTGTTCCTCAACAGAATAGGATGGGAATATAGCCAATGTCATTGTTCTCCTTCTCAACTCGACAGTTAAGCAACAACCTAAACTTTCTAATTATTGCTGTTGCCTTAAACCACTTAGATTTTTCAAGCAATACGTCGTTGGAAATTCTAAATACTTTTTGGAGATAGCATTTTAAGGAAACTAGCTGTTAATTTCCCCTCAGTGTTAGGAATTCCTAAGACTGTATGGCTGCATTTTAAAAGTAAATACTTCTTGATATCAAACAGTATGTTGGAAGTTGTTCTAGCAAAATTAACTTGTCATTATGTAGAAAAGTTAGAAGGATACAATTGTAGCATTACTTGTTTATTTAAACAAAGTATTTAAAAATAAGGTAGTTTTAGTGCGTGTAAGTCAGGTTGTATAACTTTTATCTTAGAACTTAAAATTTTATCTATCAGGAAAAGGGCAAGTCAGTTGCAATTTCCTAATAATTCAATTTCCTTCCCTGTTAAAGAAATAATTATTAAGGAAATAATTCAGTTTCCTTTCTTGTTTGGAGATGGCTAATATTCAGTAGAAAGCTTCTTGATCTGAAATGTTCTATTTGACTATCTTATCCTTTGGGGTTTATGCCCACCTCCTCAGAAGTTCTTAGGTGTCAGGTTAAGATGTTAAGACCTACCCAGAATATGACATTCACAGTACCAGACCCACTTCATAATTCATTGTCGCCCTGCTACTGTCTATTTATATACCAAAAATATATCAGAATGAACAGAAAGAGATGGTAGTCTTGAAATTCGTCAAAACTTTTGACTTTGGAGCCATTATGGCTTTAACTTTTAAGTGCAATAATCAGCCCTTGTTAACACAGTGATATAAAACTATGAGCAGCACTTCTCGGTATTTTAAAAATAAATGTATGCCATGCAATAGAAATCTTTTCACGGCAATATAAAATGGCAAGGTAGCTCTGTATAATCAGAAACTGAAAGAAGTCAAGACAGACTGTTATCATGATTGATCTTCTGTGATATTGTGAGTTAGGAATAATAAAGAAGTAATTACATCTTACAATTTCTACATAGCTTCTTTTGGGGGATATTTTAATTTAAAATTTTCCTTTAATTAAAAGGAAATGAACTTGATGTAGAAGAGAAAATTCTAAGTTCCCTAATCTTAACATTCAGTTCCTCCTAAGGTTATTTAAAAAGCTGCTCCAGATTAATTTTTAAACGCCTTTGCTAATTTATGTAATAGAAAAACTTACTGAAAACAAATGCTTTCGATTAGAGATTATCCTGTTCCTGAGAAGGCATGATATTCATTGACAAAGTGATCTGGTGTCAACAAAGTTTTAGTGGACACTGTCAAACACACCTTTGCTCTGAGATGAATTCCATAATGTTAAGTGTGGAAGTTTTCCTCTGGCCTTATCTCAGTTTTCCCAGAGGTAAACAGTGCACGCTTTTTACCCACCACAGCTGTATACAAAAAGCCTATATACAATTACAGAAAAGGTCTAGGCACAACACCTCAGGGACGGGATTCACAAATGGAATTTTAAAAGCATCCCTAAGAGTTGACTTGGCAATGTGCGGGATTGGACCTTGGGCCGCCGGGCCTGCGCGCAGGGCTCTCGCCGTGCGCGCCCCGCGCTCGCAGGCGCCAGCGCCCCCTCGGCCCCAGACTCACGCTGTGCTCTCTTGCGGTCTCTCGAAGGTACCTACCAGGGCCAGTGGGCCGGCGGCATGCGGCACGGCTACGGCGTGCGCCAGAGCGTGCCCTACGGCATGGCCACGGTGATCCGCTCGCCGCTGCGCACGTCGCTGGCCTCGCTGCGCAGCGAGCAGAGCAACGGCAGCGTGCTCCACGACGCCGCGGCCGCCGCCGACAGCCCGGCCGGCAGCCGCGGGGGCTTCGTACTCAACTTCCATGCCGACGCCGAGCTCGCGGGCAAGAAGAAGGGCGGCCTCTTCCGCCGGGGCTCCCTCTTGGGAAGCATGAAACTGCGCAAGTCCGAATCCAAGTCCTCCATCTCCAGCAAGCGCAGCTCGGTCCGCAGCGACGCGGCCATGAGCCGAATCAGCTCCAGCGACGCCAACTCCACCATCAGCTTCGGCGACGTAGATTGTGATTTCTGCCCGGTGGAAGACCACGTGGACGCCACCACCACGGAAACCTACATGGGCGAGTGGAAGAACGACAAGCGCACCGGCTTCGGCATCAGCGAGCGCTCCAACGGCATGAAGTATGAAGGCGAGTGGGCAAATAACAAGAGGCACGGGTACGGCTGCACCGTGTTTCCCGACGGCTCCAAGGAAGAGGGAAAATACAAAAATAATATTCTGGTCCGTGGAATAAGGAAGCAGCTTATACCAATAAGAAATACAAAAACTAGGGAGAAGGTGGACAGAGCGATCGAAGGCGCGCAAAGGGCAGCCGCCATGGCGAGAACCAAAGTGGAAATAGCAAATTCAAGGTACGTACGCACAGGATGGGTGGTTCTGCCCGGGCCCTTCGCAACAGTGGAATATCAAGTAATATGTTTGTCAGTCCTTTGGTGACATCACCACATAGGTTCTACAACTGCCGGAATCACAGGTGGAAAATGATTAAGCCCAATAGAATGAGTCAGAAATGTACCTGCACTCTTCTGAAACTTTCCGCCCTCAAACAATGTCGAAGGCACATTGCGGTTCCCTTCCTCATATAAATTACTTCCCTAATACTGAACGTGATGGAGTTGACTCAGAGCCTGTGTACATTTCCCAGAGTCCAGAAAGTTCCTTTTTTTAAAAAAGTACCCCTGAAATACTTCCAGAGGGAGCACAGTGCTTTCGTGTGCCGGAAAGAAAATACCATCCACATGGAAACCTACCTTCCCTCTATTCTAATATGAAAGTTGGAGGTGTGTACAACTCCCCCTTAGAAAATTATCCGAATTTATAACACTCAAATTCTGTTTATGGATGCCTTATAGGTGAGATTGGTTTTGAGAAACTCACCAGGATTCAGATAAGGCAGAAATGTCAAGTTACGTGACAACATCCAGCAGACATTCTTTAAACAGCAAAGCTTACCTACATGGGAAAGGCAGAGTGACTGAGGCTCAGCAGAATCCCCCCATTCTATGCAAGAAAGACTAGATCACTGGTATATTGGAAGGAAGGGGGTGGGGAGAGCCTGACAAAGACAGAGGGGATTGTCAGTGTGCCAAGGTTGAAAGAAAGAGCGGCAGAGGAGGGCTGGAGTGAGTAAGACCAAGTGGTGAATAGTAGATGGAGAAGTGAGGTGTATGTGGGCGTGCCCCTGAAGTTCTACCCATGAGAGCCAGGTTCAGGCATCCAACCAGGGCATGGAGAAACCAACTGGGAATAGAATTTTACTAGGGTTGGATGTCATATGTTAGTCAAAAAGGAAAGTGGGACGGTTATACATGGAAAATTGTATTCTTAGGCTCATTTGAGCAGGTACTGACTGGCCCTAGTTTTGTGTGATTTGAGACATAACGTTTATCATAGAATATTAAAAATCCTTTTCCTGCTTCAGTACTCTTCTCGCATTGAAGTAAACCTTGTGAAACCACGAACTCTTAGCATGTCTTCAGGTTTTTATTCTTACCATTAAATTCATGAGCCCTCCCTTTTCTTTGGTGGAACCATGTGAAAATTCTGATGTTCAAACTTTTCGATGTACAAAAAAATGGCGATTTCATATTGTTCAACTTAATACTTCTAGACTTCTGAAATTCTTTTTTTTTTTTTAATGCCCCTATTTTATGGCTGCTGTTTACTTCTGAGTGTCTGAAACACTAATTGGAAAATGGAGGCGGTCTTGGTTTTTGTATTATTTTTAGATATATATGATATTAAAGTGTTCAAGATTTCCATCTTTATCCCAAACTAACCCAATTTTAAAGTCAATATTGCTTGATAATTGGTGCAAACTTTCAAGAACGGTCTCTCCTCTCTTATCTGCTGACCATCTTTTATTTTAGATCATGGTTTTCTCTGATCACCAAGCATTGCATCTACTTGCTTTTTACTCTGCTTGTAGATAGGATACTTGGCACATCTAACCTTGCCAGCTTCCGTGGCCCTCTGATAACTTTTAGAGCTAATTGATATACTTTTCGTTAGGCCCTAGTCTCTAATTTGAAATGCGCTCTTGGATTCTTCCCTTTTGTTTTCACCTAGTGATAATACTAGAGGTAATTCAGTCTTGGCAGGTGGAAGATAAACCTATGCGGGACATTCTAGCAAATAACTTTCTTATGCTTGCTTTAATTATTGACTTTTATGATTAAATTGGAGGAACCTACGTAATGAAAAGCTGTGATGCAAAGATCTCTGATTTTACCGGTATCGTAAAACTCTTATCCAAGTTCTAACCACAGTCTCTCTGTCAAAAGTCTTTTGGGGTGGTATTATGTAGTTTGGGAGTAGTGTGTTATAATAGTTTATAATTAACAGACATTTAACTTAAGAGCTTGTACTTCTAGCTAGTTAACTCCTTCATAAAGATTTCGCTTAGCTGTTTAAAAACTGCTCAGTTCATTATGCTTAGTGACATAAGCCAGTCACAGGACAACTATATTGCATGATTCCACTTATAGGCGAGATCTGTAATGGTCAAATGCATAGAAACAGTAAAATGGTGGTTGCCAGGGGCTGAAGGGAGGGAGAAATTGGAAGTTGCTGTTCCAAGGTATAAAGCTGCAGTTAAGCAAGATGAATCGTTCTAGAGCTCTCTACAACATTGTGCCTGTAGTTAACAATACTGTAGTGTGCGCTTAACGTTTTAACAGGGTAGATCTCATGTTAAGTGTTCTTACCACAAGGAAAAAAATACTGTTTTGATGACACGACAGGCAAAAAAAATTTTTAATGCTCGATTAACCTTTTATATTTCACTTTCACTGGTTTAGTCTCTTTCCAGATTCCTTGCTTTAATGACTACTTCAGATACAGAGTTTTGCAACTTGCTCAGTCCTTCCTGGCCCTTCTAGCAGTTGTTATTAATGGTTTTTGCTTTTAAAAATATCAAAAGTTTAAGAACGTAAAGACACTCTTCCCCTTCCCCTGCCCCAGTGATGGCAGAATAAGAACTAGAAAGTAAGGCTCCTAGCAGTGGCCACTGTTGAAATCACTAGTTCAACATTAGCAACAAAGGGAGATGATCTGTTAATTGTTATTGACCACTTCAGATTGCCTCCCTGATAGTGTTAATTATTATTGTATCACTGTTATTTTTTATGCTACAGAGATTTTTGTTTGTTTCTGAAATACCAGGGAAATGGATCCGCTTTTGTACCATCACCTTATTTTATCTGGAAACAAAGCCTAGCTTTGAGGGAAAATAATTACCTTCTCTGCAAATGGCTCCTCAGGGAAATCAGGAGACATGGAACCAACCATCTTCGGCCCAAAGATTCAGGAAAACATGGTAGATCTGTGGATCTTTCCTTTACTTCATTGAAGATGGAGTGGTGTATCTTCCCAGTAAACACAGGAGGCTTATTTCTGAAGGCTTATTATGGACCCCTGTTTAATTCTTATAGATCAGGGAATACGAGGATGACAGAGAAGAGGTAGTAGATGGTAGAAATAATGCAATAGAATCAGTAGTCACTGAAAGTTTCCTAGCAGGCTAGCACTTAAAGAGTTAAAACTTTATAAAAATTAAAGAAAAAAAAGAGTTAAAACTTTAAAGGGATGCTAATAATTTGCCAGCTCCTATAACCTTTCTTTAGGTGTCTGTTCTAATTCCAAAAGTTTATATGATTTTATGTTTATAAGATTTTTTTTAAAATGTTTTGTTCTCCTCTTGTCTTGGCCCTGAGGGTGAAAATCATCACATGGAATTGAGAAACTGTCTCCACCTTGTTTTTTAAGGAATGTGCAAGAGAAAGGGGAGCAACTCTGAACATTTCAAGCGCCTCACTTTCAGAGGCAGAGACTGAGGCTCTGCCCAAGGTCACCCCATTGTCCCTGTCATTTCGGTCATTTTTCTCATTTGGTCATTTTTTACTACACTAACTTGTCTCCAGTAATTCCTTAAGAGAGATGTTCAAATGACTCTTGAGAAAAATATTTTAAGGAGGGATTTTAAGGTGAGGCATTTGGTTGAGGCATTTAAGTGACCCTTGGAGAACCACACTTCCATGGAAACGAATAGATAATTTAGGGAGGGGTGTAGACAGAGGAAGAGCTTTGTAGAACCTGGGCCTTAGAAGGAGTAGTTATGCTAAAGGGTGGAAGAGGTGAAAAGGATGGGAGAGCTCTGGCCTAAAGCATCTGAGAACCACAGGTATTTGTTTTATACTAGCTTCGTTGTTATCAGATTAGAAGAAAGAAAACTAAGAAGGGAGGATAGAGCGGAATGGGATAGTGACCCTTACTCACTAGCTCTGTGGCCAGCCTCACTGCAGCTAGTCGGGTGATGGGCTGGGAATCCCCCAGGACCACTGCGAAGTGTCAGTGGTGGGTCGGGCTGGCCAGTGGGGTGGAGCTGTCTGCTCCCAACCTCTCCCCAACCGTTAGTGCCACTTCAGGTGGTAACGGCAGCACTAGACAGGGAATGTGCTGTCATGTCCCCTGCCCAGCCCTGCTGTGCTTGTCACAGGTGTAGCTGTACAGGGGGATGGAAGCAGCCAGATAGCACGTGGAGGACCTCAGCATCAAGGGATCTGGTGAGCTTGCTCTGTCCGTTTGCAGAACCAGAGATTGGATTCCCTGTTTGCCAATTTTGGACTTACATATTAAACTGAGAGGTTTTTTTTTTAATCCTGCAGGAAAAATATGTTTCCCATCCTTCTCTTTTAAAAAGGTACATTACAATTTCATGCCACTCTCCCCCTTTCCTCCATGCCCAGAATGACTCAGCCGCTACAGCTTTCCTTCAGGGAAGTCTTTGCTCATCCCTCCCTCTGGCTGGTACCCAGGCCCGGCTCCCCAGGCCAGCCCCTCGGGCTGCTCCCCACTCTGGTTTAGACATAGAGCCTCTTCTTCACAGAGGGTTTCCCTACCCCTACCCCTCTGACCCCACCCCCTCAGTCCAAATCCCCCCGTTAGTCTAAATCGTCATTGTATTTCAGTAGGTTTGTGTAATATCTCTTTCTCCAGCTTAGATTGGAGAGCCAGGCCCTGAAGGCAGCTGGGCTCACCTTTGTATTACCAGCAGCTAGTTTAGATCAGGGCACTTTCATAAGAGCTCTAGTAAATATTTGATGAATGAGTGAATCACATCCTCACTACTTTGGGTACGTACACTGCCAGTGTTTCTAATTCCATTTTGCCAGACATTTTTAAACCGCAGTTCTCCGGCAGGAAACCTAGCTCTCACAGTTCATCACCCTGTAATCTGGCAAGAGTCAAGGACGTGCAGAAAATGCAAAAGTATGTGGTAGAGATGCCCTTTTCCCTAATTAGGTCAACATCATTAAAGTGTCAAAACTAAAGCATAGCCAGGGAACAACAGCTTCTGGTTAAGCCAAACTGCTAATTCCATTCTTCATGAGCTGGTCCAGTGATACCTGTGAGTGTCCTATAAGAAATTTCCAGGAAGTCAACTTTTACTAACCACAATAACATTGGCCTGTCCTACTTAGTTGACACCACCAAAATTTGTGATAAGGCAGAACATAAGAGCTTATTGTCTTTTAAAAAAATCTAAGTTTGCTGAATATTCAGCTGTCTATTTCCTTTTTTTTTTTTAATTTATTTATTTTTATTTTTGGCTGCATTGGGTCTTGGTTGCTGCGTGTGGGCTTTCTCTTGTTGCGGTGTGCAGGGGTTGCTCCTCGTTGCAGTGCGCGGGCTTCTCATTGCGGTGGCTTCTCCTGTTGCGGAGCATGGGCTCTAGGTGCACGGGCTCAGTAGTTGTGGCATGCGGGCTCAGTAGTTGTGGCTCGTGGGCTCAGTAGTTGTGGCTCGCGGGCTCTAGACCGCAGGCTCAGTAGCTGTGGCGCACGGGCTTAGTTGCTCCGCGGCATGTGGGATCTTCCTGGACCAGGGCTCGAACCCGTGTCCCCTGCATTGGCAGGCAGATTCTTAACCACTGCGCCACCAGGGAAGCCCTGTCTGTTTCCTTTTGAAAGGTTTTCTTGTCCAGCCATTTTTTTTGGTCATTTTTCTTTAGCTCAAATAATAACATTCAGTGGAACAGTCCCTCACAAGATTACTTGACTGCATTCACACCTATTAAAGCGCAAAGTCAACCATGAGCCAGTGCACATTATGGATCCAAATTAAACTTATTACCACCAATTTTGGGAAGAAGGTCCATCTGCCAAGTTATTGTAAAGGGCAAGGCATTTGAGGTTCTTAAATTCTGTTGGACAAAAGGTTTCTCTTTCTCTTTTGAAAATCGATATTATAGTTTATATTTTATCTTTCTTTTCTGTAATATTAGTGGCTATATCACATCTTTAAAAACAATTTTAGGTTACCTTTTCCATGAATTTTGTTGTTTCTTCTACTGGGGCTCTGGTTAATTTTCAACTATGATTAGCATAAGTGATTTTTCATAGGAAGGTAGATTCCTTGTAATGCCTCATGAGTCATTTTAATGAAGAGACTGTTAAATAAGTAAAGAAATTTGAGGGGCACATCACCTGAAATGTGGGAATTTATGGCTGAGAAGAGCATTAGTTATTTTTTTTCAGTTGTGTCTCCTGTGTTCTTCCATATCTGCCTTTGCTGCCTGTCGCCTTTTCCACCTGCTCTCACCAGCCTATGAGCAGATTCCAGAGGCTTGGTTAAAACACTCAGGCCTTGAGGTGCGGAAAAGCTTCTGTGTGTAGGGACTGATATTTGCCTTTTTCTTCACAGGAGGGTTGTTTTAAGGGTTGAGTGAAAGAGTGGGTGTCATGGGACTTGAACCTGTAAATCCCTACGTCTAGTTAATGTTTTAGAAAATGTGTTGATCCTACAAGTACCATTCCCAAAAGTGAAGGTTGATAGAAGACCAAGAAGCCAGCCTGAGATGGAGGTAAATATGGAAGCAGGAAGGGAAGGAAGGCTTGGGGAGCAGGAATAGGGCTAAGCAAAAGGAACGGAGTTAAGTCCGCCTGTGTGCAGACGTGTGTGTCCAGACTCACCCCTTTCCCAGCCTCAGTCGGTGTGGACTCAATATATTGTCAATATATTGTCATATTGTTTGGATATATTAGCGTCAGTCACCATTATCCTTTACGTATGTTGTGGTTTCTGTATTGCACATCAGAGTTTTAAATACATGTTTGTCGTTTTTAACCAAAGGTTGCCCATTTCCCATGGGAGCAAGTGAGGCACCCACTCTAATTTCCTCACGTTCGTCTCCAGGCTGTTGAAAGAAAGACATGCTTCTTCCTCTCATGGGGCCCAGGACTTCTTAAGGGGCCAAGCAGTCACTGAGAATTCTGTGGGTGTGTGGAGAGAGCAGCTGAAACCACAAAGATAACCTAGGCGTCAGCCCTGTCCTGCCCCTAAGCAGGGGGCAGAGATTGGCTATATAATGCTAGTCCAGAGGCCGAACTGGGAAGCACAGAGAAAGCCCTTGCCCTGCTCTTCTCCTTCAGCTCTGATGTTATGTGACATGGTGGCTTAACAGGTCATTAACCCATGACATGGGAACACATTGTATCATGAGCACCTTATAAAACACTCTTAGGCCATCTCATTTCTAAATATCTTTCTTTAAAAAAAATTCTTCCTCCAGCCCTCCCGGGGCCAGGCCCAGGCCCAGGCCCATTCAGAAACCCTGAGTTTTAATGATTAACAGGTAGGTCCAAGCAATACAGATTTAATGAAACTCAGTCTTGGGCCACCATGATGGGAGGACCACACAGGTATCCAGGCTCTAGGGCCGTTAGAAGCATTCCTTTTTAAACCCTGAATCGTGTAGGCGTGGCTCTCCACTTTGAACTGGGAGGGCGAGGAGAAGGTGCCGTAAGTGGTGTGAGTGGCACGTGAGGTAATAGTCAATTCTGCAGAGACCTGCTGGGTGGAAACCGGCTGTGAAGGCTGGAGGGAAAAAACAGTCCAGGGTGATGATAACCTAGGCTTGGGGGACACACGTTGGCCTGGTTTTAACTGCAGAAATCTGAGCTTGCCCCAGACAGTACAAATTTCGGCAGATTCCATCTCATTTAGCCGTGAAATAGGACACTTTCCTGATTCAGTCAATGTGGAGCCTTAAGGCAGCAGTTACTTTTTAGTACAGCTTCGTTGTAATGGAAACCACCCTGCTGAACTGTCTTCCGGAAAGACGAAGGTGTGATTGGGTTCAAGTTCCATCCCGTGTGCTCCATAGGAACTTGGGCTTCACCCCGGAGAAGCTGTTTTGGGGCCAGTGGCAGGGTTCTGTGCGCGTGCTAAGCTAGCGGGGCGGCACCTGGGAGCGGCAGCTGCCAGACGGCCCAAGCACCCAGCTCGCAACTTTCCGTCATGGATTAAGCTGACTCTACCAATCTCACTTTACTCAAGACACCAAACTGGACGCTTGCAAGACGAGTGCCTTGCAAATCTTTGAGATGCTTTTCTTATTATAGATGAAATATGAACATCGTGTTTAGGAACAGGATCCAACAAATGCCAAAGGTATTTATGTAAGTCACTCAGCTTCAGTCCAGTGGCCTCTTGGGAATACAACCAAATCAGCTTTTAATAATTTTGCCCTTCTGTTTCAGTTGGTGTTTCACATTTATTTGTATAATATGCTCAATTCAGAATAAGCTGCTTTATCAGAAATTTAATTAATGTGTAAGGAATCCAGATTGCCTCAAAAATAGTACAGCTCTTTGAAGTCAAATCTTAGGATTTCCCTGTGCGCCAAAAGAAACTTATTCAAGCCAAGTACAATACAATTAATTTTTAATTTACTTTCTAGTATTTTAAAAATGATCCGTTATGCCAGAGATTTAACAAATCATTTTGTTATATTTTTTGTTAGCATCTAAAAACTTTTAAATGAGGTAAAATTTTTTGCTAAATTTTACAGTATCAAGTCAATCAAATTTTGAGCTCAGTTGCTTGGTCTAAGTGTCCCTCTCAGTTTCATTTCTTTTTTTTTTTTTTTTTTTTTTTACATTGGTGAGGGAGCTTTTTGGAATTAGGATTTCAAGATTTCATACGTATATTTCCATCTATTAGGGGAAAGGTCTGAGATTCATAAGGGGAGCCTCTTAGTCAAAACTTGTTGAGGAAATATCCCATAGAAGCTAAAGTTTAGGGTTCAAGAGCGAGGGTGGTGGGGTGTCAGATGATGGTGCTCCACCCACCCTCCACCAGCCCTAGTCACTTGTTCACACCCCCTCCGACTCATCCCAGTGATTTCAGAATCAGTTGAGCTATGGACTGACAGGCTACCTTGCAAAGATGCAAATGCCCTGACAGCGTGGTACCTTTAGCCCGTATCTGTCATCTGTTAACAAGTTAGTTAACAGCCTGGCCTGGATTCCCAGAAAAGACAGCCCATTTTATAAGGTTTGCTTTCTTATCTCAGTGAAATATTAATTCCAGCCACTCACCGATTACGTACTATGTAAATGTAAAATTATGATTAGGACCTATTCCTTTCTGTCATAGCATCTGGTTGGTACAGATTGAAAAAGCAGTTACCTATTGGATGATAGGCACCTTGCTGTGAGTTTAGGTAGCACACAGGAGGAGCTTAATCATAGGCTGGGGCTGGAGGCGAGATTCTGCAGGTGGTATCAAGCTGGGAACCAAAGGATGGGTAGATGTTTTCCAGAAAAAGGTGGAGGATGGTGCAGAGGACAGTGGCACTCGTGTATTTGGGAGGCTGTAAAATGTTTGGTATGGCTGGAAAAGAGGGTGCTAGGTGGCGGTTGTTGAGAGATGAGGTGGAGAAGTACGCAGGGGCTCACTGACCTATAAGGAATTCGGACGTTATCCCGAAGACAGAGGAGACCTATTGATAGTTTCAGGCAGAAGAATTACATGATCAAGTATTAGAAAGACCACTCTGTTTGCAGGTGGTACAGAGATTGGGAAGTGGAAGGGGCAGGCAATAAAACTGGAGACAGGTTAAGTAGTAATCGGCTGACCAGGAATCTAGGTAAGAGCCCATGGGGTGAGCTAAGCAGTGGCAGTGGAGGTGGGAAGAAGTGAATGTATGGGCAAGAGCCTCCCAGGCAGACCCAGTAGGACTTGGTTGATGGTGTGGTGAACCCAGAAGAGTCAGTGACTCGGGTTTCTGGCCTGGACAGCTAGAAGGATGCTGGTCCTGTTTATTGAAACAAGGAACCAGGGAGGAAGGTACAGGTTTAAAGAAGAAGATGAGTTTGGATTTTTGACTTCTTAAATTTTGAGATGCCCAAAAGACAAAAGGGGCCGTGGGCCTGGAACTCAGAAAGATTTGTACTGTATGTAAAGAGCTCAGACGGTAACCCTGAGGAACAATGACATCTAGGAGCCCTGCCACGAAAGAGGAATTCCATGTATGTGATACTAGACACAGCTGTTTTTTAAGAAGTACCAATAAAGCAGTCCTCACATTAAGTGCTTGGGAATCTGTTGCCTTATGACAGTGCAATTCAGGTATCAGAATGTCCATTCTTGAATTTGTGAAATTACGCTTTCTAAGATTTGTGCTCAAGGGACATACCCAGCGAGCAAGATCTGTTGGCCTGTTTCTTTCTTGGCAATGCACGGGAACAAAATATCACTATCAGAAATTATGAGGCTAAAGAAACATCATTTGGCAAACATTTATTTAGTGCCAGCTCTGTCCAAACATGGCACTAGGCCCTAGGAATACAGAGATGAATAAGAAACAAAACGTGTTGTTAAGACCAGAGACGCTGGCGGGTTCCTGTGCAGCAGGACAGGAGCTGGGAGCCAGGCGGGGCTGCAGGCTGGAGGGCACACCTGGAAGCACGTAACCCAGCCTGGGTGGTTCGTTGCAGACCGTTTCCCGTGCTCTTTGCACAAGCAGCTCCCTCTGCCTGGAATGCCCTCCCTGCCAGGCCCCTTTCCTTTGCCTAACCCCTGTTAGTCTCTTGTGACCACTCTCAAGATGCACAGCAGGCCCGGACTAAATTAAGGAAACTTAATAAAATGTCTCTTCAAATATGTGATGTCACCCCTAACAATAGGAATGTAAAGTAAGGGAAGAACGTAAAGTACAGAAGAATTTTATAATGCGGAAGGGCAGATAACTGTGCTTTCTTTAAAAAATATTAAACTGTTAAAATACTTAAATTATTTTCATTTAAATCACATTTTTTAATTTAAATTAAGATTTCTGCATAGAGTCTATAAGATGATTTTTTTTTCATTTTATAATTCATTTATTTATAACAAGGCCTGGTCATAACATCTTAAAAATGTACATAGCCTTTAATACGTTCTACTTTGCGCAATTCAACTGAATAATTGAAAAATGTGTTAAAAGATTGTAATACAAAATTTTCAAAGCAGCCCAAATGCTCTATTAGTAGAAAATCAGCTTAAAAAGTTATGATCTAGCCTATGCAATAAAATTATAGTCATCTATTGATAAGATTGCAGATGACTATTTATTACATGGAAAGTTATTAATATTATGTTATATGAAAAAAGTAGGTTTTTATTTTTATTTTTTTATTTTTATTATTTTTTAACATCTTTATTGGAGTATAATTGCTTTACAATGGTGTGTTAGTTTCTGCTTTATAACAAAGTGAATCAGTTATACATATACATATGTTCCCATATCTCTTACCTTTTGCGTCTCCCTCCCTTCCACCCTCCCTATCCCACCCCTCTAGGTGGTCACAAACCACCTAGCTGATCTCCCTGTGCTATGCAGCTGCTTCCCACTAGCTATCTATTTTACGTTTGGTAGTGTATATATGTCCATGCCACTCTCTCACTTTGTCACAGCTTACCCTTCCCCCTCCCCATATCCTCAAGTCCATTCTCTAGTAAGTCTGTCTTTATTCCTGTCTTACCCCTAGGTTCTTCATGACCTTTTTTTTTTTTTTCTTAGATTCCATATATATGTGTTAGCATACAGTATTTGTTTTTCTCTTTCTGACTTACTTCACTCTGTATGACAGACTCTAGATCCATCCACCTCACTACAAATACCTCAGTTTCGTTCCTTTTTATGGCTGAGTAATATTCCATTGTATATATGTGCCATATCTTCTTCATCCATTCATCTGTTGATGGACACTTAGGTTGCTTCCATGTCCTGGCTATTGTAAATAGAGCTGCAATGAACATTTTGGTACATGACTCTTTTTGAATTATGGTTTTCTCAGGGTATATGCCCAGTAGTGGGATTGCTGGGTCGTATGGTAGTTCTATTTTTAGTTTTTTAAGGAACGTCCATACTGTTCTCCATAGTGGCTGTATCAATTTACATTCCCACCAACAGTGCAAGAGGGTTCCTTTTTCTCCACACCATCTCCAGCATTTATTGTTTCTAGATTTTTTGATGATGGCCATTCTGACTGGTGTGAGATGATATCTCATTGTAGTTTTGATTTGCATTTCTCTAATGATTAATGATGTTGAGCATTCTTTCATGTGTTTGTTGGCAATCTGTATATCTTCTTTGGAGAAATGTTTATTTAGGTCTTCTAACCGTTTTTGGATTGGGTATATAAGATGATTTTTGACGGTGGCAGCAATCTCATTAGCAGCCTTTGGATACAGAAACACCAAAGGTAGCTGTTTAGCAGTTAGTGAATTTTTTGGCAGTGTTTCCAGATATGGAAGCAGTGTAGACACTCTAAACAGTTCCCCCGTGTATATCATGCATCAGTGCAAGCGCCCTTCCCCTTTTGCTCTGAGGATAGCAGTTGGGGCGCTACCTTTTAGCCACGTGCAGACAGACATGTCTTGAGTGGTTACCTGGTGCCTGGACCTGTGCTGTGAGCTTGTCATCTGTCATCTCACCTAATCCCCATGGCAACTCTGTGAGTAGGTAGGAAACTGAGGTATAGAAAGGTCACAAAACAAGTAGACGACCTATCAAGGGAGAATCCCAGGCAGCATAACCATCGGAGCCCAAGGCTTTAACCTCCACTGGATTGTGAGAATTGGGGTAGGGTTTTTTTTTTTTTTTTTTTTTTCTTTAACCCACATCCTCTCTCGGTTCCTAAAGGAAGATCTGTCTGGAAGCAGAACTATTTAGTCATATACTTCATTTGCCACTGTTTTCCTTTAACAGACATTATTCATTCAACAGCCACAAACCTTGTGCAGGAGACAAACGTAAACAGATACTGTCAACATAGTATGGTAAATGCTGAGGGAAACCTGTGAGCACGCATAGTGGAAGAGGAACACCAAACGCGCGTGGGGCTTAAGGGAGTGGGGCTGAGCCTGAGCCGTGGAGATGAGGCAGGAAGCAGACGGTGGTAAGGATGCTCCAGACCAAAGGAACATCCTGGGAGGCCGGAGTGGAGTGAAAGCGCGTGGGGTGAGTTCCTGCAAGCAGTGTGACTGGAGGGCAGCACTCCCCAGGCGTGCCCCATCCTCCCTGAGGGCAGATCCCCCAGGGCTGCTGAGAAATTCCTGGTCCTCCCCCTGCTGCTGAATTAACTCTTCTTTGGCCGAGGCCCAGAGGTCTGCATTTCGCAAACCTCCCAGGTTACTCTCAGGCGTGCTGAAGTTTGCTACGTTGAGATACGATGGGAGACGAGATGGTAAGGGTTTGGGAGCTGGGTTTTCCACTGCTGGCCTTGGGGAGTCTTTGAAGGAATTTGATCAGGAAACCATCTGCCTTTGAGATGGATTTAAATGGGGCCAAGGCTGGAGGCCTGGTCTGTGGATATGACAGAGACCCAGTCGAAGGCTGGGGTGGTAGAGGAGCAGGGGATAAAACGAGCAGAAATTGATAGACTGGAAGTGGTGGGTGAGGAGCAGAGGCAGGTCTGGGACCTTGTGTGTCTGATGCTCTAATGCCCCTAAATCAGGTCAGCAAAACGTGTCGTTCATTCCCAGAATATGGGTGATTTATTTCTGACATATTGAACAAGTAATCGTTCAGGTTTCTTTTTTCTCACTGATGCAATGGGAGTGAGGAAGTGGGAAAAACTGGACCAGGCAGTCACAGAAAGCCCCAGTCTGGGTCTCTGCCATCCTGTGAATTCACCTCCTTTGCCTGTTTTTGAACCTTGACTTCACATAACTCTACCAACGATGCCTCTTACAGAAACTACTCCGTGAGTAAATCACTCAGTGAAACACCACTGACGTTTTACTCTTCCAACTCTAGACTTGTCTGCAATCAGAAGATGGTGGACTGAAAGGGGAAATGACCTACCGTGTAAACTGTTAGGGACGGGCTTGTAGTGAGGAACATTGAACCAAAATCAAAACGGTTTTGAAGCAGCCCTGACATACCAGTCAATGTTGATTAAGTCAGAGGCATTGTTAGATGCTCACACACTTAGACCTGCACTAGCCCTGAAGGGGGAGAGGAAGCGTGAGCCTGACCCCGTGCCCCTCTGCCCACGCACACCACACACAAGCTTCGAGTTGGTGGGAGGTAACTTGTACTCATAGAAGTCTTTAAATAATAGCACAAAGTAATACATTCAGTCAACTGTTAGCCCTCTGCCCCCGTTCCATACAGGTTTTGAAGAAGATTAAAATGTCTCAATGGTCAGTCTTATAGGTATTAAAAAGAAATAAATTGTTCATGAAACAGGTCCAAAGACTTTTTACTTGGCCACATATTGTAGTAATATTTTGGGTTTTGGTTTATTTATTTATTTTTAATGTTTTGAATGTCATTTGGTTTACTTGTTATTCCTTTTTTTTTTTTTTTTTTTTGGCTGTGTTGGGTCTTCATTTCTGTGCGAGGGCTTTCTCTAGTTGCGGCAAGCGGGGGCCACTCTTCATCGCGGTGCGCGGGCCTCTCACTATCGCGGCCTCTCTTGTTGCGGAGCACGGGCTCCAGACGCGCAGGCTCAGTAGTTGTGGCTCACGGGCTTAGTTGCTCTGCGGCATGTGGGATCTTCCCAGACCAGGGCTCGAACCCGTGTCCCCTGCATTGGCAGGCAGATTCTCAACCATTGCGCCACCAGGGAAGCCCCCTGGTTTTTTTTTTTAATGTTAGTGGATAAACTTGACAGTGAAAGCACTTTTCAAAGTTATGCTATTCTTCTTACTCCTCACTAAATCAGAATAACTTTCCACTCACTGTTGGAGTGATTGAAATGTGGTTCTAAAGTGAGCAGTCAATAATTCCATAAATGAAAACAAGGGGAAGAAGAGCTTATTTAAAGGTTTTTCCCTTTTTTTTTTTTTGCTTTTGGAGTCTTCAATAATGCATTAATTGTGTGGCGTTAAAGTTCAGTCACTAAACTTTATTGTTTAAAAGTTTTCTTTAAATTACAGTTGCTATATTTATAATCGTTACAGGGCCTCCACTGTGTTCGGTGCCCAGTAATAAGACCTTAAAGATATTTCCAGGGAAGTAGAAGGCGTAAGCCAACAAAAGAAAGAAAACAAAACAAGTCTCAAGCATCCCTCCCATAAACGGTGTCTGCGTGAACATGTATGTATAGTAGTGCTGGCCCTAAAGAAATGCCCAGTAATGAGAAAAGGGAGAAAAATTAGATGGCGTGAATAAAGAGGGGTTCTTGGTATAACGGGCGTGTCTGATGCCAGGTGGAATTGGTCTGGAGTGATTTCTTAAGGAATTTTAGTCTTCAGCAACATTTTAAAGGGAAGCAAAGGCATGATTTGTCACAGAGGCAAACGGAGATTTTGCCAGGTGGGGGAAGAATAGCATATCTGATGACTCACAGCCTGAAAAGAAAGAAAAACCGCTTAAAGGCAGTGAATATTGCCGGTGCTCATTATCTGTGGGCACTATTGTCCTTGTGGCTTGCTGGAGTAGATCTTTCTTTCAGTTTCATAGCCTTGTTAATCATCTAGTGTTCTGTGTGGATGTTCCCTAATGACTCCCATTGCCAGTAAAACCTGAAAACAAGGCTCTTTTCATGGGCAAGCGCTTCCCTCTCACCCTCATCCTACCACCAGGAACAGTGACCCAGAAAGTTGGTAAATCTGGGGAGGGCAGTCGTGGAGCTGCTCTGAAATTCCTGAAAATTAATGCTGTTGGTTTGTAGAAAAGAATAAAAATACTAGGAAAGTAGGAGGCTGGAGACGCTGGACAAGACCCCCTGATGTCAGATTCAGACTCCGGGGTTTCATCCCCTTTTGAGGAATCTTACAAATGTGTGTACAAAAATGTACTCAAACCCCTTCTGCATTTTGCACCACCCTCGGGCGTGTGTAATCTAAGCCTCACAATGTTCTGCTTTGCAGTGGTGTAGAGCACAGCTGAGTCATGGCGGGAGAGGAGGACAATTAGATAAGGGGTGCTGACTATTAAAGAATCCTAAAAGCACTAATCAGGTGTTATACAACACACAAGTGGAAGCTGTTTCAGAGTTCTGAGGAAGTTAGTGACATGAGCAAAACAACATGTGAGGAGAATGATTTTAGCTGCCCTGCACAAGGTGGATTTCAAGCAGCAAAAGTTAGGACAGGACCATCAGGACCTGAATAAGTCAATCCAGGCATAAAGGACTGGATTCTGGACATTTATAAAGGGGAACTCATCTTGTGTACAAGTAGTTGTGTACAAGGGAGTTCAGGCTCTGAGGATCTGAGCATAGGTAGCTAAGAGCACAAGGAGACCATGAATGATGATGGAGACGCTTTGGGGAGGAGCTTTCAATTTATGGCCCTTCAAGGAGGAAGAAAACAGAGAGATGAGATTCCTGTAAGAATGGCACTTTGAAGCCTTGTGCATTTAAGAGCTTCCAAAGGAAATGAAACCATCAAAGTTAAAGATATGCATTGTCACTTATAATGAGGAGTTGTTAGGAAAATGAGTAGAGAGGGCTGGGGTAGAAAAATTAATAAGAAAGAGAGCTAGTGGCCTGTAAGTGGAAGGAAGCAGGGAATTATTTTATACTAAGATAAGATAAACTAAGACAAGATGCTGAACAAGGTTTAGTTGTGGTTATAGCTAACATCTCTATTTGCATAATTCCACTGTCTGAAATCAAATTAGCAAATCCTTTTTTTTTTTTTTTACTCTATTAAGAGACTAGCCATCACACTATCTAGTTGATTAGCCATACTCTAGTCATAGCTTTCATTAACTCTTCATGCTGCCTGGTGTCTTTGACTAAGTCCACGTAAGAGAATGAAATTAACATCCATGACTTTCTTTGCCTAAGATGCTTAGAAAAGGCATCTTTCATTTTTTCCCTATTTAAAACATGATTTTTGTCAACAGGTTTACTGGGGAAACTACATTTAGTACAAAATACTCAAATGGAAAAATCAGTAGGTTTATACCTTTATAAACCCAATGAAGTAAACCAAGGATTCAAAAAAAAAATTCTTTTAAATAATGTACTAATGGCCAATTAACATACATGTTTCAGGTATTTTTCCTGATTAAAGTGATAGTTATATTCGGAAGTGTTTCTAAAACTATATTAAAATGTGACCTGCGTTACAGAAAAAAGGTGTACAAAACGGAGAGAATAAGGACATGACTTGCATGAAGATAGCATGCCTTACTAGTTAAAGAGTGTGAAAACTCTGCAGTGGCTGATTTCAGGCCCCAAACCGTATCGTCCAGGGTGTATCTCTAGAAGGACATTAGTAGACATTTTCCCTACATGGAGTAGGTAGGGCAGTGAGTTAGGAGTCCCAGGAAGAGCACTTGGGTTCAGCTTAGGATCAAAACCATGGGGGTGCTAGGGGTCTGTTTTGTGCTTATGATGTTCCGTGATACCATCTACGTCTTTTCTTTCTCTGCACCCCGCCCCCACTCTAACTCATTGCAGGTTTGTTCTGTTTGATCCCCTCTCTGGCTTGTAATAGAAAATCCACCTGGTCTCCAAGGGCTGGCATGTCCAGGAGCCCGGTCCAGGCTTCGTGCAAATCCTTAGCCAGCTCCTGCTGGCTAAGGGCCTTCTTCTCAGCAGGATCTCACCAACCACCTGAGAAAACACCACTCCTGCTGGAAAACGGGCAGGTGTGGGAGTGCTCGATGAGGTGCAGGGGTCTCTGTCGAGCAGTCTGATTTTTCCATTAGGAAGAAACTGGTTACTGCTTCTAGTCTGTCAAGGTTTTTCTTGCCTTTAAAACAGGAAAATATGAAAAGAAAAAATATTTTTAACTAAATGATGAATACTTCTTAAGTGAATCAAAATGTAAAGTTGTTTACATCATAAACTCTTCAGATATAAGTTGCTCTTTCAACACCATGGATTACATTGAATCATGCTGTATAATTTTTGTCTCTATGAGGACTGTGAATTAGCCAGAGATGTAAAAGTTTAAGCTTTCAAGTCATGGAGATGAAGAAGGGATATCTTTGTAGGAAAAAAAAAAATGGAGTTTTTAGGCAAACTGATATATTTACAATTCCTGCACTAAATAGGTGTAAGGACCTTTAGGAACTGAAGATAGTCTGTGCAGAACTGGATTCTCTCATGACATTTTCAGGGGGTTTTCCTCCTAGTTTTTCTTTTCCTCCTTTCACCCATCCATTTCATCTCTGATTAGTATGAAATTCTGTTCGCTTAAATTCTAAATAATCTTTAGAAGTCTGAATTACTAAACACTGAACTAATGAGCTATAAAGCGATACAGAATTACTGAAAGTTTTTCCTAATTCAGCACAAATCTAAAGCTAGCTAGAGCCATTTTCAGTAAGAACTCGGAGGGTTGTATGCCAAATGAAATGTTTACTTATACTGCACACCTGGAAAGAAAATTATCATCATGAGTAGGTCTTTTTTAGACTTCAGAGGCCTGTTTGATGCTTATTAATATATACTGTATAGCCAATAAGAACAATTCAGTTTTTATACCTTGCATGGAACCCAGCACAGGTGTCAGTCAAGATGTTGGCACTCTACTTGGTTTTGATTGATTTGTTGTCTTTAGGTTGGTATTCTTCCTTAGAGATTTAGAATCCACAGGACAAGGCTAAAATCTAATCAGGTTTCTGCCAGTTCCTCTATCAGCTCTACTGCATATATGTATCTTTAAAATCTATACTGAGATTACTGCATAAAAATTGTTCAGCTTAATAGAAATGATCATTCATTACTAAAAGGTCTTTATGGTTCATGACACTGATTTCCTAGGGCTCAGCTACATAAACTGATACAGCCAATAGTTGTTGAATACTTCTACGTGGAGTGTTGTGAAAAGACAGCCCTTGCCCTCAGAGAGCTCATATACTAGAGCAGGAGGTTGAGGAGAAAACCAGCAGGTTATTACCTGGTGCAATACAGCAAAGGACAGTATGCGTAAGAGCCCGACAGAGGGTCTTTAAACACCCGGGGGAACCACAAGGGACTTCGAGGGACAGCTCTTGAGAAGACAAGTTGGCGTTTGCAGGAAGAGAAAGGGGAAGAAGGGCTTTCCAAGCAGAGGGAACCACAAGGGCGAAAGCCTGGAGGCTGAAGAGCTCTCTTTTGTTTCTTCCCTGCAAAAAACCTCTATTGTCATTTATATCCACGTGGTTCCAGGGCACAGAGAGGCGGTCTAAACTGTTAGTGGCGAAGAACAGACACTGCAGCTCCAGTCTGGGTTCAGGTCCTGCAGCTGCCAGTGGTGTGTCCTAAGCAAGTGGTTCGAGCTGCCCAGGCCTCATGCCGCTTCAGCTGCACGTCGGGAATGTGATAGCTCCTCAGGAGATTGTCATGAGGGTTAAACAAGGTAATCAATTGAAGTGGAAAGTGGATGATAAGTTTCTCACGTTAGAGTCAGTTTTTTTTTTAATTATTTATTTTGGCCGTGTTGGGTTTTCATTGCTGCGCACGGGCTTTTTTTAGTTGCGGCGAGCAGGGGCTACTGTTAGTTGCGGTGCGCGGGCTTCTCTTTGTAGTGGCTTCTCTTGTTGCGGAGCACAGGCTCTAGGCGCGAGGTCTCCAGTAGTTGTGGCACACGGGCTCAGTAGTTGTGGCTCGCAGGCTCTAGAGCACAGGCTCAGTAGTTGTGGCACACGGGCTTAGTTGCTCCGCAGCATGTGGGATCTTCCCAGACCAGGGCTCAAACCCGCGTCCCCTGCGTTGGCAGGCAGATTCTTAACCACTGCACCACCAGGGAAGTGCTTAGAGTCAATTTTGTAATCATTTCCACCCTCTCCCGAATGTATGCTCTGTGTAGAGCAAGGGAGGAAGGTTGGTGCCCTGGGAGAAATCAAAATGAGGACGATAGGGACCCATCCTCCTGGAAATTTATAAGCAAGTGACAGAGAGATGGGTATGTAAGCAGCTAGCAAGGCGGCTGGAAATTAAATAAGAGCTACGTGGAGGTTGAGGCAGTGTGTGGGAGCATCACCAGATAGGAGGTTTGTTCCAAGGAAGAGGAGGAATTCTTGGGAACAGAGAGGTTGGTGTAGAGTCTTTGCCTGCTGTTCACTTTGGCTTACTTGGGCTCAGTGGTGTGCGAATCAGGGCAGGTCCGCCCAGGCCCGCTCTTGGCCCTGTTTCATTCCTTGTGGCCGACTTCACCTTGGCTCCTCTCCTGTCTAGCTGGACAGCGTTCAGATGCTTCCCTTAGAACTGAAGCTGGAGAGGTGAGTAAGGTAGGCTTCTATGACCAGCCTCAGAGAGGTATAGAAAGAGCCAGTGCCGAGGACTTTCTCTCCAGTGCTAAGAGGTCATCTTACAGGTGAGGCCCTGGGCTCTGGAGCCCGTTCCCAGATTCCCCTTCCAGCCATTTGGCTGCACCTGTTTCATTGCTGTTGGTTCCAGTGGCTTCACCAACTCCCACAGTCAGAGAAGCTCCCGCAGATCTGCAGGTTGCCGTCCCCATCACTCCCCCAGGACAGACCAGAGTGAGGCCTGCATTGTGCCTGGGAAGCCTGATTTGAAAAAGCAGAGAGGCGAGCGCAACCCCTGCCTGCAGTGGGGGACCACCCTTCTGTGCTCTGCAAGAGAGTCCCCGTGTCTCCCAGGGGCTGCCAGCCACTGCTGGGGGGCGGGCGTCTACTGCCACACCCCACTGCCCACTGTCTTCCAACCGTTGGGTCCCAACTATCCTGTTTCTGGCAGAAATTTGTCGGGGATGGTGGTGTGTGCCTGGCTCTGAACCATAGTTTGAGCTCTGAGAAAATGCCATCCCCTCTTTTTAGTCAGTCTGGTCCTGGGAAGAGAGGCTCGTAAGTCAACTCTTAATTATCGTCGGAAGATCAAGGAAGAGGTGAATGTGAGCTGGCTGCGTCGCAGAGAATTTCAGACGGGAGAAAGGGGGAAGCAGTTCACATACATCTTTAACATGACAGCCTGATTTTTGCCTGGAGAACTTTAGGGAATTCTTTTGAAATCTTTCTGTAACATGGTATAGCAGTGAAGAGCCCAGAGCAACTACAAGTTTGGCTTTGTCACTTTTCAGCTGAGTGGCCTCAAGCCAACAATTTCACCTCTCCAAGCCTTAGTTTCCTCATCTGTGAAGTGAGTGTGATGATTAATGATGCCTCCTCATGGGGCTGGAGTGAGTACTCCCACGAGTTGTTATGTATTAAGTGTTTGGAACAGTGTCTGGCACCAGCAAGTGCTCTGCAGGTGTGGGCTCTTATCATGGGGCACAGAGAGAGGTTTTTTGGTAAAGTTGTTCTCTTGCTGCCTCGTTGGGCATATCCAACGAGGATATGATGCCTTTTGAGGCACCATCCAAGGTTTTAAAGAAGTTCAAGTATTATAGACAGGTTCAGTTACTGGGTGAGTAGGAGTGCATTGGCAGTCATAGGTCTCTGAGAAAGAGGGCTGTGGAGATTCTCACTCAATTTTAGAATAGGACGAATGATTTTCTCCTAATACATCACATACAAATGTGAAGAAAGACCCCAGCCTGTTGTGTACATGGCCAGGCCTCTGGGTGAGGTGCCTGAAGGCTGCCCCAGGGTATGTGCAAACTGTGGCCATAAAGACAGATTTTTGTGATGCAGGTTTCTTTTTTGAGACCAGCCTGATTCACCATTGTGTTTTGTCTGCCATGGAAGTTTAAACAGCTTTAAGCTAAACACCTGTGTCTTTGTCCTGGTCTCGCCTTGCTAAACAGGATTTGATTGGACTTCTCTTTTCAACACAGTGGCCCACCTACTTCCCTGCATTTCTGTATTCCCACCTCATATTGCTTCAATCAACTTGTTTAGAAGAAATAGCCAGACTTGAAAGTATGAGAAAATAACACTAAAGTTGGATAGAAAATTCTCCTATACTACTTCTGCATTTAATCAAAGAAAAAAGGGTGTGCAGTGTCTATTGTAAGATTATTAAAACATCTTCACTCTATTCTTCTCTAAGTGTGTCTGCTTAGGCTTTAGGGAAACAACTGAAACCACCCTTCTCTCCATGTAAAGTTGGGTAAATTTGCCATTTGCAAAATGACATCAGAAGAATAAAGTAAAAAATAGGGAGAAGTTAGTACAGACCCACGTGCCACTCGTACTGTGAAAACTCGTGGAAGACCCAGTACCCCACCCCCCCTTTATCTCAGTGAATACTGTTGGTGCTTCCGTGAGGGAGCAATGCTAGGCGTTTGCAAGTGAGCCCGAGATAATGCTGGATCTCCAGCTGCTTAGCGTCTCGTGGTGGAACGTGATGGGTCACCGTGATCCAAGGTGAAGAGTAAGTGCCCGGATAGAATCAGTTTTTCAGAATCTTCAGTTCTGGATAAAGTTTAAAAGAGCAAAGTGATTTATGCTTTTTGAGCATCAGGAAAGGCTTTATGGGGAGAGGGTTAGAGTTTGGTCTTGAACAACTAGAAGGATTTGGGCAGCAGAAATTGGGGGGGGGCGGGAGAATGTGTTCTAAGCAGAGCAAAGAGCCTGAGAAAAGGGCACAGAAGCAGGTGTGAGGGCAACAGGAGCACAATGGGGAACATCTTGTAATGTACCTGATTCCCGGTGTGCTACTGAAGGTTTGTGATTATTGCGCGCTTTTCAATGAAATACCTTTGGGGTTATCACCTTTTTTAAAAATCAAAGCTTTAATTACCATTATAAATCTGTGAGACCATCTTATTGTTCTTGCTAAGCAAATGCGTGTTAGCATCTTTCTTTAAAGAAGACCATGCTCTAGCTAGTGGCATACTTGTGATGGATACAGATGCCCATTGCCATGACTGCAGTTATGTTAGGCCCTGGTGGCCATTTATCGTTTTAATAATGGAAAGACATAACAGTCGGATCTAACTAAACAAATACACCCATCTTCTCAAATAAGGTTTCTATAGAAAATCTATTTCCTCCTTATTGAAGGTAGCTTGGTTTAATGGATCCTGTGGTTTTAGAATAGATGGATTTCTTTGGGTTGGTTTGTTGGTGTTTTTCACAGTTTACACAGCAGCCTCCTTTCCGGTATCTCATACATTCCCTTCACTGAGCAAGTCTGTGTTTGCCAAGCAGCGAACTCTTAGGTAACATTTCCACTCCGTGCACAAAAGAAGTGCATAGTTTGAAAGTCATTTTTTAAGGCCAAGTCAGCTCTACACAGCTAAAATATTTACTAGGTCTTATCGGAAATGTGGGGAAAAAAGATTGTTCAAATAACCTAAGGAGTGTCTCGTTTCCTGACCTGTTTATTTAGTGTTAACTAAGAATGACACACACATTCATCTCTGTTGAGAAATTGACAACGGGCTTAACTTTCTTTTTGTCTCGCCTCCCTCATAAAGCATTTCCTTGAGCACTCACGTGTTCCTTTAACTATCTCTTGCCTTCTAGCTCTTGCTTTTTCTTGCCTTCTGTTCACATTTGCCTTCTCCTGTTTCCCACTTTTCCTACTTTTCCACTCAAAGACAGCATCCACCATCCTTCTGGATTGGCCCATTTTTACCATGAAGTCCTGTGTAGATCCATTTCATTTGATGGATGCTGACTGAGAGCCTACTCCGTGCTGACCTTACGTATGGCCAAAAAATGGGTTTTCAAAGGCGGCCCTTGCCCTTTGGGCAAGCCAGACAAGTAAACAGCCGATTAGTGGGCAGAAGTGCTGGTGCAGCTGAAATTCTGCCAGGGAGGGTGGCAGGAGGCTTAGCGACCCACAGAGAAGGGGGCACGATGAAACCTGTCCCTGCGGAAGTGCCCCCCTCCCCCCTGCTCCCCGCCCCCCGGCCTGCCTTCTTTAGCTCCCTCCGTCTTCCTCTCTCCCCCCACTTGGCATTGGGTGCAGACCTCTGTTTCAGTAGTTAACAGGCTATAGGTATGTACTTGTTTCTTTAAATAAGTCCAGCCAGTTCTTCTTGATAATTGCATACCTCAAAGTGCACAGCAGATCGAACACATCCAATAAACTGTGACTTCTCTGGACTTGGTTTTTTCATCTGTAAAGTGAGAATGGCGACTTAGAATTCTGACCAAGGTTTTTCTGGCTTAAAGAAAAAAATTCAGTGATTATTAGTTACAACAAGTACATATTTGTATTGAGAACTATTTAGGCGTTCTGTCTTTATTTTATGATTACACAGACATGGTTTAAAAGTGCATTTCTTGGGAATTCCCTGGCGGTCCAGTGCTTAGGACTCAGAGCCTTCACTGCCACGGGCCCAGGGTCAATCCCTGGTCGGGGAACTAAGATCCCACGAGCCGTGGGGCATGGCCAAAAAAAAAAAAGCGAATTTCTGTAGTAGGTTTAATTTACGAGGATAAAAAGGAGAGAAAATATGCTTTCTGTTTGGAGTGGGGGCTTCAAATGGTTTTTTTTAAAATAAGTTTATTTATTATTTATTTTTGGCTGCGTTGGGTCTTCGTTGCTGTGCGCAGGCTCTCTAGTTGCGGCGAGCGGGGACTACTCTTCCTTGCGGTGCACGGGCTTCTCATTGCGGTGGCTTCTCTTGTTGCAGAGCACGAGCTCTAGGCGGGCGGGCTTCAGTAGTTGTGGCTCGCGGGCTCAGTAGTTGTGGCTCGCGGGCTCTAGAGCGCAGGCTCAGTAGTTGTGGCTCACGGGCTTAGTTGCTCCGCGGCATGTGGGGATCTTCCCGGACCAGGGATTGAACCCGTGTCCCCTGCATTGGCAGGCGGATTCTTAACCACTGCGCCACCAGGGAAGCCCTGCAAATAGAGTTTTTAAAGCCAGATATTTTATCCCTACTTTCATGAGATTCCAGTGTAATAGAAAAAATAGGACCAATAAGTAAGCATATATCTGGCCAACTACATGAGTTTTAGAGAGTTACAGACATAATTGAAGTAACCACAGGCGGGTTAGGGAGACAAAGGTTTCATTTAAGAAGCAAAAGGCAAACAGTATTTAGAGGAAGAGGGGAACGCACTGGAAAGACCTGGATGTGCTCAAGACGAGAGTCAAAAGAAACCAGAGTTCACGGTGACTGAGGGAGTTTGGTCAAAGGGACCCACTGACAGTGGGTGTGAAGCGTTGCCTGTCAGACTTCTTAACAGGATGGATTTTAAGTAGATCGGGCTCTTGTGGTATGCTTATAATTTGTGGTTTAAAATTTTTTAAATTTTCTTTATTTTGTGAATGCATGATACACGCTCATGGTTCAAACTTTTAAAGTTACAAAATGGAATAGACTGAGTAGTAAATCTCTCTCCCGCTCCTGACCCCTGAAGACAACCAGTGTTATTAGGACTTTATAAAATTTTTCTGATATTCATACATCCAGATACACATTTTATTCCCTTTGACGCAGATGGTTACATACCACAAGTCCATAACTGCTTTCTAAAACCTTTTGGGTGCAGATTCATTTTAGAATTCAGTTTATTGGATTTTTAGAAAAGCAATATGGTGCATATAGCATAAATTACGTAACACCCCCCAGGGGGTCTGAGCCCCGCTGAGTAATAAAAGAAATTAATTCTCCAGGGAAACTGAATATTCATACCAAGTGGGATAAATACAAACCATAAATAACCATAAGAACCATAAATGCAACTCATGTCAGTTGCATTCAGGTGTTACTGTCAAATAAGTTTTGGCACTAAACTTACAAAAAGAAAATTATGGTTTTTAAAGGTTTTTAGGTCTTGGAATTGTATATATAGGATTATAACCGGAATCCACACTATTCTGTACTCTGTGCTTTTTTTAATTAACAGTACGTATTGGAATTCATTCCTTATCAATACATAAAGAGGTTCCTCATCCTCTAAGCAATTAAAACTGCTCATATGCTAGATTTCTTGCAGAAGATAATTTAAATACTTGTAGTGGTTTATGTACATACACGTATGTGTGTATATAGACATACAAGATTCATATATATTGGTGCAGTTAAGCGCACAGTAAGGTCTAGGTCACATTATTGACTTCTAATATTAGGCTGTTTACAACACTGTGCTTTTTAAAAATAATATAGTTAGAAATAGTAATAATACTAGTTTATGAAAAAAAAGCAGTTTAGCCAAATAGAGTAATAATTTACAACACTACAAAAAATAAGCAGTTTAGCCAATAGAGTATTAATGTATAACATAATTTGTTCAGTGTTGGGGTAAAGGGGGTGGAAAGCCTTAAGAATTAGAGTTTAATTGTCGGTGTTCCTTATGGGAATTCTTTGCCCAGTAGACATGTTCAGGCTTATTTGTAATACCATTACCTGCTGGGAAAGGCAAGAGGCTGTTTAAGTAATGGAGACACTTTTTGTAATTGGTGTGTCAGCACCCATGACCAGGAGGAGGAAGACGTAATAGCATGTGCACTTGTCACTGTGCACCGGTGTTTGGGCACAGAAGTCTGACTAAATAAGGCAATGCCCAAGTGAGCCTTATCAGCGTTTGACCGGGGTGCAGACTAGCGGCTGATACACGGTGCCCAGCCGTTCTCTGCAGCTCTTGGCAAATGTGCATTGATCACAGACATCAGAAGCGCCTACCTACCACGCTCAGAGTTCTAGTGCCTGCATTTTACTTCCTATAAAGATGAGTATGAAATGTTAAGTCCCTAGAGAGGAGAAAAGAGAGAGTTCAGTGTACTGTTCCAAAAATGTGTCACGCATGTAAGCATACTTATTTTTAGTGATGTGTCAGTGGAGAGTTTGTTTAGGAGTTCATTCACCATTCCTGGCTCCTGACGGCTTTTCCCCCCACCACCACAGTGCCTCCCCACCCAGCCTGAGGTTAAGAGACGGGCGGACTCTCCAAGGCTGGGGTCCCAGGGAAGGAGAGGTGTGGTCACTGCCACCGCTGGATTCAGTACGTGCAGGGGGAGGGGAGGAAAGGGAACTTCCAGTCACATCCAGTTGTGAGTCCACCTCTCTCTTCATTTCCTGGCTCTCTGCGCATTGCGGTGTTTATACTCTGCCAGTCTGTGTATTTATAAAAAGAAAATGGAGCATTTTTTATAGGCATCAATCCAAGGGTTCAATTCTCATGCCAACAATTGCCATTTTCAGTTTACGTTAGTATTCCAGCCTGCAAACTGGGTCCAATCCAGGCTTGGCTGTACAGGGGTGGGGAGTGACCGTGTGCACGTGAGCACGTTGAACATTCCCAGACCTGATGACGGAGTATTAGACCAGCACGAAATAGAACTATGAGATTACAGTGGCCATGTGGAAGCAAAGCTCTGAGCTGGGTTCATAACTCGTGTCCACCCTCTGACTGTCTCCTTCTCTGTCTTCCCTCTTGCCTCCTACCTTCCCCTCCTCCCACCCGTCCCCGTTCCCCCCATCCCCTTTGCTAAACCCCTTAGTGTAGAAGGTTGAAGTAATCACATTCCTCGGGTCCTGGCCTTCTGTATGCAAGGCCCCCCTCGTCCCCTGTGTCTGTTTACCCAGGCCTGTCCCCTTCCACTCTAGAAGCGCTCAGTAATAGATGTTTATTATGTGTCATTGATGCTGTATAAAGGGACAAGTGTCATTTCCTATATTTTTTTAGTTTATATGAACGGCACCAAGTCACACAGCTCCTTTTCTTTTATTTATAATTATACTTAAGAGATTAGTAACATTCCTGTATAATTTTTTTAGTTTTGTTTATATTTTTGGCCCCTCAAGGCAGCGTGTTCAGATTTATCCTTGTGGCCATATGTACACCTGGGCTGTTGGTTCTCAGCTGCACGGTATTCCAAAGTATGCATGCGCTGCGGTTCACTGACCATTCCCTTAGTGATGGACTCTTAGGTTGCCTCAGACACCCCATATCACAAGCAGTGCTATAATCAACATTGCGTTCAACTATCTTTTTAAAAAACCAAGGTACAGTTCAGTAAAGTGCCTCCAGTAAAATATTGTGGTACCTGTTTAAATTCAAACGTATCCATTCTAAAGTTTTTCATTTAAAATCTTTTTCTACAGTTTAGAGTACTGTTGGTACCCACCACAGCATGAATATTCTTGGCATCTCTGGCCTAATGACACAGAAAAAATTAAAACTTCCTGATAGAGAGTGGGATGCCTTGCGTGGCTGGGCAGACAGCCTCTGGGTCTTCTGTTTTAGAATAAAATATTCACACATCTTCCCTAATAATAGTTTGGGTCTTTGACAGGCAAAACTTGGAAGAAGATTCTAGACTAGTAAGAAGGACTGGTCTTATCCACGCTGTGATATAAGGTCCTGCAATGTGGGAAAAACACGTGCTTTGGAACCAGGCAAAGTCTTGACTCCGCCTTGGGCGAGTTATTTAACTTCTCTTAGCCTTGGTTTCTTCATCAGTAAAAATAGGATTAATTATGGAGCTCTCCCAGAGGGACATCAAAAGGATTAAATGAACGAATGTGTGAGATGGATCTTGTTTAACACCTGACGCATAGTGAGCCTTCCATAAGGGGTAATTGTGGAACTTTGTGAAAATGTCCTCGCCTCCACTCGGGTTAGACACCTTCACAGACGTGTTTCGGAGGGTTTCTAAGAGCTAGCTTGGTCGTCTCTGTGTTGCCTCTCCCCATCTTCCAGTCTGTCACGAGGTCAAAGATGACTATTGCCGGGCACCCCTGGGAAGGCCGAGGCTGGCAGTGGCAGCATCAGGGGTTATAAGAAAAGGACGGGGTGTGGGAGGGCGAAATCCAACAGTGTTTAGGAAGACTTCCCATGGCCTAAGAGCATCGAAGTAGGAACATGAGGGGGTAATTGTGGGCTGAGTTAGGTCAGGGTTGGGGTAGGTCCCACTAGCCACACAGGACAGATAGGAGTGGATCTGGTATGGGGAGCTGGGCCTAGACACTTGGATTCCGGTAATCAGAAGAACACTGAGCACCTTTTACAAAGTCTCATAAAAACAGAATGTTCGTCCATGAACACTTGCTTCCAGAGAAAAATGGGGCTATTTCAGTGTGTTGCGTACTAAGGCTGGGTCTGTTCGCCTGAAATAATTGGATAAACACATCTGTCCACTTAGTATTTTCGGCTCTCTTGACCAGATTGGCTCACTGAAGGATCAGTTAGGGGTTTTGCTCCTACTATATTAAGGCAAGCCTTCCATGCCCAAGTGACCACTGGTAACATTCTGATCCTGGAAGGACAACGGTAAGTAGAGTTGGTTTAGGGATGCTGTTTAATTTCCCGTTGTAGTTTTGTCTGTAGCTCGCAGAATTGACAAGAATCTTTATCTGAATGATCAACTTACTGAAAATCCATTTTATCAGGATTATGTGTGACTTAAATACAAAAACCAGTATAATAAGCGAACAGTTATCACACACTGGCAGTCCCCCCCCAACACACACAACATTTTAATTATTCTCTCGAGGAAAGAAGACGGGCTTTTTCATTAAACATACCTGGGTTCAGTTCTGACTCTGCTGTTTTCTGTCTACTTTGAATAGACCACCACCTATCGGAGCACGATTCCTTATACATAATAGAATAATAACCTTGAGGGACTGTAGGGAGAGTCCAGCACCATAATTTTGTTCATAAAGTGTTTCATAAAGTTCCTGGAATATGGGTGTTCAGTGGTGGCAGGGCAGTACTGTACGTTTATTATCATTATTGTGTGTGTGTGTGTGTGTGCATGAGCACACAATACAGTAGTCTATAAATATCAAAATTTTAATTTTCATGTTTCTCTCGGGGACTTAAGATAGTTTGTCAGCGTTGAGCATAACTCTGGAATATGTGCTGCTTCGTCGCCCTTTGCTGCGTTGACCCCACAGTAGTCAGGGCACCGCCATCTCTCTCTTCCTCTCCTCCTCGCTTTCCCTGTCTGCCCGCCTTTCTCGGGGCTGTTGCTCCCCTCCCTCTCCTCCCTTCCATCCGTTTCATCACTAGTGAGAGAAGTGAATGCAGTAGTAGTACAATTAACTAAAAAAAATATTTAGGCAGCATCTAACGTTCTGCTTCGCTGAAGAGTAGCCCAGTTCTTGGCAATCAAATTTAAAAGTGCCACCCCGGCCCACAATGCGTCCTGAGTCCCAGGAGGATGGTACGTCCCGCAAGTTTCGCCACCTAATGGCTGGTGGAGTAATACCTTTTGCCCAGCTCGTTAGGAATATTAGTACTTTGCTTCCTGTACGGTGCTGTTCTCATGCCTCCTGCCATGCTGTCACCATGGGTGCTGGCCCTGGGGAGGCTGGGGTCATATAATGCAGACATCTCTGTTGTGGACCTGAGAGAGAGAGAGAGAGAGTGAGTGTGTGTGTGTGTGTGTGTGTGTGCGCGCGCGCGTGTGTGTGTGTGATGTCACCTTAACTGCTCTAGGCCTGAGCTGCCTGGTCTGCACAAATTAGTTGGAACTAAATGATCTCTGAGGTCTTTCTTAGTTTCCAGATTTTGCAACATATGTTGATATCATGATGAATGATTCCAGGTTTAGTTAGAAGATTACAGGATGTTTGAAGACTGTGGCTAGCATAAGAGATTCACTTACAAAAATAATCAGCCGTGAATCCTTGAGGATGTTTAGGCTTTATGATCATAGGTGTAAACTGTGTTGTTGTAAAAGACATAAAACTTCATTTTTCACTGTCCACAGATGATTTGATTGCTGTGTACAGGCCATTGTTTTGGGTGCTTTATCATTCACATTATAGGAAAGTTTTAGTTAGAAGGTATATTCGCCAGTCTTACTTAAATCTGATACTTCTAACTTTATTTACCAAAGAAAAATAATTTAGATTTAGTAGGAAGACTATTATCACTCTAAAAAAAAATTAAAAACCAATAAAGAGAGGCCTAGATTTTACTTATATATAAGAAGCGAATTTCCCTAGAAATAAATGTGTAGCTACCACAGTTATTGAATATTCAAGTTGAAAGGAACTTTAGAACTCTTACTTTCCCAGGGGTCTTCAGGCTATAGTTTCAGACCTTGGAGTTCTCAGGTTTTATGGAAGGGCTGTCAGTAGGAAGCAGGGGAAAGCCGAGGAGGTGGAAATGGGCCCTTGCAAACCAGAACATAGGCACACTTACCTGATTTCATATGGGTGGGGAAGATATGTTAAATTTTGTTATAAGAATGAATTAGAATTCTCGTTCTAACCGCTTCGTTTTATTGATGAGGGAGCTAAAATATCACAGGGAGGTGAGAGGCCTCTGGTCATAAGTAGTAAGGAATCAGCAATAGAACCCGGATTTCTTAAACCCCAGGCAGAGCTTCTCTCCACCAGTGCCCAGAGCCCTGAGGGAGGGCCGGGCTGCAGCCAGTGTCAGGATCACAGAAGGGCCGCGGCCCGTCAGCCATGCTTTCAGAGGACCGAACACGTTTAGCTGCTTCTAAGGACGTGAAAACCACTAGAGTCTTCGGGGTGATCTCTCCTCCTTCCCAGTTTACCTCTCGTTCATCTCCAGACCTTAAGCCCAGTGTCAGGTAAAAACTATTGTTGACACAATTTTAGAACAGCTCTCAGAGAAACCGGATGCACATTGAAAAAGTTGGACAAGGCAGATCTAAGGCACAGAGCACAGGCCGCGCCAGTTCTTTGTTCCTCAAGGAAATGTAGACCTTTGTGACCCTAGACAAGGAACATCACCTGGCCAGCCAGGTTACCGGGTCAGGAGTAGAGACGTCATATTCTCCACATTCACCCGCTGGTGTTTCTAGCGTGGAAAGAGTGGCCTTATGGGCTTTGGTAGCTTCTAACTGGTGGTAATGCTGTGTGTGTGTGTCTGTGTGAGTCTTCAGATTTTCATATCTCATAGTCCCACAGCAAACACATTGACAACCAATTCTGTGCCTCCAGGACTTTTAAGTAAGCTGCGCAGGTTTGCACAGCTTGCAAATGATGGGGCCAGGACACAAATACAGGTCTTCTGACTGGAACCCCCAACTACCCCTGCTTCCCCTGGGTAGCTACTCTCACTGTTGTCCCTCTTGAAGGTCAAGGGTGCAGTAATTTGGCACAGTATGATACCTAATGCTTGGTTTGGTCATGGTTTTCTGGCTGCATTTCATGAAGGTACAGAAATGTATATATTGCTTCCTGTTGTGGAGAAAACAGGAACTTGTATTCCTTAAAGAAGCTCTGCAAAAATCTTTTTAAAAAGGAGCAACACTGGTTAGCTGTGCTGGGTTAGTACCAGAGCGAGTAAGGAACAAGGGAAGAGGGAGACTTTCCTTGTTGTCTTTTATATTTTATTGAACCATTTGAAGATGTTGCTTATTTAGAAACCTAATATCTGTTTAAGTTATTCAATTAACTAAATGGATAGATAGTGTCTATAATGATGTTGAGTATTCTATGCCCAGCTTTATCTGTATCATCTGTTTTTAGGGCTTTACATATATCGTCTGTAATCCTCATAATAACTCTGCAAGGTTGGTTCTACCACTATTCTCAATTCACATGTGAAGAAACAAAGGTGTCACAAGGCTAGGTCACTTGCCCTGAGTTACAGGCCGGCGAGTGGTAAGAGCTAATTCACATCCAGGCAGTCTGATTCTAAACCTCATGCTTGTAACCACTATAGGAAGGGATTAGACAAACAGCAAGAAACTCAACTTTGAGTGCGTTCCAGTATGATGTAAGAGATATTTTTAGTTTGGCACTTTCGAAGTCTGTGAATCCTAAATAATGTGTCTACATTTATAGAGCAAGTCCAGGGAGACCGTGCAGTTTCCATTATGCTAATCTAATCCAAGGATTACATTTATGCTGTAGTTGTAACAATATGCCGTAGATTGAGGTATCGGGCTTTCAGTGCCAACGACAGTCACAAATGCTGTGACACCTAAGGACACATCGAGGGCAGTAGTCGGGGGGAGGTGGGGGAACAGTCAGAGCCTCCAGATGAAGGGAGACAACAGAGACCGGGATGGATGGCGTGGTGGCCTCAGGGTGGCCCAGCAGGCAGGGGGCTTCATATGCCACCACCACGGGGGTTTGGGGTGTGTCACCCACTGAAACCCCAGTGAAAGTCAGCAACACCTTAGCGTCTTACCAGGGTCTGAGGGAGATGTTGATAGGAAAAAAATCCCTGATCTTGGAGCAAAACCACAGGGAAAGCTAGTGCAGCTCATAATCACTTGTTGCTTGACAGTGTTGATTATACTTTTGTTTAAACCAAGAATTGTTTATTGCTAAAAGGTTATTATAGACAACGATCAACTCATGCAAAAGAGAAATGTGTATGTTAATTTAGTCGTATCTGGAAGAGAATGTTCATCTTTTAGTAATTCAGAGGATGAGAAAAACCAGGCGTTCATGGAGGGAATGAAAAGACCACCATACGGAAAGTCTACAGCCGGACTAGGATTGGGGCGAGGGGTGTGTGCACAGTTCTTGCCTTCAGTTCAGATTAGCTCCCACCGTTCACCAGCTGGTAACCCAGGGTGGGTTGCAGGACCTATTGCACATAAAGTTTTTAGAACAGATAATGCAAGTTGAACCTGGCGTATAAAAGAATGACTCAGTAAATGTCAACAGTAATTATCATGATCATCAATACTTGCTGGCTTAATACAATAAATATATCCCAGATATCTGGATTTTCCCAATGGTGATACTCTATAGATCATTGAATTGACTAAGAGGGGCCTGCACCTCTCCTTTGTTGTCCTGTCATATTGTGTAATGACCAAAGGCAGGGGCTGACCTCCAGGCCACAGAGGGCAGAGTTCACAGGTCACCACCCTGCTCACACCTTCCCAGCCTCAGTTTTTTGTTGTTGTTGTTTTGTTTTTGTTTTTTTTTTAATTTATTTATTTATTTTTGGCTGTGTTGGGTCTTCGTTTCTGTGCGAGGGCTTTCTCTAGTTGCGGCGAGCGGGGGCCACTCTTCATCACGGTGCGCGGGCCTCTCACTATCGTGGCCTCTCTTGTTGCGGAGCACAGGCTCCAGACGCGCTGGCTCAGTAGTTGTGGCGCACGGACCCAGTTGGTCTGCGGCATGTGGGATCTTCCCAGACCAGGCCTCGAACCCACCTCCCCTGCATTGGCAGGCGGATTCTCAACCACTGCGCCACCAGGGAAGCCCCCCAGCCTCAGTTTTTTAGCCTGTTGTTCAGGCTGTGTGAAGCATGCCCACCGCTGGTATAAACTTCTGGGACCTGTCCCATTTATTCACCCCGCCTTATCCTCCGAAACCCAGACGTTGGCCTGTGCCCCTTTATTTTCAGCTCCTACCACCTGTGGTTTTTATTTGTCTGCTTAATGTTCGTTCCTCTCCCAGGTTCCTTAAGAAATGTGATAGAATTTCCCTTAACTTCCCCTTTACTCTGTCATTCCTAGAAATAATGTACTGGTATTGTAATCTTGGAGTATGTGTGATCTATATGTGTGTCTTCTAGTTGGTAATTATCACAGAGAAGCACATAATATAATAAAAGTTGAACTAATAATTAGGAAGTTATTAAAAATAGGTCTTCAAAAGTGCTAAGAATCATTTAAACTAATTTTTTAAGGCCAGAATTGGTCTCTCCTACCTTGATACTGACCTAAGAAGATGTCTCATCAAGACCTTTCCTCCCCTCTGTTCTCAGGGCAGGGAGTGCTGGTTATGGGAGGAAAGTCCTAATGACTGTTGGAGCAGCGACATTAAAGGATTCGGGGGTCCTTTAGGGACATTATACTCCCGTTCTCTGTTGTGATGTAGCCAAAATTATACTCCCGTTGGCAGCGTTTCCATGGCAGGTCCTTGATCCAGCCTCATAACTGCATGATTTATTCTAAATAGTTGTGTGTAGTTGTGGTGGAAGAGTCCCTCACATTTTTTTTTCATTGTCGTGTTGCCTTTAAGAATGAACTTGGACAATATTTTAGGAAAAGAAAAAAACACTAAGAAGACCTTAGGTTATTTTATTACCTGAAAGAATACCAGGGAGGCTGGGGGAATGCCTTTGGGAAAGAAAATGGCATTTTATCCGTCGAAATTGGGAATTAGCTCTCCTAAAGCTTAGAGCACTAAGGGTAATATGGGATTTATTTTGAGTTGTGTTTCCATGATATTCAGAGCATAATGATAGTAACACTTGTGTGCCTTCTGGTAAAAACAGGCATCTCTGTTTTGATCCATTTTCTTCATCTCTGTTTTGCTACTATGTAGATAAATTTGAAAGCTTGTAGCCCTGGCTACGTGTAACCAAATAGTCTACTAGGGCCTCTCCTTTGTTAGGGACATTTAAAAATGGTTTTGTATTAATTCGTAAGTCTATGTGGGTGAATGCTTTTTTAACATGACATTTCTCAGATGGTTTTCTTGCTCGTTCCAGAAAACAGAAGCCCAGTCTGTTATTTACTACCTGCTTGGGTAGTCAGGTTTATTCAGCAAAAAATCAAGTAGAATCCTGGCTGACTGCAGGTGAAGTCTAATGGCCCAAGTAGTCAAAGTAAATATCACAAAAGTAAATAGGCAGAAATCCTGGTTTCTGTACTTCAGCTCCCTAGATCGGCTAGATGAAGAGGGTCTTATAATTAGTCTGGATTTTAATTCCACTGCCAGCAAAATGAGTATGTCCATACAGCATTGGTACGTTAAGGTCTCAAGGCCGAAGTCTTGGACTTGTAAAATAGTCCCTTGAAAGTTAACTGTCTTCAGATTCTTCATAATAGATTTTGGCTTTAGGCTAGCTTTGAACTCTGAAAGTTTACAAGACCTCAGTAAGTTTACAAGACCAAGTGCAGTTCTCTAGAAAAGTGTTATTTTACATTTTATTTAACTTTTAATGATTTTAAGGGGACGTTTCCGGCCTATTCGTCTTCTCTGAAGCACGAGCGTGACTCCAGTGAGGACGTACGCCTTCTGTCTAGCACAGAAGTGTATAAACCAACGGCAGGGGACGGAGGTGCGGCCAGTCAGAGGGACCAGTTAGAATCCAAGTGTTTCTAAGAATGTCCACTTTATCTAAAAGCTCAGAAACCTGAGAAAGCTGGCTTTTTATGGGCGTGCAGTTTCTCTTAAGGCTGTCTCAATAGATGCATTCTGTTTTACAAAAATTCATATCTGCAGATTGGCCTTTGAGAAATTACTCTGCAGATATTCCAGTCACACGCAGCCAGGAGCTGGGGGGCATCTTTCCTTTTCCTTTCATTGTTGTTCGTGTGTCTCAGAGTTTTTGGTGACTGCTCCCTGGGTCCCTGCCATGTCTCCTCCCTCCCAGAAGCCCTCCCCCACTGCACCTTTTGGGTGGTAAACACCTGGCAGGCCGGGAGTGGGAGCTAAGCCAGCATGTATGACACAGAAACTCATGCAGCTTGTGCAAAGCCAAAGCACAATTGGATTATGTCAAAAAGGGAAGAGGTGCCATGTGAATTTGCCGTGTTTCTTCACAGAGCAGGCCAATTTAAATATAGCCTACTACCACAGCTTGTCCAGAATTAAAATAGCCCAGAACAAGTGGCAAATGGCAGGGAGCAGGGCTGTTTGCCAAGAGATGGCTAAGGGATGGGAAAACGGGCTTTTGAGATGGACTGTACAGGCTCAGATAACAACAGCGGATAGGACACCCTGGGATCCTACTTCATAACTTAAATTTCAGGTCAGCGTAAATGCCCAGAGTGCAAAAGAGAAGACTGGTTAAAACGCTCAGCAACTTAGAAGGCTACTTCAAATGTGCTGTATTATTATTATTTTAAAATTAAATCTGGTCCCTGAATTCCCCTTCAGTGATTTCTCATCAGAAGTCAAGGACAGTACCATTGCAATTAGGCTTTCCAGGCATAGGAGACATTTTGAACCCATGAATTGAATTACATAATAACCCTATAACAAAGCCTTATTTGAGCCTGGTGCTGCACGTGATGAAATTATAATTTAAAAATATGAACAGCCCTGACTTTACTAGTTGCCAGAACAGTGACAGCAGTCAGTACAAGAGTTTTAGCTACTATTTCAGTTAAATTATTCATTCCTGAAATTTTTTGCTTGGTTCGTTGCTTTTTAGTTTTTCTTTATTCCAGCTGTCGTGTTCCCTGGGATTCAACAAAACCAAAAAACATTTTATTATAGGATAGTTAAGTATTTGCCCCAAATGAGAACAAGCAAAAAAACACACTCAACAGTGGTTAACGTTTGTTGGTGCAGATATTTCAAATCACATGTAATATACACATACTAAAATGTGTGTGTATTATATATTGATGTATATTAATGTATTCTTCCCCCAAAATTCACTGTCATATTAAACCTACCAAGCAGACATTTAGTGCTACTTTAGAAAATTTTAAAGATGTGAGGGATTTGTCATCTGATAGCATTTAAATTTCAGATTTTGAGAACCAAGGTCCATGAGCTGGTTTCTGAAATCATGCTGGCACCATGGAAAAGGTATTTTATTGTATTTATTTATTTATTTTAACATCTTTATTGGAGTATAATTGCTTTACAATGGTGTGTTAGTTTCTGCTGTATAACAAAGTGAGTCAGCTATACGTATACATATATTCCCATATCCCCTCCCTCTTGCATCTCCCTCCCACCCTCCCATCCCACCCCTCTAGGTAGTCACAAAGCATCCAGCTGATCTCCCTGTGCTATGGGGCTGCTTCCCACTAGCTATCTATTTTACATTTGGTAGTGTATATAAGTCCATGCCACTCTCTCACTTTGTCCCAGCTTACCCTTCCCCCTCCCCGTGTCCTCAAGTCCATTCTCTATGTCTGCATCTTTATTCCTGTCCTGCCCCTATGTTCATCAGAACCTTTTTTTTTTTAGATTCCATATATATATGTTAGCATACAATATTCGTTTTGCTCTTTCTGACTTACTTCACTCTGTATGACAGACTCTAGGTCACTACAAATATAGGTCCATCCACCTCACTACAAATAACTCAATTTCATTTCTTTTTATGGCTGACTAATATTCTATTGTATGTATGTACCACATCTTCTTTATCCATTCATCTGCCGATAGACACTTAGGTTGCTCCCATGTCCTGGCTATTGTACATAGTGCTGTAATAAACATTGTGGTACATGTCTCTTTTTGAATTATGGTTTTCTCAGGGTATATTGCTGGGTCGTATGGTAGTTCTATTTTTAGTCTTTTAAGGAACCTCCATACTGTTCTCCATAGTGGCTGTATCAATTTACATTCCCACCAACAGTGCAAAAGGGTTCCCTTTTCTCCACACCCTCTCCAGCATTTATTGTTTCTAGATTTTTTGATGATGGCTATTCTGACCAGTGTGAGGTGATACCTCATTGTAGTTTTGATTTGCATTTCTCTAATGATTAGTGATTTTGAGCATCCTTTCATGTGTTTGTTGGCAATCTGTATATCTTCTTTAGAGAAATGTCTATTTAGGTCTTCTGCCCATTTTTGGATTGGGTTGTCTGGGGTGTTTTTTGATATTAAGCTGCATGAGCTGCTTGTAAATTTTGGAGATTAATCCTTTGTCAGTTGCTTCATTTGCAAATATTTTCTCCCATTCTGAGGGTTGTCTTTTCATCTTGTTTATGGTTTTCCTTTGCTGTGCAAAACCTTTTAAGTTTCATTAGGTCCCATTTGTTTATTTTTGTTTTTATTTCCATTTCTCTAGGAGGTGGGTCAAAAAGGATCTTGCTGTGATTTATGTCAAAGAGTGTTCTGCCTGTGTTTTCCTTTAAGAGTTTTATAGTGTCTGGCCTTACATTTAGGTCTTTAATCCATTCTGAGCTTATTTTTGTGTATGGTGTTAGGAAGTGTTCTAATTTCATTCTTTTACATGTAGCTGTCCAGTTTTCCCAGCACCACTTATTGAAGAGGCTGTCTTTTCTCCACTGTATATTCTTGCCTCCTTTATCAAAGCTAAGTTGACCATATGTGTGTGGGTTTATTGTTGGGCTTTCTGTCCTGTTCTGTTGAGCCAAATTTCTGTTTTTGTGCCAGTACCCTATTGTCTTGATTACTGTAGCTTTGTAGTATAGTCTGAAGTCAGGGAGCCTGATTCCTCCAGCTCTGTTTTTCTTTCTCAAGATTGCTTTGGCTTTTCGGGGTCTTTTGTGTTTCCATACAAATTGTGCAGTTTTTTGTTCTGGTTCTGTGAAAAATGCCATTGGTAGTTTGATAGGGATTGCATTAAATCTGTAGATTGCTTTGTGTAGTAGAGTCATTTTCACAATGTTGATTCTTGCAGTCCAAGAACATAGTATATCACTCCATCTGTTGGTATCATCTTTAATTTCTTTCATCAGTGTCTTATAGTTTTCTACATGCAGGTCTTTTGTCTCCTTAGGTAGGTTTATTCCTAGGTATTTCATTCTTTTTGTTGCAGTGGTAAATGGGAGTGTTTCCTTAATTTCTGTTTCAGATTTTTCATCATTAGTTTATAGGAATGCAAGAGATTTCTGTGCATTAATTTTGTATCCTGCTACTTTACCAAATTCGTTGATTAGCTCTAGTTGTTTCCTGGTAGCATCTTTAGGATTCTCTATGTATAGTGTCATGTCATCTGCAAACAGTGACAGTTTTACTTCTTCTTTTCCGATTTGGATTCCTGGAAAAGGTATTTTAACAATTGAATCCAAGAAGTTATTTACCATATTAAAATATGTTACGGTGATTTACTATAGTGTCTCAGAGCTCAGGGTGTGACAGAGGCCTCCCTCAGACCAGCATGAGAACCTTTTTAATTTCACTTTTCCACGCAGGCTCAGTCATTTGAGTTGCTGTAGCTGTGATGTCTCAGAAAAACATTGCAGAGAAGTTCCGTATTTACAATTAACTGTTGCCAACAGTGATCATCTGCCAGAGAGAAATTTAAGGGAAAAAAAGCTTGAATTTCACCCCCAGAATTACAGAGGGGTGAGAGCAGGATGGTGATGTGGGCAATATAAATATAGTAAGTAGGGGAAGAAAAATGACCATGGGACTTAGAATTAAGTAGACTTATGTGTGCTGCCCAGAGTAGCAAATAATTTGAAAGCATTTCTGGACGTTTGTCAATCACTAAGTACCTTGAGGTTTTGTTTGAGCTAGCAGACATTAGGAGTTGATCATGAAATGACGATTTGGACAGCAGTGAAAGGAGACAGGCCAGGGGTGGTTATTTTAGAGAACACCAATTCACAAGTGATCTGAAACCTGTAGGGACATGTCAGTAGAAAGACAAGGGACAGCAGGGCATTAATAATATCAGTAAAAGCTCCTAACAGCAGAGATGTGGAGCAGCAAGCCGCTCACCAGCTTCCAGCTTCCTTGCCTTGCATGGAAGGAGGCTCCTTAACCTCCCACTCTGTGGAACAAATGCCATTTTCCAGGGCATTCCAGTTCTTCCTTGGGAGAAGCCCTGTCTGCAGGGCGGAGGGGTTCCCACATCCTCCAAAAGGAATGGAGGCCTCTTCAGAATGGGCTTTTTCTGGACTTGATGATTGGCTCTCATAGGCTTCTCCTCTCCATGATGGCCTGTACGTTTTCAGGGTAACTGGTCGACCCAAAGGGACTCCATATGAAGCTATAAAGAGGGCTTTCTGTGCCCCATCTCATTCATGCCAGAGCGGAGTGAAGAATGGGAAGTATCATCCTCCACTGTGTCCATTGCAGTCCATTTGGGACTGCAATTATAATAGTCCAATTATATATATATAATTATGTATATAATTGGTCCAATTATAAATATATGTTACACGTTTCCACCAGAATCCTCCAGAGCTTCTCATGGCTCTGAGGTTCTCTGCCTTCAGTACAAGTGGATTTTTAACATTGCTACTCCCAAGCAGCCATATGACAAGGGCACATCCTTTTGTCATCAAGTCTATTGTCATTCCAGTAGATACTGTGATGCTATTGAAAGGGAAAACAGAACTACCTCCAGTACTCCTGCCATTGCCTGAAACTTAGCACATGCAGGTAATCTAACTTGGGAAGTACAGCCCATGCTGCAAGGTAAACCTGGAGACCTTTAGAGCAGCTGTCAGAGACCAGCGAAGCAGCAGGGAAGGCCCTGCACCTTTATGCTAACACTGGGCAACTCTCAACCAGGTGGTGGGCAGACTTTGGGGTTTGGTAGGTAACTCTTCCTGTCCCTCCAGAGTTCAGTCTGCTTTCCCCATTACAAGATGGTAGTCAGTAGATGTTGAATTCTTGGGCCTCAAAGGAAACCCCTTCCTAAGTGCCAGTCAGAGCCTAAATTTCTGCCTTGTTCTTGGGATGTGCGGCATTCCCTCTGTGCCTGGAATTCTTCTTGACATTCTTTGGAGTTGGTCTGAATCTCAGACTGGTGAGGGGTAGTTCCGTTTGGGTCAATGCATTTGTCACTAAGGAATGGAGTCCAGGAAGGCACACCCCACATTCCCCAGTGGCTGCAGCAGGAGTTTATCCATCCCACCGACGGGCATGGCATTGCATCCCAGGCCCCCGAGTCAATTAATTCCACTCTGAAAAAAAATAAAGGTTAAAAGTTCATCAGAGTGTGTCTAGAATAGAAACTCAAGCCAGCAACAAGCTCCTGGTCAAGAATATTCCAAGTATTGGAATATTGTAAGTCCCATAAGGATGTATAATAGTATTGAAGCAGGTCATTGACAGTCTATCAGAACTGAAGGAAAAGATTCCTAGTATTTGAGCAAGAATTTAACATGATTCTTTTACTTATTTTATTTGAATTCTGCCTTGCATTTCCAGCACCATCTCTAACGAAGGAGAAGCACACATTTTTATCTCAACATACATGTGTTCATTTTCAAAACTGCCTTTGCCCCCCCTCCAAATTGTACCAAGTGTTATTTAAACGTACTAAACAGAAAACCAGTCATCCTGGCTTATATATTTGTCTCAGCCTCCATTTTTCTCAGTGTCCTTGGGTAAGCTATTATCTTATACATTGAGTATGGGATGAAAATTTTCTGTTCTCAGTTTAACACAGCAAATGCTTAAAAACAGATAAAATCACAAGAAATTTTTTAAGATTCTCATGAGGAAAAAGAAGACAACTTTTTAAGAATTCAGGAAGAACTGGATGATCTTCTGATATTTCCTTTTAAACTTGGAGGCGTTAATTACTAATTTGGTGATTTGGGGAAGGCAACTATGAGATGAATATGCAGTATTTTTAACACCACCTAAAATGTTCCCGTGAAAGAATAACCTTGATGAAAACCAAATCTTTCCTATAGTCTTTAGTAAGATGTTTTCTAAAGCTGTATTTCATTTGAAAGTCAGCCAAAACTGGTTTTAAAAATATGTAGGAAAAGAAAGCTCAACATTTGCATTTTTCAGTGGAAGTTAAAAATCTATTAATATTAAAGATAACTGAATAGAGAAAGAAGGAGGGCAGCAGACTCAATAATGAGAAAGCATGAATATAAGAAGATAGAACTATGGTTATGAAGGACTATTTATAGCAGAAAGGAAAGTTTATAACTAGAAGATGAAATAAATCACAGAACATTTGCTAAAACAAAATCTGCAGACAGTAGTACAGAAATCTCTCTTGACAGGATAGTTAGCTAGCTTTGCCCTAAAGGTTAGGAGACCTGGCTTCTGCCCGTTCATCCCACTGAATTGCTGTGTGACTGAATATGTTCCTTGGTTTCTCTGAGTCTTATTAAATCCCTACAGAAGGGATAGTAATTATCTGACCACAGGGGAGGGACTTTGTAGACTCTCCGAGGCTTGTCTAGTTCTAATTGTGCTTTTTAATTTGTCTGGTAAAGCAGAACTTTCAAGAGTCACTTCCTCCAATCCAGAAGGTTAACATAAATCAGAGCAAATCCTTTGTGCTCATTGTATTGGTGTCCCCAGTATCTGCTGCAGCAAAAGACTAAAGATTTAAAGTGAAAGCAGTCAAGGACTTCTTAATTGAGCTATGGAACGAGTCATTGTCACAGACCAGGTGTAAAATAAGTGGAGTCACTGAATTACAGTTCCTACAAGGAAACATGACGTGAATAAAACTGGTTTGCTGAGAGAATAACTGTACCCCTACTATCTTGGCTTTCCTCGCAAAGCAGACCTGTTATAAACTCAACAACTTCAGAACACGTACGTTGAATATAATAAAGCTTCAGATGCAGAATGGCTTTGCGGAAGCCAGTCCCAAGCAAGTTCATGTTCGTACCATTCAGCATCGCATGCCCAGTAGAGGAATGGATGCCTTTATTGTTCACTATCTTGGCAGGTCTAGACAGATCAAAGTGAAGTGGGAACTGGTAGATTTGGGATCTTTAGAGAGCCGTTTTAGGTAATTTACAAAATGGATATTTTACTACCTAAGAGACTGTTTCAACTAGGCGTTCTACATGGTTTATGTCATTTTAAAGGCATGAATGATGTCTGCTTATTTGTTTTAATGTTTAAGTATTTATGAAATGGGATTGTTTTAGCACCACCAAGTGCACATCCCCTGGGCATTTGCTGCAGTAAAGCGGAAGTTAGGTCTGTCCGTGACCCAGCCACTGGAGCCCCTCAGTCACTCGGCTGAACACTGCTAGTTGCCATCGTGTGTTTCGACCACTAGGTAGTCTTACGTTGCTCTTAGTCATACTTTAATCTTTCGCCACAGTGACCATTGGTAAAGGACAAAAAGCATAACAGCACTGACATGGAAATAAAAACAGCCTTGACCTGACAATTCTCGTCAATTCTCATCACAACGCAGATCCCGATGGTTGTAAAGTTCTTTTTAGGCACATCCAGATGTTTCTGTTACAGCACTAAAAAGAAATGTAGTCATGATTATATCTAATTTCGTTTTATAGAATATGCATCCATTTTGAAATAATTTGACCTGCCTTTTGTTACCAAAAGGCTGCTGGCTGATAACTTGAACTAAAGATAACACCCTTTAGGAGTAAGCCAGATTTAGTCAGAATAGGCCATTTCTATGAAATTTGCCATAGGAAAGAAGCCTTATTTCAAGCAATTAAAAAGCACCTAAAACTGTAATAACTGTAATAATAGTCTGCGTTTATATGACTTTACAGTCATCAGATTGACTTCACATTGTTCACTGGATCCTAACTTAACCCTTTGTATTTCATCTGGTCCAGCGTCTATCACTGGCTACGTGCCCTTCCTCTTACCCAAAGCTCTGTGATGGGTACATTTCCATCCTCCTTGCTCAAATCTCTACCCTGCATCAATGGCCCCTTCTTCCTTCTTTGCTTCTCTCAGAAAAGAGACCCCTGCCAAGGAAGATGCAGAATCATGTTGGCCTGAGATCAGGTCCTACCCGTGCTCTTCAGCAATTCCAGTTTTCCTTTCTTCCATTCCTTAGAACTTTTGTGCAGTGCTCATTCCAAATCCTCACCTCTTTAAGCACCCAGATTTTCCCTACCAGCCCTAAATTTCAGCCAAGGACTAATAATGGCCATTTATCAACTAAATACTCTCTCTACGTTAGTACTCAGTACTTCATATAAATCAGTTCTGATCCAGAGCATCTATACAAGGTAATTTCATCCCCATTTTACAGGTAAGGAAACTGAGGCAAAAGTGACACAGCCAGGATGTGATAAACTGGGGTGTAAACCCAGGTCTGTCTGGTTTCCAGAACCCAAAGCACTCTCTGTCTCTTTCAAGCTTAGGATCCTTTAAATAATTTTAAAACATTGGATCAACCCATCACTGTCCTTGTGTTTTTTTTCCTGTTTCCTTTCTTTTGCTTCATCTAGGACCCGACTCCAGTGGTTGTTACCTTCTCAAAGCTCCTTCATTTTCTTCTATTCTCTGAGCATCTTTCTTCCCACCTTCCAACAGGATCAGCTCTCACCAATACAAGTAAAGTGTCTTTTTCCCTTGGCCCAGCTAATCCTCCTGGTTACCGTCCAAACTTCCTCCTTCCTTTCTGGGTCAGAAATCACCAGCATGTGGCCCACACCTGCTTCCTGTATTTCCTCTGTTCCTTCCTCACCGACCCGCTTCGGTCTGGCTTCTACAGTGGCCTTCTTGTTAGAACTGCCCTCCCAGAGGTTCTCATCAAATTCAGCAGCCTCTTCTCAGCCCTCACTTTCTCCAGCACATCACAGGATTGACAAACGATCCTTCTCTCAGACTCTTAACTGCACTTGTTAATTCTAACTGCCCAAAACTCAGCCGATCAGTGCAGCTGCCCCAGAGAAGAGACAAATTCAGATCTGGCCCGCTTAACTCCTAAGAGGAGCACAGGATTTATCCAAGAACAAGAACTTGGAATGGTTCTGTTGGAAGTGCGCCTTCTACCCGTATGCCACTGCCTCTCACTTTACTTATTTCCTTCAGTGGACACTGTTGTCTCCACCCTCGGTTCTTGGCTTTTTTGACTTATGTGTTTGATGGGCTCAGCCGTCTTCTGTGAGCTCATCGTCTGTGATCACGATGCCCACATTCCTGTTGCTAACCTTGATCCTTAACTTTGCACCGCAGCCCTGTATTTCCAAAGGGCAGTGCTTGTGTCATGTAAAATCCTACCCGTCTAAAACTGAGCTTGTCATCACCTTCAAACTGTCTCTCCTTCCCACCTGTACAGTTTCTCTCTGTAGTAAAGCCATTCACCTGGACACCAAGTTAGCAACCTTGGGGTTATCTTTTATGTTTCTCCTTCTTACCTATGTACTTATTCCACCAATATTTGTTGAGGACAGCCTCTGGGCCAGGCTTTATGTTAAGAGCTGGAAAAACAGATGTGGAGGCTACCCTCATGTTTCAAAGTTCTGACACTTCTTTCCTTAAAGTGTCCTTCAGCTTTTCCTTTTCTTCCCGCCATTCCCCTCACTAGACTTAGCTTGCCCTGGCTGGGATTAGTGAAGCAATTTCTCGTCTGAGAGCCCAACCTTTGGTCTTTTCTCCTCACTTCCTCTGGACACATAGGATGTTCTAGAAATACTTGTCCATGGGTGATTTTTTTTTTTAACTTTTAATTGTAATATAGACATAAAATTTGCCATCCTAAACCATTTTTAAGTGTACAGTTCCGTCGTGTTAAGTGCATTCACGTAGCTGTGCAGCCAATCTTCAGAACTGCTTCATCTTGCAGAACTAAAACTCTATACCCATTAAATAACAAGTCTCTGTTCTCCCTCCTCCCAGCCTCTGACAACCACCCTTCTACTTTCTGACTCTAGGAGTTTGACTGTTCCAGGTTCCTCCTATGAATGGAATCATACAATATTTGTCCTTTTGTGACTGGCTTATTTCACTTAGCATAAGGTTCATCCATGATGTGGCATGCTTCAGAACTTCCTTCCTTTTTAAGGCTAAATAACATTCCATGTATGTTTATGCCACATTTTGTTTATCCATTCTTTCATTGATGGACGCTTGGGTTGTTTCTGCCTTTTGGCTATTGTGAATAATGCCACTGTGAACATGGTTGTACAGATATCTCGCTGAGACCCTGCTTTCAATTTTAGGGGGTATATACCCAGGGGTTGAATTGGTGGATCATATGGTAATTCTGTTTTTAATTTTGCGGGAATCACCATACTGTTTTCTACAGCAGCTGTACCATTTTGCATCCCCACCAGCAGTGCACAAGGTTTACAAGTTGTCCACATCCTTGCCAACACTTATTACTTTCTGGGTGGTTTCTTTTTTTTCTAACATCTTTACATGAGCATAATTTCTTTACAATGGTGTGTTAGCTTCTGCTTTATAACAAAGTTAATCAGCTATACGTATATCCCCATATCTCCTCCCTCTTGCGTCTCCCTCCAACCCTCCCTATCCCACCCTTCTAGGTGGTCACAGAGCACCGAGCTGATCTCCCTGTGCTATGTGGCTGCTTCTCTGGGTGTTTTTTTTCATGGTAGCCATCCTAGTGGGTGTGAGGTAGCATCTCATTGTGGTTTTGATTTGTATTTCCCTTATGGTTAGTGATGTTGAACACCTTTTCATGTGCTTATTGGCCATTTATATCTCCTTTGCGGAAGTGTCTATTCAAGTCCTTTGCCTATTTTTTAATTGTTGTTGTTGTTCTTATTAAGTTGTAAGAGTTCTTTATATAATCTGGATACTAACCCATTATCAGATATATGATCAGCAAATATTTTCTCCCATAAAATGAAGTTTTAGTCTTATTTAGTGGTAATGTTTTTGATCTGTAGAAAAACCCTCATTAAAAGGACTTTTCTCTAAAAATTATTTCAAGAATAAAACATCCCTTAAATTTGTTTTTACATCAGGTTTTTCTCACTACATAAATTATATGGCAAGGTAAATTTTAGATAAATTTTATAAAACTCAGGATAAAGTAGAAGATAGTCAATTATTTGGCATATTCCAGCCGAGGATTAGAAATGTGCTTTTGACCTGGCCTATCCAGAGAATATAGCCTTTAAGCTTATTAAGTTTGATAAAATGTTAGGGAGTAAAGCCTGTAAAGTACTTAAGAATGAGGACTTATTTTCCAAGCTTGAAAATGTTCTGAATATAGAAAAAAATTCTGTAAAGGAAGCTGCATAGTAGGCCCTGATGTCCCCAAGTTATCACGTTTGTCCCTAAGCATTCACACACTATGAGGGGCTGAAGTTCAGAAAACTTAGTATAACAAGTAATTTTTTTCAATATCCTGCCAGTTTCCAAAAAGGATTTTCAGGGCATTATAAGTCACATACATAGTAGCATTCCTGACCAGGGAATGTTAAAGCCATGTCTTTAGAGAAGATAATCATGCACATAGATTGAGGATAATTATACTCCAGGTATCCTGGTAGCTGTAACAAAAAGAGAAACAATAGATAATGTGGTTCTCATTGTATGATGCAAGGAAGCACACCAGTATATCATCATAGACCCGATTTTTCCTGGCACTAAACTTTGAGGAATGTATTGCCCAGATCTTTATGAACATGACAGTGATACACATAATGGACAGCATTTCACATTCTTCACATGAATCTTGGTTCATATTCCTATCTTGGATATCTTGGTTCATCCTCCTATCTCCCCTTGAAAAAAGGCCAAGGGCATGGTATGAATTATGATTCTAAGAAGGCATCTCTAAGATTGCTAAAGTAATGTGGTTTAACTTCTGATCTCCTGGACAAGAAACATCTGTGACTAGACTGGCCTCAGCCTGGTCTCTGGCTACCCACACTTTCAAAGCCTATGTCGTCATACCTCTGCAAGAGTTTGGGCCCTTGCAAGGTCAAATACCAGATTTCAGTGGGGACACCATGCCCCTAAATTTACATTTTATATCTAAATAACTTGATAATGCTTTTAGAAAAGGAAGCAATGGACCACCCCGGCAAAAAAGACAACTGTTTGCTGAAGCTGTAACTTGTTTTTAACCAGGACCTAAGAACACAGTCTTGATGTTATTATTCCAGGTCCTGTCTTTTACAAAACAAAAAAGCAACTTAGGAAGAAAATTAACATTCAAGAACTAATAAACGTAAAGACTGGACCCGCAAGAAGTAGTCTTCCTAAACCAAATTTACTGAGCTTTTAGCTGAATCAGTGTCCATTGCAGATTAAAATCTTCTTCAGCTGTGCCAATGAATAGGGATGTGTATGAGAGATGGAAAGTTAGAAGTCCGGAGAGGCAGCTAAGGGGGCCGTTTGTGCCTTAGCAGGAGGAGTGTATGCTGAGTCTCGTGGGGTTGGTCTGACCAGAGAAGCAGATCGATACCGAGAGACCAGTTTCTTTCCGGTACAGGAACTCAGACATCATGCCTTTGCCTTTTAGCTGAGAGCTGTGGAGACATCTAGTTCTTGTTCATATCGAGAGTAGTCCTTGCTTAACAGACTGATTTCTTCTTTAAAAGGGCTCCCACTGTATACACAAGATAATTGGTTTTTGCAAGTCTAGGTCTCTCATAAGTGAATAACGTCACAGTCCAAAAGGAAAGCTAACTAAGGTCATTTTTTGGCATTTTCTTGCACGTGATGCCATAACGCAGGAAAGGATTTTGGTTATTGTCAGGCAATTTCAAGAAAACCAGAAGGGAAATAGAATGGCGGGCTGCAAGGACAGAAGCAGGGAGATCAGTTCAGCCTTTGCAGGAACCCAGTGAGATGTGACCTGGGCAGAAGCGGTGATGAGAAGGAGACATGGCGGGGTCGGGTGTGTATTCTGAAGGTCCTGTCGGCTGCCTTGCTGACCGTGGATGTGGTGTGAGAGAGAAAGGGAGGCAACCAGGATGACTCACAGGGTCTGGGCTTGAGCAACTGGACGAATGGGGTTGCCATTAACTGATGTTCTGAGTCTTACGTACAATTGCTCTCTCTCTTTTTTATTTTTGCCTGCATTGGGTCTTCATTGCTGCGCACAGGCTTTCTCTAGTTGCAGCGAACGGGCGCTACTCTGCGTTGTGGTGCGTGGGCTTCTCATTGCTGTGGCGTCTCTTGTTGCGGAGCACAGGCCCTAGGTGCGTGGGCTTCAGTAGTTGTGGCACGCAGGTTCCGTAGTTGTGGCTCACGGGCTCAGTAGTTGTGTTTCTCGGGCTCAGTAGTTGTGGTTCTCGGGCTCAGTAGTTTTGGCTCGTGGGCTCTAGAGTGCAGGCTCAATAGTTGTGGCGCACGGGCTTAGCTACTCCGTGGCATGTGGGATCTTCCCGGACCAGGGCTCAAACCCATGTCCCCTGCATTGGCAGGCGGATTCTTAACCACTGCACCACCTGGGAAGTCCAATTGCTCTTATTTTTAAATGTTGCTAAGAATTTTCTTTAAATATATGGGTATCAAAGTAAATCACATATACAGCTCCTGAAGCAACTAGATGACAGCCTCTGCCATCAAATTTTCAGAGTCAGGTCAGGAAACTTAACTTTGACTTAATAAGTAACAAATTTTAAAAGACATCAAAAATCAGCATATTTTTTGAAGCAGTTTTTTGTTGGGAAGAAAATATGTAAGAAGTAGAAATAGAAAAGTATAAGTACTGTATACAGTTTTACCTTTAGCAAAATCCTTGTCCATTCTAGATTAAAATCTTTATCAGCTATGTCAGTGAATTAGGTATATAAAAGATTGAAAGAAGTTGGGACAGACATCTAAGGGACTTGCATCTACCTTATTAGTAGTAGGCCTGTGTGCCGGGCATGTTCAGTGTATTGTTTATATGCTTTTTTTTTTTTTTTAAAGCACTGTTAAGTTTAAGAAAAACTGGGAAAGCCAGACCATTTTGTTCTGAGTAAGGTGACTTGAGAGTTTGTGAAACACCATTTTAGTCACTAAAGAAAAAAAAAAAACTCAGATTCTCATCAAGTTACTGATTGGAAAGAAACAAGTTGTAATTAAGTTCTTAAGTACAGGTAATGCCTGCCATTCAGAAATTCCACATTGGGCTTCCCTGGTGGTGCAGTGGTTAAGAATCTGCCTGCCAATGCAGGGGACACGGGTTCGAGCCCTGGTCCGGGAAGATCCCACATGCCACGGAACAACTAAGCCCGTGTGCCACAAGTACAGAGCCTGTGCTCTAGAGCCCACGAGCCATAACTACTGAACCCGTGTGCCACAACTACTGAAGCCCGCACGCCTAGAGCCCGTGCTCTGCAATAAGAGAAGCCACTGTCTACTCACCTCAATGAAGAGTAGCCCCTGCTCGCTGCAACTAGAGAAAGCCCATGCACAGCAGCGAAGACCCAATGCAGCCAAAAATAAATAAATTAAATAAATAACTTTTAAAAAGAAAAAAAAGGAAAGAAATTCCACATTTACTGTTTCAGCTGTTGCCGAGTGACCTTTGCAGGGCTGATGTCCAGGAGGGGGTCACCTACCTGCTGTACCAGCTTAGCCAGTTGCCCAGGCCTCTCTGTATCTCTTTACCCCAAAATAGTAACTCTCTACAAGTTAAAATTTTGGTTTATTTGTCATAGGACCCTAAAAGAAAGTCTACCACTGACGCCTAAGTGAAAGATGTTGCTTTTTACTTACTTTTTGCTGCATGTTATGCGAGAAAGTATAATGATGATAATGGTATTTGGAGATTCCTGAGGGTCTGAAGATTTATGGATGTCAGCAGTCTTTGGAACAAATGAAAGGCTTCTTGGGCATGCAGGCGTGCTCCTTGTTGGCGCGTGCCAGGCATCCACTTTGAGTTTTTTCCACCGGTCTCCCCAGAATGACTAGCCCAAACCTCCCTCCCCCCAACCCATGAACAATGGCACGTCTTACCCGTTGGGTGATTAAAGGGATCGTGTGTTGCTCCAGAACTGAGCCTGGGATTGGAACACATCAATAACGTGGGCCAGGGTCAAGCCCAGATTTCTCCCTGGGCAAAATCAAGATGTTTTCATGGGCTGGCCGCACAACGCTTTTGAGGACAGCAAACTCAGATGGCTTCCTGTTCTCTTCTACTTCTTGTGATCAGCTCCAGGGCTACCAGAAGCTCCTGAGCAGATACCTAGTTTCAGGCTTGAATGTGGTTTTGACCATAGTGCCAGCCATGCAGGAGCACTGACACAGGGAGGGGTGCTAGATGGAAAAGTCCCCCCTCCTTGTCTGGTCTTACAGGAAGGAACAAGTAAAAAAGTAAAGGGTTAAGGCTTCACTGATTCTGTGCTTCCAAAATATATTTGCAGAAAGGTTAAGCTACGTTTGTCTGTTCTCCAGTTTAGCGTGTTGTCAAAAGTGGTGGAAATACTACTACCATTTTATTCCACTCCGTGGTGGTGGGTTGTGATTGTTTCGGAATAAACGGTACTTGAGTTTTGTAAGTTTATCATTGAAGGGCTAGCAGGTTTTATTATAGGGCAGGATAGCTTTACTCCTGTGGCTTCATTAATTATGGTACCTGGACATAATTAGGCTCTAGCTAAGAATAGCAGATAAAATGGAAAATAATTCTGGGAAAAAAAGAGCTGAGATTCTGAGAAACTGAAAGAACATAGGAGAGGGCATCCACTGAGTCTCAGGACAACACATGGGACTAAAGCATCATGACTGATGGCTCCCTCGCAGGGGTTACCACAGCCAGGCTTTTTAGGAATATGTTCTTAGCCCCTTGATTTTGCCTCTGTACTCCGTACCCTGTAGACAGAAGTCATCTAAAACATCCTCCATGATTCATAAATGACAATTTCGATGATTAGAATTTGATTCATTCATTTTTAATTAATAGACTTTATTTTTTAGAGCAGTTTTAAGTTTACAGAAAAATTGAGGGGAAAGTACAGTTTCCATATACCTCCTTTGCCCACACCCAGTTACCCTTGTTATTAACATCTTGCATTAGTGGGTACATTTGGTACAACTGATGAACCAATGTGGAACATTAGTATTAACTATAAAGTCCATACTTTACACTAGGGTTCACTCTTTCTGTTGTACAGTTCAGTGGGTTTTGACAAAAGCATGATGTCATGTATCCCCCCATTAGAGGATTATCCAGCATAGTTTCACTCGCCTAAATATCCCTTTTGATCTACCTGTTCATCCCTCACCCACTTTCACCTTGAACCCTTGGCAACCACTGGTCTTTTTACTGTCTCTGTGGTTTTGTCAATCCATTCATTTTTAAGTAACTACCCAGCTGTTCCTAAGGACATTCCTTTATTTATTTACCATTCCTTTATTTATAAAATGGGCCCTCAGTAAATACTATGTGCCAGGCATTGTTCTGTGCCTTGGGAGTATAGTAGAGAACCAAAAATTAAAAATAAAAAAATGCCCAAAATAAAAAATCTCCCTTATACTTATATTCTAGTACATCAATCCTCCAGGCTCAGCTGGGTCCTAAGTAGGAGTGAAATGGGACCTCCCCCAGTTAGCCCCACAGTCTCAGGTAAGACCCCTTTTTCCCCATCTTTTCTGCCTGCAGTCTAGTTCCAGGAATCCCGTCTGCTGGCCTCCTCCAGATGCCACCTGGGTTTTCTCTCCTAAGACCAGCTAGGGCACGATGCTATTTCCTAACTTCCTCTCCTGCTGTCTCTGAAATACCTGTAGGCACCTCTTTTAGACTCCCCTTAAGCTTTTACCACTTGTTATCTATAGCCCTGCCTAGCGCTAATAAAAGAAAATAGTTCACAAAATTATAAGAAGTAGGTGCCCATGAAAATTGTCTGAATACTAGCTGGACAAGATCTCCTCCTTTGGAAGAGGATGACCTAAAGTCTCAACCTCCAAATGCCCTCTTCCTGGGCAGGCAGACATCAGTCCCCCTGTCTTGCCATAAGGAGCCCCATTCTCATCCCTGCTGCCCTCTCCCTAGCCCTTGTCCTCTGGAAAGATAAGTGGTTTCAGTGGGTGAGGACGGGCCGGGGAGAAGGTAGAAGACTGAAAGAGATCCCTTTGCTCTTTCCAGCTCCACCTCTCTGCCTGCTTTCGGTTTCACACAAGAAACATGCTTAAAGAACAACTAAATGGACTCCTTGGAACCCTCCTGAACACGTTCTTCCAGCAGACCACTGGGTCTGCTCCTACAGGCTGGGGGGAGCCCACGGTGTGCGTCTGTTCCCAACTACACATTCAGCAAAGTCACGCTGATAGTGTGAATTGGCCATGTTGGGAGCATGTACACCACGGAAATCAGTCAGCGCTACAAATCAGGTTTACTCTTTTTTTCCCCCAGAGAGCTACTTTACCAGCACACCACTGGGCAGATCTCTCTTAATCAAATCCTTGTATTGATTCTACCGTAGAAATTAAATCCATGAACACTGTATTAATTCACATGCTCTAATTCTGCTCTCCATGGTTGGGGGGCAGGGAGGGGGAATGCCAACCAAAGTCAACGGGGGATTTCATCCTCTAAGTCTTGAACACCAGGCTTTGCGTTAAGCTGCGCAGAACTTGTTATACTTTCATACAACGGGTTATACTTCCACTAACCTTGAAAGAAAGATTGAGGCAATTCACAGGTGGTTTCATCCGCTTTATTTTCATTGATGTCTCACAACAGTATGACGTCTCACATTGATGTCTCAACAACAGTATGACGTGTCACATTGATGTCTCACAACAGTATGATGTGTCACATTGATGTCTCAACAACAGTATGATGTCTCACAACTTTCTGTTGCAGATGTGGGGCGAGGGTCACGGTTAGCATTTCTTTCCAGGCCCTGCCTGCCCCGTAGACCGTTTGCCCGTCCTGTGTAATTAACTAGGTGCCGCCCCTGCTAACGCGCCCTTTGTGCTCCTGTAGGACCGCGCACGCAAGGGCCAAAGCTGACGCCGCCGACCAGGCTGCTCTGGCCGCCCGCCAGGAGTGTGACATCGCGAGAGCTGTGGCCAGAGAGCTGTCACCTGACTTCTACCAGCCAGGTAGGACAGGTGACCTGTGTTGGGAGGGGTAGGAGAATTGCCTCTGGTTTCCTTGTTTCCTTCTTTTCCTTTTAATCCAAAGGTCTGTGCCCCGTGAATTTCAGCAATACTACAAAACAAGTGGGAGCTTAGAGTGACACGTGCCTGAAGCCTGAGTGTTAGCGCTCGAGATTTGGCTTCTTCCCCGGTGCCTCTCCCCCCACTTCCTGCCTGCCCACCCCCCAGCAACAGACTTTGAGCTGATAGCAGTAAACAAGACAGGAATCTAAAAGAGAAGTATTTAAGAAATTGTGTTAGTGTGTTGGGGACCATCTCAGGTGTTCAAACAGATACCTCAAAATCAGAAACACCTGGAACAATCACATTAGCAGTAAGAGAAGAGCCAGTAAGTACTGTGACTTTATTTTTTTAATACACCTCAAAGGAATTTGGTTAGGACGTAAAGAAATATACCACTTAAAGACAGATGAATCTGCACAGATTAAGAGGAGAAAATCAATCCAGATCATCTGGCTCAGATGTTATAAAATAGCAGTAAACAGATATTTACAGTGGGTTTAAATAGTTAACTCACTTCTTAGTGGTCTCCTAGTAGACTGCTTCCATCCCTTTCTTTAATATACTGGTGTTAATAAAACGGCAGTCGCCACCTTTTTATATATGTTTCTCCATTGTTTTAGAAACAGCATCTTCCTGTTGATTTGAGGGATCAACAGGCTTCTAGGCAAGAGAGACTAAAAGAAATGTTCTAAATTCTAAGTCTCGAAATTTATATTGTCTTGGTAAAGAGTTTTTCACATTGGTTTCTGTTTATCAAGCTGGATAAGTAGCACCCTGCACAACACGTGTCCAATACCTGTTTGGTTCCAGTGAAGGTGATATAATATTGGAACCCGCAGGGCATTAGTGTGACTACATGAACAAGGTAAGTCACAGTGAATAGAAGACCAAGTGTCCGTGTATTCTAAAAGCTAGGAACTGGGCTATAATAAAGGATGGGAGAATGAAAAGGAAATGACAGGATTTTTTTTTTTTTTTCCTGCAAAGAATGAAGACAGTAAAAGGCCATGTTAACAAGACTCAGGTTTTAGGAGCGAGAGCTTAGGGAGGGGGCCCAGTCCGGTTGCTGAGTGATTGAGTTTATCACAGGGTGACTTCTGTACTAGTTCAACTCCAAGGGAGGTAACCAGTGATAATGGGTGTCTTCTTTTGTGTGCATCCTTTCTAAACCTCTGGGTGGGATTTAAATCATTTAATACGTATGTGTATTTTATCAGGAAAGGGAAATTTTCCATTTTTTTGCAGTAGGAATAAACGCTCTTCTGGAAACTCACACGCGTTAGCAGCTACCTGTTCTAGGGTGTGAGAGCTGGGGAGGGGATTCAGCCACCCAGGAGGGATCATCTTTTTCCTCCCCAGCAGTGAAGCTATTGGGAGCAAGCAGCTCAGCAGTCAGGAGACGGTGCAGCCTCACGTAGCAGCCCTGGGCTTGAGCTGCTTTGGAAGCAGACAGACTTGCTGTTATCTGCAGACGGTCATTTTTTGATTCTGTTGTTAATTCTGTTGGGGAATAGGGTCCCCTGTAGCTTGCTATTAGGTGTTAACAAGAGGTAAATGATATGGGAGGTCGTCTCAATTTTCCAGGCTAAATGGTTTTAAAAGCCTTTTATGATGTGAAAGCATTTGAGAGGGGAAAGCATATTGTGGGAAAATGTAATTCCACCCTTTCTTAGCTAAAACAGCTTCATGTAAGCAAGTTGTCTGCCAGCAATGAATATATCACAGTAGCACGAGATGACAAGGGGTCTGTCTGAGACAGGAGCTAAGGGCGGCGGCTGCAATCCCCTTTGACCCGCAGCCAACACTTCCTTCGGCAACTGTATAGAGAGCCTTTTCTGTAGTGAGTATTATTGATCTTCTCATGGCAGCATAACTCATGCTTTCCACTCTGCATTTACAGGATGATCAAATCAGATAAGACATTTCTGAAAGGGCTTTCAAGTACTTTTTCTGAGTCAGGCTGCTTGTTTAATTTACATATCTCAGATACAAATGTTCCCTTTGTTTGGAATGGATGTGTCTTGTATAGTTGTTAACCCTGGGGAAAAAAGGATGTCTGTCATAGCTTATATTTCGAACACTTGCATAGTAAGTTACCTCTTTTCAGGAGCTGGCGGTATTTTCAGATATTTCCCATCTTAGTTCAGTCTTATACTTTTAGTTCAAAACTGTATTATTCTATAGTTTAGTTTAAAACTACAGAAAAAAACGTAGCCATGTAGGATGGCTTTATCACCCAAAGGGCTAAGTCGTAACACATAAGGAAAAGCATACAAATGGACGTGTATGAATGTGTATGGAGATAATTGCGTAGTACCCAGAAACCTAACTTGCCATGAGTATGAGTGACACAGTGAGTTGTCCCCCAAGAACTTAGAAATGAGCTTGCCCTCTGGGAGTTAAAATGAGCCCATGAGACTGCACAGAAGTGTATAAAGTGATCACAAGTGATAGCATGGCTATAGTACAGCAAGATTTCCTTGTAACCTGATTGAGTGTATTGAAACCTCTAAAGACTTGGTCACCCAAAGTAGTATAGAAAAAAGAGTCACAGAGGCAAAAATAGGCAGTGCCCATCCAAATGCTATCTAGAGGAGAGCAAACCCATGGCCCAAAACCTTGGAGTACTGCAGTTGCATTGGCAAGGACGTTTCTGTTATGGGGAAGAATGCAGGGAACTGTTGCCAGCTGTGTATGGCGTTCCTGGCAAGATCATCCGAGTGAGGAAATGGATGCATCAGGTTAGCTCAGCATGATGCCATTAGATACTTGATTCATCTCATGCCTCTGTCTTGATTCCACATCCACCACTCACCTTCTCATTTTCGTTGAGCTTCTCGTGGAGGTCTGCCAACAGGGAGAGCACGCACTGGCGGTTATCAGTGCAAGTCTCAGGCCTTGGTGACATTTACCTTGCTCATTGTAAACTGATGAATTGGTCTTCTGGCGTCAACCATCAGTCTTGTGAGCTTTGGTGATGTGAGTCTGCCCCAAGGGATGGCTCTACTTCAAAGTGCTGATGAAATTGGGTTTTTAAGCCAGGAAAGCTGAGATGAGACTTTGGATGATCACTGAGGAGGTAGTGGGGAGTTGGACATGGTGGAGAATGATTGGGAAACTATATGTGTGGCTCATTTCCCCACTGTTTCAATTTCCTTTCCATCAAGATGCTTATTTTGTTTTTAATTTCCAGTGATGTTTATCCATTGTGGGGGGGGTCACTGGTCATGGGTTGAAAAAGAGAATGTGGTAAATGTATTACTTAGGGCCCTCTTGCCAGGTGGCCTAGGCAGCACCCTCAACGAGCTTTGTCTTTCTGTGTGTAAGCGTGTGTATTCGTCAGCTTGGGCTGCTAAAACAAAGCACCATGGGCTGCGTGGCGTACATGATAGACATTTATTTCTCGTAGTTCTGGAGGCTGGAAGTCCAAGATCAGGGTGCCAGCATGGTTGGGTTCTGGTGATGCCCATCTTCCTGGCTCACAGATGGCCTTTCCCCAGTGCATGCACCTGGAGAGAGAGAACTCTGGTGTCTCTTCCTCTTTTCATAAGAGCATTAAGCCCATCGTGAGAGTCTCACCCTCGTGAACTAAGCTATCTCCCAAAGGCCACACCTCCAATAACATCACATTGGGGGTTAGGGCTTCAACATATGAATTTGTGAGGGGCAGGGAGACAAACAGGGTGTAACACACACACACACACAGTGTGCTGATTACTTAAAGTGAAGTCTTTTAGTATAGATTATCTTGAGACAATGTTAACTAAGCTCACACTTCTGGTATGGATTAAGAAGTCTTAAGAATTGTCCGTGCCTATCGTTAATATGTAATATTTTTGGTGAAGAAAAAAGAAGCATCCTGGAATAGATGCCTTCTAAACTCACTTTCCAGACGCAAAATTCTGAATAAATTTTTTTCATAGAAAAAGGAAAACTGAATAGTCCACTAGCTGACGTGAAATTAATTAATTCATGGGTTTGCTGGTTATTCTTAACACTCTTTCCAGTGTATCCCGTTCCACACATGTGTGTATTGAAAGCCCACCATGTGCAAGGGGCCCTGGGCTGGGTGTCCCACGGCTTGCAGACAAGAGTGCTGTGGCTGTGTTCTCAGAAGTTGCGGTATTGTTACCAATGGGACTCTAAAGTCCTCTGGGAATGTAGCATTCTTTCCACATAGAATATAAAAGGGATCCTGCTATCGGTTTTATAATTGTTTAAAAATCTTTCCATCTGGTCTTCTTTTTCTGATTGGCAGTCTCCGTAGAAAAATCCTACTTTCTATTTAATGACTTCTGATGTTGCTACAAAGCATTTGCCATCAGCACTGCCCTGGTAGACATTTGTTTGGAGGAGTCTCCGTGGTGCTTCCTCTGCCCACAGCCGTTGCCCTGAGGCTCAGCTATGAAGAACTAGCTGAACGCCCTGCTGTTTCCATCCGCCGTTCATGCCAGCTGTAACGCGTAACCTTTCCGTGTGGGTGCATGACACGTGCTCAGTGTTGTTGTTTCGTGTTGTGTGGCATGTCAGTGAGCAGGTGACCCGTCTCTGACTTCTTCCCAATACAAATCCCCAGGGGAAAAAAAAATCCCTTAGGATTTAGAAATACTGTCTGTAAAAACAGACAAAAACGCTGACTTGAACAACTATCAACACTTCTCATAATTTCCCTCCTTGGTGATATTCTGACTAGTCTTTTTAATGAACTGCTGCATCTCATCAACTTTATGCTGCTGGCATTGCAACACTGACACACATTACTACACAGACAAGTAGTAGTCACACCGTGTGCCTTCCAAGAAACTTGTCCAGGAAAAACTTCTGCCCTCTGCATTATACTAAATATCTTGTTTTAAAAGCACTTAATCTTACTCTGTAAAATCTAAGTGTATATCCTCATTTAGCTGGCCAGTCCCCAGTTGACTACGCCATGTTGGAACCATTTCCAGCTGGATGCAGGTAAGGAAGGCTGGAGCTGGGTTTACCTCTAGTCCACATACTTTTTGCCATGCTTTAATTTTTTTTTTAATTAATTTTTTTTTTTTTGAGTCAGAAGTCTTTTATTTCATGGTCTCACCCAGGTGCTTTTTCTTCATTTATTTTTATTTTATTTTTAATTTTTATTTTATATTGGAGTATAGTTGATTAACAATGTTGTTAGTTTCAGGTGTACAGCAGAGTGATTCAGTTATACATATACATGTATCTATTCTTTTTCAAGTTCTTTACCCATTTAGGTTATTACAGAATATTGAGTGGAGTTCCTTGTGCTGTAAGAACAGTAGGTTCTTGTTGGTTATCTATTTTATTTTATTTATTTATTTTAATTTTTATTATTTTTTTATTATTTATTTTTGGCTGCGTTGGGTCTTCGTTGCTGTGCGCAGGCTTTCTCTAGTTGTGGTGAGCGGGGGCTACTCTTCGTTGCGGTGCACAGGCATCTCATTGCAGTGGCTTCTCTTGTGGAGCACAGGCTTTAGGCATGTGGGCTTCAGTAGTTGCAGCACGCGGGCTCAGTAGTTGCAGCATGCAGGTCCTAGAGCACACGGGCTTCAGTAGTTGTGGCGTGCGGGCTCTAGAGCGAAAGCTCAGTAGTAGAGCACATGGGCTTAGTTGCTCTGCAGCATGTGGGATCTTCCTGGACCAGGGATTGGAACCCATGTCCCCTGCATTGGCACCCATGTCCCCTGCATTGGCAGGTGGATTCTTAACTGCACCACCAGGGAAGTCCCTGGTTTTCTATTTTAAATACAGCAGTGTTTACATGTCAATCCCAAATTTGCCATGCTTTTAAATGCCAATACTGGGTACATGAGAGTTACCTGGAGCATTTGTTAAACATCAAGATTTCTAGGCTTCGATTCATACTTATTAAATTCTCTGGGAATCGCACCCCAGGTACCTCTGATGGGAAGCAAATGTGGAGCGACTGCTTTGGAGTGCCTTTATTCCCTTATCCAGCCAATTTTTAACGCATAATAAAGCTGGGAGGGATTTTTTCATCTGAAAGGTGGTACTAGTAAATTCTTTGAGCTCAGCAGATTTTGAATATCATTAGAAACCCTGTAGATAAATCTGAATTGAATACGCTTGAAAACCATGTCTTAGGAGATGGGCACAAGAAATGCCTTTCCTAAGACATTTAAGACAGGAAAACTGTCCAAAGGAGCAATGCATGAGATTTCTAAAGATCTAAAGGAGTGGTTAGACCGGTATTTGAGAGTTAATAAACATAATAAATACATTCAATGGAATCCAAAATAAAGCTTCGTAAGTCCGTTACTACAAAATCCTTCAACAGCCAAATCATTCTCTGCTTGGCCTATTAATGATAGCATAAATTAAGAGGTAGGCAGAGTTCTACTTACTCTTTACAAAGAGCATTTGAAACTGTGCTTTGTGTTCAGGTATTGTAAGTCTTTGATCTTTTTCCAGATAACTAAAGCATATCACTTTTTTAAAAATTATTTTTCTTGGACCCGCTATTACTGAATTGCCTGAGTTTCCTCCCAAATAAACGATCTCTTGTCACTGTTAGTGTTTCAGCCGTCTCATCCTTTGCTGGCAGCTGTCACTTGCTGGGATCTGTCAAAGCAGCTCCCATTTCAGCTTCTAATCTGCTCTCTGCAGTAAACGCAGGTGAGACCAGTGGTTACCCAGATAAATCCTGAACTTGTGTCACTGTTAGGGTCTCACATTTTCAAAATGGAGCACATAGGCTTTATGACAGCTTTATTTCTCGTGGTTCAGTGACTGTCTTCTCCTTCCAGCATCAGGAATGTATAACTAGTCATGTTTGCCAGAGATTATTTTTTCCCGTTCTTTTCTGTTGTGTGTATTTAAACATTAGCTTTTAATATGACTTAATCTTAAGATAGAAGGATTTGCAAAATTAACTTTTGCACTTACCCCTTAAGATTGAAGACATTAAAAGTACTTCGTAATTTGTGTTTTAGAGTTAGGTGGCTTAAATGAAAAATGATTGGCTCTAAGTCTTGACTATTAATTACTTTTGCACGGAACACTTACTACCATGCCTAGATGGGTATTTCAGTAATGCTGTGAAATTGGATAACAGGGAAGCACAAATGAAACCAAGTCTGATGAAATCTGGGGTAGAGGGGTGGGAGAAAAAACAGCACACTGCAGAGGAGGGGTTGTGTGTAGATGAGGGGCTTCTCCATGAAAGGCCAGTATGAATGTTCTTCACGGGTCTTTGAAAGTAGGGACAAGCCTGTTGATGAAGAATGTCACTTTCTGGTGCTGCTGATGCTTCTTTCTCTTGGTGGTATGTCCCAGTCACAACACCAAGGAAGAATCCAGAAACAAAGACAGCACCTTTTGAATCATTGCAGTTGCCTCTTTTTCTTCACTCAAGTGAGATACATCTCTCTGTGCCAAGAATTCATACTGCCATTTTTGATGGAGGATGTAAAAGAAAATTGCCAATTTTTTTTAAAGGGGGTACTTAACCAAGTTTAGAAAGGAAATCTCAATTGTCAGCAATCTTGACCTGTTTGGGAAATTTGAACCCTCTTTGGCTTTATCTTCTGGAGGATGGAATGTGAGATAATGCTCTTTTTATGCTTTTGGCCCTGAGTACAAGCTATAAATGTGGGTTCTTGGGGATTCTCATTTCTGGGCTTAGTATATTCCATGTTGCATTATATTTTATCTTAAGGATACACAAGAGCAGTGTGACTTTGGGTTTTTCAGCTGCTACAGCTGTTTCCATATCAGTAAAATCAGGATATTGCCTGCTTCCTAAGATTTTGGTGAGGCTTTACATTTTGGAAAATGCCTTGTATAATAAATGGCAGTCTCACAACAGTAAATTATTATTCAGACCATCATGGGAAGAGCAATTACAAGTCGGTGGTATGTAATATTTTTATTTACCTTTTTGAAATTTTTTATTTTTACACAACTTTTAAAGGTTATTTTCTATTTACAGTTATTACAAGATATTGGCTACATTCCCCTTGTTGTACAATACATCCTTGAGCCTATCCTACACCCAGGAGCTCTTCTACTCCCCCACCTTATATTGCCCCTCCCTCCCTCCCCACTGGTACCCACTAGTTTGTTCTCTGTGTATCTGTGAGTCTGCTGCTTTTTTGTTATATTCCCTAGTTGGTTGTATCTTTTAGATTCCATAAGTGACCTCATACAGTATTTGTCTTTCTCTGACTTATTTCACTTAGCATAATGCCCTCCAGGTCCATCCATGTTGCTGCACATGGGAAAATGTCATTCTTTTTTATGTCTGAGTAGTAGTCCACGTGTGTGTGTATAAAACCTCTTCTTTATCCATTCATCTGTTGATGGAGGCAGTATGTGTTTTTAACAATTTTCAGGATAATTGTTCTTCAGCCCCTCTGGGCTGAGAGGTAGGAGTAGAGAGAGGAAGGGAAGCGAACAGATGCAGTGCTCTGGAGTTGACAAGAGCTGGTCAGCTCCTGTAAGCAAGTTGGTGGGTGATTTCTTCCTTGGATACTCCAGAGATGACATTGTCAGCTCCTGCCCATTTGCAGGGAAGAGGGCCAGCTGGACTGTGTGACCTTGACTTGACTTCCTGTGATGAAAAATGGCTGATGGGTGAAGTGGTGGCCAGAGGATGCGCAGGACCTGGTTACTGGGGAGGGGCTGAGGGGCAAAGTGCCTAGAAAGAAGGGCACTGCCTTGGAGCATGTCTCTGACCACTGGCCACCTTAAGCGCTCACTGCTGGTACCATCTTGTGATGCACATTCTCCCCACTCCCCCCAAAATCTGCCCATAAAATAACAATGGCACCAGGGTCCCTTTTTTTTAAGTGAAATTTTTTTCTGTTTATGAAAATAACATATGATTGTTACACAATTCTAAAGTACTCAGAAAAAGAAAAAAAAAATCCTGAGACTACAGAGCCAAAGACAACTGCCTTGTCTTGACTTTGATGCCTGCAGAAACGCTGCTGATGCAAATCCAGGCTGTGAAGGGACTCCGAGTAAGTTATCTTATAAAGTGTAACCTAAAGCTCAGAAGTCGTTCCTAACTAGGCAGTTTAAAAGCTCCTTTGATGAAGGGTCATTAAAAATATGTTGTCTGCATGTTCTCCACCTACAGTGTAGATACTTTATTAAACATTAGTATATTTAAGTGTTCTAATATATTACATATTAAACATACGAGTCGGTTTATTTTTGTATATGAGTGTATACTCTGTATTTTAGTTATACCGTGTACATTTGAACGTTCAGATTAATTACGGTGCTGTCTCCAGTGCTCCATCCATGTGAATTCTGCCTCTGTATTCTACCAGCAGCAAAAATCAGGACTGTTTAACTTTTGTGGCTATCACAGTAGTGTAAATAATGGTATATATTAACTTAAAAACTTTTCATCAGTAAATAATCTTTTCTCCCAGGGAATGAAACATCCTTATGCTTAGTCAAAGCCTCATAAATATGTTTAAAACAAAAAGAGAAAAGGCTAAGCTGATTTAGCAAAAAAATATATGAGTAGCCATGAGGAACAAGCCTTTATGCCTTATTTTTTTTTTTTAATCACCTTCCCTTGTGTTGTCCCCTTTCTCCCCAGGCCCAGATTATGTCAAACAGAGATTTCAGGAAGGTGTAGATGCTAAAGAAAATCCAGAAGAAAAGGTCCCGGAAAAGCCACCTACACCAAAGGAATCTCCTCATTTTTATCGCAAAGGCACGACACCCCCAGGGTCTCCCGAGGCAAGTCCCAAACAAGGCGGCTCTCCCTCCCCAGAGCCCTTGAAGAAGCAGAATCCCAGCTCAGGGGCAAGACTCAACCAAGACAAAAGGAGTGCAGCCAAGGAGCAGGTGACGGCCACCGTCAATAAGCCCTTGACCTCCAAGGCTCCCACGAAGGAGGTGGGAGCGGCTGTGCCCCACTCCAGGTACTCTGGCCGCCACCACGTCCCTAACCCCAGTAACGGGGAGCTGCACACCCAGTACCACGGCTACTACGTGAAACTGAACGCCCCCCAGTACCCCCCGGAGGACGTGGAGGAGGAGGAAGGGCCAAGCCAGTCTTCCTCGGCGCCGGTGCACAAGCCATCGCCCAACAAATGGAGTCCCCCTACATCTGTGACAAAACCAGTTGCCAAAGAAAGCAAAGCTGAGCCAAAAGCTAAGAAGTCTGAACTTGCTATACCAAAGAATCCAGCAAGCAGCGATTCGTGCCCTTCTGTGGAAAAAGAAGCCAATTCGGTAAGTTGTGCGACACGTGTTTTTCTCTCCCTTTGCTCCTTTTGGTTCTTTCAGGTGGCAGCGTGGGGCGTCTGCGCCTTGATGATGACGATTTGCACCTAGGCTAGCAAAAGTCCCCGGGAGCACCGGGCTGTGTAGAGTAGAGCCTAGCACTGGGAGCTTGAGCCACGATGGGCTCTCGGGCAGAAATTCCTCTGTGCTCACTCGGCCACCCTTAGGCTTCATGCAGGTAGGCTGACGTGACTAGCTTGTTGCAGCTCCACTTTTACAAGCCTTTACCAGCATTTCTTGGTGAGCTTCATGGTAGCTGTTGAATTCCCTGGCGGTCCAGTGGTTAGGACTCTGCACTTTTGTTCCCGGTGGATTTAAGGTTCTTTCTTCGTTGTGAAGGATTTCGGAGATAAAGTGATAGATTTATTTAGAGAGAAACACACTCCACAGACAGAGTGTGGGCCATCTTGGAAGGCAAGAGGCTTCGAAATATGGGGTGGTTCATTTTTATGGGCTGGTAATTTCATAGGCTAATGAGTGGGAGGATTATTCCAACTTTTGGGGAAGGGGTGGGGATTTCCAGGAATTGGGTCACCGCCTACTTTTTGACCTTTTATGGTTGGCCTCAAAACTGTCATGGTGCTGGTGGGTGTGTCATTTAGCGTATGGTAATATATTACAATGAGCATATAATGAGGCTCAAGGTCTTCTGGAAGTCAAATCTTCTGCCATCTTGGACCTAGTTGGTTCTAACCAGTCTTTGTCATGTACTATGGCTATATCATTCTTTTAAAGGTTGTGCCCTGCCCCCTTCTGTCCTGTTTCACTTTCATTGCTGAGGGCTGGGGTTCGATCCCTGGTCAGAGAACTGAGATCCCACAAGCCATGAGGCACCACCAAAAAAAGGACCACAATGGTAGCTGTCTTATTAGCTCTGGCTGCTATAACAAAACTACCCTAGACTGGGTGGTCTAAATAGCAAACATTTATTTCTCACAGTTCTGAAGGCTCAGGAGTCCCAAGATCAAGGCACCAGCAGATTCAGTGTCTGGTGAGAACCCACTTACTTCCTGGTCCATAGACCACAGGCCATGTTCTCCCTGTGTCCTCACAGGACTGAGAGGAAACAAGCTCTCTGGCGTCTCTCCTTGGAAGGGCACTTATCCCATCCTGAGGGCTCCACGCTCATGACCTGATTCTCTCCCAAAGGTCCCACCTCCATATACCATCACATTGGGGGTTAGGGCTTCAGTGGATGAATTTGGGAGCAGGGGTAGATCCAAACATGCAGTCCATAACAATAGCTAATTCTGAGGGCTGGGAAGTAATCACGGCCCACCAGCCCCTGCCACTGTGCTCTAACCCGGAGGAGGGCTCCACTGCCATTTGCTAAGTCCTTAACCTGCCTTTTGACTCTGCACCCACAATGGTCAGCATCTTTAGACAAAAGAACATCTTTTCTAGCTATTATGAATTATTCTCATAAATAGTGTGGATTTCATTTAATGGCCAGGCTTTGCAGCTAGAACTTTTTCTTTCCCATATGAGAAGTGAAATTTTTCAACTGTTTAAGAAAACCACTTTGGTCTTCTAACTCCTCTGAGTGTCTGTCAGTGCTCCTAAAATTTCAGTTTTCTGGTAGATGCTAGTTTTATTATGAGTCTGGAGCATTTAAGGTTTTTGTTATTCAACCAGAAAGCTTTCAGTTATTGATAAATATCAACATCCTCATTCAATGAGATTTGTTAATGATAAAAGGAATTAGTATTTTTGTCAAATTCTGTAGAATTTATAAAATCTGAAGCTAAGTAATTTTTGATAAAAAGCTGACTGATCTGTTGACTTAGTCATATGCCTTTGGAAAAGACTGTAATTTAGGGAGGAAGCCATAGCCGACCCAGTATTTACTAGTAATTTCAGAAACATATTTGCATAAAGGTGTGGATTAATATTTAAAGGTGTGGATTAATATTTTGGCCATCAATACAACCATCAATTTCTTTAAGAAAAATTTTTCTTACTGTTCTATCTACTCATAGGGTTAAACATTGAAATTCATTTTTTAATTAACTTACATTTGAAATTTCTTAGGTTTATTTTGCTAATATGTATCAACACAGGTTCCCACCTTTTTAAAATTCTCACCATTTTAATTATCTAAATATAAATAAATCGGGTTAACATGATTAACTTTCTGAGAGTCAACCTCCATATAGGTAAATGGTTTTCAAAACAATAATTTTGAGACTGTTCAGTGAGCATTCATCTTTTAACACTGGTATGTCAGTATCCTGATATTATAACTGTATGCTAATATCATCACTACTGAATTTGTTAAATGTGATAACTCACTTCTCATTTGGCTTTCAGCATTTACAGCCATAGTTAATAAAGCCTCACATACGTATTAGTATTGGTTTGCCTGATTTACAAAGGGGAGACTCAAGCAATGCAAGGCTATATCGTTTATACCTTTGGGTACCCAGTAGTGGGGTTCAGTTGATTTCCAGAACTCCCCAAGGGGAAGTGTGTGCCCCAGTGTTCCTCATATTAGATGAGTTACCTAGTTCTTATCTGTAATAGTCTTTCTGTAAAACGTTACTAATAGGTATATTTGGTAAATTCACAGCCTTCTTGTTTAGAAACAGCATCTGTCTTACGAATGTGCAGAACAGTCGGATCCTGGGAGTTGGCCAAGCATCGTGCAGCTCTGCAGGCCGGTCTCTAGGGTTTCCCCAAACACCCCAGGAGAGAAGGGAGGCCAGCAGCTCTGCACCTCTGTCAGGAGCTGGAAGGCAAGACTGAGTTGGCACCTTCACGCGGAGAGTTTAACAATGAACCTTCTCTTCCTTAATAACGTAAAGCTGCCTCTCACACCCCTTATCACTGTTTTCTTCACAGAGTTAGGAAGTGACAAAATCATCCTAAAGGTAGTCGGTGAATGACCTTTAAAACAAAAGAGCACTGCATACAATTTCGAGGTAAAAAGACACTGTGTAAGTTAGAAGTTTACAAATAACAACATGGAAATTGATGGAAGAGGTCACACTAAAGCAGACATTTGAGGGGAAGCAGACTGAATCCGTCTTCGTGAGCAGCTGTGAGAGATCCACTCTGAGTCAGCATCACCATTTGTAGGGTGGCTGACCAAACAATCTGCACAATTTTCGGCAGCCAGCTTACTGGGACAGTGCAGGCTAGCGGCTAACGGTGTGGCCTCTGGTGCCAGACTTCATAGGTTCACGTCCCAGCTGTGTTACTTACCAGCTCGATGACCTCAGGCAAGTTTCTTGACTGCTCTGTGACTTGATTTCTTCATCTGTACCTGTATCAAGGGTTGTGGTAAAGATTAAATGAGTTGATACTTTATAAAGTTCTCAGCACAGTGCCTAGCACAAAGTAAGTACTCAAAGAGCATTGACTGTTAACTGAGTTTGCCTTAACGCTAGTTGGAGCATAAATAGTTCATAAATATTCCAGTAGGTTTTGACCCACCCTCAGGATCACTCTGGATATTGATCTAGAAATCCAGAGACTCTACTGGGACACAGGCTGACACTTAGGGGAAGGGAAGCCCTGGCAAGGATCATTCTGCAGCGTCCCTCCAGCCTGTGACTCCTGTGGACGCAAGTCCCAGGAGAGCACATTCTATGGGATGCCAGAATTTTTTGTAGGATTTTGCAGTATGGCAGCTTGTCTAGGAGGCAGTAGAGGTATCTTTAGAACCTTATCATCAAATAGACTAGTGAGGAGTCTTCTCTTTAGGAATCTCAACTCCTGAAAACTACCTGCACTTTTCTGTTAGCAAGTACACCGGTCAGCCTCCGAGTTTGAGATTTACCCGACCTTTCTTCTGAATTGTCATAAAACCTAAGGCGTCCCTATCCCTGTTAGATGAGGTTTGAACCACACACACACACACATTCAATAAATACATATAATTAAACTTTGCTTTTTCCATGTTTTTGGAGAAGTTTGAGGTTTAACATAATCTATACTAACTCTTCAGAAAGTTCTTCACAATTTTAAATAAGTGATAGTATCTTGAAGAAAAAAAATTTGAGTTAGAACATCTTTCCATATTTTGACTTCCTGCACTTTATTTTCTAACTGCCTGCAAGTTTCTTCCAAACAAGACTCGCACTTTGCCCTGCCACAGCTTCTTTTATTACACCTGTCCCAGTCAGTCTTGAAAATCAAGACTGATTTTTTTTTTTTCATTTTGCTATTTTAAGCTACAACTGGCCACCACAGTCATATTTATGAGACTTCACCTTAAAGCTTTCCACCCTGCACCCAGCCCAGGTATCTGAAGAGCACAGAGGTCACGTCTTGGTATCTGCCTATTAAACATAGCATCCCAGAATTTATTTTTTACCTGGTTGCTGTTTGAGTCTTTTATTGCTGGTTTACCCTCATCTTTCATCTTTAAAAATAGCTTTATATAATGGAGCTATACTAGTAGGATAAATATACATGTATTTGTATATTAGAATATATACGGGAGAAATACATGTTCAATAGTGTATGTATATAAATATATACACACACACAAGCCCAAAATACTAACCAATTCAAAAAGGTTAGATGAATTCATAGAACCTTACAAGGATTTACGAAATGGGAGTTAAAGGTCCAGGCACACCTTAAGTCTTTGAAAGTAGCTTTACTGAAGGTGCTCTATTATTCTGCTTTCCTAGGGTCCGTGTAAGTCACTGAACTCCACACTGTATTGCTCTGACCCTGTTACTTTTCCTCATCTTCTTTCATATCACTGTCTTTAGGAATTATGAAATGAAATCCACTCACCCAGAAGAGTTGAGACGATCCCCAAATTCTTTAACACATTCATGAGCAAGATCTAATCAGTCTGTGTAGTAATAGCATTTCCTTCATCTCCATGCTGAGTAATAATGTTGAAAGATCATCTCAATTATTTTCTGAGTTATAAGAGTTTCCTACATTATTTATATGTTCTAAGTTAACCATAATTGAGGAGTTACATAGGTTTAGAACACAACTATACTAAAAGAACCACTGGTCATTATCAAGATTTGATGTTTTTCTGATACTACAGTATCATAGGATGTAGATGAAAATGCCATTTTAAAGAAGTTGATGGGAAATTATTTTTAAACTAAGGCCTGTGGGTTTAATAGAGATAAAAAGAACATGTAGCTCTGAAGTGGACAGACTAAAGTTTAATCCCAGTTCTAACTTGTTCAAACTGTGGCTTGAGTAACCTTGGGCAAGACACTTACCCTCTCGGAGCTTTGTAAAATGGAACTAATAGTCACTGTGAAGAATTAAAGTGTTTGTTTTCCTCCCATTTACTTGGGGTTTAGGAACTAGGCTTTTTCTTCTTCCTAACAGTCCCTACGTCAAGAGCACCCATTTTTATTCCTCCTCTCTCACACCCTGATTTTATTAATCACCCTGTTCCTCATTTAATACAGTGAATGTATCAGTTCAACCACCACCTCCATAGCACTTGGAAAAGTACCAAAAGATTGGTTTTCATTAAACATTGGTTGCCTGGATGAATTGGGCAGCCCTTATGTGTGGGTGTAGAGGGGTGAACAAGGCAGTGCCCCTGTGGAACTCAGTCTAGGGGGAAAGATGGCAGTTAACAAGAAACGACAATGAAGTGTGAAGCGTTAGGGTAAAGAACAGGGTACGCTGACCTCTGCCAAGGAGGTTGTGACCTCATCCAGAAAGGAGGCGTCCTTGAAGTATACGAGATTCAAGCCCTAGGTCCTGCGAGATGAGCACTGGACCAGTGGCAGTTCCAGTCTCCCTTACTCACTTACCCACCCCTCCCCGCAAAAAAGAAATCACATCGATACGACACTTGAGGACTCTGACCCAGTTTCACTGTAGTCTCATTGGATAGTCAAATATATATAGTACAAGTGTTTCCTCATCTGTAGAATGAGAATAAAACTACCTACCCAACCTCTCTTATATGGCAAGTTTTAGAACACTTTTAATGCTACTTAAGAATTAGACACGGACTTCCCTGGTGGCACAGTGGTTAAGAATCCGCCTGCCAGTGCAAGGGACACGGGTTTGAGCCCTGGTCCGGGAAAATCCCACATTCCGCAGAGCAACTAAGCCCATGCGCCACAACTACGGAGCCTGTGCTTTAGAGCCCACGAGCTACAACTACTGAGCCGTGTGCCACAACTACTGAAGCCCGCGTGCCTAGAGCCCATGCTCCACAACAAGAGAAGCCACCGCAACGAGAAGCCCGTGCACCGCAACGAAGAGTAGCCCCTGCTCGCCACAACTAAGAAAAAGCCCACGTGCAGCAACAAAGACCCAGTGCAGCCAAAAATAAATAAATAAATTTATAAAAAAAAAAAGAGACTATTTTAATAGTAAATACTAAGATCGCGTCTTTGTAATAAAGATGGCCGAGCACAGGCAGATCTAAAAAGATGGGTCATTATAAGGTTTCTTTGGGTTTTTTTAAAAAAAAAAAAAAAACAAGTAAATTTTGGGTACCTTGGGCTATGTGGTATTTATTATAGCAGTATTTGGCAAAATAGGACTCTGTCATTTGTTAAAATGTAACCTGATTTCTGAAATGTTGTGGCTTTAAGCAGAGGAGTTAAAAATTAGACCTGCACAGTAATTTCTGAAGGGGCTCAATTTCCCACTTGCAGCTTTTACCTTAAGGAAGGGATAGTATCCAAAAAGAAAACCAGGAAAAGCAAGAGTCAAAGAACCGCATTTTGAGCTTTTCCTAAACTTTTCCAGAGCAGCCTCTTTGTCCTGCAGATTTCACACTCCCGTTCTAACTGCCTTTACGAGGAAATGATTCTTCCTTATCCGAGGAATTACACCTTAACCTTAACAAAAATGCGTATCTAATTCCCATCAGTTTTTAAACCCTTTATGGTGAGCTGTGTCTCACCCAGACTGTTGCCCAGTGTTTCGAGGTGAAGTCGATTATTTTTTAAGTCGTTTTTTAGGTTTAATCAAGACCGGATTCATCTTTAAGTGAAAGTTCAGAGATGGCTCCATTTAAATACAGCGTAGCTATTTTTAGTTTATACCTTTTGGAACTGCCGTCATTCTTCATACCTTATTTACTGCAACTGTGTTGGGTCTTTTTTAATATTTTTTGGTAACTGGTTTTGTGAGCTCATTTATCTACTGCTATCAACATGGAAAAGTGACACTTGTTTTGTTCTATTTCGTTTCCAGGGCCCTAATTCAATCATGATTGTCCTCGTCATGCTGTTGAATATTGGGTTGGCAATTCTTTTTGTTCACTTTCTAACTTGATTGGAATTAGGAAAGGTAAGAACAGCCTTAATTTCTCTATAAAATATACAACATTTTTTTTCCCATATTCAAATTTACATTTTTTTTTTTAACAACTACGTATTGTCCTTCACTTTAATTTTGGCTGTGCCTGAATGTGATTCAACATAGTTACTTAATGATATAACTGTTTTGACCCTTCAGTGAAGTCATGACAACTAGTGGTGTTAGCCCACAGTTCTCTGCAGTGGTGTCATCAGCCCTTTAAATGGCACACCCCGGTCAGACTCAGACACAGGGAAGGAGGCTTGGAATTAGGATGGGATCACCAGAGAGAGAGAGAGAGAGAGATGAAACTTGGAAAATTCAGCCGGAGGACCCGTTCGGTCCCCCTGGGAATGCTTTGGGGTCCTCTGGGAGCTGAAGCAAGCAGCCATGTTGGAGAGCAAAACTTAATAATCATTCTTTTTTAAAATCTGCTGAAGCAGCCCCATCCGGCGAAGTTCCTGGCATTGGCTACTCCATCTGTCCTAGCAGAGTGTGACTAAACTGGAAATGTATGGAGCTGCATTTTTTTTTTTTTTTTTTTTTTTTTTTTTTTTTTTTTTGATGGAAGTCAACAGCTGCCTTACTATTTTACCATCTGACGTTTCTAGTAGGGAGCTGGGGAAACAAACGACTGCCCGAGGAATGTGGTCGGAGGATTGTGTTGCTGTGGCCGTGGTTCCAGCATTCACTCCTGTCTCATTAGAAGAAGTAGGTAGCAGCATCACTAACCAGTCTTATGCCATGACCTGCTGCTTTCTCATCTCCTGGAACGTCCCAGGAGAGAAGGTTTCGTTGGCTTGTGCACGATTATGTTCATTTCTGCTGTTTATTTAAATCCGACGTATAGTCATCTACAACACGCGGTCCTGGCTGGATGAAGCACATGTGTCGCATCTCAAGGAAAAGAAACAACAGAATGCTAGAGAAAATGTGTTTCTTTTGATAGCAATACATCATTCTTCATGTCGTTTAGTCTTCCTAAACCTGTAAAAGGCTATTTAAAATTTAGCAATTTGAAGGCATTACACCTACCTAAGAATAATTTAACTTTAAACATTTTTAACACTACTGAGATTAATTATTTACACACTTAGGAGGTGCTAGATTTTAAAAGCTGAAAGACAACAGAATTCTAAGAAGTATCGTCAAAATGTTGCATGGATTGCAGTAATCGGTGTTTAAAGGATTCAGTTTCACTGCTGACGTACTTCACCAACCAAATAAAATCTTGTCAGTAGCTATGTTAATTCCCATGAAAGTTAAGCAAGATGCTATTAATAACTGCTCTTCTTTTTTTTTTCCCCAAACTTAAATTTTTGTTGAATACATTCAGGTAGAGCATAAAGCTTTGTTAAATCAGTGCTTCTCAATTTTACGCCTTTCATGTTTTTCAAAGTCCTTTTGTAATTGTATTTCACATTTTAAAGGCTTAGACAATTTTTAAGTATCTGTCTTTTGCAGTCCTTTGTTATTCTGACATAATCTGATTTTTTTGCTGTTTTATAATTTATTCTTTATTACTCAGAAGCATGCTTATTTAGAGAAACTACGTGGTCTTTATAAAAATAATTATTTGAAAAGAAAATCAGGGGAGGTAAGTTATCTGTCCAATCTTGGTAAGACGTTATTGAGGAGAGGGAGCTATTCCTAAACATTTTCACGATCTGCATGGTTTAATCAGATTTTTACCTTATCTGCTGCTGTTCCGATGCAGAAGAGACAATTCCCATATTAGCACAGGTGTGGACTGAATGCTTTGTCACCTACAGGGCAGTAATGCAGTGGTGTTTTTTGCAGAAGTACAATATGTTGAGAATCCTGGGTGTGACCAATATGGAATAAAGAAGAAAGCAGAAAGAGAGCAAATAAAAATTACAACTTGTATATTTATTTATTTTTTACATTTTGCTTTGACTTTTAAATTTAGGAAGTATACGTTTTTACCCAAGAAACGTTTCAGTTCCTGCGTCAGTCTCAATATTCTCACTGCTCCTTCCTAACCCCATAGCTCTTGATGCTGGGAAAGCTGATTTTTTAAAAAAATTAAATAAAATATTTAATCTTAAGTGTTTATTTCAAATGTGTAATGCTTTGGAAATAATGGGTAACAGATAATAAAGGATATGTTTATAAAGTGAGCATGTTGGTTCCATTTATAAATGTATGTATGATTTATAAGCTTTTTTAAAAACAAAGCTCAAATTGTTGGTATTTTTCTAAAATGTGCACAGCTGTATTTTACATGAAAGGCTCTTTCTAATGGGTTGTTATACTGTACTCTACATTTTGGACAGCACATGAAGTCTGCCAATGTACTTAATAAAACATGACTTTGTTTATTTAAAGTTTCTTGCTGTGAAAAAGAACTCCCTACCTGCGAGTTCCGTTATTTATAATCCTTGAAACCAAAATGTATAATGTACAGTTTTCACAACTGTATCTGCTCTAATAAAAAAAAAGTTGGTTATTAATAAAGTTGCAGGTGTGTTTCCTTTATGAGTAAATTACTGTCTTGAGTTATGTGGAATTTTTGGCTGGTGATGGCGGTGAAAGAAAGATCTGCTGAGAAATTAATAATAGAAATGGGGGAGGGGCAGTGCTCAAAGAACCCACCTGGCAGAAGGTCTTACGCTGCACCGTTACGTTGTTTCTTCGTCTCTTTCATCTTGGGCCTTTGGAATAATTTTGCAAAGTAAGATTCATCACTCTGCTTTACTGTCTTCTTTAATTGTATTAGTGCCTTATCCCGGGTTTTGAATCTGCTCCTGTTTTTAAGGAAAACTTAAAGATGGAGTAAGTGTCCCTCCTGCATGGGCACTTTCCAGTTACAGTTTTTTGACCATCGTGGCCCACAGAAACTACTATGTTGCTCTGGCCCCTGCTGCTTAGGTCCAAAGTGCAGCTGAATAAACTTGCTGCCACTAGAACGTGCAGCCTTTGAAGCCATCCTCGGTGCTGGTGTCGGCTGGCTCCGTGCATCAGCAGGCAGCCTGTGAGGTACAATAAACGGACCTTCTCCAGAACAGCTTCCCACGGAGCTGCCACGGCGCTTTGAAAATTTTTTAAGTTAGCCACTCCTGTTGAGGGCTGTGGTATCGAAGACCCCCACGTAAACAATGCCCGGTTACCGCCTCTAGGTGTTAACAGATTTATCAACTCACATGATTCATCTCCTAGCAAATCCTAAGGGAACAGAACACAGAACAGACTACTTTGGAGCAGGCGGGAGAAGCACAGGGTGCTAGAAAGATTATTGACTCCGGATTCGTGTCCAAACCACATGTTTTGGTGGCTGAAGCCAAAGCTAGGGTGAAGACCGTGTGGTTGGGAAATCTGGAAAATATTCTCCGTGCCCTTTTCGTACAATAACTATTTCAAGAGTCGTGGTGAGCAGCTCCCTGGGCTCAAACTGTGCACTCGCAGCCCTCCCCCAGGCTTTGGAAAGCGGTGTAGGCTCTTCTCTCCAACTTCATAGGCAGCTGTGGACGTGGCATATTCTGCCAGGACAGTGTAACGATCCATCAGGCCGTGTTCGATTATCCCAGGTGTATCAATTACCTATGTCCAACATTTCCTTCTTACCCCCAAAGTACCAGAAAGGACTTAGGATTCTGTCATAGCCTCTACAGGGGTCTGACATATGGGAGTAGGAGAAAATATCAGCATATATAGAACGCAGTGAATACTGATGAATGCAGTGAACATGGATGAAGTTTTGGCTGTGGTCATGATTGATTGGGGATTCTTCTCTAACCTGTGTCCCTGGTTTCCTCATCTGTAAAATGGGTATAACCATAGCACCTCATAGGAGGAGGAAATGAGCTTATTTACCTTAAGTGCTTAGTACAGTACCTGGCGCATAGGAACTGCTTTGTACATGTTAGCCTTTACTAATTGGAAGAACTAGGGGAAAATTTAATTCCTGTGTCTCAAACACATTAAAAAAATATAGTAAGATCCCACTAAAGGCCTCTTTATAAAGGTTAATTATGCCACAGGTCATATGATGTTCTTTCTTCAGTGGTAGTCATTGAGTCTCTCTCACTGTGAAAATCGAAGGCCACACTTACAGAGCTCCGTCTCTACACTAAAATGTGATTTTTAATATAGTAGGATACGAGACATTTGCTTTACAAAGAACTTTCTCGTCTCATTAGAGTCTTACAAGGTCCCTGTGAAAGATTTCCTGCAGGTAAATGACTTGCCCAAGGTCATGTAGCCAAAAAGTTATGATTATTTGTATCAGAGTCCCAGATATGACTAAATGCTGTGCTTTTTCATTTCATATATTGACTAGCATCATTCCAGACTATCATACTGATCAGCCATGAAAAGGCAGAAAATATGATGAAATTCAAGGTAACAGTGTGGGTTGAATGAGCCCATTTCCGTAAGTTCCTGAATGCTACTCAGTTGATGTAACTATAACAGAGTCTATCAAAAGTTCTGAATAAGGTACTTAAAATGCTAAATGTTAAGTGTATTTAAGTTTCCTAACTTTCAGTTAGGTATTTATATAAGATGTTGATTTTTGAACCTTAAAAAATACTAAATATTACTAATAAACGTTTAGTTCTTAAGTGCTATCTTGCTTGGTACTTTGGAGTAAGAGGCATATTACAAATGCACTTGGTGTGGGTTGTGTTTGAACCTGATCTCTAGGATTACCCCAGAAACTGCACATAGAAGGCCTAAAAGATGTAGATATATATCATGATGTTCTTTTGATACTTTATCTTAGTGTTCCATAGAATTGCCTTGGTATTCTCTTGAATCCCAAGTCGGATTTAGGTAAACTATTAGTAGAATTAACACAGGTGAGGGCCAGAGATTTGGTCAGCTAGTGATTGATAAGGCTGTTTGCTTACTGTGCTGAAGAGTATTATCGATCTTTGAGAAGAATTTTGGAGAGAAGGTGTGGAGGCAGAGATAAAATCAGTGGAAGATGACCGCAATGTTGATGTACAAGTCTTCCCTTGTCCCCATCCTTGCCCCAAGCAAACTCATTCATGAAATAATCAAGAACAATACTGAATATTCAGTGGAATTCATGACGATACTTGCTTCAGGGAAAGCAGTGGAAGAGGGCTTTAGTTTAAGACTGTGTGTATCACATTCCTGCCACTTATTGCGCATATTTGAAAGAAAAGAATCTGATAGTTAAGTATCATGTCCCTAATTCAGTAAAAGTGGAGGCAAAGGTGAGAAGCCAAAAGTCATCTAATTTTCCCATGTTCTAGGCATGTTTTAACAATCGCTCTGACCGCTAGAGCAAATACCTAGAAATCAGGTAGCTGTTTCTGAAGGTGATAAAGGCCAAGAAGATGTTCAAACGTAGCATCATTGTGGAGCTAAGAGGTGGTGGACCCCATCACCTAAGAACTAGGCGTGGCATTTGAAAAGCAGTTTTATATCAGATAACTGAACCAAATAAAAGTTAGGAGAGGTTAGAAACCTACAAATCCATACAATATTCAAAAGGATAAACAAGTATCACTTAAGTCTGTTGTTATTTATCAACCCACTGAAACCAAGCAAGAATTTGGGAAATAATCTCAACAGAAGAAAGCACTAAAGAATGAAACATATTTGTGCTTCAAATAGAAGTTTTGGTGTTAACTACATCCAACGGGTTTTGTCAGGATACAACAAGTAATGTGAGGAATTCTTAATTTTTTTTTTATTTCTCATTGGGCACTAAGAATATTTCCTTACTTTGCAATTTGGCTTTCTTCTATTAGAATTTTTGTGCATGGAATTATCTTTCCATTTTTTTCTAATAATCATGTCCATTTTTTCCTTCACAAAAGAGTATTACTAACCTGGATAGATCCTAGCAGACTATATGTTTAAGTTTTTATTGGTTTACTCTATAAATTTACCTGTACTTGTGTTGACTTCCAAAGACTACCTGAGTAAATTATAAAGGAAGTACTCGAAACCTATATGCTGCCCTGCTCCAGACCCTCAGGAGTTTTCACGCTGCCTGTGTGTTCAGTACACTGCCCAATGCCCTGTGCCCCGGGAGGCCCCAGCTCTCCATCTCACCTAATCGTAGCATCACTCCTTATCAGGCTCCCCACACCAGGGGCAAGCTTAGACACACGCAACGCACCAGTGCAGTTTGACAAACAGGTCAACTTAACTGAGGATATTAATTCCAATAGAGAAGCATAAGAAGGCCTCAAAATCAGGCACATCACTTTCTCAGGTGCGGTTTTATGAAACCGGCGACACACTTCCTTTTGAGTCGTCCCCATATTCACTGGATATGCCAACACCAAACATCTCATGTCCATTTGGGGACCCTCTAAGGATAGTTTTGGTGTCTGTAAGATGGGAACAATAATATCTGCCTCATAGTGTTTTTGTAAGAATCAAAGTAGGTAAGGTCAGTCAGGTTCTTGGCACCTGGTAGACTCTCTGCATATAGCAGGTATGATTACACTTAACACTTTCACCTTTCTTAGCAATGTTTACTTATTCCTTCATCAATAAACTTCTAGGCCCAAGATGGACTCTTTCTTGCCAAGGGTGCCAGTTCAGCAAACCAAAACGTAGATAACTTTCTAGTCCCTGCTCTACTTGACCAGAAACAATATATACAGTCAGCCAATCAACCCCCAAACATCAAGCCCACCTAGACCTTCTCACCCCAAAGTTGACTCTGTGGCTCCAGCCAATTAGATATGTTCAGTTTCTCTTTTCCTTGTTCTTTATTCTTTATCCCATAAAAGCTTCCTACCTTCTGCCCCATTTTGCAATTCTCCAAAAGAAAACTATCGACTTCATCAAGTGTAAAATAAAGTTTGTTTGTATCACCTAAATTGTTTTCTTTATTCTTCATGATTACTCAATTCATGTTTGTTTACATTCACTGAAATGAAATTCTTTGGCTAATAAGTATCAGGTCCTGCCCGAAGGAATGTATCTGCATAGAGAATCAGTTGTACTTTAAATCATTTAAATGAGTTCCTTATCAAAAGCAAAAGGCAGACAGTTAAAAATCAAAGCTTGTAATGATCATCAGGTTTACTGGTGAGTATTAATGCGTTTCTCCTAAGAAGCTTAGGAATGTTTAATAATACGGAACACTCATTATATACACTAGGTACAACTATTCATTAATGTCTATTGATCACAGAAACGTTATAATAAAAGCTACAGTTAAGATGTACTAGAAACGAGCTTGACAAAGGCTTGCCACAGTGATGACACTCTTGGCTGTAGGAGCAAGCTTCCTGATCCATGTAGAGCGTCAAGATTTTCACTGATACACAGAAGTGTGTTAATGGGCCCCGCTATTATGTTTAATCCCTGTGGTTATGAACATAGGCAAGTGGCTGTGCCTTTAAATTAAAATATATTGAATCAGAAATAACAGCATGGCAAAAACAGCATCATGTCAGATCTCCCAGAGCTCAGGAGTTAGTGTAGCATGCATTAGTTTATAAGTTCTGTCATTAATATTTATAGAAAAAGAACAGAAAAGAGGGTAAGAAGGTATCTGCTCTAGGTCAGTGGATAGCCACGTCCAGAGAGCTTATCTCAAACCCTGCATTCAGCTAAAGGTGGTTGCTTTTCTCCAAAGGGTAACAGGAAACAGTTCTCCTTCTTGAAACACTGTATTCACTATTTTAAGGAAAACCTAACATTAGATGAAAGTCACCTTCTGGGACTTTAAATAGCTTTTATATCATTAAACACACTTCTTTTCCCCTCTCGCCAAATCTCATTCTGTATTGACCACAGCAGGAAGGAGACTTGCAGTGGTTCTTAAACTTGAACGAGCCTTAGAATCACCTGGAAGTCAAACGCTGCTGAGTCCCACAACAGTTTCTGATTGAGTAGGTCAGGGTTTTCGCATTTCTAACGTGTTCCCAAGTGATGCAGATGCTGCTGGCCAGGGGACCACACTTGGAGAACCACCGCTGTATGTAATCAAGCAGTACACATGTATCAAGCACCAACTACAGCCAAGGCCCTTGGCTTGGCTGTGTGTGTGGTGTGGCAAAGAGAAGAAAGAAGAGTGAAAAAGAATACATGCATACCTAATGTGTGTACAGCAATCATGTTATTTGATCCTTAAAATAACTCTGGGAACTACAAAGCACTCTCCCCATTTTGCACAGGAGAAAACCAAGGCCCAGAGGCGTGGAGAGAATTGTTTAACAAAACACAGCTGATAAAGAGCAGAGCCAAGACTCCCAGCCAGGTGCCTCTGGCTCCAAGTCCTGGATGTTCCCTCCCCTATATCTCAGCGGCTCTCTCCTCTGGCCACCAAGAGATTAGAACACAGGGCGCAGGTGGAGAGCCCTTCTGGCTGCCATCAGGCAAGACAACATGGAGGTTGAGTCCTCAGGATTAGTTGGGATGAAACACTGACGTCTCAGGCATTTTCTGTCACACGAATGACAGTCATTCTCAGATCCATGTAGTAGTTTATCTATAGATATATCTCTCAAACCAGATATGAAATTGGACCTCATTCTCTAAGCAAGATCTGCACGCTCAAAAACTTCCGTTTTATCAGACAGTGCTCACATTTGCAAACCTACACATAACTCCCTCTGTCCATCTGTGTAGACTTTCTCCCCTAGTTTTGACAGAAGAAAAAAACTACGCAGTTAAAGATGACGACAGTGTCTGCACATACAGATTCCGTCATGTCCAGCCGACCTTCCTCAGCGACCACCAGGCTAGAAGAGGAAGCTCAGTTAGCAGAGAGAAGACAGATATTGGCAGGAAGCAGGGGGGTTGGTTAGGAAAACATCCTGATCCTTATTTTTTGTCAGGAGATGTGTGTAGGACTTAGGAAATCAGTCTTACAATCAGCATCAGACAAGTCCCCTATCTGCCTCTGAGTTTATTTTCAACATTAGGATTTTCCACAAATGGCAAAAATAGACAATACGCAGAAGGGAAAATGCACGCTGTCAATAAACATAAAAAGATGCTCAACCTGACGGATAGCCAGGGAAATGCAAATGAAAATAATGAGATTTTTAAAATCCCGTGCCTGCCACATCGATTACATTCTTAGCTGAAATGGAAAAAGGGCTTGATCTGGAGGCAGCACTGGATCTCAAATCCAGATCTTCTTTACTTTCCAGCTCTAGGAAGCTTTCCCGGGTTCCATGGAATGTCCCTCCTCAATGACTCCAGACCACCTTGCTTGACTCTTAGCACTTCATTGCATAAATCATCTGGTTTTCAAACCCGTCTCTACTACTAGGCTGTGCGCTCCTCATGGGTGGGGAATTTGGCCTATGTCTCTGCCCCAACAGTGCCTGGTACACATATATGTCCAATAAGACTGATAAGTGAATTAATAAAACTGAAATCACCTTGCCCACTTGGGCAACTCACAGACTAGTGTAAGATAGCCATCTTCCACAACTTGCCCTGAAGATATCACTCCCCCCCCTTTTTTTTTGTCTTACAGTGTTAATATTACTATGCTAAATGGGGGGGTGAATATTTTGTGGAAGAGTAAGAAGTTTTAGATAGTTTTAGAAGTTTAGATGTCACTCGTTTCCATTTGGCAAAAACTATGGCTGAGTGCCTTTGTAAAGTTTGCTAAGCAATTTGATGATGTTTCCACGAAAGCCAACAGATCATCTATTGGTTAAGAAAATGATTTCTAATCAACAGGTATGAAGTTTCAGTAAAGCAAGACATTCCAGAGATCTGCTGTACAATATTCTATCTGTAGATAACGATACTCTATTTTACACTTAAAATCTATTAAGAGAGCAGATCTTATGTTAAGTGGTCTTACCACAATAAAACGATTTTTTAAAGTGTTTCTTAACACCTTGAATGTTTTTCAGACATTAAGATAAGTGGATGGCAGAATGGATGCTGGGAGCTCATTTGGAGAGGAGAGTTCCTGATTCCTTATTTACCTTAGAGTGGCAACTGTGGAGGTGAAAAGAAATGGACAGATTAGAGCAACACTGAGGAGACAAAATTAACTCGAAGTGGTGTTTGATTGGGTGTGGAGGTCGAAGGAAAATTTGGATTCAAGAACGACACCCAGGTTTCAGGCTGGAGCAGTTGGGTGCTTCTTAGGCCCCTTAACTAAGACAAGGAAGGTGGGAGGAGGAACAGGTGTGCACAGGTAAACTGAAGACACTGAACTCAGTTTGAGATCAGAGGTGTTGGTGAGACAGGCCAAATGGAGAGAACGCCATTGGGTATACAGGTCCAAAGTGCAAGAGAACACTTTGCGATCAAGATACGTACTGAGCGTAAAGAGAAAACATCCACTGATATGCAATTATTTGCTCTTCTCTTTACAAATTATTCTACCTATTCATTAGAGTAGGTCCCGCAACAAGACTACGTTCAGATTTTTTTTTTATTGTGGCAAAATATACATAAGTTTACCATTTTAAGTATACAATTTAGTGGCATTAAGTACATTCACATCATTGTACATCCATCGCCACGATCCATCCTCAGAAGACTTTTTGAGATATTTAAAATTTGCCTCCCTTCAAAAAAATGACTATTTTGTCATTAATTTCACTAATTTGAGGGTTTTTTAATACAAAGGTGTTTCAAGTTACTATAATAACTTGTTTTATCCCTGAGTCTGAGGTCCCTGAATATCACATCAAATGCACAATTTTTAAATCGATTCTATAACAAGGAATTTGATGACTAAACTACTGTAAATATCTGTGAATGCTTAAGCTATCTTCCATGAAGGGTCAAGAAAGTTTTTCTTTACAAGGAGGAGCCTAGGCTTTGCCACCGAGTCCAAGGGCAGTAAAGGGGCAGCTGCTAATCACTACTGCACAAGCCCCTTCCTGCACGAGGTGGAATTGGCTTCTCTGTCCACCTTCCTGTTGTCTCAGCTTCCTGTGCAATTGAGCCCACTGCTGCACTCACAGATATATTTAAAAAGCAACAATTTAAATTTAAAGTCCACCAGTCATTTTTAATCATTATATAGAGAGCACTACTTTTTATTTACTGAAATTTAAAAAGAGAAAAAAAAGGAATGAAAAGAAAGGGAATTAGGCTTCTGTAGGCCCTAGGATACCAAAAAGGCAAAAACATCTCTTCTTCTAAAATGGTCTTTCATTTCTCTTATCCCCTAGAAAACAGAGAGACTACCTACTTACCCATGAACATATCTACTGATCTACATTTAAATAATAAATCACTGGATAAACCAGAATTCTAAGTTGCCAAAAACCTTATTCCAAAACCTCAGCTGCTTAAAAAATCTCCCACTACGGTAGGGAATGATTATCAGGCAATCTTGCTCCTCCTTGCCAAATTTTTGCTTTCTTGGCCTTTTTTAATCCTTGGAGGTGGCCGTGTGATCTAATTCTGGCCAGTGAAACTCTGCTGAATCTTCTGGAAAACTTTTTGCTTTCCTGATAAAAAAAGATACAGAGCAGAGACCTCAATGATGCTGCAACATGCACTTTTGTTCTATCTTGGGTGTAGATGTGATGTTATTTGCTATGGCAACCATATTGCAATCATGAGGGAACAAGCATAAGAACAAAAACTCAATAAGAACAGGGGAGCAGAAAGTTGGAAAGAGCTTGGATCCTTAATAACACTGTTGAACTTTTCTTGTTAAGTAAACAGTATATTTTCATTATCATTTAATCCCCATTTAAAAATCTCAGCTCCTATTAAAATGGTAACAAAAAATAATTTCAACCTTACATATATGAAAAGATAAAGTTGACAAAGGTTTAGCTAGACTCACCAAGAAAGAGGATTCAAAATCAGAAGTGAAGGAGGAAACCACTGATACCACAGAAATACAAAGGATCATAAGAGATGAAATTTATATGCCAACCATGAAAATTACATGCCAACAAATTTGACACCCTGGAAGAAATGGATAAATTCCTAGAAAGATACAATCTACCAAGGCTGAATCATGTCGAATTAGAAAACTTGAATAGACTGATTATTAGTAACAAGATTGAATCAGTAATGAAAAACTTCAACAAACAGAAGCCCAGGATCAGGTAGCTTCACAGGGGAATTCTATCAAACATTCAAAGAAGCATTAATACCAATCCTTCTCAAACTCTTCCAAAAAATAGGAGAGGAGGGAACACTTCCAAATTCATTTTAAGAGGCCAGGATTACCCTGATACCAAAACCAGACAAGGACACCAGAAGAAAAGAAAATTATAGGCCAATATCTCTGATGAACATAGGCACAAAAATCCTCAACAAAATGTTAGCAAACAGAATTCAATGGTACATTTAAAGGATCATATGCCATGAGCAAGTGGGATTTATTCCAGGACTGCAAGGATGATTCAACATCCACAAATCAATCATTGTGATACACCACATTAACAAAATAAAGGATAAAAATCATATGATCATCACAGTAAGATACAGAAAAAGCTTATGACAAAATCCAACATCCATTTTGGTAAAACTCTTAACAAAGCGGGTAGAGCAAGAACATACCTCACCATAATATAATACAAGGCTATATATGAGAGGCCCACAGCTAACATCATACTCAATGGTGAAAAGCTGAAAGCCTTTCCTCTAAGATCAGGAACAAGACAAGAATGCCCACTTCTTGCCACTTTTAATCAACATAGAATTGGAAGTCCCAGCCATAGCAATTAGGCAAGGAAAAGGAATAAAAGGCAACCAAATTGGAAAGGAGTAAGTAAAATTATCACTGTTTGCAGATGATATATTATATATGGAAAACCCTGAAGACTTCACCAAAAAACTGTTAGAATAAATTAGTTCAGTAAAGTTGCAGGATACAAAACTCAATATACAAAAATCTGTTGCATTTCTATACACTCTCAGAAAGAGAAATTAAGAAAACAATCTCATTTACAATTACATGAAAAAGAACAAAATTCCTAGGAATAAATTTAAGCAAGGAGGTGAAAGAGCACTGAAAACTCTAAGACATTGATGAAAGAAACTGAAGAAGATGCAAATAAATGGAAAGATATTCTGTGTTTACGGATTGGAAGAATTAATGTTAAAATGTCCACAGTACCCAAAGCGATTTAAAGGTTCAATGCAATCTCTATCAAAATTCTTATGGCATTTTTCACATAAATAATCCCCAAATTTGTATGGAACCACAAAAGACCCCAAATAGCCAAAGCAATGTTGAGAAAGAAAAACAAAGGTGAAGGCATCACGCCCCTTGATTTCAAAGTATATTATAAAGCTATAGTAATCAAAATAGCATTTTATGGCATAAAAACAGCAACGTAGATAAATGCAACAGAATAGACAGCCCAGAAATAAACCCATGCATATGCGGTCAATTAATCTGAGACAAAGAAGCCAAGAATATAAATGAGGAAAGAGCAGTTTCTTCAATAAACGATGTTTGGAAAACTGGACAGCCACATGCAAATGCATGAAACTGGACCACTATCTTACACCATCCACAAAAATTAACTCAAAATGGATTAAAGACTTGAATGTAAGACCTGAAATCATAAAACTCTTGGGAGAAAACATAGGTGGTAATCTCCTTGACATCAGTCTTGGCAATGGTCTTTTGAATTGGCACCAAAAGCAAAGGCAAAAATTAAACCTAAAGCAAAAATAAACAAGTGGGACTACATAAAATTAAAAAGTTTCTGCACAGCAAAAGAGACCATCAACAAAGTGAAAGGCAACCTACTGGATAAGAAAAAATATTTGCAAATCATATATCTGGTAAGGGGCTAATATGCAAAAATATATAAATATATCAATTCAACACAATAGCAAAAAGAAATCTGATTAAAACATGGGCAGAGGATCTGAACATTTTTCCAAAGATGACATACAGATGGTCAACAGGTATATGAAAAGATGCTCTATATCACTAATCACCAGGGAAAAGCAAATCAAAACCACAGTGATATATCACCTCACACTTGTTAGAATGGCTATTACCAAAAAGATAAGAAACAACAAGTGTCAACAAGGATGTAGAGAAAAGGGAATCCTTGGGAAGTATTGTGGGGAATGTAAGTTGGTGCAGCCACTATGGAAAAAAATATGGAGGTTCCTCAAAAAATTAAAAATAAAACTACCAATTCCAAATCTGGGTATTTATTCAAACAAAACAAAAACACTAATTCAAAGATGTATGCATCCCTATGTTAAGTGCAGCATTGTTTACAATAGCCAAGACATGGAAATAAACTGTCTGCCAACAGATGAATGGATAAAGAGATGTGGTATCTATATACATACATGTATACATACAGTGGAATATTATTCAGCCATAAAAAAAGAATGAAATCTCACTATTTGCAACCATCATGGGTGGACCTTGAGGGCATTATGCTCGGTGAAATAAGCCAGACAAAGACAAATACCATATGCTCTCACTTATATGTGGAATCTTAAAGACAAAAACAAAAGCCTCATAGAAACAGACCAGATTCGTGGTTCCCAGAGATGGGGGTGGAGGTGGACAAAATGAATGAACAGGGCCAAAAAGCAAAAATTTCCAGTTATAAAGTAAATAAGTCATGGGGAATATTATGTCCAGCCTGGTGACTATAGTTAAGAATACTATCTTATAGTACATTTGAAAGTTGCAAAGAACAAATCAAAAGTTCTCAGAAGAAAAAAAAATTGCACCTATTAATGGTGATGAATGTTAACTAGACATATTGTGATCATTTCACAATACATATAAATATCAAATCATGATATTGTACACCTGAAACTAAAGTTATATGTCAATGATACATCAATAAATAGCTAAATAAAAATCTCAGCTGCAAAAAAACTGCAAAGTTAGCAAAAGGAAAGAAATCATAAAGATCGGACCAGAAATAAATGAAAAAGAAATGAAGGAAACAATAGCAAAGATCAATAAAACTAAAAGCTGGTTTGTTGAGAAGATAAACAAAATTGATAAACCATTAGCCAGACTTATCAAGAAAGAAAGGGAGAAAACTCAATAGAATGAGAAATGAAAAAGGAGAAGTAACAACTGACACTGCAGAAATACAAAGGATCATGAGAGATAACTACAAGCAACTACATGCCAACAAAATGGACAACCTGGAAGAAATGGACAAATTCTTAGAAATGCACAACCTTCCGAGACTGAGCCAGGAAGAAATAGAAAATATGAACAGACCAATCACAAGCACCAAAATTGAGACTGTGATTAAAAATCTTCCAACAAACAAAAGCCCAGGACCAGATGGCTTCACAGGAGAATTCTATCAAACATTTAGAGAAGAGCTAACACCTATCCTTCTCAAACTCTTCCAAAATATAGCAGAGGGAGGAACACTCCCAAACTCATTCTACGAGGCCACCATCACTCTGACACCAAAACCAGACAAAGATGTCACAAAGAAAGAAAACTACAGGCCAATATCACTGATGAACATAAATGCAAAAATCCTCAACAAAATACTAGCAAACAGAATCCAACAGCACATTAAAAGGATCATACACTATGATCAAGTGGGGTTTATCCCAGGAATGCAAGGATTCTTCAATATACACAAATCAATCAACATGATACACCATATTAACAAATTGAAGGAGAAAAATCATATGATCATCTCAATAGATGCAGAGAAAGCTTTCAACAAAATTCAACACCCATTTATGCTAAAAACCCTCCAGAAATAGGCATAGAGGGAACTTTCCTCAACATAATAAAGACCATATATGACAAACCCACAGCCAACATTGTCCTCAATGGTGAAAAACTGAAACCATTTCCTCCAAGATCAGGAACAAGACAAGGATGTCCACTCTCGCCACTATTATTCAACACAGTTTTGGAAGTCCTAGCCACGGCACTCAGAGAAGAAAAAGAAATAAAAGGAATCCAAATTGGAAAAGAAGAAGTAAAGCTGTCACTGTTTGCAGATGACATGATACTACACATAGACAATCCTAAAGATGCTACCAGAAAACTACTAGAGCTAATCAATTAATTTGGTAAAGTAGCAGGATACAAAATTAATGCACAGAAATCTCTTGCATTCCTATACACTAATGATGGAAAATCTGAAAGTGGAATTAAGAAAACACTCCCATTTACCACTGCAACAAAAAGAATAAAATATCTAGGAATAAACCTACCTAAGGAGACAGAAGACCTGTATGCAGAAAATTATAAGACACTGATGAAAGAAATTAAAGATGATACAAATAGATACAGAGATACACCACGTTCTTGGATTGGAAGAATCAACATTGTGAAAATGACTCTACTACCCAAAGCAATCTACAGATTCAATGCAATCCCTATCAAACTACCACTGGCATTTTTCACAAAACTAGAACAAAAAATTTCAAAAAAATTTGTATGGAAACACAAAAGACCCTGAATACCCAAAGCAATCTTGAGAAAGAAAAACGGAGCTGGAGTAATCAGGCTCCCTGACTTCAGACTATACTACAAAGCTATAGTAATGAAGACAGTATGGTACTGGCACAGAAACAGAAATATAGATCAATGGAACAGGATAGAAGTCCAGAGATAAACCCACGCACATATGGTCACCTTATCTTTGATAAAGGAAGCAGGAATATACAGTGGAGAAAAGACAGCCTCTTCAATAAGTGGTGCTGGAAAAACTGGACAGCTACATGTAAAAGAAGGAAATTAGAACACTCCCTAACACCATACACAAAAATAAACTCAAAATGGATCAAAGACCTAAACGTAAGGCCAGACACCATCAAACTCTTAGAGGAAAACATAGGCAGAACACTCTATGACATAAACCACAGCAAGATCCTTTTTGACCCACCTCCTAGAGAAATGGAAATAAAAACAAAAATAAACAAATGGGACCTAATGAAACTTAAAAGCTTTTGCACAGCAAAGGAAACCATAAACAAGACCAAAAGACAACCCTCAGAATGGGAGAAAATATTTGCAAATGAAGCAACTGACAAAGGATTAATCTCCAAAATTTACAAGCAGCTCATGCAGCTCAATATTAAAAAAACAACCAACCCAATCCAAAAATGGGCAGAGGACCTAAATAGACATTTCTCCAAAGAAGATATACAGATTGCCAACAGACACATGAAAGAATGCTCAACATCATTAATCATTAGAGAAATGCAAATCAAAACTACAATGAGGTATCACCTCACAGCAGGCAGAATGGCCATCATCAAAAAATCTACAAACAATAAATGCTGGAAAGGGTGTGGAGAAAATGCAACCCTCTTGCACTGTTGGTGGGAATGTAAACTGATACAGCCACTATGGAGAACAGTATGGAGGTTCCTTAAAAAACTAAAAATAGAACTACCATATGACCCAGCAATCCCACTACTGGGCATATACCCTGAGAAAACCATAATTCAAAAAGAGTCATGTACCAAAATGTTCATTGCAGCTCTATTTACAACAGCCAGGACATGGAAGCAACCTAAATGTCCATCAACAGATGAATGGATGAAGAAGATGTGGCACATATATACAATGGAATATTACTCAGCCATAAAAAGAAACGAAACTGAGGTATTTGTAGTGAGGTGGATGGACCTAGAGACTGTCATACAGAATGAAGTCAGAAAGAGAAAAACAAATACTGTATGCTAACACATATATATGGAATCTAAAAAAAATTAAAATAAAAATGGTCATGAAGAACCTAGGGGCAAGACGGGAATAAAGAGGCAGACCTACTAGAGAATGGACTTGAGGATACAGGGAGGGGGAAGGGTAAACTGGGATAAAGTGAGAGAGTGGCATGGACATAGATACACTACCAAACGTAAAATAGATAGCTAGTGGGAAGCAGCCGTATAGCACAGGGAGATCAGCTAGGTGGTTTGTGACCACCTAGAGGGGTGGGATAGGGAGGGTGGGAGGGAGGGAGATGCAAGAGGGAAGAAATATGTGGACATATGTATATGTATAACTGATTCACTTTGTTATAAAGCAGAAACTAACACACCATTGTAAAGCAATTATACTCCAATAAAGATGTTAAAAAAAAAAAGCTCAGCTGTCCTTATAATGGAAATGAAAGAAAATAATTTCAACCTTATGTAAGTATGAAAGAGATTATCAACAGTATTCATGCTTGTCATTTGTATCTACTCTGAAAAATAAGAGACTGTTTTCTAAATAAATTCATTTCTGTGCTTGGGAAAGTCGAACCCCTTTAATATCAAAGTCATGAAGAAACACCAGTGTAAATTCTCGAGTCCTCCATGGGTCTTCCCTGCCCCAAGCAGCTCAGCTAGAACTGTCCTCTCTCCTCTACAGGACCATCTCCCTGCTACAGCCTCGTAAGTTGTGCTAATCAGGCTCTATCCAGTCACTACCATCGGAGTGTGACGTGTGCTGGCCTACTGTAAAGGCTTCGTGATATTTTCTCCCTCCATTTATTCTTTGCAATAAAAAACTCTATGAAGTGATCATTGTCATCCTAGATTTTACAAATTAAAAACCAACAACAAATCAGACTTGCCTATGCAATGGTTCGCACACAGCTAGTAGTAAACAGAGCTAGAATTCGAAACCAGATCTATTTCTGAAGACTGTCTCATCGGGTTTGTGAGAACTAACTTCCTAGTTTCTTTTCACAGCTTTATCAGCCACCATTCCCTAGGGGCTGAAACCGGACTTCTCCCTGTTGGAGCCACTGTTACCTCCCCCCCACTCTGCCTCCAGCGTGTCTCAAATGATCCTCTCTCCCAGTCCCACTGCCACCCTTCCAGCTCGGCTCCTCGTGACCACTGGTTGGTCGGATGGATGACAAGAGCGTCCCAACCAGCCTCTCTGCCCCCAGTCTGCCCTTTCTGTCGCTGCTGCTAGGACTCGCCAGAGGTACAAAAGCCAAAGCTTTCTCCAACCTAGCTCTGAGCCTGTGACCTCCTTATTAAAGAATGTACACCAGCTCCTTCACTGCCCTGAAAATGAGAAGAGACGGGGAAACAAGCCCCCGTGCATTCATGGAACCAGGCCAGACCCTTTCGATAAAAGGTTCTCGGCATCTGAGGAAGAATTGTCAGAGGGTGGTATATGGGAGCCAGTCCCCTGCTGGGTCTTGACTTTCCAACTGGCCAACACTTGGCCGTGAGAACTTGGCCAGAGAAGGAGCAGAGAGCCACTCAGAAAACTCACTGGAAAGTGTGTGTGTGTGTGTGTGTGTGTGTGTGTGTGTGTGTGCGTGTGTGTGTACAGCCACAGGCAGCCCGGAGAGATTTTGTCAAGCATGTGCCCTCCTGTCACTAGTGTGCAAGAGGGTTCCTGGGGTCCCTGAGTTCCAGGAGCTGCTCAGCACCAACGGGGCACCCACAGCCCCAGCCCATCAGACGTTCCGGCTTCATATCGACACAACCTCAGGCTGCTGTGCTCTACTAAGACAGCGCTTCCAATGGGGAGTCTCAGTTTTACAAATTAGAATTTTGTGTGCATAAAGCTTCTTTCATCATCCAAACGACTGAAAATCAATCCCAATGGAACTCTCCTGGTTGGAGATTTGCAGATGTTGGGCTCTCTGTTCCTGCATATTAGTGATCCTTTCGAGCAGGTGTTTTTACATCCATCAAAAGTGGGCACAGGTTAGAAAGACTGAGACCACTTAGGGGTCCTCCCCAGGCTTGAATTTCCCTTCCGACTCAACACGGAACCTCATTCTCAGCCAGTCCCTCCTAACTATCCTCTCCACGCTCTGCTCCTCTCTCCGTGCGACAGAGCAGCTGCAAAGGCATTTAGAAGATGGTACCTCCCCCACTTGATGCCCCTCCCATCCCCCTCCCATCCCCACCAGCCACTGTCCACCACCCATGCACACTCAGCTCCGTCCCACCAGGCATTAAGGAATGTGTCCATCCCAGACAAGAATTTTAAGGGGGTAGGCAGAAAGTGGGGGGCAGGGACAGGCCCCAGGTCCTAGAAGAGCGTGCACGGGTGGGCTCTTGGGACCCATCAACCTTCTACGTTGATCTCTGCCCTCTCACCACACAGCACCCAGAGAACGTCTGAATCATGTAGACTCAGCTGCAGCCCAAAGCTACGAGTTATCCTCTGAACCCAGATGTCACAGATGGGGTTCTCCAAGAAGCCAGAGGAGACAAGGATTAACAGGCAGATGTCTGTTAGGGATGCTCTTGGGTCAGCACCTGTGGAAGGACCAGGAAAGGAGGAGCAGGAGAGGGAGAGGCTGAGCTGTGATGCAGCCCCAAGGAGGATGTCAGTGGACCCTACAGAGAGCTTGAGGGCTGAGCTAAGCTTCCAAGTTGTCCCAGGTTGGGGAAGAGGACAGGTCTATCACCCGACCTTGGTCAGTCACTGAGCAGGGACTTCCTCTGGAAGGAGATGGGACCTTGAGCGAGTGAGGCAGTTCTCTTCAGCTGAGGCAATCCCCAGAGGGTGACAGCTGAGGGCCATCTTCCTGCAGCACGTCCAGCAGCTGAAGGAGTAAGTCCCTCGTTCCTAAAACGGGTTCGGGGCAGCACCTCAGCGTACCCACCACCCTGGAACTCCGTCTCTTCAGCCAAGTCCACAGGGAGGTCGGCTGCCTCCAGGAAAGCACCCCGCCCACCCCCCATCACCACAGCCTCTCTCAGGCACTGGTCCTCCTCTGATTTCACTAGCACCGCAGCCCGGAGGTAGCTTCTGCTTCAAAGGCCAACTTCCCGTGTTAAAGAGGCCAGATGGTAAACTCCTCGAAGACAGCAACACACACGGGTTATAAACCCCTCTGCGTCGGCCTCTGTCTCCACGGAGCAGTGCTATTCAAGGGGCAGAACGTGGGCTCTGGGCTCGAATCTGGACTGGAATTCTCACTGGCTCAGGCAACTCAGACAAGCTACTTTCAGCCTCAAATACGCCGACTACAACCTGACTCTATCATACCCAAGCCTCTCCCTGGGCTGTTTATTCAGGCAGCAGACCTATACCGAGAGGCCACGATGTACCAAACACACTTTACATACATGATTCCTAGTTCTCAGGACATTTCTCTTTTTACATCAGCAATGCCAGAACAGAAGGGCCACCAGCTGAGAGGGAGACAACAGCCCTTGAACCCTGAGTGCGGCCTGAGCCCAAGTCCGGGTCCTTCACGCTGCTTCTACCCCTGCGAGACCCCTCAGGGGTGGCCAAAGTCTTGCTTTGTTCATCCACCACCATGGCCCTCAAATTTCTCAATATGGGGGCTTCCCTGGTGGCGCAGTGGTTGAGAATCTGCCTGCCAACGCAGGGGACACGGGTTCGAGCACTGGTCTGGGAAGATCCCACATGCCGCGGAGCAACTGGGCCCGTGAGCCACAATTACTGAGCCTGCGCGTCTGGAGCCTGTGCTCCGCAACGGGAGAGGCCGCGATAGTGAGAGGCCCGCGCACCGCGATGAAGAGTGGCCCCCGCTTGCTGCAACTAGAGAAAGTCCTTGCACAGAAACGGAGACCCAACACAGCCAAAAATAAATAAATTAATTAATTAAAAAACAATTTTTCTCAATATGGCATCTAAGACCCTTGATGTGACTCCTCACCACCTTCCAACCTCATCTCCACGACACCCCTCGGCCTCAGTGCTCTGCTCCCAGACCTCTGCATTCACTGACCTGCCCGCCCTTCCCCCAGGCTGAGACCCTTCCATCTCCCACCGCCCAGCTGGCAAAGTGTTCCCTCCGTGAAGCTTCTCTCATCTGCCATTTAGAACTAATGGCTCCTTCTATGTGCAAAAACACTTTATTCCTACTTCATATAAGCTCTCATGTCACCCTCCTTTGCACCACGTCTAGTTACATATGACTTTTTCTTCAATAGACTGTAAACTCCCTGAGCAAAGGGATAATCTCGGTCATCACTGTATTCCTCGTAGCACTCAGCATAAGGTTTTTAAAACAGTAATAAGAGCTCGGAATACATCTATTGAATTGAATTTCTTCAAAAACCAGAGTTCTTTAGTTCCAGAAAGCCTTTTTAAAGGTCTAATTTTATCTCCTTAAGAATTTTCATGATGCTTTTTGGTTAAAGTTCTTTCTTAACCTTGTCTGTGGAAAGAGCTTTGCTTTGGACAGAGCCACCTTGGCTTTTGTATCCAGTGGCTGTGGTTCTTTCTTGGCCTGTTCCTGATTTTGTGTCCCATACCCCGACCCCAGCCCTGCAAGCAGACAAGTCAGGCCGTTGTGGGCTCTGGTACACGAGCAAACCAATTAAGGGTTGAAGGTGGGCCTTCGCTGAACAAGCCAGCAAATCAGTACCACTCACCTGAGGCTCGTGGACGGGGTGTTCCCAACGGCGTCATCAGGACCTCCAGGTGAGGGAACTCCTGTAGGCAAGAGTTCTCCAACTTCAGCCTCCTGGGCAACTATAAAATGTCAGTGTTTGTCCCAGGCCCCAAAGGCGAAGCAGGTTCTCCCCTCTTCAACCAGTCCCTCAGCCCTCCCCAGATACCAGGGAGAAGGCAGTCCTTTGTCCGCTGTCTCTAGAGATCCCGGAAAAGTGGTGGCCCAAAGGCCTGCTCCAAGTCCCGCAAGCTCACCTGAGGGTGAGCCGGGGAAGAGAGGGTCAAGGATGTAGCCAAGCTGCAGCCTTCCCAGAAGGCACTTGGGGGAATGACGTGACCTACCTTTTCTCCTGGAAGAATACTGCTAGGTGCTACGGGAAATGCAAAATTAAATTCCACTCCCCTGACTTCCAACAGCTTGCACCCTAGCAAAGGAGACCAACCTGCACTGACTCCCCGCTCCCCTGGGTTTCTCGGGCCTGAAGATGAAGCGCAGGTGCCCATTATCTTGCCATTGAAAAGTGGGGTCACAGCAAAGCAAAAGCAGCAGCAAAAAGCTGGCTCGCTCACTACCCTGACGGCCCCATCAACTGAACTGTCAGATGACATATGCAATTGGACTGTTTTTAGCCATCAGCTTTTACAGCTCCGATCAATGTGTTTCTAATTCCCAGAGAACAGACTCTGCGTGCTGGGAGCCACAGCTGCACTGCGGAAAAGCTGTGCTCCGCGGAGGCTTGTTTTCAGGGCAGCATCGGCAGATGAAGGAAGCATGCCAATTATCCGCATTTCCTATTCCAACAACAGCTTTTCCTCCTTATGAGGCATCTGCTTGTTCCATGCAGTGCTCTTACCAAGGGAACCAGCAGGAAAGCAAATTCCTTTGTACCCTCTGGGATCTGGTGCACTCCCCAACATACAGAGGAACCACAGCCCAGGGAGCAAACAAGCAGTGCTGGAAAGTCCTGGGTTCTTTCTTTCCCCTGCCTGCAATAGGCTAGCTCGATACAAACTTGCAAAAGAGTATTGGAAGAGAAAGGGAATTAGGGGAAGAGGGAGGGAGGGAGGGAGGGAAAGGAACATGAGCCTGATCCAGTAACGTGTTAGCAAGGGTATAAGAAACACCTTATTCCAGAGCTCAGATGGAAGAAATTGAATTGGGCTTTGAAGGAAGAGTAGAACACTTAAGCATCTGTGAAGCCTTTTGAAAGCTTTGGACCTGGCCCAGGTTTACTTAAAATGTGGTAGATGTTTACAATATTTAGGTCCCTAACTAAATTCATCATTTCAGTGAATTAACTGCACCCCTGTCCCCCCAGTTTCCCAGAGCTATAATGCTAGGCCTCTCTTCCTTTTCACTGGCAAATCTCATCCACCATCAACTCTCATCAGTTCAATATTCTGAAATATTCCTTGAATCTACCTCTTGCTTCATTTCCATTGCCCCTGATTATGAGAGTTGAGCCTCTCATAACTTCTTATCTGTATAGTAACAAAGGCCTCCAGGAACAAGGTCTACTCACCTTTGTTTTTTAGCTGCCAGAATTGTAATACAGACCCCTAATATGGTACTTCGCATAATAACAACCTCATGTTCCTGTCTACACAGGTACCACAGTTCCTCATGGGCTCCATGACTTTCTTTACATGTGCTTTCACTCTACCTGGAATGCTCTCTCTCTCCCACCGCACTTCTCCCCCTGACAAGCTTGACCTCATTCTTCAATGCTCAAGTCAATCACAATTTCTCCAGAGAAACATTCCCCCGACCTTCTCAAGATGAATTAAGTGCCCCTCCTATTGCCACAGCATCCAATAATTATTGGTTGCCTTGTCTGTGTTCCTTCTCCACTGTTAGCTCATTGAAAATAGAGACTAGTCCTTATTCCCCTTTGCATTCTTCTATACTGGAGCCTGGCACAAAGCAGTTGCTCAATAAATATTAGTTGAATACGTGAATGAATGAAGAACTCTCTACTGAAGGAAAATAAGCTAAAGCTAAGGGAGGATGTATAACATTTAAATGTAATGAAGAACTTCTTGTTTTATAAAGATGATTTTTAAAATGTTTCACCCCAACCTCACATCATATATAAAAAGTAACTCAAAATGAATTAGAGACTTAATATAATAGCTAAAACTCTAATCTTTTAGAATAAAACATGAGAATAAATTTTAATGATCTTGGATTAAGCAATGTTTTCTTAAATATGATACCAAAAACACAAGCAACAAAAGAAAAACTAAATAACTTGGACTTCATCAAAATTTAAAATTTTTGTGCGTCAAGGACACCATCAAGAAAGTGGAAAAAACCACAGAATGGGAGAAAATATTTGCAAATCATACATTTTTTTATACATTTTGCAAGTGACTTCTATCCAGAAAGATAAAGAACTCTTACAACTCAACAATTAAAAGACAAATAACCCAATTTAAAAATATGTAACAGGGGCTTCCCTGGTGGCGCAGTGGTTGAGAATCTGCCTGCCAATGCAGGGGACACGGGTTCGAGCTCTGGTCTGGGAAGATCCCACATGCTGCGGAGCAACTGGGCCCGTGAGCCACAACTACTGAGCCTGCGCATCTGGAGCCTGTGCTCCACAACAAGAGAGGCCGCGATAGTGAGAGGCCCGCGCACCGCAATGAAGAGTGGCCCCCGCTTGCCACAACTAGAGAAAGCCCTCGCACAGAAACGAAGACCCAACACAGCCATAAATAAATAAATAAATAAATAAAATACAGATCTGGCTGCCTGTCAACCCTCAACGTTTAAAAAAAAAAAAAAAAATATGCAACAGATCCGAATACACACTTCTCCAAAGAAGATATACAAGTGATCAATAAGAACATGAAAAAATACTCAACATCATTAACTTATTAGGAAAATGCACACCTCACTTCACACCTGCGCCTACCAGGATGGCTATAATTCTTTTTTAATGGAAAATAACACGTGTTGGTGAGAACGTGAGAAGTTAGAAACTTCATGCATTGCTGAGGGGAATATAAAATGGTGTGGCCACTGCGGAAAAGTTTGTGGTTTCTAAGAAAGTAAAGCATAGAACTACCTTATGACCTAGCAACTCCACTCCTAGGTATATATCCAAAAGGGTTGAAAGCAGGAACTCAAATAGACATCTATAAACCAATGTCCTTAACAACATTATTCACAAGAGCCAAAAGGTAGAAACAATCTGTCTAGCAACAGATTCATGGATAAACAAAATGTGTTATATACACACAAGGGACACTAGTCCGCCACAGAAAGGAACAGAATTTTGATATATGCCTCAAAATGGATGAACCTTGAAAAATCATGGTCTAGTGAAATAAACTAGACACAAAAGGACAACTACTGCATGATTCCATTTATATGGGGTACCCAAAATAAGCAATTCACAGAGACAGAGACAGGTTACCAGTGACTGGGGGAGGTAGAAAGGGGAGTTACTGTTTAATGGTTACAGAATTGACCCTGAGGATGATGAAAAAGTTTGGGGTATAGATAGTGGTGATGGGTAACCAACACTATGCATTATTTAATGCCACTTAATTGTACACTTACAAATGATTAAAATGATAAATATTATGTTATGTATATTTTACCAAAATAAAATAAGGCACGAGGCACTGATCCATACTCCATCATGGGTGAACTTTGAAAACATTACGCCAGGTGAAAGCATCCAGTCACAAAAGCCCACATACCGTAGGATTCCACTCATATGAAATGCCCAGAATAGATAAATAGGCAAATCTACAGAAACAGAAAGTAGATGAGTGACTGTGAGAGGTAAGGAATGGGGGTGACTGTTAATGGGTCCAGGGTTTCTTTTGGGGATGAAGAAAATATTCTGATATTAGATAATAGAGTCACGACTCTGTGACTATACTAAAAACCATTGAATTGTATACTTTAAAAGGGTGAATTTTTTGGTATGTGAAATATATATCAATAAAACTGTTATTTTTAACATGTATAAAAATTTTTTAATCCACTAGAATGGACTGTAAGTTGAAAATTTTAATCTTTCCTTCTAAATCTTAAGAGTAACATGAATACCCATTGACCTAAACTGCTTTAGGACAAGGAAACGGGTAAAATTGACAACTTCCAAGATCAATTAAAAAGTTAATGTCACAATGAGTAAAACTCAAATTGATGGGATACCATTTTTACCTATCAAGTTGGAGGGAGTCATAAAGGTTAATAATACATGGTGTTATCTGTATTATTTTCACAGTGCTTATCTGAAAGGCAATAAGCACTCATATACTGTCGGGTAGAATATAAATTAATGCCAACACCTTGGAAAGCTATTTGACAATATATGGTAAAATGTAAAATACAGTTACCCTTTTAACCCAGCCATTCCTCATTTGTAAATTTATCCTGGAGACATATACTCAAATAATGAGTAAATACTTATGTAGAAGGATGTTAACTGCAGCACAGTTTATAATAGCCAAAATATTGGAAATAATTTAAATATCTACCCACAGAGGACATGTTAAGTCAATTTTAGTATTTCCACACAATAGAATACAATGCAGGTATTCAAATTAATGAAGTAAGTTTACATGCATTACTTTGGAGCAATACCCAAGATGCATTAAATTTTTACAAGCAAGGTGTTGAATTTGCGTAAAATGAAGCTGCTAGCTGTCTACCCAGTACTCATTCTTTCCTTTATTCTTACTAAATGAACCCTGATTTTATTCCGGGCTGCAGGGTACCTGCCAAGAGGCCTTATTTCCCAGCTCCTTTGCAGTTAGGGACGGCCAATGAGACATAAGTGGACATTATTAGGCAGGGCCTCTGAGAAAACTGCTTAAATGGGGTTCACTCAGCTAGGAGAGCACCTCTTTTTGTTCTTTCTTTTTCCTTTTGGCCTGGAACTGGCTGGAGCTCCAGTAACTATTTTGAAAACATAAAGCAACTTTGAGGATAGAAGCCATGCTACATACAATGGAACACAATGATAACCAGCAAGCTGCCATTGGTCTGCCTTCCTCTTGCCTTCCCGGCTTCCTCTGACTTTTAAAGATAAGTCTCTATCTTGTTTAAGCCACATATCTGGGGGGTTTGCTACAAGCAGCAAAAATACAATCTTATCAACATAGATGAGAGTTTGGCACACATGGGATATTGTGGCAAACTACAGACAGTGACTTGAAGGTCTGCAATGGAAGGGAAACTTATTAATACTCTTTAGTATTGCTTCAATGTCTGCCATGTCTGTATCGACACATCTGAGGGGCTGCCTTGAATTCTCTAGCTTCAGCTCTCTCCTAGACCTCTGATGCTTGCCCCACTCACCTGCTGCCCTTGTAACACACTGGTTCCACCAGGTGAAGTAAATGGCCAGCATCTCTGGCTCCTCCCACTGCTTCAGATGAAGTACCACACCCTGGGGTCTGACTTCTCTACAGCCGCTAAGGGGTCAGGGGGGCAACCTGGGAGCGCAGGGGAAATAATGTCCTGTAGGCGAACTTCACCGTATGGAAACACAGGAGATGGGAGGGAGCCAACAAATAAATTTATTCCTCACTCATCCCCCGAGACACTGCTCAAGGGTATGGCATTTCTGCATATCTCATCCAGAGCCAACACATGGGGCTGAGAAACTGGCTAGATCCATCCGTGAAGCAGCAGTCACCTTCTGTGTCTCTGTGAAGTAACGCCCCACCTTATATCTGCTTCCCATTCCTCCCAGCCTCTGCAATTCCAATTCCCTCACTCTGGCCACCTTGGCATTGTACCTCCCGATGATGCAACAGCACTTTCATTCAAGCTCTTGTTTCCTAGGCTAAGGCAATATGCAGATATTTCTTTTGCAATTAAAAAAGAGAGAAACATGAGAGAGGCAAGCGGGGGGGGGGGGGGGGGGCAACATAGGAGTAGGGGATTAAGGGGCACAAACTGTTAGGTATAAAATAAGCTACAAGGATATATTGTACAATGTGGGGAATATAGCCAATATTTTATAATAACTATAAATGGAGTAGAACCTTTAAAAATTGTGAATCACCATATTGTACCCCTGTAACTTATATAATAATGTACATCAACTATAGTTTAATTTTTAAAAGAGAGACAGAGAGGGAAAGAGAGGGAACTAGTTAAATTTTTAGAAACCCAGCAAGCAACAAAAATGAGGGCATTGCAGCCCAGGCACTGGGTTTGGAGCTATAGCGTTCCATAAACTCTTTTATTTGCACAGTTAACCAAAAAATGAAATTTAAGTCCTTTGTTTCCTAACAGCCCAACATCCTTATTTTTCTTAGTGTGTCTTATTAGGGTTTTTACACAGTCTAGCAAGCAGTAAACACAAACAGTTTACAACCACAACGCATGAAAGGATCTGAATTTTTACTGAATGAATGAAACCCAGAGGGACAGATCCCAAAACCAAGGTCATATGAGAACACCTGCCTGTACTGTCCTCATCTGACTCCATCTGAGACTCAAAGACGTTCAAAATCCCATCATCCTGGAATCTGATCTCACAGACGGCAGGATCAATGTGAGAGACTTCAGGGCCGTGCAGTGCTTTCTCTGTTGACACAGATTGGAGAATTCATTGGCAGCTGGTATAAAACCTGCAGGCCTGGGGAGCTGTGTCTTTGGAGCTACGTGACCTAAGTAAGAAGAATCCTCCTGATTGCATTTCTCAGGAGCCGGAGTAATGGCCACATTCCCCGCGCATTCTTCTGCCGTAACATGCCTTCAGAGTCATCAGCTTCTGCGTCTACAACAGACGGCCGACAACCAAAGGCTTATCAGCCAAACACATACAGCACTTACAGTCCCAGGATATGGAAGCCTGACCTCTAGCTCCGAGACACCAACCTCTGATTCTTCAGCAAATCGATGCACATCTTCATCCAGTCGGCCCAGAGCAGGTTGGACATGTCACATCCAGGAAAGGACAGGAAGAGATCCACCTGCACAAACATATGCTGTGCCCATCCACGCCGATGTCACCCTCCCTGTGTTCTCCCTGTCCCTTAGAGGCCTTCCGTGCAAAGTAAGGAGATGGCCGCAAACTGTGAACATTCTCATAGCTGTGCCAGGGACTAGATGTCGTGACTAGGCATCCACAAGACCCTTCCGATATCCCAAGCACGTCTCCGACAGAAACACTGCAGCTGCGTCCCAGCGCTGCACTGCCCCAGAGAAACACAGGTGTCCATTCCAGATGTGAGGCCCAAGTTGCTGCTTTAACATCAAACTAAGACTTGCACACCCATGTTCACAGCAGTATTATTCACAGCAGCCAAACAGTGGAAACAACCCAAGTGTCCGTCAATGTAAGGATGGATAAACAAAATGTGGCATATACAGGCAATAGAATATTATTCAGCTTTAAAAAGGAATGAAATTCTGACATGTGCTATAACAGGATGAACTTTGAGATAATTTATGCTGAGTGAAATAAACCAGACACAAAAGGACAAATGCTGTATGATCCCACTTATATGGGGTACCTAGAATAGGCAATATCATAGAGACAGAAAGTAGAGTAGTTCACCAGGGATTTGGAGGAGGGGAGAAATGAGGAGTTACTGTTTAGTGGGTACGAAGTTTCTATTTAGAATGATGGAATAATTCTGGAAATGGATAGCAGCGATGGTTATACAATGTGAATGTACTTAATGCCATTGAATTGTACACTTAAAAATGATTCAAATAGTAAATTTTATGTTATGTATATAACAACTAAAATTTTTAAAATCAAGATAAAATGTCACTCTGTGAATAGAAGTATCCCACTTAAAAATAAGCTATGCCTTATATACACTATTGACACTATGTAAAAAATAGATAACTAATGTGAACCTACTGTATAGCTCAGGGAACTCTACTCAGTGCTCTGTGGTGACCTAAATGGGAAGGAAATCCAAAAAAGAGGGGATATATGTACACATACAGCTGATTCACTTTGCTGTACAGTAGAAACTAATACATAGTAAAGCAACTATACGCCAAAAAAAATTAATTAAAAAAAAAAAAGCTATGCCTTCAACACATATTCACTAAGTATCTATTATGTGCTCAATTTTGAACTAGGTCTTTTGGGGGATTCAAAGTCTCAGAAATGGTCAATGCCCATAAGCAGTTGAAATAAACAAGAAATCAGCATAGGGAAAATTAAATAATGATGCTTATAGACATATAACAAAGTTTAAAATAACTAACATCTGTATTCTGTTTACTTAAGACTCTCTTATTTCACTTAATCCAAACAATGTGTGGCACCTGAACCAAGCTATGTGCTCAATAAAATGTGAGAAGCTGGTACCATTATGTCTATTATTATTATTATTTTACAGATGAGGAAACAGACACAGAGAGGTTAATAACGTCCCCAACAATTATTAAGTGGCAACACCAAAATAGTCTTTCAGTATCGACATCCAAGCTCATTCTGCTAAATTACAACGACTTCATCAAATGGTTCCCATGGTGCATGGAAGTGTCGGTCCTTACCAGGGCACAAAATACCCTTTCTCACTGTACTGACTAAGAGACAGTCGCTATAACAAATGCTAAAATAACAGAGGCTTAAACAAAATAGGATATGTCTCTCCCTCATGTGACAGGCCAACTGCAAGCAATCCATTACTATTCACGATGTCTCTATGGTGTTGGCAACACTGGCCCTTTTGATCTTGTTGTTCTGCCATTCTCAGCAGGCAGTTTCCATTGTATAGTCCAAGTTCACTGTTACAGCTCCAGCCATGATGCCAACATTCCAGCCTACAGAAAGGGGAGGAGACTGAGTAAAGACCTCGTCCCTTTGTGTCCTTTTTAAATTAGATTCCACACATGAGTGATATCGTATGATATTTGTCTTTGTCTGACTGACTTCACTTAGTATGATAATCTCTAGGTCCATCCACGTTGCTGCAAATGGCATTATATCATTCTTTTTATGGCTGAGTAATATTCCACTGTATATATGTACCACATCTTCTTTATCCATTCCTCTGTCAATGGACATTTAAGTTGCTTCCATGTCCTGGCTATTGCAAATAGTGCTGCAGTGAACATTGGGGCGCACGTATCTTTTCGAATTATGGTTTTATCTGGATATATGCCCAGGAGTAGGATTGCTATAAAAGAACTTATTTACAAAACAGAAACAGACTTACAGATATCAAAAACAAACTTTTGGTTACCAAAGGGGAAACGTGGGTGGGGGGAGGAGATAAATCAGGAGTTTGGGATTAACATACACACACTACTATATAGATAGATGTATAAGATCGATAACCAACAAGGACCTACTGGAGAGCACGGGGAACTCTACTCAATATTCTGTGATAATGTATATGAGAAAAGAATCTGAAAAAGAATGAATATATGCATAACTGAATCACTGCTGTACACCTGAAACTAACACAACATTGTAAATCAACTCTACTCCAATAAAATTAAAAAAAAAAAAGACCTCATCCCTTTAAGGGCACAGCCCAGAAGCTGCACACAGCATCACTTCTGCTCACATCACAGAACTTATTCGCAAAGCCACATCTAAGTGTAACAGAGCTTGGCGGTCATGTGCTCAGCTCAGACTGAGCGCTCTCTGCATAATGGAAGAAGGAAGGTTGCTATGAGTGGCCAGTGGCCAGTCTCTGCTACACTCACCCTTTACATCTGGGTGAAGGTGGGCAAGGTCCCTCGCTCCTAATCTCCTGGGCCAGGCCACCCTGGGGACTTCTCCTCCCCGTCAGCAGCCCACACCAGCATCTACTCTGCTTCTGCTTCTGTACTGTGCCCTTGGTCGCTGACAAACGAATGCTGCTGTTAGGAAAATCTACACTAGGAGATTGAAGTTTTGCACGGGAGGAAAGAAGGTATTCCCTTAAATCAACTCAATCTGCTCTTTGTGTACCATTAACCAAGGGAAGTGATAGAAATAGGAAAATATGTAACCTGCGGCAACGGGAACACTCAAGTCAAAGGCAGCCTGGATGCAACCACAGGGCTTCAAGAAGACAGCATTTCACAGGCCAGGCCTGTATCTTCTTTCTTACATTCCCAGCCACTAGGATGGCACAACGTCCACCACAATAACTAACATTTGTTTGGCACTTTGCTGTTTACAAAGTGCTTCCACAGACATTATCTAATCTTTACCAAAACCCCAGAAAATAGTATTATTGTGCCCATTTGATAGGTCATGAAACTGCAGGTCAGTGAGCTGAATGAACCGCTGCCCAAGGACACACAATCGGGAAAGGTGAGAGCTGGGACAAGAGTAATCTGGGGGGAAAGGTGAATATGAAGAATTTCCTACTGTGGCCAGGTCTTTTTCTAAAATGACCGGTGCTTAGCTTGACCTTTAAAATCTAACACTAATCAGATCTATGTTACGATTTACTATTTATTCTTCATTACTATAGAATATAACTATTGTGCACGTCACTGGGTGTGTGTCAGATTTGCTGACGACACTAAATCCTGTTCCCACGTGCTCTGTGTTCCTGCCTGGGGCTCTCCCTTCCCCGCTGACGCTCTGATCCGCTGGTACAAGCATGGAATAAGCTGCAGAGACAGGCATTGAAAACAGGATGGCAGTGGGAGTCTCGGAGCCAGTCCTGATGGGACTTCTGTCTCCTGGCTCCCCACCAAAGCCACCCACCTTGCAGTCCCTGATGACAGCAGGCACACGAGTGGGGCGAGAAGCAGATGTAAGGATGGGGCGCGGGCTGAGGAATGGAGCAGGGTCAGCGATGCCGACGACAAATAGCACTGAATGTGGAGTCGGGTCTAATGGGTCTAATCCTGGCTCTAACGCTAATTTGCTAAGTGACTTTGGGCAAGTAACTCAACTTCTCTGGCTTCAGTTTCCTCATCTATAAATCAAGGGTGACACCAGCTCTGCAGAGAATTAAATGAGAACATGAACTCCAATGAGATACCACAAAGGTACCCAACACATAGTTAGACCCACAGTAAATGTATCCATAGAATTCTACAGCTGCGGGCCATTTGTTCCAACCCTTCCGTTTCATAAATGAAGAAGCTGAGGCTCAGGGAGGTGAAGTATATTTCCCAAGGTGACCCAGCTGGACCATACAGAGCCGAGGATGGATACCAGCTCTTTCCACACCTGGCCTCGTGCTCTGTCCCAAACACCATGCTGCTCTGACATGTGGAAGGAGAAGTTGTGGAAACTCAGATGAGCATGTGTGTTTCAGGTGCAGATTTAGAGAGCTGCAAATCTCAGGGTTGGATATGTGCACAGACACACACACACACACACACACACCCTGGCATTCTCCTTGAGGGCAGGGACTTTGTCATCTCATTCACTGTTATATTCCCAGGGCCTAGAACAATGCTTCGATGATAGTAGATCCCAGCCAATATTTTTGACTAACTGAAACACACACGCACACGCACACTTCTGCAAAGCAGAGGACTCATTAGAACTCTACTGCCTCGTCCAATAGACAGAGTCAGTTCTAGATTTAAGCCAGACTCCTTGTGCCTCTGAACTTCCTATCATCTGATAGAAGCCCCTCTGCCCAGTGCTCAGTGCCTTCAACTTTCTAAAAGCTTTCAGGCTCCAAACAGTTTCTCCACCACCAAAGCTTAGCCTTCTCTCATCACATTGCTTCTGGGCCCTGACCCTTCAACAAGCTATATGGCAACAAGTGGGATCTGGCTAATTAAATAAGCCAATGGACAAATTAGCAAGAATTAATAAAAATCTTCATTCATTTAAATAGTACTATAAGGCAGGGTAGTGAGATATAGCAAAAGGTCAATGGGAAGTTGGCCATGGAACTTTGCAAGAGAATAAAAAAAGACTATGTCACCACTGTTTCCCCTGATACCCAGAAAGCAACGTTAAGAGAACACAAGGGAATCTTGATCTAAATGGTATCTGCTGTGTTTTTCTCTTTCCTTGAGGCTCTTGACAATTATACATTGTTACAAAAGCAGGCTGGTCCCCACTCTTGAGAACAAGCACTTGAGGAATGTCTCTATAAACCCTGGCTTGTTAACCACCAGGATGTAGGAGTCTTAGGATGGAAAGTGTAATTCAAGGAAGCCAGAAAGGAAGATAGTCCGTAGGACAGAATGGAATTGAAAGCGTCCAAAAGCTGATAAATAGAAAAGGAAGTAAAAGAGACGGTTATCATCCAAAACAGGAAGTAGGCTTCATCCATTCCTTTGTTGATCGATTTATTTACTCAACTAGGACCTACTGAATACTGTCTATCTACAAGCCCTGAGCTTGGCACATGGAAACCTTATGAACAAACAAAGATGCAATCTCTAAAAAGAGATTATGCTCCAAAGGAAGAGACAGATTTTGACCAAACAATCACACATGTAAATGTAAAAGTTTTACTTGGGCAAATTCTATGAAGACGAGGTTCTGGCTGGTGCCCCACCCAGCCCTCTGAGATGCCTCTTACTGGTTGGGCTGGTGAGCCCATCCCCAAAGTCTTCATCTAAAGCCTCAACGTGCAACAACCTTCTCAAGAGGATTGCCCATCAACATCTGCAGGAAGTGCTTGGAAGTTAACCCACCCCTACAGCCCATGACCAGTACACGAGTGGGGAGTATAGCAGCCCCCAGCATCTTCCCAAAGGTAGGACAGACTCTACAGTTCAGTCAACCCTCCAGAGCTCCCCTCCAGATCAGGCTGAAGCCAGAACATAACACCACATTCCCATGCAGCAACTTCTCCATCCCTATCTTGCTTCCTTCCCTCCCTCCCTTCCTTCCTTCCTGCTCTCAGTAAATCATGAGTACACACATCCCTGCCTCAGGCTCTGCTTTTGAAGAACCTCATCTAAGACAGTGATATTCTGAAAGTCTATGACTGGGAGATTTGACCAAGTCAGAGGAACTAGGGAGGGCTTCCGTGAGAAAATAACTGAGCTGAAGGGAAAGGAAGAGTCTAAATTAACAAAATGAATTGGAAGAGAGGTGAAAGCCTTCCAGACAGAGGAAAGGCTGGTCCTTTGCATAAGCAAAGGACCTGCGGCAGCAGAGCGCGAGATCTTTTTGATTGCCTGAAAGAAAGTTGGTGTGTCAAGAGCCCACAGAGTGAAGGGACCTGTTATGAAATGATGAGGAGATGGGCTCAGGAACAGAGGAGTTCAATTTGTCTAGCTCCAAGGGGTAGAAATAGAAGTTACAGGGCTGCAGATTTTCAGCCCACTAATTTGGCAATGATAGGTAGGTTTCAAAAGAGGGATTCTTAGACCACTTCTCTGAGAGGGTCTTCTGGAATGTTCTGAGTGCTCTGGGTTGTTTAAGGGCTCTGCATTATTTCCTCACATCATTCATAAAGGAATGGTTGCCTGGAGGAGCAGTGAGCTTCTGTGAATGAGAATGTACAAGTAGAGGGAGAGTTGGCGTCTACCAGGGAACTTACATATGGCATTAGGTGGGATGTTGGGATAGAAGACCTTTAACCTTCATGATTTTAAAGTTTAGTGATAGAATATTTGGTCTATTAAGTAAGGGTCTAGTAGATAAAAGTATTCCCACAAATTCTCAGCTGGACAGAGGGCAGAGTCAGCCCCAGGTATAACCGAGGAGGGAGAAAGGTTTTTTCCATCCTGTCCCACATCCCCTTCTCCCCAGGAATGCTGCAGAGCCCGCTCTCTCCCTGAGGAAACGTTCCTCCTGGGCATTCCATGTCATGCTCCCACCCAACTGTACGTCACAGTCTAGTGTCCTGTTGGACACATAGGCTTTGGAATTCAACTACCTGATTTCAAGTCCTGGCTCCATATTTCCTGCTTATGTGACCTCAAGTTATATCTTTATTTTCCTCACCTATAAACGGTAATAATAATGGTACCTACACTATTGGGTTTTATTAACGATAAATAATAAAAATCACTTAGTGTGGTATCTGCAACACCATAAATACTTATTAAATATAAGCTAATGTCATTTAAAGAAGTAATTGCTAATAAGGCTCAATGTTGCTCTTTCTAAAATAGCATAGTATTAATAGCATGAATTTGGAGCCAGTATGCCTGGATTCAAAACTCATATCTACCACTTTCTAGTTGTGGGACCTGCTTTGGACAAGTTACTGAATAGCTCTGTGCTTCCGTTTCCTCATACGTAAAATGGGGAAAATAGAAACACCTACCTCATTAGGTTGTTGTGAGAATTACATGAGTTAATAGTTGTAAAGCACTTAAACCAGAGTCTCAAGGAGGAAATATCAGTAGGTGTTAGCTATTATTAGTATTTTCAGAATTATTCACTTTTCAAATGATCCTCCATTGATCATGTGAAGGAATGAATCTGTAATAGTGAAAGGTCAAATGATATGGGCTTCAGGGGAAGTTATTTGTAATAAGTGGGAAGGTCTTTGGTGTCGATCAAAGAGAACCACATGTGTGAGCAAACATTCTCTCGGGGGGCTTGAAGCTCAAACCACACAAGTGATTCTGCCTCTGAGCCTCTGGGATGCAGCTAGGCCACCACGGTGTAGAGACAGGAGAACAGATGTCCTGTCAGTCATGCACTTATGGGGAAGGGGCTGCATGGAGTGGGGACCAGGCCAGGCTTCCTGTACACCCTACGCCAGGCAGCCTGGTCCCTGATCTCTGCAGTGCTCAGTGGTGTTCATCCACTAAGGAAAGGACCACATTGCCTTGGGGCATTCCCCTCCTACAGACCCTGCTGATGCGAAACCGTTTCTCCCAGCTCCTCCACTACAAGCACAAGCCATTTCTCATGCACCTTTGCATTCCCAGAACTTGACAGAGAGCCTGACACATAACAGTTGCTCAGTAAGTCTTTTCAAACAGACTTTTATTGCTCTACTTCTTTTTTTTAATTAGTTATCCATTTTATACATATTAGGGTATATATGTCAATCCCAATCTCCCAAGTCAACCCACCACCACCACCCCACCCCGCTTTTCCCCCTTGGCGTCCATATGTTTGTTCTCGACATCTGTGTCTCTATTTCTGCCTTGCAAACCAGTTCATCTGTACCATTTTTCTAGATTCCACATATATGCGTTAATCTACAATATTTGTTTTTCTCTTTCTCACTTACTTCACTCTGTATGACAGTTTCTAGGTCCAACCACATCTCTACAACTGACCCAATTTCGTTTCTTTTTATGGCTGAGTAATATTCCATTGTATATATGTACCACATCTTCTTTATCCATTCGTCTGTCAATGGGCATTTAGGTTGCTTCCACGTCCTGGCTATTGTAAATAGTGCTGCAGTGAACATTGGGGTGCATGTGTCTTTTTGAATTATGGTTTTCTCTGGGTATATGCCCAGTAGTGGGATTGCTGGGTCATATGGCAGTTCTATTTTTAGTTTTTTAAGGAACCTCCATACTTTTCTCCATAGTGGCTGTATCAATTTACATTCCCACCAACAGTGCAAGAGGGTTCCCTTTTCTCCACACCCTCTCCAGCATTTGTTGTTTGTAGATTTTCTGATGATGCCCATTCTAACTGGTGTGAGGTGATACCTCACTGTAGCTTTGATTTGCATTTCTCTAATAATTAGTGATGTGGAGCAGCTTTTCATGTGTCCATGGCCATCTGTATGCAAAGAGACTGGTTTATCCACATACAGGCTCTGTCCCTGCTCCTGTCTCCTGCCCCCTCTGTTCATTTCTGTAGCTGTTACACAAGACAGCTTCTGGGCCTCTATGTTTGGAGCATTCTTTGGGGGCTTCCAGGATTTCTAAATCACAGCAGAGACATCTTCATCTGTGATCATCAATGGCCTCAGAAGAGGACGTCAGCAGAATATTCCAGGGCAACACCCTGAACTCATCCAGCCCAGCGCTCACAGAGACCCAATGAGGCAGACACGTCCCAGTCATCACAGCTCCACCCCAGAAAATTCCATCTCAGCTTGTCCAGGTTTCAAAAGAGGGATTCTTAGACCACTTCTCTGAGAGAGTCTTGTGGTATGTTCTGAATGCTCTGGGTTATTTAAGGACTCTGCATTATTTCCTCACGACTTCACCCACAATTTTTGATACGGCCTCTCCTGATTCAAAATAGCAAGACCAGGCAGCCATGCGACACGTGTCCCTCTTTATTTCAAGATGGTATAAAATGTAGAAATATGTGGCATAACACCCTAAAGAGGTTGCCTTGCATGTGAGACTTTCAGTACTTGGTTAATCTTCAAAAATATGTAGAAGAATATTCTTCCATTTTACAAAAGAGACAATCAAAGCTCAAGGCTAAGTGACTTGTCCGAGCTGCTTAGTGGCAGAGCTGGGACAGGACTCTGGGGCCCCTAGTTTCTATTCCCACTAGATGTGATTATAACATCAGAGTCTAAGAGGAACTTACAGATGAATTAGTCCAATGTACGCCCTCCAATGTGATTCAGGAGAAAAACCAAGCTAGTTCTAAAAAAAAAAACAAAAATAAAAACTGAAGCCTAAAACAAGTCTAGAACCAGTTCACATGCAATAGGGAGACCAGGATGGAATAAGGCAAAGCCAAATCTATCAGCAGCTTCAATGTGCTAAAGGATGAGAGAGCACATGTAAATGTCAGATCTTCATGTAACACACCTGAAACTAACATAATATGTAAATCAACTATATTTCAATTTTTTAAGTAAATAAACTTAAATAGATAGGTAGATAGGTAGGTAGGTAGGTAGGTAGGTAGATAGATAGATAGATTAGATAGATAGATAGATAGATAGATAGATAGATAGATAGATAGATAGATAGATAGATAAAGGATGAGCCAGTGTACTGCAGTAACCCAACCATTATTTATTGAGGGCCAGGCACTATGCTAAATGCTGCGGAATCAGAGGTGAATGCCTCAGCAACATTCCAGTCTGTAAGATGGCACAAGAAACAGGAAAGTCAATGGGTTATGGTGGAGAGTGGTAAGTCTTACAAGAAGGGCATGTGCAGGTGGGGAGGGACTCCAGAGGCTGGTACTTTCCCCAGCTTGGAAAGGTCAACAAAGCTTCAAAGAGGAGGTCATGTTCATACTGGGCGCTGCAAGGCTAAGCGGGGTTTACCAAATGGACAAGGGAAAATGAGGGTGTTCCTGGCAAAGGGAAGAGCTTGGGCAAGGGCAGGGGGGCTTGTCGTAACCCAGCAGGGTGGAGCAGCTGCAAGTGTAGCTGAGAATGGGCCAATTCATGGAAAGTCGTCTATCATGCCAAAGAGTTTGAACTTGAACCTGAAGATACCAGGTAACAATCCAAGGATTTTGTTTTTAATTGGACATAATATGACCACATTCCCATTTTAGAAAGTTCACACTGGAGGATTATTTAGAAAAGAGAGTACTCTGAAGGGGGAGACCAGTTGAAAATACAGGCAGTCAAAAGGAGGCGAGAAATGATTAGAGTTGGAATTAAGAGAGCAGCAGGGAGGGTAAAAATGTTTAAAGGATATTTAGAAATTAGAAATTAGAAATTATTGGGCTTACATATGATCCAACAATCCCACTCCTGGGCATATATGTGGAGAAAACTATCATTTGAAAAGATACGTTTAGTTTAATGTTCATAGCAGCACTATTCACAATAGCCAAGATATGGAAGCAACCTAAATATCCACAGGTGAATGGATACAGAAGATGTGGTACATATTTACAATGGAATATTACTCAGTCATAAGAAAGAATGAAATAATGCCATTTGCAGCATTGGATGCACCCAGAGATTATCATACTAAGTGAAGTAAGTCAGAAAGAGAAAGACAAATATCATGTGATATCACTTATATGTGGAATCTAAAAAAATGATACAAATGAACTTATTTACAAAACAGAAACAGACTCCCAGACATAGAAAACAAACTTATGGTTAACAAAGAGGAAAGGAGTGGGGGGAGGGATAAATTAGGAGTTTGGGATTAGTAGATACACACTACAATATATAAAAGAGATAAACAACAAGGTCCTACTGTATAGCACAGGGAACTATATTCAATACCCTGTATTAAACCAGAATGGAAAAGACTATGAAAAAGAATGTGTATATATATGTATAACTGAATCACTTTGCTGTGCACCAGAAATGAACACAATATTGTAAATCAACAATACTTCAATAAAAAATAAATAAATAAATAAGAAATGACTGGGCTTAGTAATACAGAACATAGGAGAGAGAAAAGTGAAAGTCGACTCACAAATTTCCAGTGAGCGTCTGAGAAGGTACCATTCTCTAAGACGGAGGAAGAGTGGTTGGGGGAGCAGAGAAGTTCATTAGTTGAGTTGAAACCCATGAAGTTGGAGACGCCAGAAGGCCATCTAGGTGGAGAGGTCGGAAGGCAGTGGGAAATAGGAGTCTGGAGCCCAGGAAGGAGGACTGGGAGGGGCCTGAGGGGTTTTAAATCATCAATATACCGATGGCAGCTGGGGTCCTAGGTGTGGATGAGATAACCCAGGGGACACACAGTAGCAGAAAAAGAGAACAAGGCTAAGGACAGTCTTGGGGAGCAACAGTCATTCCAGAGGTGGAGAAAAGGATAAAGTTAAGTGTGCAAGGGACACAAAGAAGTGACTAGACATGAGCAAAAGGAAGAGTGGAGTCACAGAAGTGTGAAGAGGGAGGGGAGAAAGCAATGGAGCCAACATTTACTGAGCTCTGAGGAGGCCCCCAGCCTGGACCAGGAGTCTCACATATGTTCCCTCACTTAACCCTCCTGGAAAAATCCCATGAGTGAGGTATTAGTACCCTAACTTAACTAAAATGGAAACTGTGGCCCAGAGAAGTGAAAGAACCTGCTCAGGATTACATAGCTACTAAGCGGCACATAGCTGCTAAGCGATGAAATAGCGTCAAAGCCAAACCCATCTGGCTCCAAAGTCCATAATACTCTTTTCATAGCATAAATTGCTTCAGAAAGTCAAATAGAGCTGAAAAGGGCTGCATGAATGTAAGAAGTCATCATCCAGCCAAGGGTGTGGCTTCACTGCGGTGAGTGGCTGTGAACAGAGGTGAGGTGAGTATACAGTGAAGCGACAGTACTTTTTTGAGAAAACTGCCCTCACCTATTCAACAAACATTCCAAAGTATTTTTGACTGTCCCTCTAATATGCCACACACTGTTCTAGGCGCTGGGGATATCACGTAACTGTTCTCAAGGAGCTTGCATTAGGGTGATGGGAGAGACACACTTAGCTATCAGATCAAACACACAACACATGTCAGACAGTAGGAAGAGCTAGGAAAGGAAACAAAGCCAGGAAGAGGGTACCAAGTAAGAGGCAAGGCAGGGAGGAGGGAAGGTGGTATGTCAGGTAAGGTGGTCTCTGATAAGACCTTGGAGCTGACACTTGAATAAAAAGCACTTAAACAAGCAAGGCTTGCCAAGGACGCCAAGGCATTTGCCAAACACAAATGCCTTGAGGCAGGATTACTCCTGACTCCATCCAGGATCCACGACTGACAAAGAAGCCAGCTGGGCTGTCACGGATTAAGCAACAGAGGGAGTGATGGAGGGGAAACTCACAGGGGCTACAGAGCACAGGACCTGGGAGGCCATGGCGAGAGATCTGGGTTTTATTCTGAGATGGGAATCCTCTGGAGGCAAGAGGGGCTGTCCTTCATCATCCATCTCAAAGGGAGATGTTATGGGTCAGGATTCCCAGAAAAATGGTGCTCCCGTCCTCACCTCCTTCCTGGCTGGAGTGGCAGGAAGAGGATCTGGCATGGAAGCACAGCAGTGACGAGTGGAACGGCTGGGGGAGCCCTTGCTCCAAGCCCAGAGCGGGACACCAAGAGGGCTCCCCAGCCCCAGCCTCAGTCGTCAAGGCCCCTGCCCTTGGCAGAGTGCGGTATTTATCAAAACCACTACATGGGGACTTCCCTGTTGGCATAGTAGTTAAGAATCTGCCTGCCAATGCAGGGGACACGGGTTCGATCCCTGGCCTGGGAAGATCCCACATGCCATGTAGCAACTAAGCCTGTGCACCACAACTACTGAGCCTGCGCTCTAAAGCCCGCCAGCCACAACTACTGAGCCCGTGTGCCACAACTACTGAAGCCTGCGCACCTAGAGCCCGTGCTCCGCAACGAGAAGCCACCTCAATGAGAAGCCTGCGCACCACAACGAAGAGTAGCCCCTGCTCGCCGCAACCAGAGAAAGCCCGTGCGCAGCAACGAAGAACCAACATAGCCAAAAATAAAATAAATGAAATAAAAATAAATTCATTAAAAAAAAAGAAAAAGAATCTGCCTGCCAATACAGGGGACACAGGTTCAAGCCCTGGTCCGGGAAGATCCCACATGCCATGTAGCAACTAAGCCTGTGCACCACAACTACTGAGCTCTGCACTCTAGAGCCCGTGAGCCACAACTACTGAGCCCGCGTACCACAACTACTGAAGCCCACGCACCTAGAGCCCATGCTCCGCAACGAGAAGCCACTGCAACGAGAAGCCCGCACACCGCCATGAAGAGTAGCCCCTGCTCACCACAACTAGAGAAAGCTTGCACGCAGCAACAAAGACCCAACACAGCCAAAAAATAAATAAATAAATAAATAAGTGTATTTAAAAAAAGAAAAAAACACCACGTGTAGAGTAACCCTGGGTGAAGTCTGTATCTGAGCCCACCCCTGCCACCCAGAACTCTCTCCCAAGCAGATGTACTTAGACAACAGAAACCAAAACAGAAATGGAACTATTTAAAGCCACCACCTTGAACAACCTCAGAGAGATGCTCCGTCCCAAGGCACCTTCAGAGAATTAAAGCCTGATCCTCTGATCAGAGGGTTCACTGGGTGTGTGAGTTTCAGCCCTGCCCCATCAGCTCCTAAGGCAGGGAGTTAATCATAACTGTGCAGAAGACACGAACTCTCCAGTACAGGGATTACCAAGGGCATCCTGCAACAGGGTCCTGAATCTGACCGCACTCAGCCTTCTCCACACCCCAGGAAGGTTTCATGTGAGGGAAGCAAGAGACTTGGGGGCAGCCTTGACCCAGGCGGCATGTTAGCCCTGGAGGTAGTCTTCCAGCAGAAGACCATTTATCATGATTTTGCTGTCACACTTTATATTTTTTCTTCTGAGTCTACTGGAAGTTGGGAGCATCAATTGAGGTCATATACTAGTTACAGACTCCCTGCCATCTCTTCAGGGGTAACAGAGGCCAGATTGCAAAGGAAGAAACTCATTCTGGGGGATTTCATGGACTGACTCTCAGAGAAGGGCTTTGGCAAACACCGAGGGCCTCCCAGGCACAAGGGGTAGTGGAGGCCCTTGTAACTAGTGTGACTCTTAGTCTGTTTGGGCTGCTATTAAAAAAAGAAAAAAAAAAAAAAAATGGCACCGACTGGGTGGCTTATAAACACAGAAATTTATTTCTCACAGTTCTGGGGGCTGGAAGTCCAAGGTCAAGGCATGGTCACATTCTGGGGAGGGCCCTCTTCCTGGATCATTTTCATGTGTCCTCACATGATAGAAGGGTAAGGGAGCTCTCTGGAGCCACTTTAATAAGGGCACAAACCCCATTCGTGAAGGCTCCACCCTCATGACCTAAGCTCCTACCAAAGGCCCCATCTCCTAATACCACCATATTTAGAGGTTTAGATTTCAACATATGAATTTGGGGGAGACACAATCAGACCATAACACCCAGGCTATTAGCATACACTGGCATGCCCCTCCTCCCATCCTTAATTATGTCTTGAACATCTGATTGTTTTTTTTTTTTAATTGAACACCTTCATGATGGGATCAGTGCCCTTGTCAGAAGAGGAAGAGACACCAGAGCTCTCTTTCTTTGTCATGTGAGGACACAGAAAGAAGGAGGCCATTTGCAAGCCAGGAAGAGAGGCCTCACCAGGAACTGAAACTGCTGGCCCCCTGAACTGGGACTTCCAGCCTCCGAAACTGTGAGAAATCAATGTCTGTTGTTTAAGCCACCCAGTCTCTGGTATTTCGTTATAGCAGCCTAAACTGATAAGCATCATTTGTTGTTATCTCTCTCTCTACTCCACGAGGCTACGAACTTCTTGAGATAAAAAATAAAACGTTTTTGTGTTTCTGGCATCATTACATTTCTAGAACAATCCACAGGTCATAGGAAATGTTGAATCAATGCACTTAGTGGATGAATATGTGTCACACACAGGAATGGGGTCTTTCCACAGAGAGACTTAATTTGAACGTGTGGCTCTTACGGTTGGAATTTCAGGAATGAGACAAGTGAGAATCTCTGGGCCCCTCTTATATCCTGGAAAGGCAGCTGCTTCGTTGGCTCTGCTGGGTGAGCCCTAAAAATACTGGTTCTCCTTTCTAGCCCTCTCCTCACTCCCTCCTTAACGAGGCCTTAAATTGAGCCCCATTTTTCTGCTTTACCCAAACCAGCGTGCTTGAGAAGTTTTCTCCACGTAGAGATTCTGTTTTATCATTCACTTTTCTATTCTGGGCTTCATGCTTGCTACAAGTGATGTGCAGTTTGGAAGAAAATCACTAAATGCACAGAACTCTGAGGCTAAGATTGTCTGTAATACAATGATGTGGAGCCTTACATGATTTTCTTATCAAAACTCCTCAAATCATTTAAGTTACAAGTGGCTGCAAAATTCGCTTATGCAGAAAGCCCTGTTTTTTCCACTCACTCAAAATGAGATGGAATCCACCTCTCTGAGTCGGTTATAAATTTTGTTTTCTTTCGTCTTCTACATTTTTGTTTTTTTCCCAAGAGAAACATTCACTCGCTTTCTTAGCTACCTGGTAGAGTCAGGCTGGAAAGTGAGATGAATCATCAAGTTTCCACGGCAGCTATAGGGAACCTGAGCCAGGCAACTGGACACTTGTGTAGAGAGGGCTGCTAACACCCATTCTACCCAGATGGAGCTCACTTATTTTCCATAGCATTTTAAAACTGGGCCGGGAACCATTATTCACCCTATTTATAGTTGAACATGCCACATAATATTTACTCCAGGCTCCAATAGGAATGCTTCTTTGAAATGTCAGTGGATTATTTACTATGGTAAACTAATTAGTTGCATAAATGCTTCCCTTTTCAAGGTGGGTGAGGAGGAGGCCATTAATGCTTATTGGATTAACCTAGTATTATTGTCATTTGAAGTTCTTTTACATTTAAGAGAGTTATTACAAGACTGTCCAACTTCGCAATGCATAGTACTTCTGTTGCTTAAGTGATGTGAAGCTTTTTTATTTTAACTCATGTGGGTGAAATACAACAACAGAATATGAATGCCATACATCCTGAATTAAGAGAGAATCATTGCAATTTGAACATGGAAAAAAATCAACAGTCCGTGTTCTTGGCTGGCAGTTTTAATGCACACTACTTTTATGACAATTAGATCAACATGCAAAATGGTTAGAAATGAAAGAAGCGTTGCAGGTCAATGGTCCCTAAGGAATTATTACAGTGGTTGAAGGCAGTTTTCTTCTTGGACTTCGAAGGAATTCAGCTCAATGATGAGAGTAAATAGCAAATGAGATCTATGTGGGGAATTGTCATGTACCAGTATGTTTCATCTTGGGGAGTGGGAGGACGTGTTTTTCCCAGTCCTGATCACAAAGGGATTATCAATATGAAAAAAATATGTAATGGAACTTAAAATATGGTGAAAGAGAAATTTTTTTCAAAAAAGAAAACAGACGTGTGTGTTTAATACTTTTCACCTCTGTGCCTTACTTTTTTATAACAAGAAGATTTTAAGTAGGGGGTGAATTCCTGACCAAGGAAATAGCATGAAATTAAATCCTCTCTATGAACAATATCACAGATTAAAAATAGTCATAATCAACTTCTGTATTTAAAAATCATACTAATGACTCTCAAGTTTTCTCTGTACAGGCTTGGCTGTAAATGCATCACATGAATTGTCATTTGATCCTCACAGCCACCCAGGGAGATAAGTACTGTTATTCCCTCCACTTTAAAGATGAAGAAATTCAAGCCAAAAAAGCAAAATGACTCTCCCCAGGCAGAGTGACGAGGCTAGAATATGATAAGGGAAAGGTTCTCAAACTGTGATTTGGGGACCCCTGGAGGTACCTGTGACCCTTTGAGGGGGTCCATGAGGTCAAAACTACTTTGTAATAATGCTAAACTGTTATTTGCCTTTTTTACTCTCAATTTCTTACAGGTATACAATGAACTTTTCCAGATGCTACACGATGTGTGACACTGCAACAGTGTGACATTGCAACAGAATTCTCATTCTCTCCAGACAGGAGAATCCAGCTGGCTTCTATTAAGCCAGACTTCAAGGGATATGCAAACATGGAACAATGCTACCCTTCTCACTAAATTCTGGTTTTGTTTTGAAAAATACACTTATTTTCATAAAAATTATGTTGTTTTTGTTAATATGTAATGGGTTTACTGTTCTTATTTTTAAATGAATTAATAATAAATGTTTACATTTCCTTGGATTTAATTTATACTGTAGTAAATATCTATAGATGTAACCCATATGAACAAAAGGTCTCTGGGGTCCTCAATAATTTATAAGAATGTAAAAGAGGCTTCCCTGGTGGCGCAGTGGTTGAGAATCTGCCTGCCAATGCAGGCGACACAGGTTCGAGCCCTGGTCTGGGAGGATCCCACATGCCGCGGAGCAACTGGGCCCGTGAACCACAACTACTGAGCCTGTGCGTCTGGAGCCTGTGCTCCGCAACAAGAGAGGCTGAGACAGTGAGAGGCCCGCGCACCGCGATGAAGAGTGGCCCCCGCTTGCCACAACTAGAGAAAGCCCTCGCACAGAAACGAAGACCCAACACAGCCAAAAATAAATAAATAAATAAATAATAAAATTCCTAACAGTGAAAAAAAAAAAATGGCATTTTACCTCTGTGGTCTTCCTCTGCAAAACATATAAACCCAGTCCAACCATAAGAAAAACACCAACTTCCGACATAGGGGCATTTTACAAAATACATGGCCAGTACTCCTCAAAACAATCAAGGTCATCAAAAACAAGGAAAGCCTGAGAAATTGTTGCAACCCAGAGAAGCCTAAGCAAACATGAAAATGAAATGTCATGTGGGATTCTGGAATTTTTTAAACAGGATATTAGGTAAAAAAAAAAAAATAAGGAAATCTGAATAGAGTATAGACTTTAGTTGATGATAATGTATCAGTATTCGTTCATTCATTGTAATAAATGTTGTAATAATAAATAAAACCATACTCATGTAAGATGTTGAATAACAGGGGAAACTGGGTATAGGGTTTATGGGACCTCCCTGTACCACCTTCTCAATTTTTCTGTAAATCTAAAACTGTTCTAAATAATAAAGGCTTTGTAAAAATTTTTTCACATGATCCCCAGATCTCCCTTTCCCTTCCAAGATGGATCCGCATGAACCTGAGAGTAAGGGTTGCTTAACTTTTGTCCCCTGGGGACTTCACTTGCCTTCCAATGCCAGCCCTGTTCTGAGGCAACCTTTGAGGATGGCTGGTGCAGATCTAACAGCTATAAAATGGAGGAGGGCCACGGGACCGGGTAAGTGTGAAATAAATATTAAATGTGTTAAGCCATTGAGATTTTCAAGTTGTTACTGTAGCACAGCCCAACCTACCCTAACTAAATATAATCTATATCAGGGGTCGTAAATGATGACCCACTGGTCAAATTCATTCTGCAGATTATTTTTTGTATGGCCTTGTTGCTAAGAATGATTTGTACATTTTTAATGGGAAAAAGAGGAGAAAGAGGAAGGGGGGTTGCCTCTGGAAGGCAGGGGGAGGGAGAGGAACAGAGATCATGGGTGGCCCAAAAAGCCTAAAATATCTACTATGTAGCCCTTTATAGAAAAATTGTGCTGATTCCTGATCTATACCCTACAGACTATCCTATTAAACAAAAGTTATATCTACATAACTGAACTCTTAAAAGAAGTTCCTGTTATCACACAGACCCTGCCAAAAGAGCCCCTAAACCCACGGCGCTCCCTTTATCGCTTAAATCTATTCAGAAAGGAACTAGACTTTAAGAGGTTTCCAGTGATTACAAATGCATATCAGTTATACCTCTCTACAAGAAATGCCTTGAAAAATAAAACATATTATTAAGCATCTAAAAACACATTTATTAAGTGAACCATATATATTTAATTCTATTCATATTTCAGTCAAAAGATATTTTATTTCCCTTGTACTATAGAAATGGACCCTTTAGGGCTTCCCTGGTGGCGCAGGGGTTAAAAATCCGCCTGCCAATGCAGGGGACATGGGTTCGAGCCCTGGTCTGGGAAGATCCCACATGCCATGGAGCAAGTAAGCCCGTGCGCCACAACTACTAAGCCTGCACTCTAGAGCCCGCAAGCCACAACTACTGAAGCCCGCCTGCCTAGAGCCTGTGCTCCGCAACTAGAAGCCACCGCAATGAGAAGCCCGCTCACCGCAAAGAGTAGTAGCCCCCGTTCACTGCAACTAGAAAAAGCCCGCATACAGCAACAAAGACCCAACGCAGCCAAAAATAAAAATAAATTTATAAAAAAAAAAGAGAGAAATGGGCCCTTTAAAAATGATACATTACTAATTTCAAAAGATGAAATTTCAATCCCCATAAGCCCAAGAAAGAAGGCGCTTCATAGGTGAATGTGGTTAGTTGTCTAACACATTTCCCTGTTAAGCATTCATTCCAAAGAGTATGAAATTAAAGAGAAATGCCCCAATTTGACCATGTTTTCATAATTCTTCACTGTGGGATACTTTATTCTGTGAAACAAAATCCCAACAAGTTAAAATCAAACTAAGAAAAGAAGAAACTCAAAATTAATGAGGAAAACAAAAGAAGCTGCATTATGGATCTGAGGGAATCTGAGAATTAGTGCCTATATTTTGATTCAGCAAATTATCAATTACGAAGTTATTAGTTGAGCCCTTACTCTGCACCTTACACTCTACTAAGAGACTCCCCCTTTAGAAACGTACGCTTGACTTAAAAGACATACACAAAGTAAAAAGCAAAGCGAGGGCTTCCCTGGTGGCACAGTGGTTAAGAATCTGCCTGCCAATGCAGGGGACATGAGTTCGAGCCCTAGTCTGGGAAGATCCCACATGGTGCAGAGCAACTAATCGTGCACCACAACTACTGAGCCTGCGCTCTAGAGCCCACGAGCCACAGCTACTGAGCCCACGTGCCACAACTACTGGGCCTGCGCACCTAGAGCCTGTGCTCCGCAGCAAGAGAAGCCACCGCAATGTGAAGCCCGTGCATTGCAAGGAAGATAGTCCCCACTCGCCACAACTAGATAAAAGCCTGCGCGCAGCGACGAAGACCCAAAGCAGCCAAAAATTAAATAAATAAATATATTTAAAAAAGAGCAAAGTGAGATGAGTTTACATATGGAAGTGTGTGTGTGTGTACCCACACACAGTCATGGACAAACAGCCTACGGTTCAAAGCTGGGTTTGTAAGCAATTTAGGGGAGGCTTAGAGTACATTTGTTCATAAAAAAACAATATTGAAAATGCTGGGTAGGTTCTCAGCTGGTCCACAAAAGATAGATTTTGTGCTGTTGGTAGAATCTCAGGTGCTGCGTTAGAAATTCTTAATTAAACAATGGCACAACTTCCTCTAAGATACGGCCCTGGATACGCTGACCCGTGAGCACTGCTGTGTATTCCCATGTTTGTGCTCCGGTCTGGTTCAGCCGGACAGCCCTCTCTTATCCTGGGCCCACCCAAAGCTGGCAGGCTTTCAGAGCCCCCAGATGTGACCTACACAGAGGCAGATCCAGATTTTGCGGGACCTGCACTTAAAAACTTTGGAAGAAGCCTCCTTATGAAAAATAGTACAAAATTACGAATATATTAGGTACGAACACTATACAAATTGCAGTTTTTAGAAAGCTGATAAATATCACAAATATCAGAAAATTCAAAAAAACATGTTGCATTAATTAATGCCTAACCCACCTCTATAATATTTTTCCCAAGGTTTTTGGCTACACACACTATTATGACTAATATTTTCTAAACAAAAAAAGAAGGAAAGAATTCATTGTTTTCTTTTGCATGGTTGATCAAATTTTTTTTTTTTACTATTGGTAATTTAGAAAAAACTTTTTGGTTTAATTTTCAGGATTGTTGTTAAATTTAGGAAAACTTTTATCAAGTTTCTTTCTTAATTCCATGGTGAGATTTGGGGGCCTTTCAATTTCCTTTTGCAGGGATTGATTTTGGATAATATAATCTCTGAAGTTTGTGGGCCGGTATGTGGGACATCTGCTGGGCTCCACGTGAGTCCACTTTTTTCTTCCCACTCTTGCTGTGAGTCACCTGAGGGCAGGGCCGTTGTGTATCGCCTGCTTTCTGTCCGGGCTTCTCTGCCTCTGTTGGGTCTCCTGCAGGGACTTGTTCAACCACCTGCCTCACACCCAACCCTGGAACGTTTGAGGAAGTTCCAGCCTGCGTGGCAACCCTTGACCAGTGAGGATGGGGAGGGGGATGCAGGCTGGTAGATAAATCTTCTTCACCTGTTTGTCTCAGGCAGATGATGCTGCATTAAACATAGTATCTTGACACACAGACTTCTCAAGTTACGCCCGACAAGCATAGGAATTCTTATAAACTATACGTTGTTTAGGGTACATTTATAATTATATATATTGAGTTATTAAGTATATGCCTAACAAAAGTGAACTTTCCATTTTTGACCAAACATCTATGAAAACTGAATTCTCTGCTTCTAATTATTACACATCTGATGACTGAAGAATTTTCCATAGATGAGCTTCTAGCTCCCTATGGAGCTCTGGCTCCACTTTAAACCCTGGTTCCCTCTACATCCCATGTACTTCCTGGACTGGGGTCCATCATGTATGTTCATAGGTGGCTAGAACCTCTGGCCCTATCTATGGCTTAAAACCAGGATAGTAGTGTCAGTTTCACCATACTAGGTGTGAGTGAAAAATATTGCCTGCCATATCAGTAAACAAAGGATGTTGCAGCCATCAAGCCATCACATTACAGCCGCCCGGACAGTGAGCCCTGAGGGAACTCAGGATGGAGACAAACGGGCTGTCCACTGCCAAGCCCATCTAGCAGTCAGCCGCTGCAGCCATCCCCGACAGCACACCGAAAACACAGGATACTGGCCCCAGATAGCTGAGGTGCATATCAAAGGAATGATTTCAGTGAGCCCAGACTCTTGCATCTTCCCATAGAAAAGTGCTAAACTCCTTAAACTTGAGATATCTGGCTTTCTTTAATTAACAGTAATCTTTTGATGTTCTGACAACCTGGTCTTTTGTTGCAAAAACTCCATATATCCTGGCTCCCCCCTTGCCTCTTTGGAGCAGTTCCTCAGAGTGATCTGAGAGTCCTGTCTCCTGGGCTTGAAGTCCTCAGAATGTCTGCCGAATAAAACATAACTCTCAACTTTTAGGTTGTGCATTTTTTCTCAGTCGACATAGGTAAGTCAGCAGAGCGGCTGTAAACCACACAAATATATCCCATTAAACTAATCTACATGAATCCCCAACTCAACTTCCCCTTAGCCAGATCCCAAGAATGCACACAGCCCCTCCAAAGTCACCTGACTCGAGGGGACATGGGATCCATTAGCCAGAGTAAAAAGACAGCAGTCATAACGAACTGCAGTTAAAGTATTTGTTTTTGCAAATTTTACAACATATGACCATGTAAGTACATCTCTAGGGCCCTCCCAGGGCCTCGGAGGGGGCCCATGTAGAAGAGGGTCTTGAAGCTTAAGCTTCAATAGCCTCATGGCAAATCCACCTCTGGGCAAAGGCTGTCTCCAAAATCAAACATTCCTGTGGTATAGCATGGCCTCTGGAGCTACACTGCCCTGGGATAGCATCCGAGCTCCACAACTTAGTAGCTGTAAGATCTTGAGCAAAGTTCTTAACCTTCACGATTCACTTTGCTCCCCTGTAAAATGGAGAACATAAGAGTCCTACGTCATAGTGTTATGAGGATTCAGTGATCATTGCGTTAAGTATTCAATAGATATCAGCTATTATCTCTCTTTTTAATGACAGGGGTGCAAAGGCAGCAACTTATCTTTCATTGTGAAGGGAATATGCTGCCCTGCCCCCGCCCATCATTTAGCAGGTAAACTCCAAATGCTCAGTTTGCATTTGGAAGGGGCCTCTTCAACCCCCTTATCTTGCCATTGAAATCAGTAATCCCATTTCAGTGACATCTCCATAAGCAATTCTGGCCTTCAGAGAACAGTCACTAAAGAGCTTTTCAAAGATCCAGGGCCCCCTGTCAGCTGTTTTATTTCTCAACGTACTGCAAAGGGAAGGTCCCCTGTGCCTTCCCGAGGGGGCCTAATTACCTGGTGGTTGACAGATTACACAGGATAAGTTCACCCCAGGGTTCCTCACTCTTTGAATTCCTTCCTCTACCTGCCTACAAAAGATTTGTAGCTCATCAGTTTCATTTGATGGGAGCTGCTATTGAAACCAGCTTTTTCTGGTCAACTAATCAAGCTAAAAATTGAAATGATTCTCAGCTGCTGAAACTAGTATGCTGATTCCAGGATCTCTGGTAAACCCAGCCTTATCAATAAGTTCAGTCTGATTTTACATTGGATTTCTCCCCCTTTGGTTGGGAAGCATCTCATGAGAATTCATTTCTACATATATTCTCCAGGATTTTGATGATAGAAGTTAACAAAGTCCTCTAATTCTCTGTTATGGATGTCTCCCCTTCCTGGCTTAAATTTGTCGTCAGCCTCCTGGAGCATGCTTGGGTCTGACTCTGGTTACAGATTTAGAGACAAAGATAGGTGGGGTGGAGGATGGTAAATGGCTGAGAGCTGACAAGAACTGGCTTCGCATTGGGAGGGAATTGCAGATTTCAACAAGGGTCTGTTCCCTTCCTCCACAACACAGGTCCTGGGCTGCTTTTACCGATAAGGAAGTCTCACTGCGGGTCTGGGATTCCAGCTACCTCCTGAGTCCATCAGATCCTCTTCCACTTCCTCATTCTAATTCTTCCTGTAACACAATGTTTTTCCAGTTTGGTTGGTTGCAAGCAGAATGTTTTAAACAGGATAGAACAAAAACAGCAGAACACTTTGCATACAATAAAGGTAAATACTGTTTCATGACGCCTTTGTTTCAGTTGTATTGAGAGGGGTGTGTGTGCACACACGCCCGCGCTGGATCATGATATAAAATGTATTTTTTATAAGGGCTATGGCCAAAAACATTTGAAAGCCACTTGTGGAAGAGCCTTGACAAAGCTGTAGCTTCAACTAATGTAATTCAGCAACTTAAACTTTTGAATTTGGTTTTGGGCAACCTCAACCATTTAGTTTCAGGTGGTAAGAGATTTTTTTAGTGAGGTCCTTTCAAGTTAAGGGGGTGCAATCTTCGGCTAAGGCTTTATATATTTGGGCTTATTGTTCTCTGTCTTTAGGTCTTCTAGTGCTGTTAGAAGAAACCATTCCACCCACTACTCTTGAGTTCTCATGACATCATACTGTACTGTGTCCGTAGTAATGGGATTCCCCAAATCTTGCCTTCAATGAGTGCTTCATTTCAGGTGACAATGGACAACAATTCAATGGGTATTTGCCACTTCACATCAAGGGCTGTCAGAATCCCATGACTAATACGGATGGAATTTTCAATGCCCTACTCCCAACTTTAGTTTTTCTCATCTGAGGATCTGTTGTCTGCATGACACTCATTACTAATTTCTCTTTCAGTTGATTTCAAGCAAAAATGAAAAAACCAAAAACACAAAAAACAAAACTCTGAATAACTTAAGAGGAAAATAAATATACACTAGAAAATACTGAGTACCTGCAATGCTAGAGAATATTGGTAAATGGGCTGAAACTAAAGGCAGTTTCTGGATTCCGTGCCAAGGTTACCACCTTAAAAACATTTCTCAATAATCTCTGTATCTTCATCTCTTTCCATTAGAATCCAAAATCCTAGGCAGGAGCATTAGATTGTCTGAGCACGGTCGCACGGCTGCATCTTTGTTTTGGGGACGTGAAAGAATTCCTGTGGTTTGTAAGAGGTGAAGGAAGGCCCTGCCCAGCACGAAGATGCAATCTTTGGCCGACCCTCAAGAACATAGAGGAGGTCTGGATGTAGGGTATCAAAAAAAGTCAAATGTCTGCCAAAGCTTTTGCCTCACTCTTCTGCAACTCCATGAGTTTTTGTCCCTCTTTCGTAGTAAGCTGTGAGCTACTCTAGAAATTATCTTGCTTTCCTTTGTATGCCACACACTATGTAGCACAGTGCCTGGATTAAAGTAGGTGATTCAAGGGACTTCCCTGGTGGCGCAGTGGGTGGGACTCCGCGCTCCCAGTGCAGGGGGCCCGGGTTCAATCCCTGGTCGGGGAACTAGATCCCACATGCACGCTGCAACTAAGAGTTCACATGCCACAATTAAGGAGCCCATGAGCCGCAACTAACGAGCATGCCTGCCACAACCAAGACCCGGTGCAACCAAATAAATAAAATAAGTATTTTTTTTTTTTAAAAAGAGTTAACAGAATTTTTTTTTAATTAAAAAAAAATAAAGTAGGTGATCAAGCAAAGTGTTCAGTTATTGTGTTTTGTTTTCTCTTGAATAAGAGAACTTGTAGAGTTCTTGACAACCAGAGTCAAGCTGACATACTAAACTAACACAAACAAAAACAAGATCAAGTACAGTTAAATCTCCCTAGACCCAGCAGCAGGGCACACGGAATCCATAAGGGACAAAAAGCTAGGTAGCTAAGACTAGCTTCCACCCCAGGCTGGGCAGCACAAAGGAAAAGGATGCAAGAAGAGGTGTCGAGAAATTGTGGTTAAGCACATCTGTGGTTAAGTCAGGATCAAAGTCTAGAATCTAGAAATTCAACTACTTTTTAAAATCTTATCCTGTATTATTTTTTAAATAAAAATTCCCTCTGAATTACTGCATTTTTTTCAACTGCACCAAAAGGGGTCTAGGCTAGTGTAGGTACCAGAGTGAGGCTCTCTGAGGGATCGGTGAAGCTGAGTGGCTCCGTGGAGATCTCAAGAAGGGCCAGCTGAGCTAGAAGGACCAGGAGGTCAATGAGTGTTGATGGGGAGCCCAGATGATTCTTTTTCCCTTGGGATCACTCACCCGGGGGGCCGGGGCGGGGGGGGGGGGCAGGGTTGGGGTGTTGGAAGGAAGAGGAAAAAGATCCAGGGAGAGAGGCAAGAAAGTGAAGTCAGTGGGGATGGAGAGAGCGGTGGTTCACAGTTGGAGATGAACTGGAGGGACAGACACTGGACAGCCATCTCCAAGAGAAAGAAATGTGCCTCAGTTGAAGGTCATGTTCTAAACTGTACTGTGGGAAACAGACCAAAAAATGGGCAGCATAGTGAAACTGTAGGATTAGACAATCCACAGCTGGGATGCCTAACTCCTAAAGGACAGATGTCTGCAAACTCCCCCCGTGTGCTTAAACATTTATGGTTCCTTTTAGATATGTCAGAACTAGTCTCACTAATAATTGGAACATTTCCTTTGTCTCACCTCCTCTCGGTTCTGGATGTTCCTATGAGGTAGAAAATATGAGTCCAGTTATTTCAGAGACAGGGATTTGGGATACTGAGAAGGTGGCCTGGCCAGAGTCACACTGCAAACCCTTAGGGCTTCCAAGTTTAGAACTCAGGCTGCGGCCACTGCTTCCTGGTTTGTTGACGAAGATACATGAATGATAGCTTTTTATAGATGTTATGACTCCTTCGTAAGTACCAGTCATTTTAAATTCAAAGAACCTTTCTAATTTCGGTCATCCACTGGACGCCTGGGACATTCTTGCTGGAAAGTTAGTATCTCTTGGTGGATGGCCTTCACACCAGACTATTACATCTATTAATAGTCATTTTGGATCTTTCTCTGGCCAAAAGCAAGTAAATGTTCCAAGTTTAATTTGCAATATGCAGAGATGGGTACCTGTTCATCTGGAAACTAAAATATTTTAAGTTTTTTATGTCTCAAACTTTCACCCAAATAAGACAATTTTGAATAACACCAGGGACCTGCTACTTCTTAGCCTTTAGGTTTCATTACAATTTTACTGAATCTAGAAAAGAGGCCCTAAATAAACCAGATGGCTAGAGGTATCAGGGTATGAGTTAACATCAAAGGTATTTTGACTTGCAGTAGGATTTGCTATTTGTCGTGCTTTGGGGGAAGCTTAAAAACTTCTGGGAATTGAATCATGTCTTGAAGAGGAGCAGCTTAAATCAATGTTTATAGTGTTTCTTTACATGTGTGAATTTGATCCTCTGAATCACCAATATTTTCTAGCCAGGTTCCCCTTATGATTGTTATGGGCTTGACGTTATTTTATATTATTGACATTTCCCAGGCCTATTTTAACCTGAAACATGTGTCCTCTCCCAATTATAGGCAGAGCCTATAACTTAAACTTCTTTTTATTTCTCTAAAATATCTGGTCCAGTACCTTGCATTAAGTGGGTGCTTGATAAATATCGGACCATTGATTGAACCAGCAGAACCTGGAAATGTGGAGGAGATGACAAGCAATGGAAGAGGTAAGCAGAGCTGTGAGCCCAGCACCCAGAGGTTTCCAGTGACATCGGTCACAAGTCATCAGTCACTCCAGAGAGGGTGACACCCGCTCCTCATTTGAAGAGAATGACTTGGTCTTTGTTGTTTGGGGCTTGTCTCCCACCCCTTCTAATTTCATCTGAGAAATCTGATTGGCCACTCTTTGTTCTGCTCACCCCTCCTCCTGACTCTTCTCTGTCCCACTCCCGGACTAACAGGATAGCAAAGTCACTGAAAGGAAATACGCAAATACGGTTGTCATGTGTGCAATCGGCATCACTCTCAGAAAAGGCATGCCAAGTCCAAAGGGGTACACGCTGTAGAGACCCAAGTCATTGATGCTCCTTTCTGAACTGGGGCTTGGACAAGAAAAACCTGAGTCCAGTCCTTCAAGGATGTCTCTGATTGTGATTCATAATAAGAAATGTATATTTGGTCTTCATCCCCATTTCTGGCACAGAACTCCTGAAACCCTTGGAACTGGTCTTCTGTTATGTCAATGAGGTGACTTTTGGAAAGCTCCTAAGGTTGGGGGCATTGACAGGGGAGCCAACCACATGATTCGTAGGTGGGAACTTTCAATCCCATCCCACTGACCTCCGGGGAGAGGAAAGAGGCTAAAGATTGAGCTTAATCACCAATGGCCAGTGATTTAATCAACCATGCCTATGTAATGAAGCCTCCATAAAAAAACAAAAAGGATGGGGTTCTTCTGGGTTGGTGAACATGTGGAGATTTGGAGAAGAGTGGTGGGCTCAGAGAGGGCATGTAAGCTCCATGCCCTTTCCCTATGCCTTGCCCTCTGCAACTCTTCCATCTGGCTGTTCCTGAGTTATATCACTTCATAATACACCAGTAATCTAGTAAGATGTTTCTCTGAGTTATTTGAGCCGCTCTAGAAAATTAATTGAACCTAAGGAGGGGGTCATGGAAACCTCCGATCGATAGCCTGTAGGTCAGAAGCACAGTTGACAACCTGGACTTGTGATTGTTGTCTGAAGGGGCAGGCGGGGCGGCGGGGTGCTGTCTCTTTTGGGACCGAGCCCTTAACCTGGGGGATCTGATGCTATCTCCAGGTAGATAGTGTCAGGATTGAGCTGAATTGTAAGATACCCAGCTGGTATCAGAGAATTGCTTGGATGTACAAGGAACCCCCCCTACCCATCACCACGATGTGGGAATTAGGTGCAGAATCGTTAACGTCCTAAAAGCTAAAGGCTGGTCCCATATTTGGCCTGATTTATAAAAGATCTGAAGAACAGCTTAGTTTCAAGACCAACCCTAGATTTAATTCCAACACAGAGCTGGACCAGTGAACTTAGTTTGGTCTAATAGTCCCAGCTGAACTCAGAATTAATCAATTTAAAATATTTACTCAGGAGCTACACTGTCCAAGACATGAATGAGGTGTATACAAAGATGAGACAGGTGCACAGACACACTCAGTATACTGTCTAGTGGAGGAGATAAAAAACATGCCTGACAAATTATAAAACAACCTAAAATGCGGTAAATGCCGTAGAAGAGAGACACAAGGAAAGTGCTGTGAGAATTCTAAAGAAGTGAAATTTTCTTCTATGGGGACAACAGGACAAGTTTCAAGCCAGCGTAGCACAGACATAGTTGGGTCTGGGCCAGGGCTAGACAGGTGTGAAGGGACATAGTGAGAGATGGGGTTGAAAAGGGATCTTATGGGACTTTAAATTACTAAAGGGGCCTTAGGGGACCTTACATTCTTGATCAAGGAACGTGGGTTTCCTCCAGGGGAAAGAAGGAGGCATTCTAGGTTTATAAGCAGAGGCGTGAACTGATCCCGAAGAGATTAATCCAGCGGCAAGAAACGGAAAGGACCAGCTTGAGGAAAAAGTCGACACAGAACATAGCTAAGATGCTGCTGGTGGTGGGATGAGGGAGTGTGGGCAGGAATGGCAACCCCAGGTCTGGCTCTGCTTGAAGGTGGGGAAGAAGAAACAGCACACTGGGGCTCCGAGCTGGGATGCAGGAGTTAGGGTAGTGTCTTGACTTCAAGACTGAACACAAGTGGAAATCAGAGGACAGAGGAGCAGATACTGCATTGAGACAAGCAGAAACATAATTTCAAGAGAGTATAGTGAACAGTGCCAACTCCGGGCTTTTCTAAAATATTTCTAAGACCCTTATAACCAGGAAAGGATATAGAAAACATGTATTTTTTTAACAAAATATTTTTTCTTAACCCAAGTATACTTCTAGTTTGCCTGTTACCGTCCTTTTTGATATTATTGCCAAGGTAGAGGAACTTTAAATTTGAAATTAATCTTCAGATCTCCTTTCTTTCTATCATCCTGTCAGCCCAAACCAATGGACAACTCCCTTGTGCTTTCAGGTCAGGTCTGCGGATGAAGAAAAGTCGCCTGCCATGTCAGAAAACAAAGGATGTGGGGCCATCAAGCCATCAGCCACTGCAGCGCCCCCAACTGTGCATCCTGAGGGGATTCAGGATAGGAAAAAAAAAAAAAAAACAGGATACTGGGCCAAGATAGCTGGGGTGCATATCAAAGGAATGATTTCAATGAGCCCAGACTCTTGCATCTTCCCATATATAGAAAAACGCTAAATTCCTTGAGATTTTGGTTTTTCTTTTTTTTTTTTTTTCTTTTATTTATTTTATTTTATTTTTGGCTGTGTTGGGTCCTCACTGCTGCGCACAGGCTTTCTCTAGTTGCGGCGAGCGGGGGCCACTCTTCGCTGTGGCATGCGGGCTTCTCATTGCAATGGCTTTTGTTGCAGAGCACGGGCTCTAGGAGCGCGGGCTCAGTCACTGTGGCTTGCGGGCTCTAGAGCGCAGGCTCCGTAGTTGTGGCGCACGGGCTTAGTTCCTTTGCGGCATGTGGGATCTTCCTGGACCAGGGATCAAACCCGCGTCCCCTCCATTGGCAGGCGGATTCTTAACCACTGTGCCACCAGGGAAGCCCTGGCTTTTCTTTAATTAACAGAAATCTTTTGATGCTCCAACTACCCAGTTGCAAAAACTCCTATATATCCTGGCTCCCCCCTTCCCTCTTTGGAGCAGGTCCTCAGAGCTATCTGAGAGACTCTCTTCCGGGCTTATGTCCTCAGGACATCCTCCGAATAAAATATAATTCTCAATTTTTAGGTTGTACATTTTTTTTCAATCAACAGGACGAAACCAGTGTTTCCTTCTTCTTTCACTTATTAAAGTTTAAACTTTATTTTTAAAATATCTACCATGTTTTCCCAGTATTTCTAAAGAAAATGTATTTGGGAGGGAAGTTTTCATCATCTCTAGGTGTCTATTCCTCCCCTCAGGTTTACAAGCTATTTGAAATGTGCATGTTTTTCACTCCCCTCACCAAGTGGGTGAGGGACTTCTTCCTCTTCATTGGCCTCATATTATTCCTCCCAAATTCCTCAGATACTATGTGATGTTTATAAGAGTCTTCAATACTTCTTGTTCTTTTTTTCTTTCGTGCAGATCAATCCTGTTTTTTCACTAAGGGCCAAAAGAAACTCCAGGCTAAGAACTCTGGTAGCTGGTATCTCTATAGCAATTAAGAGAAGCTATGGATTCTGGATTTGTTGCTTTGTTTTGGTTGTTAACATTTACCAAGCCAAATACACAAAGCCAAGTGAAAAAAGAGGTTTGTTTATGGACTTCCTGCCTAAAGAAAGCAAGCCTCACTGACACATTGTCCATGGGTTCATCTAGGAGCAGCTGCTATAATCTCAGAAAATGTTTTGGATGTTGAATTTCTACCAATAGTTGTCACCCCGTTACTTCCTTGCCCACTGGGCTATTTACTGGTGATAAATCCCCAGGACTTCTCCTTTCAGAAACTCTTTTTGTCTATCTTATGCCCTCTCCTCTTCTCCTGATAAATTACAAGCATAGATGTATACATGAATAACTACTGTCTTCCTATGTGCAGGTAACTCCGCTGTCAATCACCGTTACCTGTAGACATGACCCTCTTAACCCCACTCTGCATTTTGGAAACTCCAGTTCCCTGCAAAGTTTTCCTCTTCCCTGTAACAATCTGTGTCTTGGAGTGATCCAGAACTCCTCCCCACAGCCATCGCCCCCCTCCCCTGCTCAGGCAGCACTGGTGCCCTCTGCTTTTGAGGTGTGCATCCCACTCAAACTCGAGAGGGTCCCTCCATGTTGTGCCCACTGGCCTGGCATCAATGCCAAAGGGATAGACCTGAAGGACAGCAGAATATGCCACCCAAAATATGACTGTAGGAGCTCAGGACACGCCTCCCCAAAATATATTGCCTTTGTATATCTATTATTTTGTGCTGTAGGCATTTGAAAACCAGCAAATGCAGGGGAAAGCTTTCTCTGAATTCCCTTTATCTGCCTAAAGACAGATCCTCTAGGAGGAACTCGAATGTCATAAATCCTCTCCACAGGAGTTTCACCAACCAGGGAGCACTGATTTATCACAGGGGAGGAGACTAGAAGTTGACACCACACTCAAACTTTGTCACAAACTGTCAAACATCACATGTATCCTTCTAAGGGCCCGTTCATCCTTCCTAAAAATTATTTACTCTCCCCTAAGAGACCTACATCCTTCCTCCCTTTCCCCCATTAAGATGATGTTGATATTATGGTAATCATTTCACAATATGTGTATGTCAAATCATTACGCTGCACCCCTTAAACTTGTACTGTGTTGTACATCAATTATATCTCAATAAAACTGGAAGAAAAAATAATAAAAATAATAATAAAATTTAAAAAATTTTCAAGATGGTATTGAATCCTGAATTTTAAGGCGCCTCACAAGTTACTCATTTTTTCCCAAGTATCTCCCTTGCATACATGAGGTATACAGGTCAACAAACTTCTGTGTAGTTTTCTCTTGTTAATCTCTCTTTTATTACAGGGGTCTCAGCTACCCACTCAGAAGGATAGAGGGAAAATTAGCTTTCCTCCCCTACGTACCAAAGCCACGGTGTTGTGACAGAAACCAACGTAGCTGACACTGGATGTTACTTCTGCCCCCATCTGAGGGCAAGGGCATTGGCACCTGAACCAAGGGCATCCTTTCCCCATTGCTTCCAAAGCTTTTGATGCCCCTCTTTGCCACTGGCTAAGCCTTCTCCTCCTCCCCCTCCTCCCGCTGCCTCTGTGGAAGAAATCGGTGGCGCTGGGGGCCGCCACCAGAACTGGAGAACCCACTGGCATGCAGGAGCCCCCAGAATGCCAAAGCTCTGACACCCCCGTCACTCTGCAGGTGCGGATGCCTCTCTCCGGCTTTGTTATTCTGTTGCCTCTATTATTCTGCCAGCCTCTCAAAACAATGCTGCCTTGTACTCCCAACGTTTCAAAGAGAGTTTGTGCAGAAATAGCTCTCCCCACCCCCTACCCAGGAATTAAGGGCTTCCCTTCTCTTTGGCACCTGAGGTGTAGCTAACTGACCACAGCCTGCGGCCTGCTTGAATCTCTCCTCCCCTAGATGATTTATTTCCAAAGAGGTTCAGCTCCTCAGGCTGACAGACACCTTCCAATGTGCCCGGACATTTCTGAATCCTGAGCAGAGATACTCCTCATCTCAAGCTGCTCTCCGTGCCTCCCAACCTTCTTTATTCACAAGACAAGGGAAGGGGCTCCAGGGAAATGACCTGCAAATTTGCAGGTGCCTATAAGAAGGGAAAGTGATTTTTCATTCTCTGGGCCGGCATTAGCTGAGCTGAATTAGCAGCAGGACCACTTACTTCCTCCCGCAGAGAGAAACAGAACCTGCAGAGCTTCATCTGAGGTCCTCAGCATTTGGAAACACACCCAAACTTAGCCAAGTCGGCTTCCATCCAGAAATTTCCGAAATTGAGAGGGTTGGAGGTGTCACCTGCAACAGCAGGATGAGATGGAATCGCGGTGAAGTTAGTGAGCCTGGAAAAAGGACGGGGGGTCCCTCCACCCCACCCCGGATCCCTGCAGCCTTCAAAGGGTGAGGAAGAGAGAGAACAGAAGCCATGGAGTGTGCCCGAGGACATGGATGAAGGGATGTCCCATCTGGAAAGATGCTTAGGTTTGTGGACCACTGTCAGGCACCAAAGAGAGGCACAGCTGGCCCCTCAGCACCGGAGGGGGTTGGGATGCAACTGAACTTGGCAGCGACCACCCTAGTTGACCGAAGCCACCAGCGGCGCAGGAAGGCCACTGAGCCAGAGTAAGACCAGGGCGGCCTCGCTCCTGACACAGCCGCTTCCTGCGGGAGGTGAGCCCAGCCATCACTCTATGCCTCCTCCCCTCCTCCCCACTACACGGGAGCAGCCAGAGCCTGGAACAGAGCACGGGCAGGGGGAGGCCCTGGAAACAGACCCGTGGCTCACTCACACACACGTGTACACACACATACATGCACACACACCCCTCCAACGTACGGGATTCAGAGGAAAGATGGAAAGGTAGACCCACCCCTCCCCCTTCTCCGAGTCCCCTGAACCAAAGCCTGGATGGGGTGGGCAGAGATTCAAATTGTCGATAAGATGCAGCTTTAAATTAGATTAGGCCGTCCTGAGTTTCAATAACTGAAAATGACTGGGAAGCTATCAAATCTGCCCAAGACGTATGTATGGGTTCTGTACCCGGGAGAAGCAGAGATCCAACCTTGCACAGTAGGGGCGGTGACTGGAAGAAAAGACAAGTGCATCCCGCCCAGTTCACAGTGCTCAATAAACAAGCTACACGTGCGACACCCTCTCTTAAACACACCTCAAATCTAACACCTTTCTTCGGATCTTCTTTCCAGGGCTTAAAGTTGTTGCACAAGGCTGAGATTAGAAGGAAATACAGTAAAATTTTCAGGAATTTTTTAAAAAGTCTCGACTTGGGGCTTCCCTGGTGGCACAGTGGTTAAGAATCCACCTGCCAATGCAGGGGACATGGGTTCGAGCCCTGGTCCGGGAAGATCCCACATGCCACGGAGCAACTAAGCCCGTGCGCCACAACTACTGAGCCTGTGCTCTAGAGCCCGCGAGCCACAACTACTGAAGCCCACGCGCCTAGAGCCGGTGCTCCGCAACAAGAGAAGCCACCGTAATGAGAAGCCCACGCACCGCAACAAAGAGTAGCCCCCGCTCGCCGCAACTAGAGAAAGCCCACGCACAGCAACGAAGACCCAACGCAGCCAAAAATAAAAACAAAAACAAACAAAAAGTCTCAAATTGATCTGGCTTTTATATCCACAAATTACCCCAAGATGGTATTTCGCCCTTGCCATCATCTCTGTACCTTCTACGTGGAAGCTGTGGCTGTGTTGGGATAAAAACTATGCATGTGGAGAAAATATAAATAGTGCAAAGTATTCTCGTTCCTTCGTCCTCCCACTTTAACCACTGCTCCTGCCTCTGCCTCAAAAACACACTTGGAAAGAAGAAAGCCTTCCAATAACAGTTACTAAGATTACCTAGACATAAGGAAAACGAGTTACCCTGATAATTATCAGTGACCACATCAATCTTCCTAGGTTACTATCTAGGGAGATTCTGTGAGTCTAAATTTGTACGTAAAAGAGCATTTGCCACAGAATTTTTAAAAATAAAGGATTTTTATTTAATGATGTACTTATGTGTAAAAGTTACAAAGACTTAAGTCAGAACTCCTTACTCTTCTTTTTTTTCCGTGGCATTTATCACCTTTTTTAAAATCACTTTATACTGAGGGATAATTGACATACAAAAGCTGTCTACATTTAATGTGTACAGTTTGATGAGTTTGGAGATAAGTATACACCCATGCAACCATCACCACAATAAAAGCCATAGGTTTCTCCATCATAAAAAAATAAAATAAATAAATAAGACACTTGGAACATCTAGTCAGCAATGAATAGACCTCTATTCATTGAAATATTCTCTTGCAGCATGATCTGCTTGATCAACTTAAGATACAAATGAAACCGCATCACATTTATTACTCTAATTAACCTCCCAAAGCCCCATCTATCTTTTTTCCCCCCAGGAACTCCCTCTTCTCTGAGATTCCCAAGAATCCAGGGATTTACTTAATTGGAAGGTAGTGAGTCTAGATAGAAAGTGAGAAATGCAGTCCCCGCTGGGCCCATGCTCCTGCCCACCACAAGGTGTCACTGTTGAACACTGGTCCTGCACAGTCCGGTGCCCACAACGGTTTACCACTGCGGGCTCCCTATAACCTTGCTTTATGACTGCTCTCTTACTTCAGACTCACATGCTGAGGCACTGTCCTCCAGAACCAGAGTCAAGCCAGTGGGCTTCCAGCCTCACCCACACATGCCCCAGCCTTCTCCCAAAATCCTGTGGGCCTCTGTGATGAGTCCAAGGCACCTAATGCAAACTGGTCCACCAGACTCCGAGAGCTCTACCAACAGAGGTGCCTTGTTAAGCCAAACAAAAGATTCTGTTACACTCTTCAAAAAGGTCTTGCATTGAGCATAATAGAGAGCTTCACTCAAATGACTCTTTTCTGAACAAAGATCTACTCCTAAATTGTTTGCTGTAGCCACCTACAGAGTGAATTACTGAGAATTTCTCTTGCTAAAACTAATTTTATCAGACACCCTGTTTTGCATTTCAACTCTTGATTAATAAAGTTGGTACCGGGCTTCCCTGGTGGCGCAGTGGTTGAGAATCTGCCTGCCAATGCAGGGGACACGGGTTCGAGCCCCGGTCTGGGAAGATCCCACATGCCGCAGAGCAGCTAGGCCCGTGAGCCACAATTACTGAGCCTGCGCGTCTGGAGCCTGTGCTCTGCAACAAGAGAAGCCGTGATAGTGAGAGGCCCGCGCATCGCGATGAAGAGTGACCCCCACTTGCCGCAACTGGAGAAAGCCCTCGCACAGAAACGAAGACCCAGCACAGCCATAAATAAATAAATAAATACAAATAAATAATTAAAAAAAAAAAAAATGGTCCACATCAAAAAAAAAAAAATCTAAAAAAAAAAAAAAAAAAAAAAAAAAAGTTGGTACCACTGAGGAACTTCTGGAGGGATACTGAGCTTTAAGTCTGAAGTGACAATCATATTCTTCCTTGACTGAACAAAATGGTAATTTGGTGCCATATTGTTGAATTGTAACCTGATATGCCAAGTGCCCTCTAGATACACTCTCCCCCTTCTTTGTGCCTGGAAATCCTTTTCCTCAGTTCACAGTTGGGCTTGGCCAAGGAGAGGCACCTGTCAGAGGTAAGAAGTGACTACCACAGACCCCTCCCTTCTCCAGTTGGGTGGTCCTATCCATGTAGCTCCTTCTCAGCTTCTGGTGCCATGGCTTCCGGCTCTTGCTAACCCCCAGGGCACCACACTAGTCCTTGTTGTCTTCCCTAATCCTGCCCATGCCTTGAGAAACGTCCCTTTGCTAGACTATCTTCACATTTCCAAGTCTGCAGGTGCCATCTGTTTCCTGCTGGAACCGGGACTGATATATCAGGAGAAAGAGGAGAAAACAGTCTCGGTTATTTAAGCAAACCAAGCTTCTGATTACTGCAACTTCGTATACAAAACACTCTCCCATGGCCGGCCGGATTCAAGAGGACCAACCACAGCTATATCCCTAGGCCTGAACTTCAAAGGGGCCCCTCTCCTAATACCAACATGGTTCTTGTGGAACCTCAGAGTGAATTATTTCTGCCAAGCAATAGTCGGCAGCTCAGAGCTAATGGCAAATTGATTTTCAGTGAACTGGCCTTTCAGCATATTGAAGATTATTTTGGCAAGTTGGTTTTTGGTATAGTGACTTGCTTCCACACTCAATACTCCCACGCCTCCCATGTGCATCTCCTTGCTGTTTCGGTTTAAACTTAATGTCTCTCCCACTACATTGTAGGATCCTCCCAGAGGGAGAATCATGTGCTACCCATCTTTGTGTTTTCCCCAGCCCTCTCCTAGGACCCAATACAGTGTTTTGCACAAATAGCTACTCCGTAAATGTTTGTGAAAGAAAATGAATGAAAAGAAAAAAGATACAGTGAAACACTGAAGCAAAGACAGACAGAATCCATCAGAGATATACAAACCATTACACATGGACAGAGTGTTTCTATCTGCCTGTGAAACAGTCGCTGAGAGAGAAAGGAAGGGGGAGGGAAGGAAAGGGATAGAAGGAAGGTTTCAGAAGAGAAAGGAAGGAAAAGAAGAAGGGAAGGGAAGATTAAGAAGAAAAGGAAGAGAAAGGAAAATATCCTTTCATAAATCTAACTTAAGTAAAAAAATATGCATATATATATATATATATATCTGTATAATCATTGACATACATGGGCAAGCACACACCTGAAAGGATTCTGTCACTAAGACATCTTGACTATCTCTAACAAAGCCTTTCTTAAAAATCACTAGTAATGACATAAATAATGCCCAACACGTATTATAGATTTAACAGGATTTTCCAATTTTGATTCTCAAACTCTATACAGATTATGTTCACTCTCCCCAGAAAAAAATCTCTCTTGAAATTTAAAACTCAAACGAGAAGTCTGACCAGGATCCAAACATGAATATGGTGGATCTGTCTCTGATTTCTAAAATAGGACCAGAGAAATGACTTTCCCGGCAGTATTTTTAGCAGTGGGAGGGAAGGCGCTCCCTGCGCTGCTTCTTGGCAGGCTTGCAGTCTGCCACTCCTGAGCCTGTCCCCTGAATCCTCCTGTCACTCCGTCTTCTGCACCAGTCAGCATCTGCACTCCTGCCTTGGAGCCCATGAAGCCATCCGTGCAGCTTACTGGGGTTCCTTTGCCTGAAGTGGGGACATTTAAGACGGCAAGACCTCATCCCCTTGACAACCGTGCTGAGAAAAAAGAATCCGTTTATCACCAGTTACAAAGCTCCAGGAACAGCCCAATTTAAAGAGAAGCTAATTCACGCTCTATATATTTCTTTAGTCCTTGGAAAAGCAGATAAAATTCTCCTCTTTCTGTGGTCAGGAAAAGGGAGGCTCGGAGAGGTGAAATAACATGCCCAATTCCCCAGCTAGTTAATAGTCAAAGCAATACTTAATGAATAACCAGCATCTGTATAATGTGAACTATTTATCATGCCCTTCTGCTCACTGAGCCTCACCACAAACCCAAAAGACAGACTGAATGGGTATTATCATAGTCCCATACCACAGACTGGAAAACTGAGGTTCAGAGAAGAAAAAATAAATTCTCTAAGCTGGCACATCTGGAAAGGCTGAGCCCGTGACTTGACTTCCTTGAGCTGGTACAGCTGTGCTGCCCCCTGGCTCCGGTTCCACAGTCAGCACGCTCAGGGGAATGACTGTTCTGCATTGTGTGTCAAGGAAGGAAAAGCCAGGACAGCCTGGTGAGGATGTCAGAGCAGTAAAACAGTGAGTGAACGGGATCTCTATATCTAGATGATCCCTAGATAACTGAGTGGCTCATCTTGGGGGGAGGTGAAGGGAGCTGGGGTGGGAGGAGAATAATTGACAACACGTGGCATTCGACTTACAGAAACCTCTTACTTGCAAAGCATGATTCAGGAAATCTGGGTGAACATATGTCCCATTTCTCTGGGACAGTCGCAATCTAGGCTGTTGTCCTGGAATAACTAGGCATGGTGCCCTCTTTTATTCTCAAAAGCATCCTGGCTTGCACAATAAATCATATAGTCACCCTACATACAGAAATTTGTACTTCATAATGTTCTAAAGCCAAACGCTTCTCCCGCCCTCTTCGACACTCCAAAACATAACTGCAGCACTGATTTTAATCAAACAGGTGCATCACAATACATGAATGTCAGGAACCCACGAGGGCAGAGGCCAGACTGCGTGTGGAATTTGCACTTTCTCAATATTTTTCAAGTTGGTGAACAAAACAGCAAATCATATTTTTTCCCAGGTGCACTGTAGTCAAAGCTCCCTAGAAATTTTCTCAAAGCAATGTCATTGCTAGGAGACAGCAAAAAATATCTTGCTGCTGGAGCTCTGTTGCTATAATAATGAGACTAAATTTGGAGTAAAAGAAGCATTCACTTTTTAAGAATCACACATACACAAAATATAATCCAAGAGACTACTTTAAATGTTTAAATCCTAAAAAAAAAAAAAAAAATAAGAAAAAATACTAAGTGTCATTTTCTCTAGCATTACAACTACATGAGACGAACAAGCTGATCAGAGCGGTTGAATTACATTTTGTCTCCTTTCAGACATGGCAGCTCGTCCTTGGACATTTTAAAATCAGCGCCTAAGTTTATAGTTTCCTATGCCTCCTTTCTGTCTTCTAATTCCCTTTAAAAGGACCAACCGTAAAAGCCAGAAGTCTTTCCAAGCCCCTGCGCTGCACCCCAGGACAGCACATCGCATACTTTCCTGCATCAGCAGATCAGGTTACACGTGCCTGAGAGCCCTGCCGGCCCTTCAAGGATCCATTACTGTGTTCTCCAGGTACCTATGGGACTCCACCCCCCAATTTCTCACTTACTGGTTTCAAAGGCCACTCTCAATGTCATCAAGATTAAACAAGATCTCAGGGAGGCAACATAATGCTGGAGTTAAGAGCTTGAGCTTTGGAGTACAAGCCCCAGGTCCAAATCCCAACTCTGCCATTTACGAGCCTTGTGACTGCGGTCAAGTTATTTACGTCCTGTCTGTAAAACGGGGATGGTGATAACTCACGGGGTTGGTGTGGGGACTCCATGAAATAATTCAGGTAAAGCACGAAGTGCTGGGTACACAGTATGTGCTCAAAACATATCCATCGTCCATTCTCAGAAACTGAACATGACCTAAAACTTCAGTGTACGTAAAATTACCATGGTAAGGGAGAGGGGGATTTTCAGAGAAAGAAGGCAGAGTTTGGAATCAGAAAATCCGATTCACTCATTGGCTTATATGGTTCTGAATTGTTTAATTTCTTTGAATCTCAATTATTTTCTCCCACCCCTAAAACAATGATAAAAATATCCTAGAGTCATTGAGAGGCTCCAATAAAATAAGGAAAAATGTTTTGTAAACCCAACAAATATTTTTTATTAGTATTATTATTAATAATCAAAATGAGACTCAGAACATATCATCTGCACAAACCTGAGGGCTAACATAACTAAAATGCCCAGTTTCTTAGCTGGAGAGCTCCCCATCTCAGGACCAGGCTGGATGGCTGCGGTGGACACTGAAACATGGGAGTTGCCTTCTCGTGATACACGGTATTCCCGCCAACTCCCCTGGATGGAAAAGGGTGAGTAGAAGGGGGGTGGAGGGTGACATGCATTTCTATGCCCACAAATCCAAACCAGAAGCAAGAGATGAAACTGTAGACAATCTCCCTCTAAGAAACACTCTTTTTGTTTTGTTTTTTTTTAATATTTATTTATTTTATTTATTTGGCTGCGCTGGGTCTTAGATGCAGCATGCGGGATCTTTTAGTTGTGGCGTGTGTGATCTAGTTCCCTGACCAGGGATCGAACCCGGGCCCCCTGCATTGGAAGCATGGAGTCTTAGCCACTGGACCACCAGGAAAGTCCCTAAGAAACACTCTTGACAGTGCATAGTGAGCATAGCTCACTGGGGAATTGCTAACCACTTTGACATTTTCAAACAATGATTTCATCCCCCTGCCCCCATGCTTTTGGGGGTATCCTTATTAAAGGATTGTTGGTATCCTTATTAAAGGCTAAAAGGAGGGCCTAAGAAAGTAATCACATCCATAGCAATAAGCAAGATATGACACCCAAAAAGAAACAGTCACCCCCAAAGAAATGTTTAAAGCCAAATGCTTTTAAAATTAACACTTAGAATTTACAAAGTGTTGGGACTTCCCTGGTGACGCAGTGCGTAAGAATCCACCTGCCAATGCAGGGGACACGGGTTCAAGCCCTGGTCCGGGAAGATCCCACATGCCGTGGAGCAACTGAGCCCGTGAGCCACAGCTACTGAGCCTGCGCTCTAGAGCCTGTGAGCCACAACTACTGAAACCCACGTGCCTAGAGCCCATGCTCCGAAACAAGAGCAGCCACCGCAATGAGAAGCCCGCGCACCGCAACTGAAGGCCCAACGCAGCCAAAAATAAAATAAAATAAATAAATTTATTTTTAAAAAGTAAAAAAAAAAAAAAAAAAAAAAGAATTTACGAAGTCTTTCATATGCTACCTTATGAAAACCTCCCGTTAAAGTATTTCCCTTCTTCCAAGCAACATCAGACATCTGTAGATAACTGCTTTTGTCTCTCTTTGGGAAAAAAAAAAATGTAGCATTTATCTTACCAACAGGAAACTGAAGCACAGAGAGGTTAGGCTATGACAGTCCTCTCTTCACCTAGCAGTGTCACCACAGTAGTTCTAAGCCCTTCTCTGTGTAATCAACAAAATAGCATGTGAATAGCATAACTGTAAAGAACTTTGTCAATTTCAGTTTACCTGCATTTTCCAGACAACTGGCCTTGTGGAATATGTCCATTCTCATCACTAGCTCTCCTGTAGCACCTCTGGGAAGAGCTAAAATATCTCCAGACAACCTAACTATAGAGTTTTTGGAAAATAAATGCAGTAAGAATTTAGAAATAACAATTACAAAGCTCAGTCAATATTTTTACAAGGAACCCCAAATTCTCCGGGTAACCAATCGTGTCTGTCCTCTACCTCACGTACAAGGCAGAAGAATTCAAATATCTTCTTGGGGCATCTTCCTCAGGATCTAAGTTGGACCATCCTCCCCAGGACAGTCCATCTAGGAACCCACAGGAACTTTTTTTTATGTCTTATCCTCCGCTCGAGATTTGGTATGTGATCTTACTTTTAAATCTTCCACATGTACCTCCACAGTTTTTGACAATCGGAAAGGAGAAAAAAATGCGATATTACTTTCCTCTAGCAAAGCAATAGTTTTGGACCACTGCACCTTCCTATCTATTCTCCTAACTTCTTATGTTAACACTGAGGGTCACTGCTGGGTCTCCTTGGGGAGGACATCAAAAGGCCTCGCTGTTCTGTCAGTGTTTGTTCCTCGGTCATTCATTCATGGGCTATAGTCTTATTGTATCTGCAGTCAAGTGCCTATTTGATTGTATGTGTCACCATATATACAAAACTTGGCCTGGGGTTAGCAAAGCTCTCCTTTTGTGCCCACTGAGAAGAACATCAACTACACCAACAGTGCTGGGCCATCACCCTCCTCCTCACTCACCCCACTCCTCCCCACCCCCTGGAGAAGTGAACTGTGTCACCGATGACTTTGGAGAAATGAACTAGGCGTGCTCCACTCAACCCGTTGGGGGTTCCCATTCGGAGCCAGCCTGGCCAAGGGTACTTGGGGCTGCTCTCCTGGGAGCACGGCAAGGAGCCTATACATTCAGAGGAGGCCAGCTATAGCCCTGCTGGTCCAGTGACTAGCGAGGATGCCTGTCTAATGCAAGGGTGGCTCTTGGGCTCTGCCATTCTCTTGCGTCCATCCTTCACTCAATTTGGAACTGGAGCGGGGCAAGGGGGAAAGAGTCTTAAATGGTAATCTCTTAAAAATTCCTAGAATTTTATTAGCCCCCAGTCACTCTCATCCCCTCTCACTCTTTTCTCCATTCGAGCCCATTAGAAGTTGTCATTTGGCTCACATGCCTGTCTTATCTCACACTGTACCCTTTATGATTTCAGCCTCTTCCCATTAAACGGAGGGAACTGAGCTGAATGGTTATCACTTGACTGTTCAGTCTGGGAATTAGGAGATCTATACAAAGTTGACCCTCCCTACTCTCACTGAGCAAACAATGTGAGCTGTTTTTCCAGTAATGGAAATGGGGTCCTACGAACCATCCTCACCCTCCCGCTTTGGCTCTCGTGGTGAGCAGACAACCAGCCTTAACAGTGCACACAAAGGCTGCGGAAAAGCATGACCAACACACAGGAGGCTTACCCTCCCAACCTTGGTGCCCCGAGCTCAGTGCTAGAACAACATGAGCAAATCATTTCAGGCAAAACAGTTAGCAAAAGGGATGGCTATCAGCTAGGAGGTAGCTCTGGTGTAGTGGTGGAGTACGTAAACCCCTGGAGCTGGCAGCTCAGGTTCAGATCCCAGATTCTCTACTTACTAGTTGCTTGGTTTCAGGTATGCAATTTTACCTTTCTGACTCTGCTTCTCGTTTGTGAAATGAGGATAATAATAGCATCTATTGGGAATTCCCTGGCAGTGGTTAGGACTCCAGTGGCTATGACTCCACCATTTCACCGCCGAGGGCACGGGTTCAATCTCTGGTTGGGGGAACTAAAATCCCACAAAGCCATGTGGCGCGGCCAGTAAAATAAAATAAAAAATAATAGCATCTCTCTCTCAGGTTTGATATGGGAGTAAACAAATTAACACTTGTAAAACATTCAGACAGTGCCAAGTGTGTAATTAACATTCAATAAATGTTGGCTATCATTATTTGAGTTTGAACATGATGGTAGGTACAAGCATAAGCACTGGGTAAGATTCAATTTTGTCATCAGTGGTAACAGACAGAGAATCATCTAGTTGTCTCATAACAGCCTAACGTGGCTCCATCCATCATAAAAAGTTCAACAGGACTCTTTTTGAGGTTAGTTATATGCTCAGCCTCCTTCGTGTTAATCTAAATAATTATGTACATTTAACATACATTTTAGTTGATTGGCGAAATACGTGCTGAATGTTAGCTGAGCTGCCAGCTACAGGTGTGAGAGCGCTGGCTGCCCCAGGCAACTAGAAAACGTAGGGATTTCCGTTATCACTGGTCTCAGAGCATCACCTGCTGTGTAATCTGCGGAGCCACCTCCACATCATGCCAGCTCTGCAGGCAACATCGTGCCTGTAGCATTGGGTAGCAGTCTCCGTCCATGTGGGATGATATCACACAGGCTCGCCAAAAATAGGTGTGGCAAGTGGAACAAAGGGAACTGGGCAAGAGAGTATCAGGGTCAAAGGTGTCCCTCAAATCCTCTAAAGGCCCAGAAAAGCAGCAAGGTAAGCAGTGATCAATTTCCTCAAAGAGGATACTTGCAAGAAAATGAGCTGAATTCCCACAGAGTCCATCAGAATTCAGGTTTCATCTTGTCTTTGAGCTCTGCACACAATAGATCCCATCCCCTAATTGCTATGTATTGCTTCAAATGTGAGAAACACAGCGTGTTCTGTTTTTATGGTAATTGATGGTCTTGTTCAGAAAATGTAAAACTCCACCAGTTGCTTAATTGAACCGGTTGTTCAATTAAGTGGTCGCTGCATTTCCCAGGCAGGTGGGGTTCAACTGGGTTACAGGCAGTATCCTTCTTGCTCTCACAGTAGGGGCTTATTTTCACTTCCTCACATGATGTAACTGAAGACCCCCTGTCACCGTGGAAGAACATGACTTCCAGTTCAAGTCTTCCTGCAGAACAGGACTCTGCAGCAAATCCCAAATCCAACACTTAATAGAGGTCAAATAGAACGAAGTTTTTAATAAATGCATCTGCATATGTGGTGAAAGCTAAGCAGCTGCTCTCAACTCAGGGCTTGGTGGAAAGCTGAAAGGCATTTGAAAACGCTAGGAAATGTGTGCATGGAAAGTGGATTTTGCAGTTATAAGTCCAAGTTGCTAGACACTTGCTTGACCTGGCAGCTCCTGCCTGCGAGTCTCTGCTGGGATTCGTGACACATCCACTGGGAATGCATGAATACATCTCTCCTGACTTCAAGGTGCAGCTCACAGAGAACGCCTCACATTTCATGTAAGTAGGCGGCTAAAGAACTTTGCAAGACTCCTCCGACTCCAAACCCTCTAAAAGGAGTTGGAGGATCTCTGTCGTGACATAGACCCCCACCAGCAAGGGCATACGGGCAGTTTTCCAGCTTCCATAAATAGAGTTTTCAGTAATATACAGCTCTAATTACAATTTGCCTTGAGTATTGATTCTCATCCTTCACAATAATGAATTGAGGAAAACGTCAGTGAAATCAGAGAAATGTCTTGGATCAGTTCTGCCCAGATTGCCTTATTCTTTAATTACCTGGTTCTACATCCACATTGTAGTTCTATGCTAACAGACTCAGCTTTATGAACCTTGGACTCCTTTCTTCAATACATGCCAAGGCAGTCGAGAATATCTACCTCATTTACTGGACACTAATGTTGTTTTCAAGCTTCGAGGGGCCATCCCATCAGCACATGACAACCAGCTCCAAGGTGCCCTTGCCAATATATTAAATTCTGCCCCATGTCAAACACTCTCTTATATTCTGCCCTCCCTGGTCCAAACTCTCAAGATCAATTCCCAGACTTCGTCTTCCTGTTCTTGCTGGTACATATGAGGCTTGTCCTCCAGCTTTTTCGGTGAATACTCCTTTGCTTCTCATAACAGAGAAAGTGTGCCCCTACTTGGTCAACACTGAAATGTCATCCTAGTTGCTGGTCTAGAAACAAGGAGAGGCAGATCTTGAGAAGGAAAAGCACGATCTTGTGGACCATCCCTCTCAGGTGAATCTTGTACATGGTCTCCAGATGGTGCAGCTTGAATTGTGTCCCCTCAAAACTATGTTGAAGTCCTAACACCCAGTACCCGAGAATGTGATCTTATTTGGAAATAGGGTCTTTGCAGAGGTAATCAAGTTAAGATGAGCTCATCCTGGATTCGGATGGGCCCTAAACCACTATGAATGGCGTCTTTATAAGAAGAGAAGACGCACAGACACAGAAGGGAGAATGCCATGTGAAGATGGAAACGAAGAATGGCATGATACATCTAAGGGCCAAGGAATGCCAAGGATTGCCAGCAACCATCAAAAGCTTAGGAGAGAGCCATGCAACAACTTCTTTCTTAGAGCCTGTGAGAAGGAACCAACGCTTGATTTCAGATTTCTAGCCTCCAGAACTGTGAGAGAATACATTTCTGTTTTTTTAAGTCACCCACTTTGTGGCAACTTGTCTTGGCAGCCCTGAGAAACGAATGCACCAGTCAACAGAGGCCACTCTTTTCCACTCTGCCAGCCAGCTATGGCAGTCAAGGGGATCTGGAGTTTACACCCTAATATCCTCATCCCAGGCCTCAGGGTCCCACCTCTTCCCTACCAGAGCCCTATTTTAGTACAGGAGACTTTTTAGGGTTGTAACTCTATCACATTTACAATCAAATCTTGTGCCTGGTTCTCAGCACAAGCTACCTTCCAGCTCCAGAAGATAAGGGCCTGTTTAAATGCTGCCATAAAGGCCTTCAATCTCTCATACTGTGCCTTTAGTTGATGGTTGGCTGGTTTGAATATGCCATTTTCTTCCCTCAGGGTTTCTATGCCATGAACACCAGCCAACTAATAACCATTACCCCACATTTTTCAAGCACTAGGACCATTATGCAAGCCATGCGTCTCCTTCCCCATACACCCCACCCCAAGCCAACCCTGCTAAGAGTTTGAGTAAGTGTGAAGCTACAGGACACCAGGAGTTACCACCACCACATAAACCCCAGCATTTGGGCCCTGTTGTCATCTGGCCAGAGAATTATCCAACTTCAGGATCTCCTCCTAAGAATCTGCTCCCTAAGGACCCCTCCTTATATCAACTGCCTTAGGTTGGAATCTCCTAGAAGAAGAGCCTGAGATAAGGATTGATTACAAGGAGTTTGTTTGGGAAGTACCAAAAGGGAGTAGAAAAATGAGACAGAGAAGGGGAGGAAGCCGAGACAGGTATGTTAATGAGCTGGTTATCACAGTGGGCAAGTGGAGCTCAACCCCATTGGAGAATCTGGGAACTGCACAGATCTCACCTCAGGGTGTTCCCACCTGAGGGAGGGGCAAGGACGCCTGGGTATCTATACACCAGCTCCCATCTGCTCCTGGGAGCGTTAACTTTCCAGCACTTCTGGTCTGCCCCATGTATGGGCCAAGCAGGCTCCTGTAGCCAGAGAAAGGCTCACACAGAGAGTTACGGGTCTTTCGGAAACAGCAGCTGCCTGTTTAAGAACACTGATGCCGAGGGGATAGAGGTAGAATACAGACCACACTGCTACACTCCCAATATCACACACTCAGGGACAGTGGAAGAGCACATCCCAGCTCTTGCGGACTTGAGTTGGGGCAGAGGTGAGGCAAACTCTGCAATGGGAGGGTAGGAGGAAAGCTGATGCCACTTTTCTTTAGTCACTGCCCCTAACAAGTGGACCTTTTTTCTATTCTTAAGTACTCAGGGCCAAGAAAGCTAAGAGGCCATTTGCTCAACTACAGAATAATTAACTATTTATTCAATTAAAGTTATTCCAGCCTTTTCTAGCTGCTGGACAGAATATACAGTCTAAGCTGGAACATAGGGAGGCGAGCTTGTCTTATGTGAGTTCAGTGCTGACTCTGAAGTTATTTGCTGTAGTGGCTCAAGAATGTCTTCTTGCTGCTGCCACAATACTAAAAGAATTTTCCTTTGACGTGACCTGGGGAAAGATACCTTCTAGAAAGAATGCCAGCCAACACAAACAAAACATGGCACAGGGAAGTCATTTACTCTATTGTCATTTCTTGGGTCACACCGTGAAAAAAAGTCTACCTATCACCCCCATGATCAAATGCGGGATTTCTAGCATTTGCTACTTAACTACTTCTAGTGAGGATTACACTCTAACTTAGGGAATGCTGCCATTCGGAAAGAAATAATCTACATGCTCTCTATAAAATGTTACTGTTGGTCTTGAAAGAAACTAAAGAAAATATAAACTATGGTGTCAATATAGTTGCTTAGCACTAATTTTTGCCCTACCCTCTGCTTTGTGCCAAACAGAGCCAGGCTGGGATTACAAATAAGGAACGACCATGCCAGTCCTCCTGGTGGCCAGACAGAGGCGATAGTGATCACCAGCAACTCTCAGGAGTTACCCTGTCTTGGGTTTAGCAGAGAAAGCATTATGTTTTTTTGCAGTGAATAAACTCAATATGGTAGGTTAGGCTATACAAGGTTGCTGATCATCTATGATTTTCTTTTAATTTATTTATTTTTGGCTGCATGGGGTCTTCGTTGCTGCACGTGGGCTTTCTCTAGTTGCGGCGAGCAGCGGCTACTCTTCGTTGTGGCACGCGGGCTCAGTAGTTGTGGCGCGCGGGCTCAGTAGTTGTGGCTCGCGGGCTCTAGAGTGCAGGCTCAACAGTTGTGGCACATGGGCTTCAGTAGTTGTAGCTCGCGGGCTCTAGAGCGCAGGCTCAGTAGTTGTGGCGCACGGGCTTAGTTGCTCCGCAGCACATGGGATCTTCCTGGACCAGGGCTTGAACCCGTGTCCCCTGCATTGGCAGGCGGATTCTCAACCACTGCGCCACCAGGGAAGCCCTTCTATGATTTTCTGACTACGAAGACTGCCGAGTTCATACTGTATAACCCTCCACCCGAGCTGCAGGAATATTTTGTGCCACTGTCAGCCACCGATCGAGATTTCCCTTTTCAGAGCCAGTGCTGTGGCTGGACCGGCCCTTGTGGCTCTTATTATGATTGCAAGATGCACCTCAGCAACATCAGAGAACTCTGACAAAAAACAAGTTTATTACTCACAGGTCCTGGCGGGTACAAGGCACCCCTGGGGCCACACAGTGGGGGGGTGAGAGGGGGTTGAGGGCTGGAGAGAGAGAGGACCAGCGTTCTGCATTTATTGGGGTCCAGAGAAGAATGCTGAGGGTTGCTCAGACTCCCTCTTTACTGGTGAATTTAAAACATAAGCGTGGAAATTAAAGCTCGGCAAGAGGTCAAATGGTCAGTGATCTAAGTCAACCAGAGCTTTCTGAGAGAAAGGGAACTTAATAGGTGGGGCGGCCTGGATCTTCATCTGGCTGTACAGCTGGCCATGTGGTTACTTCCGATGAATGTGTATTTGAAGTGGATGCCTAGCCAATCAGAGGCTTAATGTCAGGCACTTACATTACAATCAGAAAAGCTAACTGTCAGGTGCTTACACTACAGTGAGCTTTCCTGGATTCCGCACGGGTTGAAAGGAATGAGCAACAACTGTCAAATTAATATTTCTAAAAATTGGAGGACACTTCTCGTTTTAAAGTGACGTGAGAAAGCTGACACTGCCCCTTCTTCTGGAAATCACCACAAAACAAAGACAACAGGAAATATAAATCAAACTACATCCTTGATGACACTAGAAGATATAAGTAGCCCCAGAATACAAAATGAGGGTGCATCAAACAGGGGAGTACAAAGATGCTGCAAGAGAATGCCCGTGATTGCTCATCTCAGCAAAAGTAGCAAAGCACAGACCCTGTAAAGGAGGTGACACATACAGGTGGGCAAAACCAGTAATTCCTCTGTCGATGGACATTTAGGTTGCTTCCATGTCCTGGCTATTGTAAATAGAGCTGCAATGAACATTTTGGTACATGACTCTTTTTGAACTATGGTTTTCTCAGGGTATATGCCCAGTAGTGGGATTGCTGGGTCGTATGGTAGTTCTATTTGTAGTTTTTTAAGGAACCTCCATACTGTTCTCCATAGTGGCTGTATCAATTTACATTCCCACCAACAGTGCAAGAGGGTTCCCTTTTCTCCACACCCTCTCCAGCATTTGTTGTTTGTAGATTTTCTGATGATGCCCATTCTAACTGGTGTGAGGTGATACCTCACTGTAGCTTTGATTTGCATTTCTCTAATAATTAGTGATGTGGAGCAGCTTTTCATGCCCTTTGACCCTAAAACATAAAGGGCAATATAAGAAATTTATCTGGATTTGCATCCCTTTGAATAAAATGATGTAAGGGTTTCCCAGAAGGAATGTGTGAGTCCAGAAGAGACTTTTTAAAATTACTTAAATTAATAACGACTTAGTAATCATGGCTTATAAATAAAATTTCCAAATGGGGGACACTTTTTATACTCAGAAACAGAGTCAATAGGTCTTGTTCTGAAATGAATTGATAGTGATCATTGTCTATGAAAAAGATGACCAGATCCCCACACGATGCAACTACCCATTTTCAGCCAGAACAACTGAATCATAAATGCATTCGTTTGTGAGGAGTGAACTCCCTGACGAGTACACGTTATGATTTGATAACAATCAACTAGAGAGAAACTGATTCTTGATCACAGCATTATGGATAAGGTATGAACTGATCATCTGTCCATCAAAGAAAGCCCAACTACTTTCTAAAAGCAGCAGGGGCCTATATCAGGGAGAGAAAGATGTTCTTTCCTTATATAAACTGCATGTCTAGTACATTTCCCCAGCCCAAGATCATTTTTAATATAAACGTCATCTTGTTACGGAACTCGCTGTGCTTTCAAAGTTCCTTAAATCACTAATTAGTTATGCCACATTAATAGCAACTTCCAAATTCTGTATCTTTCCATACTGATAGTTCTGTTGGGAAAAAAATAAAAGACCAGATATTTCTGGGCCCTTGAATACCACCCTCTACCCCACATGATGGCTTCACGCCATACCTCCATTCCAGAAACACAAGAGCTCACAGTTGAAATAAACCACCCCAATGCCTCAGTTTGGGACTTTGACCACTGTGAAGAATGAGGCAGTGTCTTGAAAGTGATCACACAGCTAGGATCCACTTTGCTCTGGCTCTGTGTCCTGAGGCTGGAGTGGGAGAGATTCTGAATATAAATAGAGCTCATCACTGCTCCTTTGCAGCCATTCTGCCTCAAAGGGCTGCCCAGTTTGCGGGTGCCACAGCAAACCTAGGATGAAAGTAGATCTCGAAATAGCCTGCACATTAAAAGACAAGTTCAAGGACAGAAGGAATAAAGGGTGAAGTAGGAGGGAAGGAAATGCTTTCTTGTTATGGCCTGCAATTAAATGGTGTCACATAAACGTGGATTCTTAGAAAGCCGTAGGAGAAATCAGCACCTCCTCTGCTTCTGGACCAGGATGAACCATGAGTCCTTAAAGGAATCGGGCGGCACTAAAGAGGAAGGAGCCTAATTCGCATGAACTATAGAAAACCAAGGTCCCAGGGGAACCCCAATTCAGCCCAAAGAAAGTGACTCTATAATCAGAGTATACCTGCTTAGGGGACTTGTCCTATTCTATGTCTTTCTGTTGCTTTCAACATGACCAATAGAAAAAATTAAATTTTTAATAAGAATCTATATAAATACATCCACTAATAAGAAAAAAAAATGCTTTGCCAGACCACCATCTGTCCTGATTTTCTATTTTGGAAATACTACCATATTATCTTGATTTATACAAACAGCATTTATCGAGCACCTACTACATGCAGGGAACTAAGTTAGATACTAGGAATACAACATTAAGAACGTCACGACCTCAGACCTCAAAAGTTTACTAGCTAGACATGTAACGAGTAACTCAATATAACAGCTTCAGTGATCAGAGTGCTTGGCATCTGATGGGAACTCAATGAGTACTTGTTGAAAAACAAATTTTAAATAGATGAATGATAGAGAGTTGTAAAAAAGACAATGCTTAAGCCTGAACTGGTTCAAGGGAGACATCACAGATGAGGCAACACATGAACTAAGAATTCATAGATAAATTAAAATTCTCCAGGAGGATGGGCAAGGATGGAGGCAGCCTTCCAGGCAAAGGCACATTCATGGACCTGCAGATATATCAGCACTGCAGCAAGGACGTATATGGGGAGGTGGTAAAAGACAAGGTTTGGAGTGTAGGTCAAATCTAGATCACGAAAAGCAGTCTGAGAAGTTTAGCACTACTGCTGGAAGCAATGAGGAGGTCATTATAGTTGTATATTGAAATAATCTCCTAAGCAGCCATCTGGAAAATGAAATTGAGTTCATCCAGAGTGGATAGAAGGATGAAAGCCAAAATCAGGCATGGAAAAGAAGAGGGTTTCAGAAACTCTTCAGGAGAAGATGGAATTGGGAGGGAGGCCTTGGTGGAATCTGGGAAGAAAAGGAAAAGACGACAAGAAGGATAGCTCTAAAGATTCCAGCTTGGGTGACTCTAAAATACATGGAGAGTCTGACTGGAGAGATGGTGAACGAGCCTGGGATTAGGAAGGAGATACAGGTCATAAGTTCTATTTGGGGACGTCGACTTTCAGGTTAGTTGGAATCAGAAGGGAAAATCCAATAGGCAAAGAGAGTAGGTTGTGAGGCCAGGAGACATGGATGATAAGATTAAAACTTGAGGGTCACAGAGTCATCAATACCAGGAGCTCTTGGATAATCTGAAGGTAACAACCAGTCTCATAATTACTATAAAAGCAAATAACATTTATTGTTATTGATAACAATATGCCCTGCCTAGTGTTTTATATGGATTACATGTAATTCTCATAACAACTCTTTGAAGTCAATATAATTATTATCTCCATTTTTTTCAGATGAGTCAACTGAAACCTACAGAGATTGTCTTGTCCTAGGTCTCACAGCCAGTCAGTGCTGGAGTTGAGATACTGCCTTCTCTCTGGAGCAGAGACGTTCTAAACAAGAGGACACATCCAGAATCCACCCCAAAATGTGTTTTGTTTGGCTAGCACAGCACTTTCATAAGTTAAATTTGAATGACTTTGGCCATAGCCCGCACCCCACTCCACAAGTACACCACCCTCCCGCGCACACCATTTTGTCTTAATCCCACCTACATAACTTGATGGACACTGAGATGAACTGCCCAGCTCCCCTTTCATGGAAGGACTTGTCACAAGCAACTGTCAGTTCCTTCAGGGTTTGCCTCAGCTGTAGAGAGCTGCCTCTCCCAAGATCACATCTTTTACAGGGCAGCCCACATCCAATGACTGACGGAGGTGAGATAAAGGCCAGGCCATCTTGGCGCAACACAGGCTGACTCTGATGGGCCATCCCAACTTCAGAGCCCTGGTGAATTTGGACGAGGCTGTCAGCATGCATCACAACTCACCATCTTCTTCCCAATCCTGCTTCCTCTCCCTCCCTCCCATGGGTGTTATTCTCCAGGGCACTTCCCAATCAACATTTTGCTCACTAAACTCCATCCCAGAGTCTGCTTCCTGGAGAAACCTACCTATTCCTTGAACACAGTGAATTTTGACACCTACAAAAGGCTCAAGCACTGTCTTAAGAGCTTCTGAATCTTTAAGACTTAGACACCTTTGTGTATGAACAAAAGCAAGTGCAGAGGGTCTCAGTTGCCAGTTGAACAAAAGTTGACTCGGATTACTTTCCAGGCAAGAAAATCCACTAGGAGCTCAGTCTGGGGTTGCTCCAACCTTGGCTCCCATCTGCCTTCCCTACATCTTTATTTTTGAATGCCTGCTTTCCAAGTCTCCAAGCCTACAACCTAACTGTCTAAGGCCCAGCCCCAGGCAAGTTCAACAGGGCATAAAGTCTCAGGCTGTGGACCAGTCTCACTCCTGCCCCATTCATCGACCAAGTAGATGTAAGCAGAGGGGTTAACACGTATCTCACTGGCACACATTCATTCCTTTGGCTGAGAACTTTGCTTGCCTCCCTCAGTATCCTCTGTTAAAATGCAAATAAACTTAATATATATATGCATATGTCTTCAGTATTTACGTATTGATAAAAAGATGAGAAGGACTTACGCCAAAATGTAAACAATGGTTTTTCTCTGGGTTGTAGAATTGTTGGTATTTCTTTCTGTTCCTTTTCTACATGCATATTTTCTAAAATCAGCCTGGGGTGTTTTTATAATAAGGAAGAAAATGTTTAAATGATTTTTCAAAGACAAAAGGGCTGGACCCTTCTCCCCTACGGATAACCTTGGGAAAGGAAGCCCATTAAACTATGAGCGTGAGAGGAAGGTATTAATACCTTGCGGTTAATAAGTTGGAAAGCCAGCCAGCTGATCTCAGAGCACTGAGGAAAATGAGATGTTGGAATAGTTCTGTTAGATGAAGCTGGCCACAGTGAGGGGCCACAGTTTTATGATTAAGGCATCCAAGATCAACCAGAGCAGGAAGGCTTTGCAAAAATGGACACGGGAAATATTACACTAATCTCATGCCTCACCCTCCCGTCATCCATCCCTCTCCGCCAGCCCCCAAGGCACGCAGGAGAGGGAGCCTACAGCTAGAGGCGCTGTCACTCTTTATGGGGGGCGGGGGGGGGGGCGTCTGCCTGCCTCCCTTCCTCCTCTGATGATTTCTGAATGAAGTCCCCTTTATCTTTCACTCCTTTTTTTTTTTGGCCGCGCAGCATGTGGGATCTTAGTTCCCCAACCGGGGATCGAACCCATGCTCCCCACCCCCGCCCCCTGCAGTGGAAGCGCAGAGCCTTAACCACTGGACCACCAGGGAACTCCCCTATCTTTCACCCTTGAATTTCGAGCCTAGAACTAGGCCAAAGCACTCGACGCCTTGTCTCGCCTTCTCCAGGCCCTGCCCTGGCGCTTCTCACTGCCCAGGATGGAGAGAAGCGCTCTCCAAACAGGAGCGCAAACAAGAACGCCAGGCAGAAAGGGCACTGACCCGTCCAGCTGGCCTTGTCTACGCTCCGTGGATGCCTTCCAGCAAAGCCCGACTTCACCTGCATCTCCACGCCCCTGGCCTTGTGACCTTGCAGCCCTCCCCGCTGGCTCGCATTCACCGCAGTTCTCCCTGGGACCTTGCTGTCCCCTGGGGTCTGCCACCTCCCCACTGCCCCCAACCCAGTGCCATCCGCCTGCGTGTGGGAACGTGCAGATGTCTTCCCAGCCCTGTGGCAGACATAGGAGACTCAGGGTTGAACCCTGACCTCGCTCTGCCCTGCGTGGTTCCCTCATATCTAGATGTTACCAGAGCCACCCAGATTAAAGCTTGGCCCGGGGAGTAGGGAGGCAGGGAGAAAATCGACACGTCCCAGCTTCATTCTTTTTCTTCTCTGTAGCGGACAGGCTCAGCACTTTGCTCAGGTCCCCTGGCGTCCCTTTCTATCACTTTGTGCATCAACCAGGTCCCTGGCTTTTACCTTCAACAGCCAGCACCTAAGGATCTTTTCTGAAAGAGCTCCCAGAGCCCACTTCACCTGCAAGCCTGGAAACTGGACGTGTCTGCGAATGTATGTCCCCCATTCCCGACCTCCTTCCCCCAGTGGTCCCTGACCAACAGCTAATGGGGCAGGAACATGTGAGCCTCAGCAGTCTTGCTGTGGGGTGTGATGTACCCTAAAGTTCCCCTGGCAGTGTAGGGGAGCAGGGAGCTATTCTCCGGGCTCTCCTTCCATGCACTGAGGCCCCACTTCCTCCCCCGTCTCCCTGGCTACTCTCTTGAACACATCACTTGTATGTGAACCTTCTCTTCGGGTCTGCTTCTGGGGTATATCACTAAGTCTCTCTCCCTCTCCCTCTCTTCTTTCTTCTTGCTAGAAGCGGTGAGCTCAAACCCCTTCTATAGTCTACATTCCTTCTACCACAGTTCAGCAAATCTCACTTCTTATAATAGAGAGACCACTGACTTTTTTTTTTTAATGTTTTTCTAAAGAAATACCAAGAAGAGTGATTCAGCACAATTTTCTTTTAAGAAGACAGATACACTCTTGAAAAAATGGGAACCCAGGAACCCTCTTGGACTTGGCAATAATAGACAGCTGACAAGAGCCTTGGGCCATTTATCTCAGAATTTTAAACTTAGAATACCCCTGACCCCTTTATTGAATTTCATGTTAAACTTGTTCAATTATTTTCAACCAAATTGCAAGTTATCCTCCAGATGCTGAATTTGACCTGCTTTTTGAAAATGGGTTAAAGACATTGTCTGTGCTCCCCCTGACATCTGACATTGTTCCATAATTAACATTAACTTAAAAATCAGAGCCAGCCCTCTTTGCAACAAACTGTCAATCAAATGTGGTCTGCAGAGACCTGAGTAGGTTTGCTTCCGATTGGTTTTAAAGTTTAACATGATAAAAGAAGCTCCTGATACTGGGCTAATTTCTTCTTTAAATCAATGCTGCTTACATGGTACATTAGGAAGCGCCATTAAGCTCGTGCATGGTATCACAAAGCCAAGAATAAGTTAAACCATTTGCCATAAAATAAAAGGTCAGCCATAATGTCAGTCTAGAAATCTAGAGTCCCAGTTTTTGGCGGGGGGGGGGAGAGGATTGATGCTTCTCTTTCCACCAATATTCTAGACTGACTTTAGTATATCATTTCATAGTCTCTAAGTGAAGATGTTCCAAAGAATGGTGGCGCTTAATGAGATAATGAAAGAGATTCCATCAAATTAATTTTCATCCTCTTGTGAATTTCATCATATTCTGCCAAACAGAACATAGTAAAGCAAAGAACTATTACCAAAGTTGTGGGTAATTTTGAAATTCAGGACCACAATTAAATCTGAAACAAGCATTGCTACTAAATTACTAGCACATTTCTACTGTTAAATTCTCCTCTTCATAGCCAAATGAGTAATACCTGGACCAGAAATAGCAAACAACTCTTGGAAAGCAGGAAATTACATGTGGTGTGGAAAGAAGATTACATATGGTACAGAAAGGGCTGAGCAAATAATATTAGCTAAGCTTTTTGAGTGCTTATCAAGTAACAGACACTCTTTTAGAAGCTTTATCACATTAAACCATTTAATCCTCACAGCAACTCAGCGAGGTAAGTACTATTATTTTCCCCATTTCCCAGAAGAGAAAATGAAGGCACAAAGAGCAGCCCATGTGTTCTTGTTACACAGTTTTAAGTAGTGGTCAGGATTCAAACTCACAGTTTGACTCCAAAGCCTCTGCTCTTACCAACTATGGAATCAGGCTGCCTCTGACACAAGACTGGTCTGATCAAAAAAAAAAAAAAAAAAAACACCTTCTCCACAATCAGCCAGGAAACCTAAACTTCCTTCCGTGGACCAATTCCATGGAAAGGACAGGGCCTCAGAAGGCCTATGTGAACATGCAGATGAGAGAGGAAGGCAACACCTAGTGCCCAGTGACCCTGGCACCACTGAGCTGTACGTATGGGCACCACTCCCAGAGACTACAGTGTGAATGGCGCCCTTGGAGGTGGGCAAACCTGAAGCAGAAGTAAAGTGATCAAGTCAGTGAAGCACTGAAGATGCTTTGGATGAGAGTAAGGTAGAGAGAAAAGGAGGGAAGCCTGGGGGGACTTCTAGGCCAGCCAACCAGTGGCGTGAAGGCTGTTGACACTTGATACAAAGGAAAAACCTCAACCAAATGGGAGCTGGGAGATGCCTGAAGAAATTTTGGGGCTGCTCAGAATTCCCACAGATTGCATCAGCGCTCAGATTTGTTATGAATTTCTAACCGCCCCGAATTTCATTGACCTCCTCTCAAATCAATCCCAACAGGATTTACTTTGGGTTAAAGAGTAAAATGACTCCCTTCCCAGCCTCCTCCACAGATATCCCCAACATGCTTCCCCTCCAATAACACCCACCCAGACGCACCGTAGGTTGTCATACTTGTCTACCTTTGCTGAGTTCTCTTAGACTTCTCCTTACTCACGTGGGAAATGCCTGATGGTCTTTTAGGACAGCTACTATATCATCTATAGTACTGACATAGGTATAAATATAGATACAGGTATATAGAGAGCAAATGTGGTGTATATAGTATAGACTATACAGACATTCTATAGTTTCAATGGCTTCTCCAATGCCCTGAATAATTCCATTTGGTTCAGCTAATGGGGGCTGGTTATTTACAACGGACCAGATGCTGTGCTCAGGCTTCAAAGGTAGATGTAAAAGTGATACCCTGTTAATACCTTGTGATACCCTGCTACCCTCATATAAGCCTCCGAATCCAGAGCCTTATAACTCTCAGTATGCATCAGCCTCACTTGGAGCACTTTGTATTTTTGCCCAGGCTACACTCTGTAGAAATTCTGATTTACTGTGTTTCAACTCTAAGATGTCACTGGCTATCCGAAGTGTATTTTATGTACAACTAAGAAAGAAAAATGCCTCAAATAAAATTATGGCACAATTCCTTTCCCTCACATCAATTATAAGAAGCATCTGTGAGAAGTGTTGATTTCTGAAACGTGGAATGCGGGGGAAATTTTCATCTAAGAATCGGCTAAGAATAGTAGTTGGCCTAGTCTGGGGACCTAGGCATCGGTGTGTTTTAAGTGAGACTTAAGTGAGTCTAATAAGAACCAGTGCCCTGATACCTTTGCCATATATCTTATTATTCAGCCATTCTTTCATTCGTTCAAGAAGCATGTTTTGAACACTTAATGAACTGTAGATGCTGTATAATGTATGTGTGTGTGTGTGTGTGTGTGTGTGTGTGTGTGTGTGTGTGTGTGTAATACATAGTAGACATTAATATGGCATGTTTCCCACCCTCAAGGAGCTTATACTCTAGTATAGAAGAGATAGGTAAATTAGTGATTAGTGATTACATTTTCTGTCTCCCTCACTAGACCATGAATGCAGTAACTTTTCCTTAAATAAAATGGCTCTATTCCTAATAAAATGGGGAGAGAACATGCAAACTTTCTAACGGATGAGGAGCCTCACCTTTGTTATACTCTAGTGCCTCACCTCTCCATACACCAGACCTCATACATCAGAAACGCATGGAAAATATTGCTGTTTCCAGCTAAGAAGCAACTGGACTTTTAGAAGTAATAAACACACGGAAGGAGAGGTGTACTTGGCTAGCAATAGCTGAAAAGCTAAGCACCACTGGCAACAGAGTCAGGGAGAAGACAGAGATATCACAAAACTAAAATAAAAAGTGAAACACAGAAGAAAAAGAATGGCAAGCTGCAGAGGTGGTGGATAGAAGACATGACATTAGAGATTAGAAGCAGCCAAGACCACAAAAATTACCAGCAGCAAAAAGTGACAGTGGAGACGAGACCTGGTAACAAAGAGTCAGAGGGGGAAAAAAGGACTAGAACATTAGCAGCTTGAGTACAAATAGAATCTCGACAGCTCTTGCTGGCACCATGTGAGGAATTTGGAGACGGAATAAGTCCTACCTGAAAGACACTTCGTTACAAAGTAGAAGAACAACTGATGTTAATAAGCATTGAGATTCATGATTATTTTCTATTATTAAAAATTGCCATCCAACCCCATTTAAAAGCTTTGAGGCTTACAGGGTTAAGACTGAGTCATACAGAAGATTCCCCTTTGAGGAACTGCTGATAAAACCAGTAGAGCAGGCTCTACTATACTTGTGTCAATGTGACAGCTTTGTTTCTAGATAGATGTAATCTCTCCTGGATGTTAGTCATCACTAGAAAATAGAACTCCCCCCTTAGACTTTACCCAGAAACCTTTGACTGAGTTTGCCTTACATATTTACATTTAACACGCTTACACCCTACCTCCACCCAAAGTATGGAGTTTAAAATATATTAATGATTAATCCAACAGAGAGTTCACAGTAGGTTTCCATCTCTAAATCGTGTTCTAATCCAGGTATCTCTCTTATTCCTTTGAATAAACTAGTCTGTAGATGATCTAGCATAGGCTCAGCCCAAGGGAACTCCCCACCACACTCAGAGCACATCAGCAAACGACTTCCTGAAATACTCAGAATTCTACCCATAAAGGAACCAGAGGATATGCAAACCCAGCACCAGTTTCAAAAACCTGTCAATAATGCATTTAATAAGAGTAAAAATATAGATGGATCGTAAGGTTAAATTAGCAAACATTCCAGACTCTTGGACTTGAGCACCGGCGAACAATCCATCAAATGAAGAGCATGTATTGAATGCCTGTGTTGGGCCTAATACTGTGTTTCACCTGTGAGAGACTTTAATTATGAATGAGATAATGATGATATATCATATATTCATCTATCATTTATTGAGATGCTACTTTATACCAGGTATTAAGAGATAAAATCTCACAGTCCAGTGGAGGAAAGAAACACAAAAACATATAATTGGTACTATGAGGAATTTAGCACAGCACCTGGTAATTCCATATGCCAAGTCCATGTTTGCTGACCTGAAGGTGCACAAGTGTTCATGTGACCACTAGAAGCTCAATTTGGCTGGAGCAAAGGACTCATCATCAGGAAATATAGAACACGAAGCTGGAAAGCTAGGCAGGGAACTAAATTATTAATGGCTTTGTAATAAGCTATGTCGAGAGGTCTGAATTTTTTTCTGGCAGTGGGAACGACCGAAGGGTTTTAAGTAGAGGAGTGACATAATCTATGCTCTGTGGGCAACGGTGAAGATGATTGACTAAAAGAGGTGAGTCTGATACAGATGGCCAATAGGTGCATGAAAAGATGTTCAGCATCACTAATTATTAGAGAAATGCAAATCAAAAATACGATGAGATATCACCTCACACTAGTGAGAATGGCCATCATCAAAAAGTTTACAAACAGTAAATGCTGGAGAAGGTGTGGAGAAGAGGGAACTCTGCTACACTGCTGGTGGGAAGGTAAATTGGTACAGCCACTGTAGAAAATAATATGGAGGAGGTTCTTTAAAAAACTAAAAATAGAACTACCATATGATCCAGCAGTCCCACTCCTCAGCATATATCTGAAGAAAACTCTAATTCAAAAAGATACATGCACCCCAATGTCCATAGCAGCACTATTTACAATAGCCAAGACATTGAAGCAACCTAAATGTCCATTGACAGATGAACAGTTAAAGAAGATGTGGTGTGTATATATATTCCATTATATATATAATGGAATATTACTCAGCCATAAAAAGAATGGAATAATGCCATTTGCAGCAACATGGGTGGACCTACAGATTATCATAGTAAGTGAAGTAAGTCAGAGAAGGACAAATACCATATGATGTCACTTACATGTGGAATCTTAAAAAAATGATACAAATGAACTTATTTACAAAACAGAAACAGACTCACAGACATCGAAAACAAACTTATGGTTACCAAAGGGGAAAGGGGCAGGGAAAGGGATAAATTAGGAGTTTGGGATTAGCAGATACAAACTACTATATATAAAAGAGATAAACAACAAGGTCCTACTGTATGGCACAGGGAACTACTTTTAATATCTTGTAATAAACTATAATGGAAAAGAATGTGAAAAAGAATATATATATACACAAACACAAATCACTTTGCTGTACATCAGAAACTAACACAATACTGTAAATGTACTATACTTCAATAAAAATAAATAAATAAAGCAATGAGTCTGGAGCCAGGGAGATCTCTTGGAAGTATAACGGTCCCAATGTATGATGACAAAGGCTTGAACTAAGCCAGTGGTGCCAGGGATGCAAAAAAGGATCCCAAGACATGTTTAGGAATAGAACTGACAGAACTCAGGGGCTGGATGATGAGTTTCTGAAAGAAAGGGCAAAATCAAGAGTGGCTTGGGCAGCTGTATAGGAGCTTTTTATAGAAATTGATTACAACAACAGGAGTGAGTTGGAGCAGGAAGAAGGGGCAGGTAACAGGTTCCGCTTCAGTCTCGTTAAAGTTAAGATGTCTCTGAGACATCCAAGTTCAGATCTCTAGTAGCCATCTGGAGCAGAGAAATAGCTGAGCCAGAGACACCTGTTCTATCTTCAAGAGATGTAACTAAGGAGACGAGAGGATGTATACATGGAAACAATTAATGAACAAAGAAATGTGGAGTGTTTTAGATGCTAAATTCCTTAAAGGTGGTGATCATGGGTTCAGAGTTCAAAGAGGAGGGAGAATCATGCCAGCTAGCAGAGTAGGAGAAAGGAAGCTTGGCCTTGAGGGATAAGTGGAATTTGGACAAGCAGAGGAAGGGCATTTCAATGGCCAGAACATGCACACGCCAAGTCAGAAGGTGGAAGTGGAAGCTTAGGTTAAAGAGTACAGGCCTGATGACTGAAAAGCAAGGGAGGAGCAGATTACTAGGGGTCCAAAAATCAGGAAGAAGAATGAAGTCTTTTCACAATAGAGAACAAGAAGCTGTTACACATTTTTGAAGAGAAGAACATCACGATGGAAATGTTTAACCACTAAATCCAAATGTAGTCTATGAGATTCATCCCATGGGTATTCATGTTTGTGCCCAATACAAAGTTATCATCTCTTCAGTAAAGCCCTTAGATCATCTACATTTATATAGAGCATTCTTAAAAAAGGAAAATTTCCCAAAGATATAGAAGGTGAAGAAGCAGACTAACAGTGAAATTTCACAATGCCAAGTATCATTACAATAAATTACTCTGCCTAACAAACATTTCAATGTTCTGCAGATGGTCCATAATAACACTGTTCTGTTGAGCAGCTTATAACATGCCTTCTGTCTGAGAAATCCTGTTTAACACATGCTTTCCTTCATCTTTGACCACCAGGGTCACTTTCTGCGGTGACTCTGAAATATTCATGAGCTACCCCAAATCTTGGGTTACAAACGAATGACAGGAACAGGAATTCCTTTTTTCTTAATTAACAGTTGGGTCAAGAACCTAACAAAGGGTTTTCCTGCTCCTCTGGGTAGGAGAGTTAGCTTAGGAGTCATAGTTTGAATAATAGGGAGCCAACTTCTTCCACTCAGTTCATGTGAGCTGAGCAGACTGGCAGAATACCTCCACCCACCACCATGCCCACCACCTCCACAGTGCCACAGGTAGGTGTATGACTAGGGGTGGTCCCTGTGATTGGTTCAGGAATGGATACACAACCTGAGTTAATCCAATGAGACCCTGGCAGATACCGCTGAGGACTGACACAGCCCACCCCTTCTTTCTTGCAAATTAAATTCTAATTTTTTTTTTAGTTATTGTGTAACCTTAGCAATATCCAAGGGCTCATACCTAGCCCCAGGGTATAAATGTTAATAAACCTAAAACTGGGACTTCCCTGGTGGCCCAGTGGCTAAGAATCCGCCTTCCAATGCAGGGGACGCGGGTTCGATCTGTGGTCAGGGAACTAAGATCCCACATGCCGCAGGGCAACTAAGCCATGTATCGCAACTACTGAGACCTCACACTCTAGAGCCCATGCGCCACAACTAGAGAGCCCACGTGTCGCAGTTACTGAGCCCACGCACTCTGGAGCCCATGCACCACAACGAGAAGAGCCTGTGTGCCGCAACTAGAGAAGCCCACGCACTGCAACAGAGCCCATGCACCGCAATGAAAGATTCCGTGTGCCACAACTAAGACCCAATGCAGCCAAATAAATAAATAAATAGAAAATAAAGTCAACAGAGAGAGAAGCATTGCCTAGCGATAGACAGACAAAAATTCCTGATGATATTATTTGAGCATCTAGATCCAGTTTTCCATGAAGTTACCCCCAAATTTTTCAGTTATGTGAACCAAAACATTTCCTTTTCCACTCTTCCTAGTTTGAGTGGCATCTCCTCCACTTGCAATTTAAAGAACACTACACACGCACAGGTAGGAAGGGAGAAAAAAAACTGAGATAACATGGAAAACCCCTAGCAGAGTGTCTGGTACGTAGTAGGCACTCAATAACAACGGTGGAACCTAAACCTATGCTTTCTGTACCTCTTTTATCCTTCAGTCAAATCATCATCATCAAGAATAACATTAAATAAATGCCAATACTCTCCAACTTCCTCCATCTCCCTAATCTCAAATGTCCCAATAAGCTTGAAATAAGACCTATCCAAGCATCCATACCAGCCCCCAAAGCAAGTTAGAAGGAAAAGGAAGCAAGGTGGTCAACTTATAGGACATTTCCTTCCTTCCCTTCCTACTCTAAAGAAAGTTCTTTTCATGTATTAGGTCACTTTACTATAAATTATCCCCAGCTGTTTCATCCTCAACTGCCAAATGGCTGTGAGTGAGTCCCAGCATTTTATCAGTTATATCACTTTCACAGGTCACATCTGGTTCAGTCCTCTGTCACAGCACATTTGGTTTATATACTAATGTTTGTCTGCTCTACAAGATCTCAAGTCCCACAAGACTGGGAAGAGTCTTCTTCGTTGAACACTTGGTACCTAATGCAGTATCTTACACACTGAAGGCATCTAATAATGTTTGCTGATTGAATAGGTGACTGAATTCCACCTCAAAGTCTCCCTTAATTTATATGAGAAAGCAGGTGTGTTCTTTAAAGACGAGCCACGCCAGGGAATCCAAATACACCAGATTATTTAACTATCAGGAGCGGTTCTTAGTTGCAAGAAGCAGAAGAAAACTCTGGCTGATTAATTAGAAAAGAAGTTTATTTAAAAGATACTGGGTAGCACATAAATTGCTAGGAGGTCTGGAGAACCAGATGCAAGGCTTACCTTTTAAAAACAAAGCCCAATTTCAACCCACAGAACTGGCCAGATGAGGAAACCAGCACCATACTAAGCACTGGCAGAAATGCTGCCATGGTCACCAGTTCCACCAAAAACGGAGGCTCCAATCCCAGCATGTTTTCTCGTGTTCTTCACGTGTGAACTGCAGACTCACGCAGATGTATCTGGTTGCAGAGTCTGGGTCCCATACTTGCATCCTCACGGCAAAAAGATTTGAAATTTGCATCTACTTCTAATATTAAGGAGGTAAAAATTCACTATAAGAGAGGTTTCCCTAAATATAGAAAGACCACACAAAAGGTGATGAACAGTCGTGAATATAACACACGCTCACTACTTCGGACTTAGAATTTTAGGCACAAAGTCATCTGCGTGAGTCCCACCTATATCATCTGGACCAAAACCCCTAAGGAGGCAACAAATGATTCCAGGTCCCTCAGAGGTGGCTCTTCAGGCTGTTCTCCTCTGGTCTGCTCTGACAACAGCCCCTAGGCTGACCCTGGGGCAGGGAGGAAATCAGAAAGGGATTGAGAAAGGTGTGTGAATTTGGTTTAAGAAACTTGTCTCAAATGATTGGTCGAAAGTGAATGCTAAGGAATTTCCATCCATTAACTCACAACCTTGGGAGGTAGGTTGTATTTTACTTCACTCTACATCAAGGAAATCGAACAGCAAAGAAGGTTGTTCAACTGGGATTCAATACCACTGCCAACCCAGCTCCATGCCACCCACCTTCTCTGATGGACCCCATTGCACTCTAACAACGTTTTTAAGTCCTCTGGCACTTGTGTATTTAAAACTTCTCAGCTAAAATACAGAAGTATTTTTATTTCTGCATCTATCATTTCCCAAATGTTTACTATGGCAGATTCTCCAAAAATGCTTCTTGAACAACACAGCATAGACTTCACAAAAGCTTAAATCATCTACAATCTCTGCCTTTATTGACCTGAACCCTATGTATCACAATTGCTGAGAAAGCCTTTTTGCTTCCTGTGAAATAACTTCAACAATTATAGCATGCCACATAATACATTATAATGCTCTTCAACCAGCATAACTACATTTACCCTCACAGGCACTCGTTTTCTGTAATTACTGCTTATATGAAAATAAACCTCAGCTGAAAGCAATGAGAAAAATCAGTGCAAAATAACACCTCTCACTTGCCAACACCGCAGAGACGTTTACCAATATGTACACACCATTTATGTGCATTGCCCACTGAAATAGCACTAACAGTTCATAAATTTCTCTAAGAATAAATCTTATTGACAAGGCAACAAAATGAAATTGAAAAATGCTGTCAGCTCAGTGATTTATTGACAAATTATCCTTGATAATCAGTAACTGCTGATTTCAGGATTTCTAACAGAACCCACTCTAGTGAGTGCTAACTGTATTTTATTGATATCCCACGGTGAGGACATTGTTCATTATTGTTACCTTTTGTCTTTAAAGGAAGGAAGCTGTTGTCATGGCAAGACATAGGTATGAATCCTGGCTCTGTCTCTTTCTATCTGTTAGACTTTGGGTAAATTATTTCACCTCTCCTTATATGCCTCTATTTTCCTATCTTAGAACTGATATATCTCAGGATTTTTTGAGAAGGCCGAACTAAAGGCATTAACAAGCAGGAAATTAATAAATGTTAATATATTTAACATAAACTCACAGTATAAATTTCCAGTAGAATTCAGTGGTAGAATTAATATTACTTGCCTGATACACTGATGTACCTCCTTTAAACTGGGCTAACATGCTTTATAATAGACCAGGAGGAGATCAGATCAAGATTGCAAACTAAGAACATGTTAAAACCTTTCTCTCATCTCAATTCCCATAAATGACAAGAAAAAAATTTTAATTGAAAACAGCACTAGAAAAGAAGACTTGGTGTCCTCAATGACCAGAAATTATAAAAGTTCCTAAAAAATTAAAGGCAGATGAGTTTATATTGAAGGAAGAAGTAATAGCCAAAACACACAAAAGACAGAACTGATGAAGAGTGTGAGAGTATCTTTGGGCTCCAAGCTGAGAGACGACAGATGAAAAGAACAAGAGGGTTGCTTCCATGTCCTGGCTATTGTAAACAGTGCTGCAATGAACATTGGGGTGTATGTGTCTTTTTGAATTATGGTTTTCTCAGGGTATATGCCCAGTAGTGGGATGGCTGGGTCATATGGCAATTCTATTTCATGGAAGCAACCTAAATGCCCATTGACAAATGAATGGATAAAGAAGATGTGGTACATATATACAATGGAATACTACTCAGCCATAAAAAGGAACAAAATTGGGTCATTTGTAGAGACGTGGATGGACCTAGAGACTGTCATACAGAGTGATGTAAGTCGGAAAGAGAAAAAAAAATATCGTATATTAACACATATACGTGGAATATAGAAAAATGGTACAGATGAACCTGTTTGCAAGGCAGAAACAGACACACAGATGTAGAGAACAAACATACGGACACCAAGGGGAAGCGGGGGTGGGATGAATTGGGAGACTGGGATTGACATATATACACCAATACGTATAAAATAGATAACTAATGAGAAACTGCTGTATAGCACAGGGAACTCTACTCAATGCTCTCTGGTGACCTAAATGGGAAGGAAATCCAAAAAAGAGGGGATATATGTATACATATAGCTCATTCACTTCGCTTTACAGTAGAAACTAACACAACACTGTAAAACAACTATACCTCAATAAAAAAATAATAAAATTTAAAAAAAGAACAAAAGAGGATCCAGAGTCAACCAGAAGGGTGACTGCTTGAGGCAGAGTCATCCAGGAAGTTCGAACCCTTTGACCTTTCTCCTGTGCCAAGCAGATTCAGTAGAGGCTTCCGTCCCTAGCAAGGAGCAATGCACAACCAGGAAGATGTCCCTCCTGGCAGTCAGGACTTGGTACAGGATTCACTGCCACCCAGAAGGAAGGACAAGCCTCCATCACTGAGGAGGCCACAGGCTACATCTCTGCCTGGAATCCTGGAAACAGGCCAGGTAATCAGATACAGCAGAGACAGACAAACCTAGGAGCTCAGATCCCAGGTGAGAATGCAAATCTAGCAAATATTTAAGGCAAAGTAATCCTCTGAATGAAAGGGACCACAGTCATCGTATGGATAAAGAAATAACCAAAGAAACAAAGATAACAAACGAGACTTTAAAAGAAGTATGTATGGAACATATAGTTAACATCCTCAGAGGAATAAGAAGAATTCTTCTTTTAGCAGAAACACATTATAAACAACAACTAGGGACCTTCAAAAGGAAGACTGTAATTATTGAAAAAAATTTTAAAACTCAATAAATGTACTGAGTAACAGAAAAGATATAACTGAAGGATGAACACTTAGCTAGAATATACAACTAAGGATCCTCCTAGAACACAGCTCAAAAAGGTCAAATAAAAGGTGAATATGGAGGGACTTCCCTGGCAGGCCAGTGGTTAGGACTCTGCACTTCCACTGCTGGGGGCCCAGGTTCAATCCCTGGTCAGAGAACTAAGATCCCGCAAGCCATGCAACACAGCCAAAAAAAAAAAAAGAATAACAACAACAAAAAAAAGTGAATATGAAAAAAAAAAAAAAGATTCAAAAGTTTCAACATCTGCCTAATAGGAATTCCAAAAAGAACAGAGAGAAGAAATGCTCATAGAAATAACAGAAAAAAAGATTTCCAGGAAATATAAAAATCCTCAACAAACATCCAGCAGCTCACAGATATAGAGAACAAACTAGTGGTTACCAGTGGGGACAGGGAAGGGGGGAGGGGCAATAGAGGGGTATGGGATTAAGAGGCACAAACTATTAGATATAAAATAAGCTACAAGGATATATTGTACAACAGCGGTCCCCAACCTTTTTGGCACCAGGGACCGGTTTCATGAAAGACAATTTTTCCACAGACTGGGCAGGGGGATGGTTTCGGGATGATTCAAGCACATTACAATTATTGTGCACTTTATTTCTATTATTATTACATTGTAATATATAATGAAATAATTATACAACTCACCATAATGCAGAATCAGTGGGAGCCCTGAGCTTGTTTTCACTTGCCACTCACTGATGGGGTTTTGATATGAGTCTGCAAGCAATTGATTTATTATGGTCTCTGTGCAGTCAGACCTCTCTGCTAATGATACTCTGTATTTGCAGCCACTCCCCAGCACTAGCATCACCTCCTCAGCTCCACCTCAGATCATCAGGCATTAGATTCTCATAAGGAGCCTGAAACTTAGATCCCTCACATGCGCAGTTCACAGTAGGGTTTGCACTCCTATGAGAATCTAATGCCGCCACTGATCTGACAGTAGGCGGAGCTCAGGCAGTAATGCGAGCAGTGGGGAGCAGCTGTAAATACAGATGAAGCCTCGCTTGCTTGCCAGCCGCTCACCTCCTGCTGTGTGGCCTGGTTCTTAACAGGCCACGGACCAGTACTGGTCTGTGGCCCAGGGGTTGGGGACTCCTGTTGCACAACTCGTGAAATATAGCCAATATTTTATAGTAACTATAAATGGAGTATAATCTTTAAACATTGTAAAGCACTATATTATACACCTGAAACTTATATAATATTGTAAATCAACTATGTCTCAATAAAAACAAATGAATAAATAAAAAGCTTCTCCACCTCTTTCTTATTGATAGACAATATTACCAACCCCCAGCTCTCCAAAGACTCAACTCCAACGCCACAAAATTGGAAGCCCTGCTCAATGGCTGAGTGACATCTGCATGTTTTCAGAATGTTTGCTGAAGGGAATTCAAATCCTGGTATACTGGTTAATGCTTCCTTCATGCTTCCTTTGCAAACTTGATCTTTGCCTTCACTTTTATCACCCAGTGTTCTGTGTGTTCCCTTAGGACCAGTTATGGCTGCGTTCCATGGTCTACAAAACTTATCCATGCACAGAGCCGCCTTTGAAATCAAAGGCACGCCATGCTCAGACCTACTCTAAATGCTGCGTGAGTTTCTCATCCAAACTTTTGATCCGCCATTTGTTTTCTATTCCCTGTCTTCTGGGATCCTGGTCCAGATGGCACTTTTCATTGGTGCTATGCCCCATTCCTGTCACAGAACAACAAAAGTTTAATTTCCAAATATGGAAGCAATGTTTCAGGGTTAATGCCATTCTACTATGTAAGGTAATATACTTCTCGAAATATTTTTAAGATTTGGATGTCTGTTACCACAACTGATCACTCTTCAAGTTTGTGTATGTTGACTAGACTATAAATATTTTAGCAATGGATTCACTCATGTTTTAAAAACACTATGCACTTACAAAAACACAAGGCTCATTATCCAGCGAATATTTCATGTACCTTAGGCAAAATACTTTTACATGCAGTAAGGCAATACAAAAAGGTTAACAGATGGGATATATTTGCATTAGAATCTTACTCATAGAAGTGAGAAGGTGAAACCTTTTTTTCTTAGGAAGTTACTTGGCAAATAGATTTAGAAATTATAATGATGAGAATCCAATAGCAGAATAGGAGGCAATTCTCATTTAAGTGTCCCCATGCAGTCTCATTTACATGGGGGGAGGGGAAGAGAGAGAGAGAGGCCTAGTAGAAAAAGTTGTGAACGGTAATAAGTGACACAATATGTAACTAACCATATTTCCAATTAACAAAATAATTTGTGTAATCAATTATTGAAAGGAACTGTACAAGACACCAGAAGAGATACAAAGAATAGTCCATTTCCTTAAAGAGGTAAGATAACTCCTCTGCTTAAAAGAATTCAATAGATTCCTCTGCCAGGGTTCAATGGGCCTCTGTGACCAGGGCCCTAAGCATGCCTCCTTACACTCCATAATCCAGGAATACTAAACTACCTTAGTATTGTTATTTCACTTTTTCTTATCTATGTACATGCTGTTCAATAGCCTGTCTACCCACCCAGTATTAGTCATCCTTCAAAATCTGACTCAGCTCCTCTTCTCTAAGAGAATTTGCAAGAGATACCACCCGTTGGTGCTACAAATGTGTCTTCAACAAGCCATGCCCTCTTTTGCTAACAATGATTCTCCATTTGCAAGGCAGCTTCTGGCTTACTCCCAAGCCCTGGTAGAGAGTGAAAGCCAGACCATGGGGCATCAAATGGCATTGCACTTTGAACTGTCTATCACGAATTGGGTGTTTATCTGATCCACCAAATCACAAAATTGACTGCTCAAAGCAGCATTCCATTATACATTAGAAATTGTACAATACAGATCAGACTCAGCATGTTTGGAAGGGACATCTCTCCCCCAATCCACCTAGGGGGTCATTGGGAGTTTCTTTTAATTAGTTAAAAGAGGAAGAAAATGCTTGGTCCTGGTAACAGATACATCTGCCCTCTATGCCTTTCAGGCCATCCCTGAAAGATAGTGGTTAGTATAAACCCTCCCCACAAGCAGAACTTTGGGTTATCTGCTTCATGAGAAGGGAAAAGCCACTGAGGCTGACTCATGGGCAGGGGCTAATAGTGTGGCTGGCTGGTCAGACTCGAAAATAAAATTGGGAAATTGGTGGTGAGGGTGAGTCGGGGAGAGATATGTGGATGGACTCTTAGAATGGACATGAAGTATGAAGATATTCACCAGAAGGATCACTTTGAAGGAGTGATCCTGTCTACTCAATCAGGTAGACAAAATGACCTATTCAATTTCTAACAGCAGACTCTTTACTTAGCCTCTTCAGTGTTCACTCAATGGGCCCATGTAAAAAATGGCCACGGTAACAGGGATAAAGGCTAGGCATGGGCTCACCAAAGCTCATCCAGCTACCACCTCTCCTGAGCGTCCAACTTGCCAACAGTAGAAGCCAACACCAAACCCCTGATATAAAATGATTTTCCCAGAGGTCCAACCAGTCACCTGGAGTTACACTGGTTTTCTTCCATGATGGAAGGAGTGAAAATTTGTCCTCACATGTTTTAGACTCATATTCTGGTACAGATTTGTCTTCCCTGCCTGAAGTGCTTTTTCCAGCACCTCCATATGGACTTACAGAATGCTTTAATCATTGCCATTAGTGTTCCACACACATGCTCCATCCAGAGGAAATATTTTAAGGCAAAGGAAGAATAGCAATGATCTTGCATATATATAATTGATTGGTCTTTTCATCCAAAGGTAACTGGCTTGATAAAATGATAGAATGGCCTGTTTAAAGATCATCTACGGCACCAGCTGGGAGACCACTGGCAGACACTGGGAGGTTGGCGTGCTATCCTACAGCATGCAGTATATACCCTAAACCAGTTTCCACTAGGTGGTTCTATGTCCTCCAGAGCCAGAAGTCATGGGTCCAGGAACCAAAGGGAGAGGTAAAAGCACTCCCTCTCACTATTATATCTAGTGAATTTTTTCATCTTCCCTGCAACTCAAAGAAATTTTGTGTCCTGTCAGCGTGACTTTGAGCTCAGTGGATTTAAACATCTTAGTGCCCAAGGGAAACACAGTCACTGTTCTGATGAATTCCGAGCTTTTTGAAATTCTCATGCCGCTGAGTCAACAGGTAGAGGAATAAGTTTGCTCTAGTGGCCAAGGTAGTTGATCCCAATTACCAGGAGACAATTGAATTGCTGTTACATAATGGAGGTATGAAGGACTGTGTTTGAAACACAGAGACCCACTAGAGCACCTCCTAGTACTCTCTTGCCCAATAGCCCTGGTCAATGGAAAATTGCAGCAACTCAATTAAGACAGACATCCAAGGATGCATATCCCATGGGAATGAAGGTTTGGACCACCTCACTAAGTAAAGCACTCTATCCGGGTGAGAAGCTAGCAGAGGAAGCATGGATTGGCTGCTGAACAAAGGCAACAATGGTTACCAGTTAAGTCTGGTAACAGGGGTTACCAGCAGCAATACTTCGTATTATTTTTCCCCTTCCTCCCCCATATCCTCATGATTTTATGTGAAGAACGCTGGTGATTGCTAACATTTTCAGCTGCGAGTACAACCAGATTGATGACATCAGTATCGATGATTAACTGATGGGACTCTCAGTGGGACACTGTGTTGGGACACAAACACTTACCTGAGGGAAGGACAAGAGTGGATATAGAGAGGGGAGAGGAGTGAACTGTGCCCTTCCAGATCTACTCTCCCCTCTCTTCCACCCTGTTCTCTGCTCCCAGAAAGCTGACCTCTAAGGACTATGTCTGTGAACTTCCTTGCCTCCTGACCTCTGATTGAGGAACATCAGGAGAAGATCAGAGGACAGAAGTAGAGTGAGACGGGGTGTTTATTCTCTCCACCCATTTCCCTAACTGTAGAATCCCCCAGTCCTAACCTGTATCCCTCCATCTAAGATTTCAGCTCCAGCCAGGGACCCTGGCACTCGCTCGCATGCGTGCTCTCTCTCTCTCTGTAGTTTCCAGTAACTGCTTCCTTCCATCGGCCCTTCTGAAGCCCTGCATAATTAGCTTCTAGACCCTGCACTGTCCCTTCTGAGGGCCCTACACCCTGACCTGTGATTACCTCTTTATTAGATCCTCTTCAGTTTAGTCTATAGATATGCTATCTGTTTGCTGCTGTGACACTGACCCAAGCATCTTTCTCACCCGCTAAATTATGAGTTCCTTGAGGGCAGGGTCTTATTCACTATTGTATTCTCCAGAGCTTAACCAGTGCCTGGTTTATAAGAGGTGCTCACTAAACATTTGTTGATTGAATGAATGATAAAATGCAAATATCTGTAATACAAGACAGACTATACATAGCATAAGAACAGGCCACCATACACAGCAAAGAAAGACAAGTGGGGCTGAGATCCCGTCTACACAGAGCTGGCACACAGCTGCCTCAGCCTGATCCAGAGGAAGGGCTATCTTTATGGAATTAGTCCAACCAGGGAGGTACCTTTTGATAATATGCGCAAAGAAGTGCTATGTCCCAGCAGGTAGTCTTGCGTAAGAAAGAGATTTGACATAAGCAATTTGGGTAGTAAGAGAAAAGGTTTATAACAGCTTGGGGACAGTAAAGAAAGATTTCAGCTAGGGGACATCTCATGATTACATTTATCATGAGATAAGTGCATCGCCATTCAGTTGTTTATTTATATGATATTTACAGTGTTTTCATGTACTATAAGGATAAGACAGGGTATTTTTAGCCAAGGCTACATAACCTCAGACAAATCATGATAGGATTTTTTTAACTCCGGTCCAATTAGTTGAGGGCTAATTTAGTAGTGGGAGATGCTTCCAAATACTTAACACATGATTCAGCTGTATAAACAGTGGTGGAAAATGAGGCTGAACAAATTTCTCATACGTTCTGATTTGGTCACAGGTGTACAGACAAGGATGTATACAGAGCTTGAATTCTCTCTGTAAAGAAGAAAAAGGAAACCGAGTCCAAGACCAATAAATATTTTTTTCAGGTTGCTAAACCAATATCTAAATACTGTGAGATGAATAACTGAATACATAAATAACAATGCTATGCTTCAACCCTATCGGATAACCTTAAATAACAGTGCAGAGAAATAAAGCCAAAGGCTTAACTCAATTGCTACCCGTAAGGCAGATCAGGGACTAACTCCACTGAAATACTTTGCTTTATTTGGTATATCTAGATTCATTTCAAATAGTTGTAGGAAGTACTGAATCTGACTTTGCAATGATAATTTAAACAAAATCTCTGTGATAGACTAAAATGCTCTAGTATTAGCATTTGTGAGACTCTCGGGTACTTAGTAAAAATTATAGGGTTTGGGGTTCAGTGAAAGGAGAATTGGCGAGCCTTCACCTTCAGAAAAAAGAAGTTATTTTAAGATTTCCATGGCAAAAGTGGATTACTCAATAGAGAACTCACACATTTTAATGGTTATATCTGACCAGTCCTACCGGCAAACAAATAAGACAGCTTTTGTTACTCTGCTACCCTGGGTTAATTTAAACCACACCTGTTTAGAAGGGTGTCTAGGGAATTTCTACAAGTTTTGACCTGCATCTCCTCATTTAGAGTTAACGAGAATGTGCTTCTATATCATATTTATGTCTCGGGTTTCAAAACCCTCCGCAGGGGAGTAAAGCAAGTTTGCCATTTTGTGGGTCACTCTGTGGAGTAAATGTCTCCTTTTACCTTCTCTTTGACCGTTTTTTGCCCCTTGTATAATGGAAACAACATTGTTTTAAGTCAGGCTGTTTGATTCAAATTCTAACATTCCCTTGTTTTTAACTGTGTGCATGCTAAGCTGCTGTTTCCCCCTTTATAAAATTGGACTAAGAATAACTGTCTTGCAGGGCTGTTATCAAGTACATCAAAAATGCATAGAAAGTATTTCAGTACCAGGTATTTAATAAGCGGAAGCAGCACCATTATCCATATTATTATTACTACAATTCCCCCTTCAGGACTTCTATGATACCAATTTGATTTCAAGAGCCTGCAGTGCTTAGGAAAGAAAGTATTCAAAATTATTCAGGAAAGCAGGGTGAATCACTAGTAAGTCAGTTGTATTTTATTCAATGACATGTACCTAATGACGGTAAGATAGGCTTCTCCCAGCCTTTCTGCCATATAAAACATACGTATCATAAAATAGAATTGTTTTTGAACTGCAGTCAGAGAACCAGTGGAGGTGAAAATTTAGGTAAGGTCTGCAAAGCCTAAGTCACTCCCAGAGCACTCAGAATTCATAAATGAGTTTCTCATTTGTCAATGTTGGTCCAGATTTCAGTATCCTCTGTGAGCAATTAACAGCTTTTGCTATTGCCTAAAATATAAAATCGCCATGGAATGATTTTTGCCATTTTTGTTTGCTATAATTGTTGCCATTGTTCATTTAGACATCATCTATATCTCTTCAGTCCAATAAATAAATAAAATGTCCAAATCGCTTGAAACAGCTGTCCGTGCACATCTTGGATAAATAGTATGATAACAGAGGTGCTTTAAGGGGCCTATCCAGTAAAACTGTAAATCCCCAAATTCCAGCCATATTATAATATCAGTGTTGAAATTTTTCACATAAGGAATTAGAAAAACTTTTACAATGTGATTAATACATCACATTGTTTAATATCCACCTTTCTTCTTCCCTGACCCTTTCTGAGGAACATACCTAACAACAGATAATTTGCCCCATTCTTTCAAAATGTCAAATGTCTTTTTTCTTTATTTGAATGATTTGATCTAAGAGAAGCGGCTTGGAAAAGCATTAGGAGTGTCAGGTTTTATAATAAACCATGTGGGTGGAGGGTTTTGTTGGGTTGATTTTTTTTTTTTTTTTTTTTTTTTTTGGCTGACAGCAAACAAGTCTATCTGAAAACACACTAAGCTCCAGCAGGTGCCCAGAGCTAATTTGGTTTGCAACTATTTTTAAAAAGCACTAGCTAAGTTTTATAACAAGTCGTACCAAATGGCTGTATTGTTGTTCTGTCTTCCTGCAATCCAGGGACAAGTTTTAAAATGTGACTCTAAAGATACGGCCAGGAATCTAAAATACCCAGCTTCTTAAACCTTCCCCTAGATCCCTAGAAACAAAACAGTTAGAGGTTTACACTTGAGTTTCCACTTCACACATTTCTCCATGAAATCTCTGCACTTCCTGTCAGTAGTTTTCATTTGAATCTAGCAAGTTTTAGCTCTGGCCAGAAAGGATGATGTGAAATGCTTCCCCGCAGCCAGATTCAGCTGGATCTGTGGATCCAACCACCTGCTGACAGCATGTGTTTTGGCTCCAGGCAATCACAAGGGATATTCACTCTCCCTATGGACTTTCACAGCAGTCCGGTCAGTCGACATCTCCTCCTAATACTCCCAGATTAAATGCCCATTTAGGTGCGGTGTTTGAAGAACCCTCAGTTTTTAATCTCTCTGATTCATTTGGTTAGCCTGGCCTTTCCTTTCTCAAAGACAGAAGTCCTTTTTGGATTAAGATACAAAGATTAGATTTGAGGGTTTGTTTTTTGTTTGTTTGTTCTACCTCTGTATATCCAAGCACAGAAATCACTAATATAGTGCCTAGGGTCAAAGTAGATATTAGTTCCAGGAGGCAGCAGGTGTCATGTGAGAGTCAGCCTAACCCGGATTTGAATTACACACTTGGCAATGTGTAATCTTCGGCAAGTTTACTTAACCTCTCTGACAAAGATGGAGATAACAGTACCTACCTCAGAGGATTGTTATGAAGATTAATGTGATTATACATATAAAATGTCTAACATTGTCAGGTTCATCATAAATGCTCAATAAATTCCAGTTGCTTTTTTTTTTTTTTTTTAAACAGTGAAACCACCCAAATCTGCTTTGTGTTCATTGTGCCACAGGGAACAGGTCAGCTGCTAACATCCCAATACACCCTTCCATCTGACTCTCAACGATACTTCTGTAACAGGATCGTGGCAGCCATCATTAGCCTCTTCCTGCAGATTGGGAAACGGAGGTGCAAAAAGATGAAGCAATTTTACCAAAGCCTTACAAGAGCTAAGTAGAGAGCCCAGACTCGGCCGTGGATCGTCTAACTCTAAATCCAGTCCTTTTTCTCCAGCTTTATCATTTGCTGTTTGATTTTGTTCCACACACTCTGCATTATTCAGTGAAAACCTACTCTCCATAGTCTCCATTCTTGGCAGATGCAGTAAACAGAACTGTGAGCCCACAGTGGGGACAATACAAGCTGTCCAAGCCATGTCCACTCTGGTCCTGCGTCTGGCCCTGCTGGTGCAGCCAAGGAGCAAACTGGGGGAGGACGTGGCCGCCTTCCGGGCCATCAACTTCAAAAGGCTGGGGTATTAGGGCCAGAGAGGACCGCGAAGGGCAGGTGGTGGCCTCAAGCCAAGGTTAAGTTGTGATGAGTTCAATGCTGACATCTTGAGGCTGAAGAGACAATAGGGCAGCTAGCTTGTTGCCTTGCCCACTCCACCCTCATTCAAAGGGTTGCCTCTGTAATGCGTGGTCCTCTCAGCGGCCCTGAGAGGTGCACAGTTACCATCCGGTGGGCTGGCACCCCTGTACCCCAGACTCCCCAAACTCCCAAGTCTCAAAAAGCTGCCTTGTGTCTTGTTGTAAAAGAAATTTTTTAAATCATACTTGAAATTTTCTTGCTTCATTTGACCTTCGCGATCACACTGGACTGTAGAGAAATCAGGTATTTTTTAAGGATCCTCAGGTTCAGACATGTGAGCTGGTTAAGAGGGGGCACCAGGAGGGCAAGCCAAGCTATCCAACGCCTCACCGAATTCTTTGTACCACCTCCCTGCCTCCTACCATACTCACGGTCCCCTACTAGGAAGCATAAGAGGAATTCTGTAAACATTCGCTGAATGGATGATACAACAAAGGGATAATGAGGAGCTATGTGTTCCCATTTTCTACACATTCTGCCTCCCTTCTATTGTGAATGAAACTCCCAGCAAACACAGCTGAAATAATCAACTCATTTTTGTCCTGTCACGCCAGTTTATGTTGCCGCAAGCCAAAGCAGTAACGACCCGGGTCAACTCACCCAGGACACTCCTAGGGGAAAAAGATTCTCGATAAGGGAAGGTTGCATAAAACAATCTGAAAGAACAAAGGAAAAAAACCCACAGAGCGAAAAGACCACAAAATTAACGTACCCCATCTTCACTTGGTGGACACTGCCAGTCTCTCCCTGCTGCTGACCTATGAAAATGTGTAAATGTGATTTTAGAGCAGGAAGGTCATGAAACCGATTGGTCAGCTCAGGCAGACATCAGACTCATCAAGCCTGAAAGGTTGGAACATGAAAGCAGTAGAGAAAGCAAATTCTGGGAGGTCTGAGGAAGCAAAAGAGAAAGATGGAGAGAGAGAGAAAACTGACTCAACAACTACACCAATGATGACAAATAGTGACATGGCACGTCCTTGTTAGTATGTCTGTCCAAACTCGGTCAACAAAAACCCCTCAGGCCAAACAGAATTCCCCTTAAGATTCCTTTCACTAGTTTACATTATTATTGTTTATAACAGATTCATTAATCAGGTGAATTAATCACGTGGTCCAGGCCCTCTTTTGTCAAAACATCCTTGATTACTTAGAAGATTAGCAACAGGCGGGGTCTCCATGATTGGACTGCTGGTCACTCAAGCACTTGTTTATGATGCTTCTTGTTTCAACGTGGCATGACAGCCTTCCCAAACCAGACCTTCCCGTTATCTAATCACATTCCTGTTCCAGATTTTAATCTACATTTAGGAACACTGAGGGGCAAAAACTTTTAAAGTGAAGTTAAAGACATCTGCAAAATTTGACAGGGAGAAGTGTGTGGAATGTTTAGAGCCTTGGTTTGAGTTCTAGGAAACGTCTCTTGTCTTTCTGGTCTTACTGAAGGGAATATTAATCTTTGCATTCATCCCCACAAAGTGGTCAGTTGGGTGGATCATGCTATTTGATGTTGTTCTCCAAAACCTCAAATCAACACATTATGCATCTGTAGAAATAGAAAAGTCTCATGCGTCCAAGACCTATAAGACACAAAGAAGTCTAAAGCAAACAGGTGAGGAATAAGAAAATTACCACAGAATGCCAAGAGAAAAATCAATATATGCTTTTTTTTTTTTTTTTTTTTTTTGGTCAAGGGCAGCAATCTGTGCTTATGAGAAATCTTAAAACAGTGCTTCTCTACCAATATTACCACCTCCAGGGGACACTTTGGACATCTGTGGGGGTTATTTTATTGTCTCAATGGTGAGAGGATGCCAAAGGCATCCAGTGGGTGCAGGCCAGAGATGGCACATGTCCTCGAGTAAGCGGGCTGCTGCCACGGGGCAAGGAACTCTTCCACATCCTATGTGATGTTGAGGCTCTCGCCCCACATTCATGTAGATGAACACCCTATTTATAATTGTCTAAACCCTATGTATGTGTTTTAGATTCAAACTCAATTTTTGCAGTATTTTAATGTATTTTGGGGATTTGGGGAGGACTGCTACTGTGGCATACACTGAGAGGACATTTTGCACTATTTTCTTCCAAATTTTACCAAGAGTTGTTCACTATTTTCAAAAATCACGTTACGAACAAAATGCCACTGAATGTGAGCCATCAGTATCAGCAAGCCCCCTCTGCTGTATCTGTCCCATCACCACATCCGATTCCCTCAATGCGTCCTCTCATGTAGAAGTGCCAACGCATCCACATACTGAAATACACATCATTTTTACTATAAATCACTATCCCTTCATTTCTCCTTTATATTACAGTTGTCTCCATCGGTTATATCATCTATAAAATACACTGTAGGATAGTAAAGTGAGTGTTGCAGATAATCTGTTATAAAAACAGTTTTGATATTCTATCTCCATCATTTCTTCTACATTTATTAACAGCACGATGGATTTAGGAAATTATCCATGGACGCTAACATGTGTGGGTGAAAGTTTAACATGGAACAGGATATTTATGCAGTCGTGAAGCATCTCCTCACAAACTGTGTAACTGCAAAGAGAAAAATAGTACTTTACAGTGGCGAAGCCTGGCAAACACTACCTTAATCAAATGATCAAGGTTTAGAAGAATATTATATTTATGTGTGTGTATCTATATATATAGAGAGAGAGAATGTGAGAGATGTCAAGAGAGAAGGAGAAGGAGGGGGAGTAAGAAGAGGAGGAGAGGGAGGAAAGTGAGGGGAGGAAGTGAAATGAAATGTAAGAACTGAAGTAACAATTTTTAAACCATTATCTGACTGCTTCATGTGTAAGCCTTTCGGGAATTCATGTTATATAAACAATTAGTGTTAATTTTCTATTTCATAGGTGTAGATAGACTCATGGAAATATCTAAGAAGAGAACAGTGGGAGAATGTGATGTGAAAGAAGAAACAGTACAAATTGAATGGGAGTCATAATTTTTAAAGTTTAATGTAACTTTATCCTGGTGTACAAAGCTTCTATGAATGCAGTGTGAGATTTGAATACAAGAGAAACCGATAGAATTTTTATACCAAACAAACAAAAGCAAATCAAACACCTCACTCTAACCCTGTTCAGTCCAACATACGGATTCTCGCAGCAGTTGCTGACCGCAGCTTTGCATATGTCCCCAGACTGCAGGGCACAGAGTTTTCTCTGAGAAGCCAAACAACAGAGGATGCTCCGTCACCACAATCATATGCTCCCAAGTACAAAATGTTAAGTAAATGATTAACCTACCAAAGCATTTTTTGGAAAGATAGGCAGACTTCAAGGATTTCAAAATCTTTCAGGAAACCCCTGAACTTGCCCACATCCTGGGAAGAGGGGTACGAGGAGGGGCATTTCCCTTTGCAGGAGCCCAGGAACCATTACACAGCCCAGCTATCCATCCCAGCCAGGAGGGTCGGATCCCAGCTCAGCCCAGCACGCAGCAAAGGGTTTTCTCCTTCGCAAGCAGTTGTCTTTTTCCTGGCAAACAAGCCAGGTGCCAGAAATTTTACCCAGACTGGGAGGAAAAGAAAGGAGAGGAAGCAGAAGAGGGAGGAGGATGAAGAAAGAAAATCGAATTATTAGGAAAAAAATGAAAGATGAGGTCAAGATGGTTACAATTTGAAACAATTGCAGAAAAGTTACATATTTTTTTCAAAGCACTGAAAGCCTCTCAAAGCTCTGAAAAGGCACAAGCCCCGCAGGGAGATGTTTTCGCCCAGCCCTGAGGCCTCTCACCCAACCGTAGAAAAACAGAAAAGAGATCTCAAACTCAGAAGTTACAAAAGTATGCATGCTTGTATGAGCGCTATTGCTGGTTGGGTTTCATTTCTTTGTCTAAAGAAACTGTTCTTGCAAGTTACCACCACCCCCAGGGACGCCTTGCCAGTGTGCTTCCCAGGGCTTACATCATCTTGTGCTTTCCTTACACCTGTTTCTATTTCTCACAAATTCCTCTCCCTTTCACCTGAACAATGGAGGTACCTTTCCCAAGTTCCTTAATTAAATCTGACTTTATCTTGCAACTATCAGGAAAAAACAAAGTCATTCGGGGTCATCTCTTCAAGGTTGAGAAGCCTGAGCCACCCACCTGCTCCTGCTTGTCAAAATTAAATCTGCCAAGTGCTGAGTTGCTTGAAAATGTCCTGTTAAGTCATTTAAAGACATAGCTCTTCATATATCTAGCAAAGCAGAACCTTAATTTGAGACATACACCTTGCCACAATCACAGAACCTTTCCACCAAATGTTTTCTTTATAAAATAAAATAAGCTCCCATCTGAAAACATTATTACCCATTTTTCATCTTCGTATTTACTTCCTTAGCAAGATAAAGCATTCTTTCACCTAATGAACCGTGAAATCTTCCTCAACAGTAAAGGATGTTGGGACTTCCCTGGTGGCACAATGGTTAAGAATCCACCTGCTAATGCAGGGGACACGGGTTCGAGCCCTGGTCCGGGAAGATCCCACATGCCGCGGAGCAACTAAGCCTGTGCGCCACAACTACTGAGCCTGCGCTCTAGAGCCCGCCAGCCACAACTACTGAGCTCACGTGCCACAGCTACTGAAGCCCGTGCACCCTAGAGTCCACGCGCTGCAATTGAGCCCATGTGCTGCAACTACTGAAGCCCGCGCGTCTAGAGCCCAGGCTCCACAACAAGGGAAGCCATCACAATGAGAAGCCCGCGCACCACAGCGAAGAGCAGCCCCCGCTCGCCACAACTAGAGAAAGCCCGTTCGCAGCAGCAAAGACCCAACGCAGCCAAAAATTAAGAGTAAAAAATAATTTTTTTAAATAACAGTAAAGGATGTTTTTTAAGGAATAATTGGCATAACATTATCTAGTTTCAGTTGTACAACATAATGATTCAGTATTTGTATATATTACAAAAAAGAGCACCACAGTTAAGTCCAGTTAACACCCATCACCATACATAGTTACAAAATTGTTTTCTTGTGATGAGGATTTTCAAGCTTCACTCTCCTAACTAATCTCAAACATGCAATACAGTGTTATCAACTACAGTCATCATGCTGTATACTACATCCCTGTGACTTAATATATTTTATAACTGGAAGTTTGTACCTTTCACCCCTTTCGCCGAGCCCCACCTACAAACCACCTGACTCCCCACCTCAGGCAATCCCAATCTGTTCTCTATATCCATGAGATGAGGTGTATGTTGGGTTTAATTGTTTTTTTAGATTCCACATATATATGAGATCATAAGGTATTCTCTTTTTCTGTCTGCCTTATGTAACTTAGCATAATGCCCTTAAGGTCCATCCATGCTGTTGCAAATAACTAGATTTCACTCTTTTTTCCGGGCTGAAAAGCCCGGAATCCTAACCACTAGGCCACCAGGGAACTCCCTGTAGGTCATTTCTATATCTTGGCTATTGTAAATAATGCTACAATGAACACAGGGGTGCATATATCTTTTCCAATTAGTGTTTTCATTTTCTTTGGGTGAATACCTAGAAGTGGTATTGCTATCATATAGTAGTTCTATTTTTAATTTTTTTAATGAACTTCCAATATTTTCCATAATGGCTGCACCAATTTACATTCCTACCAGCAGTGCACAAGTGTTCCCTTTTCTCCACATTCTCACCAACACTTGTAATTTTTGTCTTTTTCGTAACAGCCATTCTAATAGGTATGAGGTGAGATATTGTAATTTTGATTTGCGTTTCCCTGATGCTTAGTGATGTTGAGCATCTTTTCATGTACCTGTTGGCCATCTGTATGTCTCTTTTGGGGAAAATATCTCTGCCCATTTTTTAATCAAATTGTTTGTTTTTTTGCAATTAGGTTGCATGAGTTCTTTATATATGTTGATTATTAACCCTTTATCTGATGTATGATTTGCAAATATTTTCTCCCATTCCCTATGTTGCCTTTTCTTTTGTTGATGGTTTCCGTTGATGTGCAGAAGTTTTTTTAGTTTGATGCAGTCTCACTTATTTTTGTTTTTGTTGCCTTTGTTTTGGTGTGAAATCCAAAAAGTCATCACCAAAACCAATGTCAAGGAGCTTACCACTTATGTTTTATTCTAGGAATTTTATGATTTAAGGTTTCATGTCCACGTCTTTAATCCATTTTGAATTTATTTTTGTGTATTGTGTAAGATAGTGGTCCAGTTTCATTCTTTTGCATGTTGCTGTCCAATTTTTCTAACACCATTTATTGAAGAGACTATCCTTTCCCCATAGTATTTTCTTGGCTCCTTTGTTGTAAATTAACTGATCATATATGCGTGGGTATATTTCTGGGTTCCCTATTCTGTTCCATTGATCTGAGTGTCTGGTTTTTTATTTGTTTGTTTGTTTTTGCCAATACCACGTAATATAGCTTGAAATCAGGAAGCATGATGCCTCCACCTTTGTTTTCTCAAGACTGTTTTGGCTGTTTGGGGTCTTTGTGGCTCCATACAACTTTTAGGATTATTTTTTTCTATTTCTGTGAAAAACACCTTTGTAAGTTTGATAGAGATTGCATTGAATCTGTAGATTGCTTTGGGTAGCATGGACATTTTAACAATATTTATTCTTCCAATCCATAAGAATAGAATATGTTTCCATTGATGTGTATCTCCTTCAATTTCTTTCATCGATGTCTTATAGTTTTCAGTGTACAGATCTTTCACCTCCTTGGTTAAATTTATACCTGGATATCTTATTCTTTTTGATGCAGTTGTAAATTGGATTGTGTTCTGAATTTGTCTGACAGTTTATTATTAGCATATAGAAACCCAACAGATTTTTGCATGTTGGCCTTGTATCCTGAAAATTTACTCAATTTGTTTATTAGTTCTAACAGTTTTTTTGGTGGAATCTTTTGAGTTTTTTATATATAATATCATGTCATATGCAAATAGTGACAGTTTTATTTTTTCCTTTTGAATTTGGATTCCTTTTATTTCTTTTTCTTGCCTGACTGCTCTGGCTAGGGCTTCTAATACAATACTGAATAAAAGTCGTGAGACTGGGCATCCTTGTATTGTTCCTTAGAGGGAAAAGTTTCAGTTTTTCACCACTGAGTATGATGTTAGCTGTGGGCTTGTCATATACAGCCTTTATTATGTTGGGGTACCTTCCCTCTATACTCACTTTGTTGAGAGTTTTTATCATAAATGGATGCTGAATTTTGTCAAAAGCTTTTTCTGCATCTATAGAGATAATAATAAGATTTCTATCTTTCATTTTGTTAATGTGGTATATCACATCGATTGATTTGCAGATGTTGAACCATCCTTGCATCCCTGGGATAAGTCCCACTTAATGATGGTGTATGATCCTTTTAATGTACTGTTGAATTCAGTTTGCAAATTTTGTGTTGAAGATTTTTGAAGCTATGTTCATCAGGACATTAGACTGTAGTAGTCTTTTCTTATGGCATCTTTGTCTGTTCTTGGTATCAGGGTGATGCTGGCCTCATAAAATTGGTTTTGAAGCATTCCCTCCTCTTTTATATGTTACATATTTTGAATGTTTGGTAGAATTCACCAGTGAAACCATCTGGTTCTGGACTTTTGTTTGTTGAGACATTTTGGCTACTGATTCAATCTCCTTACTAGTCATCAGTCTATTCTGATTTTCTGCTTCTTCATGATTCGGTCATGGTAGGTTGTATGTTTTTAGAAATTTATCAATTTTTTCTACATTGTCAAATGTGTTGGTGTATGATTGTTCACAGCATTCTCTTATGATTGCTTATATTTCTGTAGTATCTGGTGTAACATTTCCTCTTTCATTTCTGATTTTATGTGTGTTCTCTTTTTTTCTTAGTGAGTCTAGCTGAAAGTTTGCTAATTTTATCTTTTCAAAGAATCAACTCTTAGTTTTATTAATCCTTTCTACTGTCTTTTTAGTCTGTTTCATTTATTTTTGCTCTGATCTTTATTTCCTTCCCACAGTAAAAGATATTTTAACGTTAACAGATCACTTGCAACTACAGTGCCTTATAACAGGTTTCTATCCTTCCTTCCTCAGCAAGCATGTGGGATTACCAGAATTAGCATTTTAATAGTTTCAGGTCCAAGCACTAGGCTGTCAATCTCTACATCACATCATTGACACAATCATTCATTTTCCTCTTTCGTTGAGAGCTGCTGACTTGTGTCTTCTCTGGGCATCTCCATCTAATCCACTTGCCTTAAAAACCCACACCCCTGTCAGATAATCTAGGATATATTACCCTACAACCTAAGCCCTGAATAAATGCCATTGTAAATTGAGCCCTTAACAGACTGTGATTGCTAAGATTTTTTTATCACATTCTTCAAAATGACTTCCAAAGAATCATTTTATGAAATGAGTTTAACATTATCTACAGGGACTTCCCTGGTGGTCCAGTGGTTAAGACAATGCACTTCCAATGCAGGGGGTGCAGGTTCGATCCCTGCTCAGGGAACTAAGATCCCACATGCCACATGGTGTGGCAAAAACAAAAACAAACAAACAAAAAAAACATTATCTACAAAGTTCTTATTGTGTTTATGGAAACTGTGTACTCGTTCTAATTGTCCATTCTGTCAGGTGAACTCAGTTTGGTTAGTTTCTGCAAAAGCAGAAGCTTTGCAGGTTTCCTGTTCACTGTGGCCCTTTGTTCTGTACACATAGCACCTCAGCTCAGTGAGGAGGGGCACAGGCTCCCACTGTGGGTCCCCTTGATTCAAACCAGATGGATAAGTCATAGTTTCTTCAGGCATCATTTCTTCATATAAAATTAGGGAGTTCACTACATGATCCTTTAACTCCCTTATGGGTCTAAATCCTGCATCTCTGTGACTATGACAATGACTCCACAAGGACGCCTTGATAACGGTCAACCAGCTCACACTCTTAGAGGCTTTGCACCTTCCAGAGCCTTCTCTCATAACTTACCTCATAGAATTTTCATAACACCCCCATGAGGCAGGCAGCATTGGCAATTTTTTCCTCATTTTGCTGATACTGACCCTGAGCCTCAGAGAGTGACTTGTCCAAGGCATCACGGCCACGAATAAGCAGGATCTTGACTCAAACCCCAACCCAAAGTTTTAAATTCCCAGTCTGGTGCCCTTTCTACTATATAATAATGTTCCTCATAAAGTTTCTATAAACCACCACTAAGTCAGTTGTACAGAAAACTCTCATTCTCTACTATATGCTTCCATGTAAATTAATCTAGATAGTATCACATGCAGGTTTCATCATTCTGAGATTTTTGTCCTGGGCAATTAACATTACAGTATTCCCCTTAGGAAATTTAACAGTCTAGCACTGACATTTTTGTGGACCATGAAGGCTGTAACACCCAAAGCTCTGTGATGAGCATTTTCTTGGCTCAAAGATCCTCCCCTCCAGAAGCCAGTCTTGGTGAAACAACAGGATGCACTTAAATAGCCTATACTAGAAGGTGGAAAGTCTAGGGAAGAAGTACAGTGTCTCTGGGAACTTCACCCTGGGAGTGTCAGAAAAGGCATATTAGATCCAACCATCCCACTCCTGGGCATATACCCAGACAAAACCATAATTCAAAAAGATACATGCTCCCCTATGTCCATAGCAGCACTATTTACAATAGCCAAGACCTGAAACAACCTAAATGTCCATCAACAGATGAATGGATAAAGATGTGGTACATATATACAATGGAATATTACTCAGCCATAAAAATAGAATGAAATAATGCCATTTGCAGTAACATGGAATACTAAGTAAACTTAGTAATACTAAGTGAAGTCAGAAAGAGAAAAACAAATACCATACGATATCACTTACATGTGGAATCTAAAATACGACACAAATCAACATGTCTACAAAAAAAAATTAAAACAGACTCACAGATATAGAGAACAGACTTGTTGCCAAGGGGGAGGGGGGTGGAGGAGGGAAGGATTGGTAGTTTGGGATTAGCAGATGTAAACTATTATATATGGGATGGATAAACAACAAGGTCCTACTGTATAGCACAGGGAACTATATTCAATATCCTGTGATTAAACCATAATGGAAAAGAACATGAAAAAGACTATGAAAAAGAATATATATGTATAATTGAGTCACTTTGCTGTACAGCAGAAATTAATACAACATTGTAAATCAACTATACTTCAACAAAATTAAAAGAATAAAAGAAAAAAAGGCATATTAGCTTCCTGGGCTGCCATAACAAATTACTACAAACTTGGGGACTGAAATTTACTCTCTCACAGTTCTGGAGGCCAGAAGGCTAAAATTGGTATCAGCAGGGCTGTACCCCCTCTGAAGGCTCCAGAGGAGTATCCTTCCTTGCCTGTTCCAACTCCTGGTGGCTCCTGGCATTCCTTGGTTTGTGGCAGCATCACTCCAATCTCTGCCTCTATCTTCATGGCCTTTTCCCCTGCGTGATTTCCTTTCAAAACCCTGAACTAATAACATCTGCAGAGAACTTATTTAACTAATTACATCTGCAAAGACCCTACTAAGATTTTGACACCAGCAATAGAGAGGAAAGCTATCCTAAGAGGATCCAGGAGCAAAGATATGGAAGAAGGCAAGTCCTGGACACCTAGGAGAAGAGGAGCACCCAAGGGGAGCTATAAGAAAGTTGAAAGGATGATGTGTCGGTCTGCTCAGGCTGCTGTAATAAACTGCCATGGACTAGTGGTTTAAACAACAGACATTTGGGACTTCCCTGGTGGTGCAGTGGTTAAGAATCCACCTTCCAATGCAGGGGACACGGGATCAATCCCTGGTCGGGGAACTAGATCCCACATGCATGCCACAACTAAGAGTTCGCATGCCACACCTAAGGAGCCCGTGAGCTGCAACTAAGGAGTACTCGTGCCACAACTAAGGAGCCCGTGAGCCACAACTAAGGAGTACTCATGCCACAACTAAGGAGCCTGCCTGCCGCAACTAAGACCTGGCACAACCAAAATAAATAACAAAAAAATTTTTTTAATTGTAAAAAAAAACAGACATTTGTTTTCTCATAGTTCTGAAGGCTAAAAGTCCAAGATTAGCTGCCATCAGGGTTGGTTTCTGGTGAGATTTCTCTTCCTGGTTTTTAGACCACCCCCCCCCCCCACTGTGTATCTGATGTGGCCTATCTTCTGTGTGTACACAGAGAGAAAGCTCTCCAGTGTCTCTTCCTCTTCTAATAAGAACATGAGTCCTGTTGGATTAGGGCTCCACCCCTTATGACTTCATTTAACCTTAATTACCTCCCTAAAGGCCCTATCTCCAAAAACAGATACATTGAGGGCTAGGGCTTTAATATATGAATTTGGGAGAACACCATTCAGTCCACAACAGATGATCTGAGGCCAAATCAAGATGAGTCAAGACTACCAACTAGCCCAAGGAGTTTGACCTCCATTCTGTCAACGGTGGAAAGATGCTGGAAATCTTGAAAGTGGTTATGGAAATGTTTTCAAGAGAGGCACCATCCTTTTCATTTTCCTGGTCTATAAAATAAGAGCTCTTTTCTAGGAGCCTTTCCAGACTAACAGACCGTGATTACTGACTGCATTTTAGAAGGTTAATTTCTTAGAATTTGTTGCTCTCTCTAATATATAGCCTATGAAGCAATTATGTCACCAAAAGGTAGATCATTTTTAAGGGCATTGGTTTTTGTTCTAAAAAGGTTAATGATGGAGTAGCTTCCACCAAAAGCACCAAGATCCTGCTGGTTCTTAGAGAGTGCTGTCAAACAGACATTAAGACAGAATAAGATGTACTTGGGAGATTAAAAAAAAAAAAAAGACCAATAACTCTGGCATGGTTAGCTCGCACCACAAGAATATTTGTGAACATTTTTCCAAGGCCTTACTCTTATCCAGTTTCCAAAAGAAATCCTGTTCTTTTTAAACTCTCTGTTCAGTAAAATGTGAACTGATAAGGAGCACTGAATCCCAGAGGGCCAGAGCTGGCAGGATGTTTCTGAAATTACTCGTTTCTGACTTTCACATCACAGATGATGAAGCTGAAGCCCAGAGATATACAGCGAGGGGCCTGGGATCCCACAGCTACTTATTAGAAAAGCTTGCTTGACACAGACAAGAAAGAAGTTTCAGAGGTCTGACTGGTCCAAAATTGGAACTGCTCCAAAATTCAACCAACATCATGTGGTATTCAATATGTCCCGGTCACCATTTGAAGTCACTGTTTCTCAGACATTAGTGTACACAGGAAGACCTGGGGAGCTTGTCAGAATGCAGCTTCAGATCTGGCAGGTCTGGGCTGGGGCCTAGGAGTCTGCACTACTGACCAGCACCCCCAGGGATTGCTAATCATGCTGGTCTGAAGATGACGCAGAGCAGCAAGGTTCCAAGTGCTTTACAACCGTGAACTCTCATTCTCCAGAACAACCCTGTTACTGTGACAGATCCAGGTACTGTACAGGCACTGTTACTACTGCCGTTTGACGGAGGAGGAAACTAAGGCTGAGTTCAGTGCATTGCCTAATGTCACACAGCTGGGAGGGGCCAGAGGCAGGATTTCACCCAGAGAGCCAAACTCCAACCAGTGCTCTTAACTGTTATCTTACCCTGTTGGTTCTTAAAAGCAATCCACAGAAACTAACACACCATTGTAAAGCAATTATACTCCAATAAAGATGTTAAAAAAAAAAAAAAAGGTACTAAGGTTCAAAGGGAAGTGGTGCAAAATCAGGATACTCATTTTTTATCATCTATATCCTAATTATGGAAATTTCTGTTGAAAATTCCAATAGAAAAGTGGAAGTTTTTGTTGAAATTCCACTAGAAATCTTCCCTAATGTCAGTCAGATGGTGTATATTTATATCTAACATATGGGATTAAATATCTACTGTAACTCTTCATTGGAAAACTTTCAAACAAGTTTGACAATTCTGTTTCCCAATTTCAGCAGACTTGATTTTTTATAGATGACAAAACATCATTTTCAGCAATAAAATCACAGAATGATAGAAACATTTAAAAAAAAAAAAAAAAAAGCAATCCAAGATCATCTCCATGCTTACATATGTCAGCTTTCAGGGCTGAGCCATTAGGACTGTATTTTAAATATGTAGCCATTCGAATAATATTCATAACAAAACAGAAAAGAAAAAAGTGGGGAGGTGCTCATGACATAACGTTAAGAAAAAACATCAGAATACAAACTACATCAGACCAGGCCAGGCCCTCTGACCACCTGGCTCCATCAGTCAAGTTGATACAAGCCAACTCATTACAGCACGAGCAGGAGAGGCTCTCCCTTCTCTCTTTTTCCTCCCTCTCCCAGAAACCATCCCAAGGGAGACTTCACTCCTGACCCAGCCCGTACAACAAACACTTTAGAAAGTGGGGTCTTGAGGGGAAAAAAAGGCTTGAGAGAGAACAAGTCGCAGTACCTGGGAGAAAGCCAGCCCGTGGCTCCCAGCATCCACAACTTTCTTTTATTCATTCACCACGTATCTACTGAGAACTACTGCCACGTACCATACTAGATGTTAGGACATAAAATAGACAAAAGTCCCTGCTCTCATGAAGATTACATTCTAGTTGGAGAGGCTAACAGTAAAAAATAATAAGCATAATAAATAAGCATGTTATATAGTATATTAACAGAGGATAAGTGTTATGGAAAAAGATAGAAAAGGGGGATCAGGAGCGCTGGGGGGTTGCAGACTGCAGTAGTCCTTAGGGTCATGAGGAAGAAGGTGACATTGGAGAAAGGGCTTGAAATGAAGGAGTTAAGTACACACATGTCTGGGGAAGAACGTTCCAGGCAGATGGAACACCAGGTGCAAAGGCCCTAAAATGGAAACAGATCACATCTGGAATAGTCAAGGAAAAGCAGAGGCCATTGTACCTGCAGTGAATGATTTATTAGGAGAGGAAGCAGGAGAGGTAATGGGTAGGGAAGAGGGCAGATCTGAGAGAGCCCTACAGGCCTTGAGAAGGACTGTGGCCTTTACTCTGAGGGAAATGGGGAGTCACTCAGGGTTTGGAGCAGAGAAGTGACATCATCTGACTGGTGTATTGAACAACCTAACAGGCTCTCTGAGTTGATTAAGGAGAACGTGGACAGAAGCCTGGAGATGGGTTACAACGCAAGTGCGATCACCCACGCAAGGGGCTCTGGTGGGTCAGACTAAAGGGGTAACGGTGAGGTGGTGAGAAGTGTAATAAGATCTGCATCTCATGATTTCTCGAGGGCTTAGATGTAGAATGTGAGGGAAAAAGAGGAGTCAGGGATGTTTCCTGCACTTGGAAGAACGAAGTTGCCCTTAATTGATACGCAACAGACTCCAAGGGACGTTGACTTGAAGGACAGAGCTGGGGTTCGGGTCTAGACACGTGACGATGGAAGTGTAGAGACACAGAAGAGATGGTTGGCTGCATGAGTCTGGAATTCAGGGATGTGGGCCAGAGATGTCCACGTGGGAGCTGTAAGCATATAAAGCCAGGAGACCAGACGAGGTTCCCAAGGGAGGGAGTCAAGTCGAGAAGAACAAGCGCTGTAGGGTCTGAGCCCTGGCCACGTCCACGGAGAGAGAACAAAGCAGCAAGTGTCTGGGAAGGAGTAGTCAGTGGAAAACCGGGGAGGTATGAGGTCTTGGAAGTCAAGAGAAGAAAGTGTTTGCTAGAAGAGAGAGTCATCAATGGTGTCAACTCTGCTGAAAGGCCAATTTAGACAAAGGCGGAGAGCTGAGCTTTAGATTTAGCAAAGTGGAGGCCATGGCGACCTTCACGGGCAGTTTCAGGGGAGTGAGAAGAATATTTTTTTACCTACAGAAAGGATAGGAAAACCTCAATGATGAAAAGAGGAAAGGGGCTCAAGTCCCTGGCACTAAGACTTTAGGGAGGGAAGAAGACGTGACACTGCCTTTGGCGTTTAAGGGACAGACTTGTGTGTAAGCCAAGCAGAGCTCTTCTGTGTGTGTAGAAGCCTTTATTTTCTCATGACTCAACGGATGATGCTACTAATTTACTGACTCTTCGTTCTCTCTTCAACCCTGTCCTGAGCACAGCTTAATCTTTTAAGTGGAAGAAAAAATAATAAAAGGTCACCTACCAGCTACTAAGCCATCGCACATATGAAACCTGGACTTAATTCATTACATAAAAGGGAGGCTTGCAGCATTCTTCCTCAACTTGAAGTTCATTGTTCCAGCAATGGATTTTTGCTTTTGATATGTGGCCACACCTTTGGAACAACAATATTGGGAAATGCACACTGTTCTTTCTCAGTATTTGGTCCAAAGAGGCCAGAGTTCTACATTCAAGGCCAAGCTTGCTCTTCCTATCACACACACTCCGTCTCCCATAAAATCATCTATCACCAGTATTCCTGCCAAGTCACCCATTTAGAACTGTGTCTTTCTTTTTCATACAAAGCCATATGTGGAATGCAGAAGAGATGATATACTTAAACCCATCAGAATAATTTCTTTTTTATTTTAAAAATGGAAGGTCACCTCAAAAAAATCCTGAAGAGTACCAACTCATTAGCAATTAACAATTGCTTATTTTTCCAGTTGAGCCAGAAGATGAAATACTTTTCTAGGAAAGTACCTAAGACATTATATTTATACTGCTTGTCTTCTTCTTTGTTTCAACTTGATGGAAAGAACTATCATCGGGCTTCCCTGGTGGCGCAGTGGTTTAGAATCCGCCTGCCAATGCAGGGGACACGGGTTTGAGCCCTGGTCTGCCGCAGAGCGACTAGGCCCATGAGCCACAACTACTGAGCTTGCGCATCTGGAGCCTGTGCTCCGCAACAAGAGAGGCCGCCATAGTGAGAGGCCCGCACACCGCGATGAAGAGTGGCCCCCGCTCGCCGCAACTAGAGAAAGCCCTCGCACAGAAACGAAGACCCAACGCAGCCCAAAATAAATAAATAAATAAATAAAATAAATTTTTTTAAAAAAAGAACTATCATCAACTTCTATGGCTAAAAAATTAGAAAACTTTCAGTAAAACCTCATTATCGCAGATACAATTGCTTTGAAAATAACAGTAATTAAACCTTGATTGAAGATTACTTTTGTAGCATGTTTGAAAGGGAGCACTGCAAAGAAAATTAATAACATAAACAGTGTGCAGGAAAGATATTTAACCCACTTATGTTTCAAATATTATCTATTTGTTAAAGGAGACCTATCTGTACACTTTTAGTACAGAAAGGCAGTATGTATGTTTACATACGATGGATGCGTGTTCATGAGCTCACTATGTCATTCTCACTGTTTTTCTAAACGTAAGAGGTTTTATTGTAATTACTGATCTACACACACACACACACACTCACCTACAGTCATGCAAGTATATACAAACAACTTACCAACCCACACATTTTATCTGCCAATGCCCACACCCACCAGCAAGTAGGTTTCCCAGATAAAAATAAATAAATAAAATCACTGATCTTTTTTTTTTGGTCCTCAGTAACAGCTCCCTCTATCACTGAGTCTTAAATGGACTACTCCCCAAACTGCTTTTTCACAATTATATAATTGCAATTTTAGCAGTGTAAAATTAAAAGAAAACAAATGTTATTTCTTGGCTGACTAAGAAGTCTATAACCGTAAAAGAGATCTGCCTCTTCCCCATGCCTGTAGATTTCCTCACGGGGCTGAAATGATCAGAATCCATGCTTAATAAATCCAATACACCAAGATTCATTTACTAGACTTGAAATAAATAATATGCTTTCTTAAAATATTATTTTTAGATGGGTTGTATAAGCATCCTGCAGAAGATGAAAATTGAAGGTGGTCCCTCATAAGACGTTAAGTCTGAGAGGCGTATATTAGGAACCTTCCCAGCCCAAGACCAGCAGATGATGAAATCTGACAGACTGGCTGGCATCATCTCCCCCATTCTGGGTGCGTGTCTCATGCAATCTGCTCCCACGGGGCTGAGCCATTGCCTTGTTCTAAAAACACCAACCCCACACACACCACCTCCGGTCCTGGAAACTGAAGAGCTCTCCACTGCAGTAAACATTTGTTCTCTGAAGTTTTCTTCACTAAACTTTCAGGATTCATACTGACCTCATGTGAAGAATGTACCAAACGCACAACATTCAGAAAATCTCCTCCACTGCTATCCACAGTAGTTCAAAAATGTTTGTTCAACAAACACCTTCAGGGCACCTGCTATGATGCCAAGCCCTGCGGCAGTTATTGAAGATACGAAGCGACATCAGAGACTGGTTCTCTCTTGGGACTTCCCTGGCGGTCCAGTGGTTAAGACTCCGTGCTTCCACTGCAGGGGGCGTGGGTCCGATCCCTGGTCAGGGAACTAAGATCCTGCGTGCTGCATGCCCCCCGCCCCGGCCAAAAAAAAAAGAGAGAGAGAGAGAGACTGATTCTCTCTTAAAGGAGATGGATATGCATGTGAAAAACCATGTCGCAAATGTGATACCAACAGTACAATAGGAGACAAGAAGGCTACCTGATTCGGTTTGAGAGAAACCACCCTAGAGAGGTTATATTTGAGCTGGGTCCATAAGGACGAGAAGGTCGCTGAGGGAGGAGGGCAGAACAAGTGTTCCCAACACAGCAAAGCCCTGAGACTTATCTGGGAAACTGAAGACCTCGAGTGACGACTGACAAGGGAAAGAGCACGGAGGAGGTGGGGCTGGAGTGACGGGCTGGGCAGGATGGGATCTGAATGCCATGCTTCTATTTTATACTCGTACAATAAGGAACCGTGAATGCCTTTTAGTCAAGAGAGAACAATCAAATCAAGTTACATAAAGATAATCATGGCAGTTTGGAGGATGGCTTGAAGCAGGGTGAGGCAATCAGGACTTGAAGGGGAACTGGGGCCAGGCAAAGGGAGTGGAGGCAGTGAGAGTTATTCCCGAGATGAGATGCACAGGACTCAGGGACCTTCAGGTGTCAGAGGCGAAGGAGAGGGAGGAATGCAGGCTGAATCCAGTGATTCCAATGATAGCGACAGAGGAGACAGACTTTCCTGACCCGCTCGTGGGAGGGCAGGAGGAGGAGGGCAAGCTTGGGGGAAGACGTCTGCTCAGCGCTGTGTCCAGTGGCCGCCTGAGAGCTGGAGGTGGGGGAGGGGTGAACAGGTGGTCAAGGTCAAGCCACTCTAAGGCCAGGACTCACTGATGTGGCAGATAGAGGCAGCCAGGATGAAAACAGGCGACAGAGACAGGAAGGAAACGGTGACCCAAGAGCAAATGGATGTGACAGAATGACCTGGATGTCGATATGTTATGGCAACTTGTACGGAAGAGCATGATCTGACTGGAGAGAATGGCCCTTGGGGCAGATGTTTGCAGCTAGCTACGTCAGGAGCCGTTCCCAAAATGCTTCTTCCCAAAGCCAGATACTCATTCCCCTCGTGTTGCTTTTAGTTAGAGATGGCAATGCAGTGATACGGGAAGTCTGCTGAGAGCCTATGGGAAAACACACTTCTCCCATCAAAGAAACAGACGTAGCTGGTGCAGCCCCTTCTATCTGCCTTGAACGAGGACATGATGCCTAGCGGTTCTTGGAGCCAGCTTGTCACCCATGAGATGACAAAAAGCCACTACATTAATGATGGGGTGGTGAAAAGATACAACACTGCCCAGCCCTGGACTATAGGAAACTTTTCAGCAAGAACCAAAGACAAGCAGTATTATGAAAGGAAAATCTGGCTACAAACGAGTCCAAGAGGAGGGAAATGTATTCTAAGAGAAGGTCGAGGATAGAAATTGTGCCCTGCTGCTTCCCCAGCACAATGCCTGGCATACGGTAGGCTCACAGCACGCATCTGCTGAATCTACTGCTTGGAGAGAAAACAACCTGAGCCACTCTCTTGGCCTGAGCACTTTTTACAGTTCCTGGCAGAGGCAGTTCTGAAGGTCTTACATGTTGGGAGCTCTACATCCTAATACTGTGAAGAACAGAGTCTCATCCTCAGAGGCCCACAGCTCTACAACCACCCAGGGACTCTCTAGGGGACAAGAGTCATTTTGTAGGGGGATGTTTACTCCTCCTGACGCAGAGAAAAGCCATGGGTCCACTGGAATCTTTCATCGTCTGATTCTTCAAGACTGAAAAGACAGGGATCTCAGAACGCCTGACTTCAGCCAGGTTTCATCGGGGATGACCAACTCCAATGGCAAGGAGGTGGGTATTGGACAAGAAAGAACTAGCCAGCTTCACGGCTCCAGGGGAAGCAACCTTGCCAGGTGGTGCAGCTTCAGCAAGTTTTCTGGATGCAGAAAGATGGCCTAGCGGCTGGAGAAGGTCCACAGCTGGAGGAAACTTAACATCTGAAGAGTGCTCACAGACTTTCCCACAAAACCTCACAGCCTCCTAAATTTTACTGCAGCTTCATCTCCTCCTGATACCTCCTCCCTACGCCACCCCTTCCTGTACTTCCACCTCCCTGCACAAATTCAGTAAGGAAAATTAGTCTAATCATACCTGATGTGGTCTTTTTACAAATAGTCTTTTTACAAAAACCCCTCAAAAAATATATATATACACATACATATATATATATACACACACATACACATATATATATACACACATACATATATATATATACACACACACATACATATACCAGAATCACACAGAGAAGGAAATAAAATTAAATTGTCATCAAGCAGTGAAGGCCTCTACAACATGTAGGTATTGTTATATTTCCAATATTGAGACGAATTTTCTATCATTTAAATAATAATCTAAGTGTTCCAGTAAGGAAGAATGACATTTTCAAATGTTAGTTGTGTACATATAATTCCAAGAGAGTCTTACCATATTATTGGAGAAGCTAATCTAATTTTCTACAGACCAAGTATAAACTCCAGTTAAAGCTGCGTTTAGGGACTTCCCTGGTGACGCAGTGGTTAAGAATCCGCCTGTTAATGCAGGGGACACGGTTTGAGCCCTGGTCTGGGAAGATCCCACATGCCGCGGAGCAACTAAGCCCACGCACAACTACCAAGCCTGCGCTCTAGAGCCCGTGAGCCACAACTACTGAAGCCTGCGCGCCTAGAGCCTGTGCTCCGCAACAAGAGAAGCCACCGTGGTGAGAAGCCCGCACACCGCAACGAAGAGTAGCCCCTGCTCGCCACAACTAGAGAAAGCCCGCGTGCAGCAACGAAGACCCAACGCAGCCAAAAAAATTAAAATGAAAACAAAAAGTGATAAAACACTCTTTCCAAAAAAAAAAAAAAAAGAAGAAGAAAAACTGCATTTAACGCTCTATGTAAGTGGCCTCATGAACGTGAGCTAGTGGAGAGGAAGCCCTAACAAGAGACAGCGCCACCTATGGATCACACACTAAAAATACAGTCTTCCTGTCCATTTTAGCGTATTTAGGCTGACAGGCTGTATGGCCTTGAGACAAGTAATTTACTTCATCTGAACTGACCTTTAGCATTTTTGCAGATTTCACTGAAGCAAAATGGGGATAAAAAATTCTAAAACGCTGGCAAGGTATTCTGCCTCATTTCATTCTTTTAATGTTATTTCTCACATCTCATAAGAAATCGTGTTAATTTGTATTCACTCCTGATTCATTAATACATACCGTGTTAATTTGTATTCACTCCTGGCTCATTAATACATATTTATTGGGCACCTACATGTGCCAGACCATGTGTCTGGCAACAGGATTACAGTGATAAACAAGACAGACTGGGTCCCTTGTCCTTTTAAGATTACAGTATTTCTAGAATCTGACCACTTCTCATCACCTCCACCAGGAGCAGCTTGGTCAAAGCCATTTGGATTACTGCAAGAGCCTCCCCACTGGTCACCCAGTTTTCACTCTTCTGCACCCACAATCTCTTCTCAACAGAGTATAGAGGGAGCCCTTTAACCTAAGTCAGATGACGACCCTGCTCTGCTCTAAACACCCAAAGCTTCCATCTGATCCAGAGTAAAATCCAAAGTCGTTACTGCATGAGATCTCGCCTCCCCTCTCCACTTCTACCCCTTCCAAACCCCCATCGACCACGCCAGCCACGCTGTCCTCCTGCTCTCCCTCAAACTTGAGAGGCCCCAGGGCCTTTGCACTTGCTAGACCCTCCGCCTGAATGCTCACCCCTCAGATACCTGCGTGACTCACTCCCTTACTCCCTCCAGGCCTTTACTCAAATAGCCTCTCTCGACCACCTCTCATAAAATCGCAAGACCCCATCCCTCCACGTTGGCACCCCTCCATGGTACCTGTCACTATCTGACACACCACCTGCAGGTATTTGCCTGTTTGTTAGCTGTTGCCTTCCCCAGTTAGATTTCAAACCCCATGAGGGCAAGGATTTTGTTCTGTTTACTGAAGAATCTCCAGAGCTTAAAACAGTGTATGTCCTGTATGTGTTGAGTAAAATCTCACACACTCTCTCTGTGTATCTCTCTCACTCTCCAGGACACTGGTTCCTAAGGACAGGGGAGAAATCAGATGTGGAATGCCCTCACACTGATCCCCTGGTCCAGGACAAGGAAGAGCTTTTCCTACGTATGTTTGGAGCAGAGCTGGAATCGTAGGTGTACAACCTGAAGTCACACCGGGCTCCGGGCTCCTCAGAGGGGCCTTGTGCTTGGTTTAATGCTCTGTAGTCAACGACTTGAAGTTCTTAACAGTTTTTGAACAAGTGGACCTACATTTTCATCTTGCACTGGATCCCACAAATTATGTAGCTGGTCCTGTTTTGAGGATTTCAGGTAAGAGATGGCTCAGTAAAATAGCCCACTGAAAAAATATTGCAAGGAACAGTTCTCACAGTGCATGACCCTTTGGGCAGTTCATGGCCACCAGCTATTCTGTCACTACTAATTCAAGGACGGAAGCTTGGTCCCTGAGGCATATGGGATTTTCGCTCTCTTCAGACTAGGACAGCAAAACCCTTTGGTGGGTCATGGGATGGTTCCCAGCAGATCTCTCCTCTGCACCTTTCTCTCCCCCAGGTCTCCCTCCCTCTAAGCCACAAGCTGGAATTCCCCCACACCGGGGTCAAGGTCAGTGAATGGCAAGAGAGAGGCCATAGCACGCTCACATGGATGAAACTGTAAAATTAACTACTGCAGAGCTTAAATTTAAAATAGACAGAAGAGCTCCACTCCAGTAGGGAGAAGAGATGGTTTGTGGCGTTTCCTTAGATGTTGATGGTAGGGAAGAAAGGGTACTGAGCCCAGGAAAGAGTGAACGCTTAGGGGTATGATGTGGTGCAAAGCAGGGGGCAGTGCGAAAAGGTAGGGAAGGCACGTAAGACATCTCTGAAGACTTAGCAACTGCTTTGTCTCAGCTCAGGGAACCAACAAATGGCTCCTTGTGCTGTCCTGGTCTTGGCAAGACGAGTGGCCAGAGCAGCCGGTGTTCCAGCTGACCCCTGCTGGCTCTCGAAGAAAATGTCTGTGTGTGCAGGGCTGGCAAGGCCTCGAAGGGTTTTTCCAGAATGATGGATGCCCACACAACAAGCCAGATTCCTGGGAGTGGGGGAGGTGATAAGATAAGGCTAAGGAACACTTTCAAACCTGGTTCTCTTAACAGCGTTAATTACGTGGTGATCCATGTAGAAACAGAAAGGGGAAGAGAGCAGCTCAAGTTTTTAGAGAGGGGCTAGAATGGTATCATAGCGCCATCTCTTTGAGACCCTTAAGTACTGGCTGGAAGGCTGCAGTCCGCAGCATAGAACAGAAAAACATCAAACTTTTAAGATGCTTACTTTGTTTCTCAGTCTCCTTCTCTCCTCCCTCCCTGATTGAAGGCAGTCATGAGAAGTTGCCAGACAAAAAGTCACGTTTTACATTCAAAGTAGTTACCAGCAACACAACATTGTAAATCAACTATACTCCAATAAAAATTAATTTATCAAAAAGTAGTTACCAGTGAATTCTCTAGTCAGCCCTCAGCAACATTAAACATAAGGTGAAAATTAGATCTCATTTTCATTAGATCCAAAGCAATATATCTGGACAGAATTTTGCAGAGAACTGTTTAAACCTTTTTAGGATGGAACAAGAAAATTTATATAACCTTATCTATGAAACAGGAATTAATTTTCAGTTCCTTTCTAAAGTTTTCTAAAAAGTCCTGCTTCATTTATGCTTAAAAAAAACATACTTTTATAAATACACATTGGTATTGCCTCACTACTAAACTTGAGGAAATAAAGGCATAAAGATTTACGTTTCTAGGTAAGACCTGTTTTATATTAGGTAGACTAATAAGTCTACAGCTGCCAAAAATCCATCCTCCCATCAGTAGTATAAATATATACCAGAAACTTTGTAATGTTTCCTTTTGAACTTACCTCCTTCATGAGCTGTAGTGATTATACTCAACTCAGCTGCATCCCACCCAATTGTTCTGCAATGTTCACCTAACGATCCAATCAGCCAACCAACCAATCAACCTGCCCTTATCAGGTGTTTACCAAGTACTCAACAAAAGTACCTTCAAGCTCTTCCTCTTCAAATTCATACCACAGGAGAACACAATTAAGTACTAAGTAATATGGTACAACAACTTTGGGAATTCAAGGGAGGAAAAAAGCCTGATGTAGACAGGAGTTTAGTGGATGAAGACAGACTTGAATTTGTTCTTGAAGAACAAGAGGATTCAGAGGAGCAGGGGGGAAAATAATAAAGAGAAATTAGTGATGGGGGGAGAATCTTTCAGAGAAAGACCCATACAGACAAGAACAAACACAGGAGAGAGATGCCTGAGGCCAACTATTACTTTGAATATTAAACAATGTTTACATCTAGGTGAGGATAAACTATGCCTTTCCTCTGGTAATAAATAGAAAGGCAGCATTTTGGGACTTCCCTGGCCGTCCAGTGGTTAGGACTCTGTGCTTCCACTGCAGGGGGCCTGGGTTCGATCCCTGGTCAGGGAACTAAGATCCCGCAAGGGGCTCAGCATGGCCAACATCATAATAATAATAATAAATAAAATAAAGGCAGCATCTAAAAAAGCAAAGGAGGTTCTTGACAGGGGAGGCTTCTAGCAATGTTTGGAGACATCTTTTGTGGGTCAGGAAGTCTCACTTTTCACACCCCTGTGAAACAGAAAGTAAGCAGACCAGAAGCAAAAACCCTAGCATGAAAGGGCATTGTGATCGAGGCGACTTACCTCAGGCTCCTTGAGATAAGTAGGTTGTGATAAAGTACAATCTCACTTCTACCGACAGTGGTTCTCAAACTTTAGGGAACGTAAGACGCACCTGAGTACTTGTCAAAATGTGGCCCGCAAGCCCCATCCCCCAAGATGCTGATTCAGCAGCTCTGTGGTTTATTAATTGGCATTTAAACACCCCCTCCCCCTGCCAGGTGATTCTGATATAGGTTAGGACTGCATTTTGCACTGCCCTGTGAACTGTCTCCTAAGTCATTGGTTAACTGACCAAACCCATCAGCTTCCAATTTATTTTCATGGGCCATCAAGAGCTTTTGCCATCCAACTTTGGAAGAATGTCTGAGATGCTTCCATTTCTGTCATAATTTTCTTTCGCCTAGAGGCATTCAAGGTTCACATCAAGAAGGGAGAATTCCAGAGATGCTACCATGAGCTGAATGCTTGTATCCCCCCAACATTCATACGTTGAAGTCCTAACCCCCAACGCGATAGTATTTGGAAGTGAGGTCTTTGAGGGGTAATTAGGTTTAGATGAGGTCATGAGGGTGGGACCCCTATGATGGGGTTACCTGCCTTGTAAGAAGAGGAAGAGAGTCCGGAGCTCCTTCTCTCACTCTCTGCCTTGTAAGGACACAGCAAGAAGACAGCTCCTACCAAGAACTTAATCTGCCACAACCTTGATCTTGGACTTCTAGCCTCCAGAACTATGAGAAGTAAATGTCTGTTATTTAAGCCACCAGTCTAGGTATTTTGTTATAGCAACCCAAGCCGACTAAGACAGATGCCACATGTCAAAACTGAGGAGTGAGATGGATCTGCTATGAAACATGGCCTAAAAACATGCTCCCCTACCTCTTTCCTTTTCCCAGCACAATCTATGTCAGAGGAAACAGACGAGCTTGAGCAAACAGGTTTCAGTTAAAATATGAATCATCTTGGACCTCAGCCTAATTCATAACTGGAACTAAATCTGACCATTTTTGTTAAGCTTTGGGTATAAATACAAAAGGCAGAAACCTTTGACTTTCTAGATGGAAGCGTAGATTGTAACAGCTGTGGCAGTTCTGGTGATTAACTGGAACCAGTGGTGATGGATTTGGGCTGGTGAGGCCTCCATGTAGAAGGCAACGAGCAAAGGATGCCTGAACCGACTCATTTATTCAACAAAGGCTTTCTGAGTGCTTACCATGTGCCGGGCTCCAGAGTCCCAGCCGTGGACAAAACTGGCCGTGTTCTCCCTACATTCTGGTAGCCAAAGATGGAAGATACTTTCAAGTGGTAATAAGAGCTCGAAAAGACACTGAGAACTGGGAAAGAGAGGGTGATTGGGGGGTAAGGAGTGGCTTCTTTAGACAGGATGGTCAAGGAAAGTGTCCCTGCAAGACTGACATTTAAGCTGAGACCTAAATGCCAAGGAGAAGCCGGGCAAGTAAAGATCCAGGGAAAGAACAGTAGATGCAAATCCCTGAGACTGAAAGGAGGTTGGCATGTTTGAGGAACAGGAGAAAGGCCACGGGGGCTGGCCCAAGTGAACAAGATGGAGGAGAAGCTGGAAAAGTAGACAGGATCCTGACGGGGCAGAGGTATCATCACTACTACTGCAGAGGCAGAGAACCATTCCACAGTTAACACTCCTAGGGGCAAATCTTTGGTTCTGTGGGTGACTGCCAGGCTCTGCCTTACACATTGACACAATGAATAACTTGGGTCTGTCAGGTTGATGATTTCAAGCTTGGGAAGCCCTTCTCTCCCTCATCCCCTTCTCCTCCTGTTCAAAATGCCTGAAATTGTATCGAAAAGGCAGATTCAATACTCTGGCTCTGTAGCCAGACTACCCAGGTTTTAGTTTCACTTCTGCCACTTTTTAGCTGAGCCTAAACAACCTGAGCCTTGTTCTTCACATCCGTAAAATGGGGGTAACACGAACTCCTTACAACATATGTAAGTCATTTACTAGAGCAGCTGACACAGAATAGTAAGTGCATACAAAAGCTATTCTCATCCAGGAAGCTTCTTTTCATTTCTCTAATTTAAGACATTGACGCAAGTTCAACAGAAAATCTCTCTGAAATAGTCATACTGTAAGTTGTTATTAGTCGTTTGTACTTTAGTGTGAATGAGTCTGCAATTCTTTCTCCAAAGCTCCACAAAGTTGGGTGAAAGAGAGAGAGGATATGAATGGGAGAAATTCTAGATTTCAGAGTAACCAAAGGAAAGGAAAAACGAGACGGGTGAGGAAGACTATATAGCCTCTGAAATCTTCACAGTATTTAAATTCGTTAAAAACTATTAATAAAGGAAAAGAATCAAGCCTTTACTTTCCTTTCCCATACAAAGTGCATTTCAGGGTAACCAAATGTTAATGAGAGAAGTTTCTCTTTATGAAAAGTATTCCAGCTAAGCCGTTAGAAACGATGATAGAATTAAAATATTACCATTTAGCAACCTCTAACAAGCTAATGGGTAAAGGTAATAACCATGAAGGGCCACTCACATCACAAACGGAAAGAAGCGAGCATTTTCTGTCTCCAGATAGAAGTGTACACACCACCACTTATGAGGCATTTCTACTCTAAACTCAAGCCTAAACCTTTAGCTCTAACTATCAGTTTTATGTAACTACACATAACAGAGGAACATATTAAAAATCAAGGGGAAGCAACTGGCAAAATCCAGGCTATGAAAAACCCTCTTGGATAAATTACTCAGTTTCTTCAACAAATAAATTGCGAGGAAAAATAACGTAAGGGGAAACCTGTAGATAAAAAAAGATTTAAGAGGCACCTCAACATATAGACTTATCAAAAGATCCCGAGTCAAACACACCAACTATAAAATTAAAAGCTGATGATAAAGTCGGTGAAACTTGACTGGATATTTGATAACATTAAGGAATTGCTGCTACATTTTTCGGTGTAATAATGGTATTGTGGTTACTTTTTAAAGAGTCCTTAGCTTTTAGAAATACATACTGAAATATATATATTTAAGTATATCTACGTTTATAAATATATATTTTCATGTGAAATATATATAATATCTGAGATTTGCTTCAAATTAATCCAGGAGGGGGGTTGTTTTTTAATTACACAAAAATAACAAAAACTAAAATCAGAAATATCTAAAAATAACTTTATAATTTTCCTTAAGGTTCCTGTTCCCTACACACATGTTACTGGTAACCAAGGACTCTGCGAGTTAGAGGCATTTAAAAGCTTTTGACATGGGGCACGATAATAATAATAATGACGACTAACATTTCTTGATAACCTATACATTTGACTAGAACCAGTCCAGGAACATGCTTAACCAGAAAACTGATGCCATCGCCCTGAAAACAAACAAACAAAATACAGAAAGAAGGAAAGAGTCACTCACCATGAGTTACATTTCTGTCTCCCCCAGTTCACTGTGAGCTGCCGAAACCAGGGAACCACGTTTTATCCATCTTCCTCTTCCCCGGTCCACTTACCAAGCCTGGCCCGTGCAGCGTCACTAAATGAGGAGGAAAGGAAAACGTGGAAATACAGAGTAAGAGAGGGATTCTGACATCTAACGCTGGGAGAAAGAAGCTGAGGCCAGGCTGCTTGGACTTGCCAGGGAACAGCGAAGGGACAAGACTCCACTCAATCTACCTGAAGAAAACCACAGACCAAAAACGTACGAAAGTCAGTAACCAGGGGAGGTGGTTTGTGACTTTACTGGTTTGGTCTCCTGCACCGTTGAGTCCGGCATCCCCAGGTGAGTCTGGGAGCTAAAGGGCCTTGATGGGAAAGAAACCTCCACCCACAGGGGGCAGCAAAGAGCTGATGTCTTAAGAGAAGCGGAAACCACATCAGCAAGGTGGGGTGTCAGCACTTCCTGCTGGGAACTTCCAGCCTTGGCATCGGTGCCTACCTCTCTCACTGGGCAAGAAAAAGGAGCTTTTTGGAGGAATGCTGGGAAGCAGGAAATCGGTAGCAGTGTGGGAGGGATAAACATTGCTGTGACAAAGTGACAGCGGATCAGGTAGAGTATCGCGTAGAAAGTTTTTCATATAAACATCCTGAAAACTGACCCTTAGCTAAACCTCAGTTCCAAGTCGTTCTGCAGGTTCCCTCTCAGCGCATGCGCATGACCACGTAACTGCATTTCAAAGCCTAATTCCCAGCACCACAATGACTCAGCAAAATCATCTGAAAGCACTTTTAGGTGTCAGTTTATTACTGAAGGTCTCCTCCCTGAATTCCTTGATGCTTTCTCCAACCAAGGCCATAAGCAAAAAAAAGCTTCTGATGAGACACTGAGGCCTTGGTAATAAACCGGTGTTGATTTGATCGGGTTAAACACGGAGCCACTTAGGCACAGACCTTGCAGCTTGCTTCAGAGCCCTGCACCGCGCCCCGAGGTCGACCCAGAGCCAGCGCCCCGCCCCGCCCCCTCGCCCACTCTGGAAGGGCCTGTTTTCACATAGACCGGGGGAGTTTGAACACTTCCCATGTCATCTGGAGAAATGCACTTTCCCCTTCATTTCAGTTGCACAGCCTCCATCCCTTCTCCCTTCTCATTGCAAATGGTGTTGGCGTGGACTTGAAGAATTTTGCCCTCCTTGATTTTTCTTTCTCGTTGGCCCTACAGCATACCTACAGCATATCCCACACCCGGATGTAGGGAAGGATCGTCTCCTCCTCCTTCCCCGTAACACACAGTTTCCAGGCTCTGTCCTAAGAATCCACTGCCATCTCTAAAATAACTCTCCCATGACCCTCTCCCAGAGTTGTTAGACAATCTGCATGGAAGACCAAAGGATATTGGTTTCAAGCAGACAACAAATCACAAAGGGCGTTACCCGAAGGTGGGCAGATGAGAGAACAAGAAACAGAAAAAGCTCTGGGGGAAGAGGGAAACCTCACAACTTCTGATTAGGATTCAGAATAGTATCTCTCTTCTCATCTAATTTTTCTAGTTTCGGGAATTAAGGCAGGAGGAATGTCGTGAGCACAGAGGGTGATGCCAGGCCTTGGAAGGTCTGGGCAAGTGCCTGGTAGCCAAGGGAGGATGTGTACTTCTTGCATTTTCCAGAAGGGAGAATCTGCTGCCCCAGGGGTCCTGCTGAGACAGGAAGGAAGGGGGCAGGGCACAAGCATTAAACAAATGACACAGCTGTTGAGGATACAACAAAACCTAGTTAGAACCAACTCGGCCCAAGATGGGAGAAGATTCGACTTCCTGTAGACCTTGAGCCTCATTATATGCTCATTGTAATATATTAGCATATGCTAAATCACACACCCACCAGCGCCAAAACAGTTCCGAGGCCGACTGGTAAAAGGCCAAAAAGTGAGTGGTGGTCCAATTCGGAAACCCCTGCCCCTTCCCTCAAATTGTTGGAATAATCCTCCCACTCGTTAGCCTATGAAATTACCCCGCCCATAAAAACTAACCACCCCATACCCCGAGGCCACTCTCACCTTCTGAGATGGGCTTCATTCTGCCCATAGGATGTGTATCTCTCTAAATAAATTCGCTTCCACTTTATTATGGCTCTTGAATTCTTTTCTGCGCGAAGCCAAGGCCCCTCACTTGGCGGCCCATCACAGGAGCTCGCCCGAGACCTGAGACATGACCATTCTCAGTGCTCCTCCTGCAGCACTGCCAGATGCCTTAGGAGCCTGAGAAGTCACCCATTCCGAACCCCAGTGGCCCAGTGCAAGGGCCTAGAAACCAGATAACCACGCGACTTGGAATCCCAACTCCAGCACTTGGATGAGCTCCCACATTTCTGAGTCTTAATATTCTAATTTGCAAAATGAGAATCATATCCTGGGAAATCTTGAACAATAGCATGGGGTGATTACTGTGAGAATTAAAATAAGATGAAGTGTGGAAAGCCCCTAGTACTGTGGCTGGATGGTCTCAGAATTAAGTAGTTTTCTTTCTCCCTGCCTTACTGCCATCCTATTATTTCAATCTTTCCTTTCCCAGTTATTCATTTGGCCTCGCTCAGGGAAATCCTCAAATTCCACTGAAAGCTATGGGCTGATGTGGCAGGATGCTTTGTTTCCTGAACAGGGCAGATGAACATGGTACTCAAATTTGACTTCTTTCTGGATTCGTGTCTAGCTCTAGAATATGAGACACCCAATAACATATGCCCACTCTATTTATTATAATTCTTTTACCAAGAGAAAAAGAATTTTATGATGCTTAAAATTTCAAATACATACATAGAATGCTATAAAATACCCGTGTGAACCCATCTCTAGCTTTAATGGTTATCAACAATTTAGCATTCTTGTTTCACCAGTAGCCCTTCTACTTTTGTTGCTGTTACTGTTTTTCTAGACATCTTATTATACCACCATTAATACTTCAAGATATGTCATTAACAGATAAGGACATTTTCTATCATAACCACAGTATCATTATCACAACCAATAAAATTAATAATAAATCCTAACTATCATTTGATACCCAGTCTATAGTCCCCCATTGTCTCAAAAATGTCTTCTGATGGTTGTTTCTTGGAATCAGGAATGCCCTGCATTTGGTTAATGTCCTTTAAGTCTTTTTTAATCTGTAACAGGTCTTGCACCACCCAGATCCCCTCAAGGAGAACCTGCAGCCCAGCTGCAGAGCCTGAGGTCGATTCCAGAAGCCTCTTCACCCATGGTAAACACCTTCCTCAAGCAGCCCACAGTCAAGGCAGGGTAGAAAGGCCCAACTTCCTGGCCTAACACAGGACAGACGACTCTGATGGACAACATTTGCTTCAGAGAGACCCACTGGATTGACCAAGGCTTTGCTAGGCCTGCTACGTGGGCCCTTTCCCTCTGCCCCCTGCTTCCCAGCCCCTTCCTTTACAGGTGTCGATCCTTATTAATCAATCACCTTGCCCCCAAACTGTGTCCCAGTACCTGCTTCTAGAGAAGGCAGTTTCCATAGTTCTCTTCCTTTTCCATAACACTGACTAGTTGGAAGAAACTAGGACTGACCTTATATTTTTAAAATACTGTTTACTAGACTTACTGTGGTGATCATTTTGCAATATATACAAATATTGAAACAGTATGTTGTACACCTGAAACTAATGTTATATGTCAATTACATAAATAAATAAATAATATACTCTTTTCAGCATCCCCACGTTCATTTTTCAAGAGTTGAAATGATAAGCCAAAGATTCTCATTTTCACTAAAAGAAATTTCTGATCAACTAAAATCAAAAGAAATCAAAGATAAATACAATATACCTTAACACTTCCACTCCATTTTCTTCAAAAGCTAACCTATTTTATATATGTCTACTGAACTGCTGATGTTACCAAAATAAGCCACAAAGAAGAAAAGGCCAAGATTTCTATTAAAAACTTTTGTCATGTGTAAATTATATGTTCATCGATCTCCTTCTTATCCCTAATAGAGCAAGAGCCAACTTGAGCAACCAAAGATTGTAGGGAAACTGCAGGATTTAGAATTGAAAACCTGTCCTAGGGACTTCCCTGGCGGTTCTGCGGTTACGACTCAGCATTTCCACTGCAGGGTTCACATGAATGAAAATTGGCTGACCTAAAGCAGTCTCATCTCCATCTCTCCCTGGATAAATGAGCAAGCCACCTTCCTTCCAGAATCTCATTTGACTCACCTGTAAATTGGAAACAATTACACTTCCAACTTCACAGGACTGTTGTGAGGGCTGAATGGAGTAAGGAATGAGACAGTATCTTTTATGCTGTTACATGCCCGCAGTTGTAAATCCTTGCCTGCACACGCACACAGGCACGCACAGACGCACACACATTGCTAATCTGCTGACTCACCTTGTTGTTGGGAAGCAGCAGCTGGACCTGCAAATATTCCACCTTCCCCTTCCCACCTTCAGGGTCTCTGACCCCTGAGCCAGGTGTGCGTGTTTAGGTCCTTGACAAACATCCTGGGCTTCCAAGGGATGCCCACACCGTCGAGGTGAGCGGCAACAAGAACTAACGTGGGTTCAGTTCTCACTCATGCTTGTGGGGCCCAGCCTTCCCTCACTCTCCCCTTCTTTCCATCCATCTTCAATTCCTGACCACCTGCCCCATGGACTGCAAGCTCCCGCATCAGACAAGTGACAACAGCCTTACAGAGACCATGTAATCAGCTCCCATGATTGCATAAGGCCAAGTCTCTTTGTCTACGTCTGTAGTGGTTCTGCTCCTCCGGCTGGACCGGGTCTGATGCACCCACACCCTCACCTCCAAACTCATGCTCGCTCCCCACCTTCCTCAGAAGAGCCATCGAGAGCATGGCCTCACCCCCTTTCAGCTTCTCCCAGGACCTCCCTATATCTTTAAGCTGACAGCAACTTTGTCAAAAGCCATAAAACTGCTTAGATTTTGCAATCCCACCTCAAGAAACAAGAAAAATCTCAAATAAACAACCTAACCTTACACCTAAAGCTACTAGAGAAAGAAGAACAAACAAAACCCAAAGTTAGCAGAAGGAAAGAAATCATAAAGAGCAGAGCAGAAATAAATGAAATAGAAATGAGAAAAATAATAGCAAAGATCGATAAAACTAAAAGCTGGTTCTTTGAGAAGATAAACAAAATTGATAAACGTTTAGCCAGACTCACCAAGAAAAAAAGCGAGAGGACTCAAATCAATAAAATTAGAAATGAAAAAGAAGTTACAACTGACACCACAGAAATACAAAGGATCATAAGAGACTACTACAAGCAACTATATGCCAATACAATGGGCAACCTGGAAGAAATAGACAAATTCTTAGAAAGGTACAACCTTCCAAGACTGAACCAGGAAGAAATAGAAAATATGAACAGACCAATCACAAGTAATGAAATTGAAACTGTGATTAAAAATCTTCCAACAGGGGCTTCCCTGGTGGCGCAGTGGTTGAGAATCTGCCTGCCAATGCAGGGGACATGGGTTCGAGCCCTGGTCTGGGAAGATCCCACATGCCGCGGAGCAACTGGGCCCGTGAGCCACAATTGCTGAGCCTGCACGTCTGGAGCCTGTGCTCCGCAACAAGAGAGGCTGCGACAGTGAGAGGCCCACGCACCACGATGAAGAGTGGCCCCCGCTTGCCGCAACTAGAGAAAGCCCTCACACAGAAACGAAGACCCAACACAGCCATAAATAAATAAATAAATAAATAAATAAATAAATAAGAACCAGCTCTTGAACCTTCACCATAATACCTGGAAGATAAGATATCTATACTTTAAAAAAAAAAAAAAATCTTCCAACAAACAAAAGTCCAGGACCAGATGGCTTCACAGGCAAATTCTATCACAGGATTAAAAGACAAACCTCTCCTCATAGAGGGCCACCATTTCAGAAGGTAATTTGTCAGTGTATACCAAAGCCTTCTCAAAATGAGCGTATCTGCCACCTCAGCCTGTTCCACTTTTAAGATTTATTTGAAAGACATAATCTTGGATGTACACAAAGGATCATCATGTCAGTTTAATTTACAATGGCAAAATATTGGGAAAATATTAATCAGAGGACTGATTGAATTATATTTTAACCATATGGTAGATTATAATGTATCCATTAAAAATAGTCAAAAAAATTGCAAGAAGCAGGCTTTTCACAGGAGAGGAAACATTATATGGCCTATAAAAATATGAAAAAATGCTATTTCATTAGGATATATGGAAAAGCAAACCAGGATTTCAATAAGATGCAATTTTATACCTATGAGTTTAGCAAAATTTAGAAGTTTGACATGATCACCTATTAGAGATATTGTGGATCAATGGCTGGTAAGGTGTAAACTGGTACAATCAATTCAGAAAATTGTTTGGCATTATCTTGCCAAGCTGAACACTCACGTACCTTCCAACCCAGTAATTGCATTCCTGGCTGTACATCCCAGAGAAATGCTTGAACTTGGCACTTGTGTACCAGAGACATACATAAGATCAGAGCAGTGTCTGCAATAGCAAAAAACTGGCAACAACCCAACTGGTCACCAACAGAAAAATACATCAATAAATTGTATATCCACACAATACAACATGATATAGCAGAGAAAGTGAACCACTGCTACACATAATATGGATAAATATTAGAAACACAATGCTGAGGAGGGAAAGGCAAGTGACAGAAGACTATGTATCATTTATATAGTGCACAAAACAAGCAAAGATGAACAATAGGATTCTTAAACAGACATACATTACAGCTAAGACCATATTTTACTTTAAAAGGTGGGCCTGGGCCTTTGCAGCAACATGGATGGACCTAGAGATTATCATACTAAGTGAAGTAACTCAGAAAGAGTAAGACAAATACCATATGATATCACTTATATGTGGAATCTAAAATATGGCACAAATGAACCTATCTACCCAACAGAAACAGACTCACAGACATAGAGAACAGACTTGTGGTTGCCAAGGGGGAGAGGTGCAGAAGGGAAGGCCTGGGAGTTTGGGATTAGCAGATGTAAACTATTATACATAGGATGGATAAACAACAAGGCCCTACTGTATAGCACAGGGAACTAGATTCAATATCCTGTGATAAACTATAATGGAAAATATAAAAAAGAATGTCTATATGTGTATAACTGAGTCACTTTGCTGTACAGCAGAGATAGGCACAACATTGTCTAAGTCAACTATACTTCAATAAAAGATAAATAAATAACACTAAAAAAAAAAAAGTGGGCCTGGGGATGAGAGTTAGGGGATTAGGATAGGGAAACATAGATATAAGTGTCTGGTAATATCCTAGTTCTTGGATTGGGTGGTGGGTACACAGATGCGAGCCAAAACATGTCCACTTCATACCTTTAGTCTGAGATAAATCCCAGTCCAAAACCTAAAACGATAAGACTTCTAGAAGAAAACAGTGGAGAACATTTTCATGACCTTGGGAAAGACAAGAGCCACAAACTATTTTTTAAAATAATAAATTGGACTTCATGAAAATTAAAAATTTATGCTCTTCAGAGGAGATCATTAAAAGAAAGAAAAATCACATAACAAAAATATTCACAATACACTTCAGTGACAAAGAACTTGTATCCAGAATATCTAGAGAAATCTTAAAAATCAGTAACAAGAAAATAAACTACTCAATTTTTTAAATAGGCAAAAGATTTGAACAGACTGTGCATTAAAGAAGATATATGAATGACCAAGGAGCACATGAAAAGATGCTCAACATCATTGCAAATTAAAACCACAATGAGAGGGGAGAGAGGATGTAAGCTTGGCTGGGAAAAAATTACATCTTTATTTTCCTAACACTTAACTAAAATTTTTCATTGTATTCAATTATAAACATAGACAATAAACCACACACACACACACACAAAAACCACAATGAGAAACCACTGCACACCCAGTAATGGCTAAAACCAAAGCCTGGCAATATCAAGTGTTAAAGAGAGGATGTGAAGTAACTGGACTTCTTACACACTGCTGGTGAGAATGTAAGGCACAACTAATTCAGAAAACATTTTGACAGTTTTTTCTTTTTTTAAGTTAAATGTATACTAATCATATGACCCAGTAACTCTACTCCCGGGCATTTACTCAAGAGAAATGATTTGTTCACATAAAGATATGTACATGAGTATTCATAGCAACTTTATTCATAATAGCACAAGCCTAAAACAATGCAAGTGTCTGTCAAGAGGTAAATGGTATAGGGGAGGAAATACACTTTTCCTCTGTCTTCTTAGATTCGGTGGCTGGGACATGCAAATTAAACTAACAACAGATTAGCAGGAGGGGAAAAAAACAGTTTATTTATGTGTGTAATGCATATGCATGCAGGAGAATTCAGTGATGACTAACTCAAAGGGGTGGTTAGAATTTGAGGTTTATATATACCATCTTAACAAAGTGATAAACTGTGAAGAAATGGCAAGACATAGGAAAGGGGCTTTGGGCTTCTAGGGGAGGTAAATTGTGAGAAGGTAAACATATGGGGAAACTAACAGGAAAGTTATTTTAGTAATATTTATTGTGAAGACCCATCTTGATGCCAACTTTCTGTCTCCAGTAATAAGGGTTGTTTTTCCCTTCCTGATACAGGAGAGAGCAGGGAAGACACCTTCACAAAGGGAAATTTATGCCCTGCTTTTAGGCAGATAGGAGGGCAGAAAACTCTTTCCACATCTGCTGTTTCTCAATTGCCTTCAGATCAAAATAATCCTTATGCCAAAGTGGCATATTCTGAAGCGGCATAATCTGATCCCCTTTAATGAATAAAAAATTGTAGTACAGGCATGACTCAGAGATATCAAGGGTTCAGTTCCAGACCACCACAACAAAACAAGTCACACAAATTCTTTGGTTTCCTAGCTTATATAAAAGTTATGTTTACACTATAGTAGAAGTAGTCTAGTAAGTATTCAATAGCATTATGTCTAAAAAAGAAATGTACATATCTTAATTTAAAAATAATTTATTGCTAAAAAGTGCTAACCATCCTCTGAGTCTTTAGCAAGTCATAATCTTTTGGTGGGGGGAGTGTCTGGCCTCAATGTTGACAGCTACTGACTGATCAGAATGGTGGTTGCTAAAGGTTGGCAGGGTAGCGGGGGGCAATCTCTTAAAAATAAGACAACAATGAAGTTTGCCACATTGTGACATCTCACAAATTGACTCTTCCTTTCACTAACAACTTTTCTGTAGCATGCAATGCTGTTTGATAAGCATTTAACGCACAGTAGAACTTCTTTAAAAATTGCAGTCAATTCTCTTAAACCCTGCCACTGCTTTATCAACTAAGTTTATGTCATATTCTAAACCGTTTGTTTTCATTTCAACAATTGTCATAGCACATTTACCAGGAGTAGATTCCATATCAAGAAACCATTTTCTTTCTCATCCACAAGAAGCAACTCCTCATCTGTTAAACTTTTATCATGAGATGGCAGCAATTCAGTCACATTTTCAGACTCCATTTCTAATTCTAGTTCTCTTGCTATTTCTATGAGAGCTGCAGTTACTTCCTCCACTGAAGTCTTGAGCCCCTCAAAGTCATCCATGAGGGTGGGAACCAGTTTATTCCAGACTCCTGTTGATGTTGCTATTTTGACCTCCTCCCATGAATCACGAATATTCTTAATGGTATCTAAAATGGCGAATTCTTTCCTGAAGGTTTTCAATTTACTTTGCCCAGATCCACCAGAGGAATCACTATGTATAGCAGCTGTAGATTTACAAAACGGATTTCTTAAATAAGAGTTGAAAGTCAAAATGACTCCTTGATCCGTGGGCTGCAGAATGGATGCTGTGTTAGCAGGCATGAAAACAACATGAACCTTGTACACTTCTATTAGAGCTCTTGGGTGACCAGGTACGTTGTCAATGAGCAGTCATATTTTAAAAGGAATCTTCTTTTCTGAGCAGTAGTTCTCAACAGTGGGCTTAAAATATTCAAGTAAACCATGTTGTAAACAGGTGTGCTGTCATCCAGGCCTTGTTGTTCCATTTGTATAGAGCACAGGCAGAGTAGATTGAGCATAATTCTTAAGGATTATGGATTTCCATAATGATAATGAGCATTGGTTTCACCTTAAAGTCACCAGCTGCGTTAGCCCCTAACAAGAGAGTCAGCCTGTCCTTTGAAGCTTTGAAGGCAGGCACTGACTTTTCCTCTCTAGCTATGAAAGTCCTACGTGACCTCTTCTTCCAATATAAGGCTGTTTCATCTATGCTGAAAATCTGTTGTTTGATTTAGCCACCTTCATTAGTTATCTTAGCTAGATCTTGTGGATAACTTGCTGCTTCACCTTGCACTTTTATGTCATGGAGATGGTTTCTTTCTTTAAACTTCATGAACCAACTTCTGCTAGCTTCAGACTTCTTCTGAAGCCTGCTCACTTCTCTCAGCCTTCATAGAAATGAAGAGAGTTAGGGTCTTGCTCTGTATTAGGCTTTGGCTTAGGGGAATGTTGTAGCTGACTTGACCTTCTATCCAGACCACTAAGACTTTCTCCATATCAGCAATAAGGCTGTTTCACTTTCTTATCATTCGTGTGTTCACTGGAGTAGCACTTTTAATTTCCTTCAAGAACTTTCCCTTGGCATTCACAACTTGACTGTTTGGTGTAAGAAACATAGCTTTTGGCCTATCTTGGTTTGCAATATGCCCTCCTCACTGAAGCTTAATCACTTCTAGCTTTTGATTTAAAGTGAGAGACGTGCAATGATTCCTTTCACTTGAACACTTAGAGGCCACTGTAGGGTTATTAATTGGCCTAATTTCGATGTTGCTGTGTCACAAAGAATAGGGAGGCCTGAGGAGAGGGAGAGAGATGAGGGAACAGCTGGTCAGTGGAACAGTCAGAACACGTACAACATTTATCAATTAAGTTCACTGTCTTATATCGCCCAGTTCATGGCATTCCAAGCAATTCAAGGGTAACATCAAAGACCACTGATCACAGATCACCATAACAAATATAAATCATAATAAAAAAGTTAGAAATACTGCAAGAATTACCAAAATGTGACACAGAGACACAAAGTGAGCAAATGCTACTGGGAAAATGGTGCCAATAGACTTGCCCTATGCAGGGTTGCTACAAACCTTCAATTTGTGAAAAATGCAATATCTGCAAAGTGCCATAAAGTGAAGTACAATAAAACGAGGTATGACTGTATATCTTTATGATGGAATATTACTCATCAAAAAAAGAAACAAACTCCTGATACACTCAACATGGATGACTCTTAAAAGCATTATACTGAGTAAAAGAGCACGGTCTACATAATTCCATTTATATGAGATCTAGAAAAGGAAAATCTCATTTATAATGACAGAAAACAGACCACTGGATTGCCAGACCCAAGGCTGCAGGGCACTGACCTGGAAGGAAAGGAAAACAAGGAAACTTTTGGGGGGTAATGGAAATATTTTATATCTTGATTACAGTATTGGTTGCACAAATGTATATATTTAATTAAAATTCCTCAAACTATATACTTAAAATGGGTGTATTTTATGTAAATCATTTTTCAATAAAGTTGGTTTAAAAATATTAAAAATATTAGCAAACTGAATCCAGCGCTGCAAAAAACAAAAACTCATTCAAAACCAAAGACTCTCATGGCCAAGTTAGTTGCAGTATGTGAATAAAAATCAGTTTAGCATTAGTTGAACAATTAATGTCATTTACCATATTAACAAATTAAAGGAGAAAAATACATGATTATCTAGAGATCGGTCATTTGGTAAAATTCAACAATCATTCATAATTTTTTTTTTTTTTTGGCCACACCGCACAGCTTCCAGGATCTTGGTTTTCCCACCAGGGATCAAACCCAGGCTCTGGCAGTGAAAGCGTTGAGTCTTAACCACTGGACTGCCAAGGAATTCCCAACAATCATTCATAATTTTTTTAAGTTTGGTGCTCTAGGACAAAAGGGAGCATCCTTATCCTGACAAAGGGGATCCACAAAAAGCCAGCAGGAAGTTTTTAGTTAGTATTAGCTATCAATATACATATAGGTGCTACCATTTTATAGCTAATGTGATTTGCTCTACAATTCAAGAAGCATTGTTTAACCTACCAAAGTCCAGATCTGGGATGCAAGGAGATATAATTTATAGATCCTGACTTCAGGGATACAAAAACTCTGGTGATAAAGTTTTAAACATAGTCATTTAAGAAACATCCTTGGGCTTCCCTGGTGGCGCAGTGGTTGAGAATCTGCCTGCCAATGCAGGGGACACGGGTTCAAGCCCTGGTCTGGGAAGATCCCACATGCCACAGAGCAACTGGGCCCGTGAGCCACAACTACTGAGCCTGCGCGTCTGGAGCCTGTGCTCCGCAACAAGAGAGGACGCGATAGCGAAAGGCCCGCGCACCGCGATGAAGAGTGGCCCCCACTTGCCACAACTAGAGAAAGCCCTCACACAGAAACGAAAACCCAACACAGCCATAAATAAATAAATAAATAAATAAATAAAAATTAAAAAAAAAAGAAACATCCTTATTTGGAGTGAGATTTAAACATATTCATTTGATTTTTTTTAATTGAAGTAATATTGACTTACAATATTATATGTTTAATTGTACAACATAGTGATTTGATATTTTTATACATTAAAAATGACACCACTATAAGTCTAGTTACCATCTGTCACCACACAAAGTTATTACATTATTGACTATATTCCCTATGCTGTACAATTACATCCCCGTGACTTACTAAACATATTCATTTTAAATGCAAAGCAACATATGATTAATACCAAATGGGTGATATCTTTAATTCATTGACAAATATTTATTGAGTGCAAGGCACTCAAATATTTATTGAGTGCAAGATTGGATCTGAGATACAACAGTGAACCAGAGAGTTAGGAGACTTTTTTTTTTTAATGAAGTCATGTCATGCTCTAGGGATTTAATTTGTCATACAGGAGAGGTAAAATTGTCTCCTTAATTATTTTTTATTCTCTACATTTTGTGTTTATCATTCAACAATTGTATTATTGAATAGGTTTTCCCCAATGCACAGTGTCATGAAAAATTCAGCAGTTCATTAAGGGCTGGGAATTTTCACAGCAAAATTTCTGATTTAGGGTATAAAATACATTATTAATAAAGACGCATAAAATTGTTTTCTCAGGGCTTCCCTGGTGGCGCAGTGGGTGGGAATCTGCCTGCCAGTGCAGGGGACACGGGTTCGAGCCCTGGTTTGGGAAGATCCCACATGCTGCGAAGCAACAAAGCCCGTGAGCCACAATTACTGAGCCTGCGCTTCTGGAGCCTGTGCTCCTCAACGAGAGGCCGCGATAGTGAGAGGCCAGCGCACCGCGATGAAGAGTGGCCCCCGCTTGGCGCAACTAGAGAAAGCCCTCGCACAGTAACGAAGACCAACACAGCCATAAATAAATAATTTTTTTTAAATTGTTTTCTCAGAAGAATATTGGGAAGGGGGAAACAAAGTTGATTTTGCAACAAAATGGGGGGAGACTGGCTAAACATGAGTCAGCCTCTCATACCAGAGCACAACCTAAAACAAGTTAAAGGAAATTGTCAGCTGCTGTGCATTGTGAATAATCACATTGTTAATCAGTCAGCGTCTCTGTGCTTTGAGTATCTTCTCTGTTGATTCACTTTGTTATAAAGCAGAAACTAACACACCATTGTAAAGCAATTATACTCCAATAAAGATGTTTTTAGAAAAAGTTAAAAAGTAAATAAAATAAAATCTAAATTAAAAAAAAAGAAGAGCATGAACACTGGGCCCCAAGCATTTTGCATTTATCTTTCCTTCTGGCTTCTGCCCTGAAGCACTTGGGTGAAACTGCTCTCTGAAAGGTCACCAGCGACAGCCTAGCTAGCCCATGGTCTCTTTTCAGCTTAACCTCTGGCTGATTTCATAGCTGGCACCCCTTTTGCTACCCCTCACCTCACTTAGTGATACTTATCTTCCCAGGTCTCCCTCTGCTTCTTCAAATATTCGTCTCAGGCTCCTCTCTCCCAGAGGAAATCTCAGGGACCCCATGGCTGCAGCCACATTAGACAATGACAGCTCCCACCCCTGAACCCCACCTTTCTCCTGCTTCTGCTCCAGGAAATGCCACCTCAGCATGCCCAGAACTGAAGGTACTGTCTCTCTCTCACCAAACGCCTTCCTCAGCCTGTGCCTCACCATTGTTAATATCATAGCTCGGAACTTCCCTGGTGGCGCAGTGGTTAGGAATCCGCCTGCCAATGCAGGGGACACGGGTTCGAGCCCTGGTCCAGGAAGATCCCACATGCCGTGGAGCAACTAAGCCCGTGCGCCACAACTACTGAGCCCGCATGCCACAACTACTGAAGCCCACACACCTAGAGCCCGTGCTCCGAACAAGAGAAGCCACCGCAATGAGAAGCCACGCACCGCAACGAAGAGTGGCCCCCGCTCGCCGCAACTAGAGAAAGCCCGCGCGCAGCAACTAAGACCCAACGCAGCCTAAAATAAAATTAATTAATTAATTAATTAATTTTTTTAAAAAAGTCATCATCGCTCACCCGCGTGCCAAGGCACCGCCCTCAGAATCCACCCAAGGCCTCCACCTCCCTCACCACCACCAGATCCAAATGGTCTCAAATTCTGCCAAGTCTGCTCCTGAACATCAGCTAAATCTGGACACTCGTCACCTTCCACTGTTTCCATTAAGCCTCCAACCTCCTACCCAGACTGTTACCTAGACAGCTTGCCTAAACTGTAGCTGCTGGTCCACACGCCCCCAGTTTCTCGCCTTCACCCCATTCTGCCTCCAGGGGGATCTTTTAACACAATAATCTGTTCATGTTACTTCCCTGCTTTCCCTGAATCTCTCAAGGCTTCTCCAATGCCAGCAGGTTAAAGTACAAATTCCATAGTATAGGGGCTTCCCTGGTGGCGCAGTGGTTGAGAATCTGCGTGCCAATGCAGGGGACACGGGTTCGAGCCCTGGTCTGGGAAGATCCCACATGCCGCGGAGCAACTGGGCCCGTGAGCCACAATCACTGAGCCTGCGCGTCTGGAGCCTGTGCTCCGCAGCAAGAGAGGCCACGACAGTGAGAGGCCCGCGCACCGCGATGAAGAGTGGCCCCCACTTGCCACAACTAGAGAAAGCCCTCGCACAGAAACGAAGACCCAACACAGCCATAAATAAAATAAATAAATAAAATTTAAAAAAAAAATTCCATAGTATAAGATATGAGGCTTTGGGACTTCCCTGGTGGTCCAGTGGGTGGGGCTCCGTGCTCCCAATGCAGGGGGCCCAGGTTAGATCCCTGCTCAGGGAACTAGATCCCACATGCATGCCACAATGAAGATCCCGCATGCCGCAGGTAAGACCCGGCGCAGCCAAGATAAGTTAATTTTTGAAAAAAGGTATGAGGCTTAAAAAACCCTGGATTCTACCTATCTTTCAGCTTTGCTTCATGCTTCTTTTCTCCGCACTGCACCCGCACACGAAATACAAATGCACATCCACTTTCCCCATGCCCACATTATGCCAAGGCCATACTGAACTCTGTGATACTTCCCATAGTCACCTTTCTCTTTCATGCCTCAAGTGCCCTTCCCTCACATCCAGGTTTGCCAGATTTACCAAATAAAAACATAGGCGGCCCAGATAGATTTGAATTGTCCTATACGTCTAAATATACCATGTTAACAATTTCACCTTTGTACTCACCAATAAAGTTCAGGGCTGGCATTCAACTCCAAGAGCATCTCTCCATCACCAGAGCACAGAATGTGGCCTCTTGCTTTAAATGTCACAGAAATGCATGTCATAGAAATGCAGAAATGCACTCTCAGCTATGAAGATTGTTTTAATAGCTACTGTTATTCAATGCTTCATAAGTGGTTCGTATGGCCTTGTTTATCATCTCAATTCTCCTATAAAACAGATAATGTTATCCACCTCACACCAGTCACAATGGCCATCTGTTAAAAAGTCTACAAATAACAAACGCTAGAGAGGGTGTGGAGAAAAGACAACCCTCCTGCACTGTTGGTGGGAATGTAAGTTGGTGCAGCCACTATGGAAAAGAGTATGGAGGTTACTCAGAAAACTAAAAATAGAACCACCGTATGATCAGGCAATTCCACTCCTGGGCATATACCCGGACAAAACTATAACTCAAAAAGATACATGCACCCCTATGTTCATAGCAGCACTGTTGACAATAGCCAAAACATGGAAACAACCTAAATGTCCACTGACAGATGAATGGATAAAGAAGATGTGGTACATCTATACAATGGAATATTACTCAGCCATAAAAAAGAATGAAATAATACCATTTACAGCAACATGGATGCAAATAGAGATTGTCATACTAAGTGAAGCAAGTCAGAAAGAGAAAGACAAATACCATGTGATATCACTTATATGTGGAATCTAAAATATGACATAAATGAACCTACTTACAAAACAGAAACAGACTCACAGACATAGAGAACAGACTTGTGGTTGCCAAGGGGGAGGGGGGGTGGGGGGAGGGATGGACTGGGAGTTTGGGGTTGGTAGATGCAAACTATTACATTTAGAATGGATATACAACAAGGTCCCACTGTATAGCACAGGGAACTATATCCAATCTCCTGGGATAAACCATAATGGAAAAGAATTTTAAAATTTTAAAAATGTATGTATGTGTATAACTGAGTCACTGTGCCATACAGCAGAGATGGGCACAAAATTGTAAATCAACTATACTTCAATTTTTTAAAACTAGAGAAGAAAAAAATTAGGTAATGTTATTAAATTTCATTTTATAGACAAGGAAACTAAGGCATAGAGAAGTTACAGAATTTGGCCAAGGTAATATAATAAGTGGGGGAGCACCAGAATTTGAAGCCAAATAGTCTCACAGCAGAGCCCACATGATTTAGCTTTGCGTTTTGACAGCTACCTCTGTCTGCATAGTACTTTGCAATTCTCTTTTCTTTCCCTCATGTGATGTCTTAGAAAAAGATAATATGACCAAGACTCATGTACCACCATCCACAAGAAATATAACACAAATAAAGCTGAAACCCCCAATAGCATTCCCTTCACCTAGTAAACACCATGTTTAGTTGGTCTTGATCCTTCCAATTTGTATATATGTGGTATACAAGGTATAATATTATTCCATATTTTTAACATATTATCATATGGTATGTATTCATCAACAGTTTGCATTTTTCCCTCCTATTGTATTTTTGAGACTCATCTATGTTGATACATGTAGTCTTATTTATTCATTTTCACTGCTGTATAACTTTTCATTGAATGACTATGTCACAGCTTATTCATTCATTCCCTTGTTAATGGATATTGTTGACAATTCTGGATTTTTTCTCTTGTTTTGGCTTTCATTTTATGTTTTATTTTTATTTATTTATTTATTTTTGTTTGGTTGGTTCTGTTTGCTTTGTTTTTTATTGGCTAGAAGCAAAAACTACTTGTTATACATGGCTCCTCAGGCAAGAATTTCTCTTTAGTAAGAACTTAAGAAAGGGATTTCTCTTAAGAGTGAGTATGTGCATTATTATATTGGAAGTCCTAGCTAACAGAGTGAAACAAGAAAAAGAAAAGACACAAGAATTAGAAAGGAAGAAACTAAACTGCCAGTATTTACAGTCAATCTAGTTGACTATGGAGAAAATCCAAAATGTAATAAGAGAGTTCAACAAAAGTGGCTAGATATTAACTCAGTGTTTTAAAGTCTATTATATTCTTATTATAGCAAAAAATAATTAGAAATATAAATTTTAAAAATAATTAGGAATAAATTTTACAAAAGATGTGTAGGGCCTTTAATGAAGAAAATCATAAAAAATTATATGATGCATTACAGACCTAAATAAAGAGATATACTATATTCATGAATGGAAAGACTCAGTATTATAAGGCTGTTAGTTTCCCTCAAAGTAATCTGTACATTCATTGCAATTCCAATCATAATCCCAACAGATCTCAGAGAAAATATTTGCAATGCATTTATCCAACAAAGAATGTGTATCTGGAATATATAAAGGATCATACAAGATGGACATAGTATTTTAGGTAAATTATACTTCAAAATCAAATAAACAAGCAAAAAGAGATCAGATTTGTGGTTATCAGAGGCGAGGGGACAGGAAGAGTGGGAATTGAATGAAGGCAACCAAAAGGTACAAACTTCCAGGTATAAGGTAAATAAGTACTAGGGATGTAATGTACAACATGATAAATATAACACTGCTGTATATTATATATGAAAGTTGTTAAGAGAGTAAATTTTAAGAGTTCTCATCACAATGAAAGAAATATTTGTATCTATTTGAAATGATGGATGTTCACTAAACTTCTTGTGTTCATCATTTCATGATGTATATGAGTTAAATCACTATGCTGAACATATTATAAAGTGCTATATGTCAATTATATCTCAATAAAATTGGGGGAAATTTTAATTAAAAAAAGAATCACAAAAGACAAAGTAAAAAAAAAAAACAAATAAAACTGTAAGAATATAGGCAGTATATTTGGTGGTTTAAAAATATGTCCACACTTCTCTGGTGGCACAGTGGTTAAGAATCTGCCTGCCAATGCAGGGGACACGGGTTCAAGCCCTGGTCCGGGAAGATCCCACATGCTGTGGAGCAACGAAGCCCGAGCACCACAACTACTGAGCCTGCGCTCTAGAGCCCACGAGCCACAACTACTGAAGCCCACACGCCACAACTACTGAAGCCCATGTGCCTAGAGCCTGTGCTCCGCAACAAGAGAAGCCACCGCAATGAGAAGCCCGCACACTGCAATGAAGAGTACCTCCCACTCGCTGCAACTAGAGAGAGCCCATGCGCAGTAATGAAGACCCAAAGCAGCCAAAAAAAAAAAAAGCCCACAAATTCTGTCCATACTCCCTTCAAAAGACAGAGCTAATTTCCTTCTCCTTGAGTGTGAGTTGAGTTTGGTAACTCACTTCCAACAAATAGAATAAGATGGGAATGATGGGAAGCGTGTGTGTGATTTCTATGACTATGTGTGACTTTTACGTCGTAAAAGGCATCATGACTTTCTCTTTGCTCTTTCTTGGATTACTTGATCTGGCAGATGCTAACCACCATGTTATAAGGACACTCAAGCAGCCCTAGGGAATGGCCCTTGTGGCAAGGAATGGAGGTCTCCATCCAATAGCCATATGGGTGACCCATCTTGGAAGCAACTTCTCCAGCCCCAGTCAAATCTTCAGAAGACCAAAGTCCCAGCTGACATCCTGACTGCAACTTCATGAGAGATCCTGACAGAACAACCTAGCTAAGCCACTCCCAGATTTCTGACACTCAGAGATTCTGAGTTAATCAATGTTTGCTGTTTTAAGCTGCTGTGTCTAGGAGTTATCTATTATTATGCAATAATAGATAACTAGTAATTATGCAATAATAGATAACTAGTACATGAAGTTATACAGTAATAGCATAGTGACTACAAACCCAAATGCCAAGTCTGACTGCCTAGATTCCAATTCTGGCTTCACCATTAACTAACTATGTGACTATGGGAAGTGACTACCCACGTAACGACCTCAGTTTACTCATCTGTAAAGTGGAGATAATAATAGCATTCCACATAGGACCACTGTGAGGATGAAGTGAGTTGATACAGGAAAGCACTTAGAAGAATATCTGGCACACAGGAAGCATTCGGGAAGTGTTAGCTGCTGATATCCATTTACAAAAGAGCAAATTTGAATGTAAATTGGATGATCAACCGCACTAGAAATTAGTGAAACAAAATAAAACCACAGTGAGACTTATTTGTTCCCCATAAAATCAGCAAAAAGCATAAACTCTTAGCTTGAGTGACGGTAGAATGGGCATCCTCACTGCATGATCATTTACCAACATGTCTATCTCTGATATGAGACATTTTTTGCGAACATGTTATACTTCCATTCAAAAATTTAAATAAGTAACACAATACACACAAAAAGCCAATCCTCACCCTCACTCTACCCTCACCCCCAGAAAATGCTCTGTTAATATCAAATATTGGCAAAGATGTGGAACACAAGAGCTTGCATATCTTGCTGGTGACAGTATAAATTGGTACAGCTATTTTAGAGAGCAATTTGGCAATACTAGCAAAGTTGAAAATTCACAAGTAAGGTTTTACCTGAGTAATAGGATACAGACTTTCACTATCCATTTTTTTGTATCTTCTTTAAACTTTCATTCCTGTTAAGATGTCGAAGTGGGGGAGAAGGGAAGCATTCAACCCCGTCATAAAATTCTGTGACCCTGGACCCATTTATGTTCTTAAGAAGTCTCACTTGACAGAGAGAAATGATCATTCTGCTTCCAGCCTCAGGGACAGCATGTAAAACATGCCTGGCATGCTGAGTACTCTGTTATGTGCCTCTGAAAAGGAGAATTCCTAGATAAAACAGTAATCACGGTGTTTTTTTTTAAAAAGCAGAAGGACTCAAAACCTGAAAAGGAATTAAGAATGAGTTGTATTAAGACTAGGAAAGAGAGCGGGAAAGGGGGTAGTCTTACAAGTAATCCAGTACTTTAAAAAAAATTTTTTTTATTGTGGTAAAATATATATAATACAAAATTTGCCATTCTAACCATTTTTTAAGTATACAGTTCAGTGGCATTAAGTATACTCTCAATGTTGTGCAACCATCACTACTATCCATTTCCAAAATTTTTCATCACTCCAAACAGAAACTCTAAAACAATAACCATTAAATAATAACTCTTCCTCCCTACTCCCCTCTAGTAACCTCTGTTCTACTTTCTGTTTCTATGAATTTAATTAAGTACCTCATATAAGGAGAATCATACAATATTCGTCTTTCTGGGTCCAGCTTATTTCATTTAGCACTTTATTTTTAAGATTCATCCATGTGTTCAAAGGCACACTCAGAACTTCATTCCTCTTTATGGGTGAATAAAATTTCATTGTATGTGTATACCACATTTTGTTTATCCACTAATCTATTGATAGACACTAGTTGTTTCCACCTTTTGGCTATCATGAATAATGCTGCAATCGACATTGGTGTACAAGTATCTGTTTGAGTCACCTGAAGTAAAGCTGGCTGTAAGTTCCAACATCCACCCCTAAGTTCGCAAAGTAAAGACAGATGTGAGCCTGGAAGGTGCTCAAGGGATTCGGGTTTATTCATTCAGTTTGGTCAGTCTTGCAACAACTATTTGGAGCACCTCAGTGCAAGAAACAGAGATTCAAAAGTGGGAAGAAAAAACAAAAAACAAACCAAAAAAAACCAAAACACTGTTTCCTCCTCTCAAAGAGCTTACTCCCTAGGTGTTCAACAGCAAAGATGGTTTAACAGTGAAAAGTGTTGTGATATAACAACCAAATTGAGGGTCAGGATATCCGGGGGTAGTGAATTTTAAGCCAAGACCTGAAGGCTGAGAAAAGACAAAGAGAAGCAAAGAGGAGGTAAAAATGTTTCAGACAATAGGAATAGGAATTGTCCAAGTAGGACAACAGACGATAGGAATATCATGTATGAACCAGAAGGTAGAGAGAGATGGTTCTTCAGAAGACCATTCAAAGGCTCATTATGACTAAACACTGAGAACGAAGAGTAGTGGTGGAAGAGATTACGGGAACAGCAAATGTCAGATCAAAATTAATGGCTTAGGTGAACGGAAAAGCATTGCAGGGCTTGAAGGTAGGAGCACGAGAATCTGATTCATAATGTGGAGATGACTCTGAGGGCGTAGCACCAGGGGAAGCTGTGGCTGCACATCTGGCTTTGGCAAGCAGGTCACAGTGATTTTATTCCCCTTTGTCAGGACTGGCCTGGCAGTGGATGCGTGACCAAGTTCTGCCAAGGAGACATGAGGCAAAGCCTCATGGGGAGCTTCTGAGAAGTATTTCCTTCCTCTTGTGGGAGGGGGGGCGGGGACAAAGACATGTTCCTGCCGGAATTCCATCATGAAGAACATTGGAAAAACCCAAATCAAGGGACATTATGGGAACAACTGACCCATATCCAGGGATCATCTGGGAACAAGCGTGAAGATGAAAACTCACATGCTGAGGAAGGTGGAATGGAATGATGGAAATCATCTGGGTTCCTGACAACTGTGTTTTGCTACTAATTAACCAATCCTGGATCTAACTTCAACCAGAACTTATGTGGTTTACGGTTAAGCCAGTCCCAAGCTTTTTTTATTTCATACCACATACTAAAAAGTGATGTTCACAGGACACACTTGGGTAAGCAGATGAGGATGCTCATGGCTAGAGGTAACTGTCTCCAGGGGCTCCCGGCCACCTCAGGCTCTCACCTGGTTGCCCCAAGGACTAAGTGGGTCAATATCTCAGAGCCCCTGGGACACACCTGCTGCGCACTATGGTGCTAGGCACACTGGTTGGCAAACACTGGCTGAAGCCACTGTTAGTTGGGCTTTTGTTCCTTGCAGCTCAAAGCATCCTACCATCTGGCTAATGACTAATTCCAAGCATTATCCACTTAGCCACCCAACTTAAAAACCCAGGAGTCATCCTGCACTCATTCCTGTCCTTCATCCCCACTTCCCTTATGTTTGTCCTGATGCCTCCCTGAAATCTCCATGTTCTGCCCCTCACTTTATCCCCACTGCTGTGGCCTTCATTTGGGTTACCACAGCAGACTCAACCACCCGACCTCTAATCTCAATGGTCTTTCATCCACTCTAACATGGCCAATGACTGCTCTAAAATACAGGTTACCACTCTCCTTTAAATCATTGCTGGAGTTCATCAATCCCAGTCTTATGTCATGATCATTTGTGATGAGGGCAACAGATAATTTGTTAAGCTAAGAGGGAGAACACTAAAGTATGCTGCTGATTTGCTATTTAACATAAATTAGAATATATCCAAATTTGTCCCAATGACGGTATTTGTTTTACATTCTGAGTGTTAGGAGTTACTGGAAGAGCACTGAGAATTTCTGCAACAACTATTTATCCTCCCATCTGGGGAGGATAAATGGAAGCGGGCATGGAGGGGAGATGAAGAGAATGACTTTAACCTTGAAAAAAGGAGCACTTCCTGTGGGATAGGAGTGAAAAAGAAAAAGGATGGATAAATATCCAAAGACTTGAAAGAATTGGAAACATCTAAACTTAGGAAGCCTTAATCTTTTCAGGAAAATAGAAGACGTCTTTATTTGGGTCAAGAGAAGGTATACTGGCTATCTTGCCTGACCTCCAACCTTCTCTACCCTACTCTGAGCCTGGGAGGCTGAACTGTATAAACTCTGTCAACGACACCCTTGCCTCCACATCTGGATGTGACCAGCCAACGGGAGACCTTGACAGGAGATGAAGGGATGGAGTAGACTGACGTTGGTTGTATTTCCCCCAGCTCCCTCCCTGCCAGTTACCATGAGTTGGCCATGTACCTGCACCCAAGGCCACAAATGTTGCCGGGCTGCTTCTCTATGTAACTACCCTCCCAATGTTCTGATAACCATTCCCCCCTGTTGTACCTTCAGGACTAAGGTGGTAATAGCTCCCCCGCTGTCGCTACCTCTTGAGGTACTGCACAATCCCCCACTGGTTTTCTTAAATCTTGCCCATATCTTTATAAAAATCCTCTTATTAAACTCTCAAAGTTGGTTTGAGAGTATTATCTGCTTTTGCTGGGACCCCAGTGATTTCGAATCACAGAATGGGGTTTGGGTCGGGCTGGAGGAGAACAGAAAGTTTTGAAATAGTCATAATGAAGAATTTTATAGGCATCTACTAAGCAAGCCTATGAGTGCAGGACACACAGCACCCATGCTCCCCCATCTTTCGGGATGGAAAATATTTAAGAAACTAGTGATTTTTTGGACTGAAATTACCAATTACCAACAAAATTAATTTTATAATTATTAATCAATATTATTATTCACGTAATATTATTATATTAATGGCCACCAAATGATCCATCTTTTTCACTGTGCACCTACTGAAGTTAGCCGTGATGACACACTTAACTTCTCTGGTTTTGTTTCTTCATCTGTAAGTAGATAATCTCTAAGTTCCTTAAAGACTTCGGAATTCTGCGATGATATGATGACAATATTGAACCCAGGAATAAACAAAAACAGGAGAGAGAGAAGAGAAAGTAGAGGTGGTGGGCTTCCCTGGTGGCACAGTGGTTAAGAATCCGCCTGCCAATGCAGGGGTCACAGGTTCGAGTCCTGGTCTGGGAAGATCCCACATGCTGTGGAGCAACTAAGCCCGTGTGCCACAATTACTGAGCCTGTGCTCTAGAGCCCACAAGCCACAACTACTGAGCCTGCGTGCTGCAACTACTGAAGCCTGTGTGCCTAGAGCCTGTGCTCCACAACAAGAGAAGCCACCGCAACAAGAAGCCTGCATGCCACAACTAGAGAAAGACTGTGCACAGCAACAAAGACCCAACACAGCCAAAAATAAAAATAAATAAAATAAATTTATTAAAAAAAAAAAAAAGAAGTAGAGGTGGCGAGGAGCCAAGAGCATATTCCTCGTCTACATCCATGAATCTGCTGACAGCCTCAACCCTGAATAGTCTCTCTTCTCTAAATGTGATAGCACGTGACCTGCATCACTCCATCACATGACTTATGCCACTCTCTCATCTCTAAACATAGTATAGATATCAGTATACCCTTGCCTTTACACCTCACCATCCAGCCACAAGCTCATCAAAAGTAAGGACTACACAATATATCTCTTTATCCAGCACTGCCACAGCCCAATATATTTTTACAGATATTCAATATACATTTAATGAATTGAAATGATGAATACGTACTGACTGATTTCCGTGTATTTCTGCCAAGAACCTTTCCCACACACTTCCATTTTCATTTGTTTTTGTTTTCGTTGTAATGTTTTTATAGGAGAAAAAAGTAGATGGCATTTGGGGGCTTAAACTATTTTCTCCCAATTGGTAAATATTTACATTTACAGAACTAGTACATTAGTTAGGATAAGCTAGGAGGCAGTTACAAGTAGTCCCCAAATTCCAGTGGCTTAACACAAAGAAACCCACTGCTCAAGTAACACACATTTATTCCCTCACAGTTCTGTAAGTCAGGAGTCCAGTGGGCTCAGCAGGTTCCCTTCTCTGGGTCTCACAAGGCCAAAATCAAGTTGTCAACCAGCCTGAGCTCTCACCTGCAAGCTCTGGGGGAAAATCCACTTCTGGGCTTATTCAGATCCCCGTTTCCTTACTAGCTGTCAGCCAGAATCACCTTTCAATCTCCCAGGGCCTCTCTCCAGTTCTTGCACATGGTCACGTGGCCCCTGTCTCTCAGGGTCAGCAGTGGTGCAGAAATCCTTCCCAGGCTTGGTGTCCCTCTGACTCCTTGTTCTGCTGTACCTCTTCTGCCTCTAGTCAGAGAAGGTCCTCTGCTTTTATGGGCTTCTGTGACTAAATTAGACCCACGGGGACAATCCAGGGTAATTTCCCCTATTTTAAGGTCCGTCACCTGGATCCATCTTCCTGGATCACCAGGAAGATCCCACATGCCATGGAGCAACTAAGCCCGTGTGCCACAACTACTGAGCCTGAACTCTAGAGCCCGCGAGCCACAACTACTGAGCCCGTGCACCACAACTACAGAAGCCCACACACCTGGAGCCCGTGCTCTGCACCAAAGAGAAGCCACCGTAATGAGAAGCCCGTGCACCACAAATAAGAGTAGCCCCCGCTTGCCGCAACTAGAGAAAGCCCGCGCACGCAGCAACAAAGACCCAATGCAGCCAAAAATAAATAAATTTTTTAAAAAAGAAAAACATAAAATAAAATTGATTGTGGTAATGACTGCACAACTCTGAATATGCTAAAAACCACTGAACTGGATGCTTTAAATAGATTAATTGTATAATGTGTGAATTATAAAATTATATCTAAATAATGCTGTGAAGAAGGAGGAGGAGACGAGAAAAGGAAGAGGAGGAGGTGGAGGACAAGGAAGAGGAGAGAGGGGAAAAGAAGAAGAAGAGGAAGAGGAAGAAGGAAGCTACAATGTCTTTTATGTCCTGATTTCAGAAATCACACACTATCATTTCTACCATCTTGTTGGTTAGAAGTGAGTCATCAAATCCAGCCCACACTCAACGGAGAGGAATTAAGCTCCACCTCTTGAAGCAAAGAGTATCAAAGAATTTGTGGGCATGTTTTTAAACACTATATAGAGCCTCCCCAATTATTGATTCTATATGGGTGTCTATCTATTGACTAGGCTTTCTTTCAACTCTGTAGAAGTAAAAGTTAAGATGTAATGAGCCATACGTTCTTGTCTGCAGCAATGCAAACGAATTTTGCCAACAGAGATAAAATTGATTTCCATCCTATAAAAAGGATGACCCCCAAATATTTCATTTTATTGGCCTATAGGATATTAGCCAGATTTGGATCCAGTAGTAAATTCATTTCAGCATTCCTGACTACCTATGCATGTCGGTTCTTCAAATTCCCTTTAAACTGGTTACAGCATCTTACTTGTTCTCCCATTAATGAATGAGTTGGATAAAACCTCTGACATATTTATTTTACATTTGCATAAAATCCATGTCTCTTAACCTTCTGAAAATTATACTTTAGTATTATGATTCATGTATCTATACTGCTCTTCCTGTCAAAATTAGGTGTGGTGGGGCAGAGACTGGAACACTCTCAACCCAGCGTTACACAGCACAATGTAAAATGAGAACATTACCCTGGCCAAGAGGTTACAAAAGTCCAAGTTCCTCTATTCCTAATCTTAATATCACGTGTAGAACCTACCCAGAGCTGTGCAAACTATCAGAGCTCATCAGATGTTTGGGATGGTAGAAGTGATGAGAAAGAAAATACGAGGAACTTCCCTTCTGGTCCAGTGGGTAAGACTCTGCGCTCCCAATGCAGGGGACCCGGGTTCGATGCCTGGTTGGGGAACTAGATCCCACACGCATGCCGCAACTAAGAAGCCCGCATGCCGCAACTAAGAAGCCCTCATGCCGCAACTAAATATCCCACATGCCGCAACTAAACATCCCACATGCCGCAACTAAACATGCCGCAGGGAAGATCCCATGTGCCGCAACTAAGACCCGGTGCAGTCTAAATTAATTAATTAATTTTAAAAAAAAAGAAGAAAATACGATACCCATCTCAGGGTCTCAAGTTCTGAGAGGAAAAGTAACTTACCAACACTGTTGTCTTGTCTATAATTTACTTTCAAATGCTTCAGCATAAATGGGGTAAAGTATGAGTATTCGTTTTCACTATACCCAAGAAGCAATGGATTGCCCTATTAGGCATATGAACTCAGGGTGGTAAGCTAACATGGCAGCAAAAGGATACGCTCCAATTTAGAGACTATCAGAGCTTCTGAAATCGTTTTCTCTGATCAATTACAGAATGTGACTTACTAGCAAGGTGGGGTTATAAATGGTTTTTCAGTGGTGAAACTAGTGGTTCAAGAACTAGTTCACCGGCTTTTCTATCCATGCGTGACCAGGGCATAGAAATCCAGCAAGCCCTGGTATCCATACCCTTAGAAATGGTGCATGATTCCTGAATGAATAGTCGCAAATTTAGCCACCAATTAAGAAGATTTTTGGTCATCTGACTTCAGTTAGCCAATGAGCTGGACCCTGTTCCTAGACGGTTGTCGCATTTACCGCAAGATGCTGTTGGAAGACCTAAAAGAACACAGAGGGCACAGAGCACAGAATGTATAAATGACTCTTTTGGGCCCACTTATTTATAAATATCTCTGTGTGACTGAAATTGGTCTAAAACTTGCTATCATTATAAACTGACAGAAAAGCTGAAAGGAGACATAGACCCATTACTATCAGTGATTTTTGGAAGCTACTGCTATTTATCCAAAAGAACCTAATTGACTTAGGTGAATTCACATCTGGTAAGCGGCAAAAACTAATCAAAATCATATTCATCTAACACCAAAGTCTATGCTTGTTCCTTGACATTACACTGCCTCTCGGAATTATTGCTTTTAGCTGTTTTTATTATTGCTATTAACTTTTACTAGCTATTATTTGTGAACATTTCTGGATAATAAAATTTTCATTTTGTACAAGCTCAATATATGAAAATCTGGGTTTTTCCTAAAAATAAATGGTATAGTGAGAATTTGAGATTTTTCATTTTGCAAAAGGTCTAACAAGATTTGATTCCTTTCCAAAGGAAGCTTTTTGGGTTCATTTAAAATGTGATTTAACTTATGAAAAATTAATATAAAGAGAGTATGAGCAAAGACAAAGAAGTGAGGGCAGGATGTTCAAGGAAGAATGAATAATCCAATTTGGCTGGAATGGAATGTATATGCTGGGAAGTGCTAGAGATAAGCCTGCAAAGGTAATTTTATTATGATTACTTATATATAAAATTCACATGTAACTGTGTCTTATTAGGCTACATCTGCTCAGTCTCAGAAGTATCTAATCAAAAACACAGACACAGATCCAATTAAGAATGTATCGACGAGTAATGCAGAATTTAAAAAAATGCTTTATTGCTATAACTTAGATATTATAAAGGGCACATATCTTAATTGTACAGATCAAAGATTTTAAAATATGTTTACCTCATTTTCTTCTCTTCTCTACCACTACCCCTATTTAGGATGTGGCCAAAGAGGCAGGTAGCCCAGGCGTTGTCAGCGGCTGTCTTGTAATGCCAGCCTTAAGATGAAGACATAACAATAGAAGATGGAAAAAGAGGAATCTGGGTCCTTGGTGACATCACTGAGCCACTAGATCAGACCAACCCTGAAGCTTACCCTACTATTTGCATAGGTCAATAAACCTACTTTATTATTTAAGCCAGTTTGAATTGGGTTTTGTGTTACTTAGAACTGAACACATCCTGATACAGAAAGGCAAGGGCATTCATCCCAGATAATAGGAGCAGTGAGGGCAAAGGTAGAGAGGAACGAAACAGCACGACCCTTAGAGGAACTGCAGGCAGGTCAGTATCTGAGCATAAAACAGGAGGAGGAAGGTGTAAATAACAAAATTTGCCCGACATCAAGCCATCAGCCACTACAGCCTCCCACAGCTGTGTGTCCTGAGGGAAAGTCAGGATGGAGAACAGGACACTGGCCCTAGATAGTTAAGATGCATATCAAAGGAATAATTTCAAGGAGCCCAACTCTTGCATCTTCCCATACATGGAAAAGCACTAAAATCATTAACTTGAGATGTCTGGTTTTTGTGATTAGCAATAATATTTTGATGTTTGACTACATGGTTGGTTTTTTGGGGGTTTTTTTTGGCAATGAAAACTCCTATATATCGTGGCTCTTCTCTTACTTCTTTGAAGTAAACAGTCCCTCAGAGCTATCTGGGAGGCTGCCCTCCTGGGCTATAGTCCTCAGTAAGGCCACTGAATAAAACATAATTCTCAACTTTTAGGTTGTGCATTTTTTTTCAGTCGACAAAGGCACATAAGCAATGAGGCTGAATATGTAGACAGGAGTCAGAATACGGAGCTGTGTGCCATGCCAAACCACGCTGACTTTACCCAACAGGTAGTAGGGAAGATGGAATTTTTTGCACAAAGCAATAACTTGCTTCAATTTTTTTATTTTAGGTAGGTCACTAGAGGATTAGAAATGGATGAGACTAGGGACTTCCCTGGTGAGTCCAGTGGGTAAGACTCCGCGTTCCTTATGCCGGGGGCCCAGCTTCAATCCCTGGTTCAGGGAACTAGAGCCCGCACGCATGCTGCAACTAAGAAGCCCGCATGCTGCAACAAAGATCCTGCGTGCCACAACTAAGACCCGGTGCAGCCAAAATAAATTTTTTTTTAAAATCTTCATTTAAAAAAGGAAATGGATGAGACTAAAGGCTGAGAAATGGATTAGGCCAGGAAAGAAATTGTGAAAACCTAAAAGAAAGCCAGTGAGAGTAGGTTAGGGGACAAATATAAGTGAGATTTCAGAAGTTGAATCCACATAGCTAGGTCACCAGTTGGATGTAAGGAGTAACGGGGAGGGAGGAATCAGGGCTGATGCCCATCTTTCTAGCTTGAGCTCTTGGCAGTCAGTGGAAGCATTCACTGAAATGGGGAATAGAGACTAATGAGTTCCATTTTTGACATATTGAGTTTCAGGGGCTGTGCGATGTGCACACGTGGTTTGGCAGGTACAGCAACGTCTGTCCCACATGGTACTTTTAAACTTTTAAAATCAATTGTCAACATTTTGTGATTAAATTTTTTTGCATAAAAATTCAAATTTATACTTTGTCTTGAAATGTCAGAAGATCTGAATAATTTGGGCCAGGATTCTATATATGATGATGTCGGGGAGGAAGAAATTTTCCTCTACTCTTCTAGGTTTTTCTGGCTGGTCTGAGAGTTAAATTGACGTGAGACAGATTAACAAGAGAAAAATCACACAAAAGTTTAACAACATGTATGCATGTGAGAGACCCAGGAAAACTGAGTAACTCACCAAAATGGCTGAAACCTCACTTTAAATACTGTTTTCAGCTAAAGACAAAAGAGGATGTTGGGGATAGTGGTTTGGGAACTTGAAGGGGAGAAAGGCAACTGACATGGAGATGAAAAAGCAAATGCTTGGTAAACAAATGTTTTCCGGAGTATGCAGGGACAGTGGGACACAGAGAGGAATTTTAACAAACAGACTTTGCTAGATTCCTCCCCGTCTACACACCTAGGTCATCCGTATAGTTATCTATGGTGATGGTTCCCTTCGTGGAACAGGCCCTCTATCCACATTCTTTAGGCAGTTAGGGGGAAGGTCAAAGTTTCTTCTTGAGTCCTTTGGAATTTGATTGTTTTCAGCCTGAAATAATCTGCATATCAACGAGACATTTTGGGGTGGCAAATTTTGTTCCCCTACAGCAAATTTTTTTTTAATACAGCAGGTTCTTATTAGTATTTTATACCTATTAGTGTACACATGTCAATCCCAATCTCCCAGTTCATCCCACCACCCCCCCCAACTCACCCCCTTGGTGTCCATACGTTTGTTCTCTACATCCCCCTACAGTAAACTTACAATGTCCTCACGTGCTTCTATTCACCATAATCACACCCCTCCCCATTATCTTACACGCAGCAGGCTCTATCTGGCCTGATTTGGGATCTGAATTTGCAACCTCTCTTATTGATGCAATTGATGTCAGAGAAGTAAGTATCCCATGAATGAAGTTCCCATCATTCCCAGGTGCCTCACTTTCTAGGTACTTTTCTAGTAGCATCTGGAGCCCCTGCCACAACCAACCACTCTTTCCTTCTGTAGCTGGGCTTGAAGCTTCAACTATGTCCCCAAAGGGGTGCCTGGTTTCAGGTGCCACTGCCTATAAGCTCTGAGCATTTTCCCCTTCCTTTGTCTTTTTCGCCCTTGTCCCTTTCAATACCAGAGGGGTAGGCCTCCATCAGACCAGGAAAGGAAGGGTCAGAAATGCATCAGCCTAGTCAGGGCAAACTGGGCTAAACTGGAGGAAGCTAGTTACAGCCTTCCAGATACATCTGCTTATGCAGGGCTGCCACCAGTGCTCTTATAAAATTGTAATAGAGGCAGTTATGTCACAAGTCTACTTTCTTTTCTTAGCCCCTCTTATCTGCCCCCCCCCCACACACTCACATGTACCTGTTCTCACATGGTATCCTCCGATTGGCCAAAATTGTCCATCTACCCAAATCTCCTTCCCTGCTCTGAAATAATCTTCTCTCCCCAGCTATATTACCAAGTCCTTTTCTTTGTTTCTTTTTCTGCACATTCAGCCTCTCTAAACAGCTGTATGAGTAAATTTTACTCAGACATTAGTTGAACTTGAAAACTCAGGCATTTGAATTGAGAAGTGAGTAAAATTGAACCCTGCTGAAGATTTTGGCATTACGAGGGAGAAGCTTCCTAAACTACATGACAAGCGGGAAATATGTGTGCACTGGGGCATCTATGGTCAAATGCATTTCTGAGCAGTCACTGAACAATTTATTAAGAGGTCACTCTCAGGTTCAGGAGCAAAACTGCTGAGTTCCCGACTGCTGGAGCTGTGCTGGGTATCTGCACACAGAAGCTTGGCACGTACGCACGTACTTTCTGTCTGAGAGCGTGCTGTTCTCATTAGCAGTAATGTCAATGCCTGCTCATGAACACTAAGGAAATAGAAGCCCTTTACTTCCTTTCCCTGGAATTATTGCTTCCTCTCTTGGCTTTCAGAATTATAATTGAATCTTATACAGGAAAATGTGTCTTCCGTACACTGGCCACATTCATGCTTATATTTAGAACAGCCCGTCTCCTTTTCTCTATTACCCATAATATCTTATAGATCTTGTGTATTTTTCTTAGTTCCCCAGCCAGGGATTGAACCCCAGCCCCAGCAGTGAAAGCGCCTGAGTCCCAACCACTGGACTACCAGGGAATTCCCAGGTCTTGTGTATTTTTAAAAGGACATTGCTAACAGAACTGGTGGTGCTGCTAATGTTTTGGAGATGGTAATGGTGCTGTGATTTAGCTTCATTAGCAACAATATAAAAAAAATGTTAAAATGACGATAATAAAACCTAAATCCCACCACCCTCACATATGTCCATTTTTTTCCTATAGCTTCATTCAGTGTGTCCATATTAAAGTATTTTATATTTGTTATACTCTTATTATCTTTTTTTTTTTTTTGGATGGAAAATTCCTACTTTACTTCATCAGCAAAGAAGGTGAGGATGAAACCAAATACGTGGAACTCTGTGAATTTTCAATGTGACAATATTCATATCTATTTTACTAAGAAACAGGAAATCCATGTGCATGATGTAACCACTGGAACACGTGTCCACAGGTAGCTTCTCCTATTCTTTTTCTGCTTTGTCACCATGACACTGGTGGGCGTACCTTTACTTCTTCACCGGAATGGAAATCAGGTTACCAGAAAGCTCTCAGGAGAAGCTTCAATTCTATCTTGTTTAACAGAGGTGACTTGGAGACTCTCCAGGCTTGGTTTATTTATATGGCGAGATGGAAGGGTCTAGAAAGTAGCATTCTCAACTTTGAAGGGAGAACTTCAACTGTTCCACTCTGCTGACATGAACCCACGCCTCCCCCTGAGTGGCGGGATCACCCAGAGAGCTGCGAGAATCAGCGCCAGGCTAAAAGCCTGCTGAGCACCAGAAGAGCCCACCTCCCCGTTCCAGCTCCAAGCCGGCCTTCTCCTCTGTTGATTTTTGCGCTGCAGCGGCTGGTGACTGTGGCCTGGAACTGACACAGCATCACGGCGGCCGCCCGCGCGTGGCCTGTCCGAGACATGCAGACGCGAAGGCAGTCGGCACGGAGCTAGGTGTTTCAGCTCTTTCTTGTACTTGTCTTTTGTCCGTCTCCTTTGGTAATCACTGCTGCTGTGACCTGAATAGGTCCTCAGGCCAAGTGCGAGCTCGACCAGTGGCTGGATCTGCAGCTCTTTCGCGCTTCTCTCGTTTTCAAGGACAGTTTCCCTCTGGTGCTCTAATCCCACCCTTTCCAATCCCTGTGTGTCTATACTCTTATTATCTCTTAAAAAAGGAAAACATCTGGTAGTAGGTGGTGTGGTTGGGTAATCGTGGGCAAGCTGGCCATCCTTCCCACCGTGCCTTAATCAGACTTATTCAGTTATCAGTACAACATTAATCTTTACTGACTGCTGAAACTCATGGATATTCCCTTAAAGAGCAATTTAAAACACCACCTCCAGTGGGTGTGTTTTTTTCCACACCATCAGGAAATTAAGTTAATTCTCAGAGGACACTGGCCAGGTGTCCCACCGATTTAACTCAATTCTGACACTATCTACCTGGAGGTAGCCTCAGATGCCACAGGTTAGTAGCCAAGTCCCACCAGACCCACCCGCTTCAGATGCCAGTCGTACGTCCAGCTTGTTATCTGTGCTTTTTCCGATCAAGCTGTAAATTTGGCTGTAAATCGGAAGTTCCCACAAGCTCCACCTCAGGTTTGATTAATTTGCTAGAATGGCCCACGGAACTCAGGAAACCAGTCTACTTACTAGATTACCAGTTTATAACAAAGGATATTAAAGGATACGAATGAACAGCCAGATGAAGAGATACATAGGATGAGGTCCCCAGTGCAAGTGCTTCTGTCCCCGTAGAGTGTAAGGCCCGGAGTGTAGCTGCATCCTTGTTCACCAACCTGGAAGCTCTCTGAACCCCTTCCTTCTGCGTTTTTATGGCGGCTTCTTTATGCAGACGTGAGTGATTAAATCATTAGCCATTGGCCAACCTCCAGCCCCTCTCCCCCTCTCCCATCCCTGGAGGTCAGGGGGTGGGACTGAAATTTCCAATCCTCCAATCACATTCCCCTGGCAACAAGCCCCTAACCTTAGATCCTTTCCAAAAGTCACCTCATTAACATAAACTCAGGTGTGGTTGAAAGGGCTTTGTTATGAGTATCAAGGCACCTAAATTGCTCTTAACACTTAGGAAATGCCAAGGATTTTAGGAGCTCTGTGCCAGAAATGAGAGGAAGACCAAATACAGATTTCTTATTATAAATCACAACATCACACCAACCTTCCAGGTTCTAAACAGGGAATGTAACCTTTAACTCTTTGCTTCTCAACTCTTGTGGAAAGCTCAGGTTTAAGAAATAACATTCAGGTAGAATTGCATGAAAGCCCTAATCCAAGCATTATATTTTACTCCTCATCAAGCAAGTGCCTGAGTATGCTGCCTAATTTTGACTAAAATCTACTGTGTTAAGCTCTTAGTGTACTTCAAAGGATGTTGTTAGAATTGGTCATATCAAATCTCAAAACAAGAAGTATTAATGGAAATATGTGAAAATGTGTGTAATCTCAAAAATCAAAGAAAGTTAAACAGTGAGATGACTATTTTTGTTTTTCAGATTAGCAAAAAAAAAAAAAAAAAAATTTTTTTTTTTTAATAGAGAATGAATTAAGGCAACCACAAGTGGTTTGGTCTGGCTGGAGTGTCAAGTGTGACACCAGAAATAACAAGAGGTGGTCAGAGAACCAATCTCTTCATTCATGCATGCATTCAACAAATATTTATTAAGGTCGTACTAGGTGTCAGGCATGGGGTTAGATGATGAGGACACAATGGTCAGCAAAAATAGATATGGTCCCTGCTCTTGTAGAGATTATAGTCTGGTGGGATAGATAGACATCAATCAAATAATTACACTAATTAATGTAGCATTGCAGTCAGGGTTGGGTGTTATGTCACAGGGACCACTAGGTGTCCCCATATCCATTCACTCCATCTATAGGAACAGATCTCCAGGTTCATTGCCAGGCATATGGCAACCAAAATAAAGGCTACTTTTCCCAGCTTCCCTTACAGCTAGGTGTGGCCACATGACCAAGTTCTGATCAGTAAGAGGTGAGTAAAAGTAATAATTGGAACTCCTGATTCCTACACTTAAAAGGAGTGATGTGCCCTCCCTTCCCTCCTTCTCCCTTCCACCGGCTGGAGTGTGAGATGGTGGTGAATCATCTTAGAGCAGGCTGGTAAGCAACAATCTAGAGATGTCAACGCAACAAGGCAGAAGGATCCTGGGCTCCTGACAGAACAGAGCCTCCAGACAAATCCTCAGCTACTTAGGCACACAGTGTATTTTGAACGAAAAATAAACTTCTATCACGTTAATGTCACCGGAGTCTCTGTTTCAGCAGCAGATCCATGTCCTACCTAATACATATTCTAAAAAGAAGAGAGTTCTCCGAGGAGACGCAGTAAAGGGTCATGACCTACGCTGATTTGAAGAGTTGAGGTGAGAGCTTAGATTGATGGATGGGTGGACTTAACCAGCTGCGGTGGGGTGGGTAGGAGTGGCCTGGGGGAGGCTTGTTTAAAAAACTGAAAGAAGACCACTGTAGCTGTAGAGCATAGAGGAAAAATGTATAAGAATGATGGTGGGAGCTGGCACTGGGTTTGAAGGGCTTGAAAGCTGTATCAGACATGTCAATCTTTAGTCTGAGAACAGTGGGAAACCATTAAAACGTTCTAAGCAGGAGAATAAGATGATCAGATTTGTGTTTCAAACACATTGCTCTAGTTGGGATTAACGTTAAGCTTATGTTTGGATAATACTGCAGTAGTTGAGGGAATTCCCTGGAGGTCCAGTGGTTAGGACTCTGCACTTTCACTGCCATGGCCTGAGTTCAATCCCTGGTCGGGGAACTAAGATCCCCTCAAGCGGTGCGGGGCAGCCAAAAAAAGAAAAAAAAAATTGCAGTGGTTGAGAGAGAAATTATGGTGCCTTTTCCTAGTGTTGCAACTCCTGTGAGCCCAGGGCACAGGCACAAGACTGTTCATGGCAGCGTTGTTGTTTGTAGTAGACAACATGAACAAGCTACAACTGCTTGTAGTTAACAGTGAAAGAGTCTCACAGACATCCTGCTGATCCAAAAAAGAAAAACGACAGAGGTAAAAGAACACATGCAGTATAATTTCACTCATATGGGTCAAAAACAAGCAAAACTAGCCTACATCAAATCTAAGGTGCCATTAATTGTAAAACACACCATTATTTTATATTATTGTATTTATATTTTATATTTCTTCTTCTAGGAAAGAAAAAAAGTGCTGCCAATTAAACCTTGACAAGCCATCATCATAAGCACGTCTCCACTTCAGATATGCTCAAATATAAAAAAGAGAACTTCTTGGATTCACTAAAGTGAGATATATCGTCTAGTGATTCATCATACATAGGTGGTAAAAGTAAAAAGAAAAGCAGAAACATTATCACAGAAATCAGGATAGTGGTTACTTCTTGGAGAGAGGGCTGGTTTTGTAACCAAGGAAGGGCACACAGCAGTGGAGAGGGTTCTGGAGAGCAACAGTGTTGAATTTCTTAACCTAGGGAGTAGTTTATGATCATTCCTTAAACTGTGTACAGATTTTGTACATTTTTTTGCATGCCTGCTGTATCTCACAACCAAGCAAGCAAGCAAGCAAGAAAAAGACCTAGAAGAGTGGTTAGAAAGATGGAGAAGGAGAACTATAGGGAGAGATGTGATAGGTGGGAAGGGGTGAGGACAAAGAATCTGAGGCTGCAGAGTGACAGAAAGGTAAGAGGGGACAAGCCTAGAAGCAGGAAGACCAGTTAAGCAGAGAGAGAGAGATCTAAGCCTGGCCTAGGTAGCAGCCTGAGAATACAAGCAAGGGAGCAAATGGGAAACATGCCTGAGATTTAAAATAACCTGGACTTGGATCTGACTCGATACCTTGGTTGATAGAATTATCTTGATTATCATCCTCATAGCCATCATTTGTGGAGAGATTACTGCATCTCAGACACTGGCACTTTACATACATTGTGCTGGTAATCCTCACCACCACCTGAGCTGGTAAATATTATTATCAGCCGTATTTTAGAGTGCAGAATGGAGGCATAAATCACACAGTTTGTGGCTGAGCCAGGATGCAAAACCAGGCCTGACCAGTACACCCAGAATTTATTTACCAGTTGCCTGTCACTGGACTCAGGTAGCAGAATAGCTTTTCTCTTATGTCTTGTGCACAAAGATTGTGTTACTGGGCACCATGCTTTACCCAACTTTCAAAATGAGGCAAGCAACTTGATCCACTGAGATCTTATTCCATCCTTCAGTCACTCCATGCTGAATCTTTCTACTGTTTCCAGTGGAGAAAGGCTCCTGGGTCGGCCTCTGGGCTCACCCATAAGTCATGGGGCCAGAAGCACAGGGTGAGGGGCAGGGCCCACCATGCCTCTTTGGCTGTGTAAAGAGGTCAAATGGTAAATTACAACTAATAAATCTAGATTTAGTTTAAGCCATGATATATAAGCAATAGTGGGTGTTTTAGAATGTGTGGTCAAAATCAAAACTACAATGAGGTACCACATCACACCAGTCAGAATGGCCATCATTAAAAAGTCTACAAATAACAAATGCTGGAGAGGGTATGGAGAAAAGGGAACCCTCTTACACTGTTGATGGGAATGTATATTGGTGCAGCCACTATGAAAAACAGGACGGAGGTTCTCAGAAAACTAAAAATACAACTACCGTATGATCCAGCAATCCCACTCCTGGGCATATACCCAGACAAAACTATAATTCAAAATACATGCACTCCTGTGTTCATAGCACCACTGTTTACAACAGCCAAGACATGGAAACAACCTAAATGTCCATCGACAGATGAATGGATAAAGATGTGGTACATATATACAATGGAATATTACTCAGCCATCAAAAAGAATGAAATAATGCCATTTGCATCAACAAGGATGGACCTAGAGATTATCATACTACGTGAAGTAAGTCAGAAAGAGAAAGACAAAGACCATATATCACTTTTATGCAGAATCTAAGATACAACACAAATCAACATATCTACAAAGTAAAAACAGATTCACATATATAGAGAACAGACTTGTGGTTGCTAAGGGGGAGGGAGGCAGAGAGGAGGGGAGGATTGGAGTTTGAAATTAGCAGAGGCAAACTATTATATATAGGACAGATTAACAACGAGGTGTCCTACTGTATCTATAGCACAGGGAACTATATTCAATATCCTGTGACAAACCATAATGGAAAAGAATATGAAAAAGAATATATATATGTATAACTGAGTCACTTTTTTCTACAGAAGAAATTAGCATAACATTGTAAATCAACTATACTTTGATAAAATTTTAAAAGTAAAATAGAAATAGAATGCATGGTTACAGACAGTGGATACTCCTTAAAATGGGAAAAATAACAGTGCTTATCTCAAAAAAAGAAGTCAAATGATGTTGTTTGAACCCTCTGATTCTGTGCTATTGTTCCTGGGGGCTCATTAAGGATGGGAACTGGTTCAGGGAACTGGTTCTTCCATTAAATTAAAACAAAATCTTTTCCTGTAGAAAATCCCCAGAGGATGAGTGGATCAGGAAACGTGCTCACCTCCCCCAAAAGGCCATGAAGATAAAAAGTTCTAATAAACAACAAACACACAAACAGCCATGTAGGAAAGGAGATGGGGGATTGCTGAAAGAAAAGGGGAAGGATGACAAAGGCAAATTCATAATTTGCCCTTCACGATTTAGCAGAGCCTGCTCCAAGAATAGCCTGACTTTCTTTTTTTTTTTTAATTTATTTATTTATTTATTTATTTTTGGCTGTGTTGGGTCTTCGTTTCTGTGTGAGGGCTTTCCCTAGCTTGTGGCAAGCGGGGGCCACTCTTCATCGCCGTGCGCAGGCCTCTCACTTTCGCGGCCTCTCTTGTTGCGGAGCACAGGCTCCAGACGCGCAGGCTCAGTAGTTGTGGCGCACGGGCCTAGTTGCTCCGCGGCATGTGGGATCCTCCCAGACCAGGGCTCGAACCCGTGTCCCCTGCATTGGCAGGCGGATTCTCAACCACTGCGCCACCAGGGAAGCCCTAGCCTGACTTTCTTAGTAAGGCTTTCCTGGTCTTTGTTATTGATCATACAGTACCAAAAAATATTCAGGACAGCTTCCTGCTTATGGTTAGTAAGGAAGTGGTTTTTCTCACATGCAGAACATCCTTTTTGTTTAAATTACACTGCCTTACTACCTTGGAAAAGGTATCCCTAATACATGGCAAAATTGTTGGTGGAGGCACTGTCAAGGTGTGTCATCCCCATTCAGTAACCATTAAGTGACCTGTTCTAGGATTTTGTCAGACATTGGCTGGGAAGGTGATCTGATGTCTTTGTGAACGCTGATGTTCAGTTTCCTGTCATGGAGTTGTTCTGGACATCTTCCACTCACCCCTCCCTTCTCCTCCCTGCTCTGTGCCCTGGAGGCTGACCTGTAAGGATGAAGACAGCTTGCTGCCACGCCTTCTGGTTCCACTGGGTTCAGCCAGCGGGGACCCCAGCGGGAGATCTGAGGGAGGAAGCAGAGGGAAGTCCCTCCCTGTGGGGTTACTTCTGGCTAGTCTAGCTGCATAAAGGATGTAGGGGATATCAGCTTCCATCAGACAGACCCTCTACCTCCCAGTTCCTGTACGTGGTCCCCTACCCTTGACCTAAAGCAATAATGGAGCTCCTCTGCTCCTAGCCCTGGGGTCCTGCACTAATCTTCGTGGTTTCCCCACACCTGGGCCTCGGTAAACTCTTTCTTTACTAACGGTTCCTTAAATTATCTTAATTTAAATGTGTCATGTTTTCTGCTGGGACCCTGACTGACACAGTAGTAATAACTTACAGCTAAAACTTTTAAAGTTTCTCATTAATTTATTTGTACTTCGTTAACACTTTCTGAAATTGTTTTTTTTTTTAAAACAATAGACCATGGACACCATGCAAGTGTCCATGTTTGATTTTGAGTCACCATGCTGCAAGTAGAAATGAACAATCTCTTTATTCTTGTCACTGGCATTGTTTTTGTACCCTTTGTGTTTTTGTTTTCATTTTCACCTGTTGTTCTTTGAGAGATTTTTATTGTTAGGTAGTGTTAGGGCATGAAGCCACTCTTTCCCATTTGATCTTTGCTTGATTCACTTTTTATCCTCTAATTTCTGGACTGACAAGCCTGTGAAGGCCCTGCAGCCAGGGAAGTGTTTTCTGTTTGTATCCTCCATGCACAGCACCTGGCACAGAACAGAACTCAGGGCAGATATTTTGAATGAATGGAGAATCACATCTATTCTTGCTCACAGTTATTAGGGAACAAAGATCATCAGACAGTACTCTTCTGAGAGAGATGAAAAGGTGTGTCTGCGTAGAGGGCAAAGCATATAAAAGCTTGATCAGGGACAATCAGAAGCTGAGATGCTCACAGACTTACATTGCCTTATAATTTCCCTTTAAAAATTCAAAGATGACCACTTTTTTTTCCCTCTGAGCAAATTATCCCACTTAAACAGTCATGAGTTAACCACATTAACTTACTTTTAACAAAAAGAAGAAGAAATGGCTTCTGTCTCATACATTTCAGCTGTCTTGTACCCAGTGGGTTGTCAACTTGAAGGATTTCTTTTACATTCCTAATATTCCACTATTCTCTGTGAACAAAAATTTAATTTAAAATGGAAAGTGAGGGTTTGGGTTCATGTCTAATTTTTGACTCACTCTCTATGCTCTAAGAACATAAAACACCCAAGATAAAATTAGAAAGTAATAGAATTCTTTAAGAGGGTAAATCATGTTCTAGGTTTTCCTGTTTCATCAAGCCATGGCCTTTAGAGATGATCCAGTCCAAACCTCTCACTTGGCAGGTGAGGATGATAAAGCCTGAGGTCAGATGCGTGATAGATCCAGGTCTGGGATCAATGTTTCCTGGCTTCCATCAGCAAACCAGCTAGAGCGAGGGCTCCGTGCACCTGGACTAGTCGAGTGACAGAGAACTCTGCCCACCTGGTCATGACCCAGTCATGATCTGAAGCCCACCCAGTGGCCGACAGGCACTGGCCAGACCCTGGAGCTGGCACAGCAGTACAAGCAGTAGTGATTGGTGACAGACAAAGGCCACTGACATAAAAAAGAAGCCTGAAAAACAAACAATCCAATTGAAAAATGGGCAGAAGATATGCATAGACATTTTTCTATAGAAGACATACAGATTGCCAACAGGTACATGAAAAGATGCTCAACACCATCAATCAAAGGGAAAAGCAAATCAAAACCACAATGAGATATCACCTCAGATCTGTTAGAAGGGCTATTACCAAAATGACAAAAAATAACAAGTATGTTGGAGAGAATGTAGAAAAAAGGGAACCCTTGTGCCCTGTTGATGGGAATGTAAATTGGTGTAGCTTCTATAGAAAACAGTATGGAGGGTCCTCAAAAAATTAAAAATAGAACTACTGTATGATCCAGCAATTTCACTTCTGGGTATTTATCCGAAGAAAACAAAAATACTAACTTGAAAAGATATATGATCCCCAATGTTCATGACAGCACTATTTACAATAAATACTCAAGACATGGAAACAGTCTAAGTGTCTGTCAATGAATGAATGGATAAAGAAGATGTAAGATATATATATGTACACACACACACACATATGTATACAATGGAATATTATTTTTCTATAACAAGGAAGGAAATCTTGCCGTTTGTGAAAACATGGATGGACTTGGAGGGCATTATGCTAAGTGAAATAAGTCAGACAGAGAAAGCCAAATACGATAGATATGATCTCTCTTATATGTGGAATCTAAACAAAAACAAAAACCAAGCTTATAGATACATTGAGCAGATTGTTAGTTACCAGAGGCCGAGGGTGGAGGGTAGGAGAAATAGGTGAAGGGGGTCAAAAGTTAAAAAAAAAAAAAAAAAAATATATATATATATATATATATATATATATATGAAAACGAAGATGGGAAAAAAAAAAGCAGCCTAGAGGCTCTGATTTCCACTCTAAAGCACTGGAAATGTCCATCTTCAAGTAGTTTATAAAAGAAAACATGGGACTTCCCTGGTGGTCCAGGGGTTAAGAATTCGTCTTCCAATGCAAGGGACGTGGGTTCGATCCCTGGTCAGAGAACTAAAATCCCACATGCCGTGGGGAAACTAAGCCCGCATGTCGCAACTACTGAGCTTGCATGCTCTGGGGCCCGCACGTCACAACTAGAGAGCCCACCCACCGCAACTACTGAGCCCGCGCTCTCTGGAGCCTGTGCACCGCAACGAAGAGCACGTGCACCACAACAAAAACATCCCACATGCCACAATGAAGATCCCGCGTGCCGCAACTAAGACCCGACACAGCCAAATAAATAAATAAATATAAAATTATTAAAAAAAGAAAAAACTGTCAATATAGTGTGATTACTATAATATATTATTAAAAAAAGAAAACATGGAAGAGGGAGGTTAAGGAAGATAAATAATATTTACGGTAAACCTACCGTGTTCCAAGTTCTCTCATCTTACCTGAGTACTGTACTCTTGTTGGAACACACTGGGGCTCTTGGGTAAAGGAGCAGAATTTTGAGTGAGTCCACATCTCAACTTCTATTAGTTTAACTAAATAAGTATAATGCCAATGCCCGTTTCTTTTTTTTAATTAATTTAAATTTTTTAATTTACAGATCACTTAAAATAAATTTTTAATTTCAGAATTTAGTTTTAAATTTACAGAAAATTTGCAGGAATGGTTAAATTCTTGTATACATAGATTAACCAATTTTTAATATTTTACTAATTTGCTTTATAATTCTCTCTGCATATATGTGTGTATGTGTACATATATAAAATGTTTGTGCATATATATTTTTTCTTCTAAACCACTCAAGAGTAGATTATATACACCATGCCCCTTTACCCTTTATAAACAAGGATATTCTCTTACATAAACATAGTATAATTATTAAAATCAAGAAATTTAATAAGGAATTTGAATTTAATATGTAGTCCACATTTCATCTCAATTGTCCTAATAATTTCCTTTATAAGCAATTTTTGTCTGGGCCAGGATCCAATGAAGGATTACTTATTTCATTTAGTTGCCATGTCTCAGCCTTTCTTTGTCTTTCATGACATGGGCATTTTGGAAGAAAACAGTTATACAATAATCTTCAATTTGTGTTTCTTTAATGTGTCCTCATGATAAGTTCCGTGCATTTTGCCTGCAATGCTACATGAATGGCATTGTGTCCTTTTCAAGGAGTCCCATCAGGAGACACATGGTGTCCACTTACACTTTACTGGTGATGTTAACTGTGACTGCTTTGTGAAGGTGTTTTCTCATTTCTCCACTGGATAGTTATTACTTTTCCTGTTGTAATTAATAAGTAACAGTGGAGGGTACTTTGGGTAAACACTTCGTTTCTCTTCAGACTTTCCCTTCCTAGATGTAGCATCCATTGATGATGCTTTTTTTTTTTTTATTGATGATCCTTGCCGGAATAAAACTTTACTGTGATGGTTAAAATATGGTAATTTTGTAACTCCATTATTCCTTCTAACTTCATTACTAGTTGGCGTTCTACTGTAAGAAAGAACACTCCCTTCTCTCCTATTTATTTATTCTTTTATTTATTACTTGTACACCTCTAAAGACTCTTCATATTTTAATAGATAATAATCTATTACTGTTCTTATATATTTTGATGCACTAAATGACCTGGTTTTGGACAGTGAACGTTTCAAGCCGGCTTTTGAGTGTTTTTGACATGACACTCTTTTTTTTCTTGTTAGCACTTCCTTACTGTCTGGAACAATATGATGATTTGGGCTCATCTTGGACCTTCCCTACCCCAAGCTTGAGTCACCCATTGCTTAAAGAGTACCAATTCCTATTAGTGGGTTAGTAGGGAATGGTATCACATGCGCTAAATTTGTGCTGAAGTGTCCTTGCTCCTAAGCCCCTTCAATGAAAAGTTAGGAAAGGTGTTAGAAATCATAAGTTTAACCAATACCAATTCCAGGACCAGTTTACAGGGTTCTTCTTTACCTCCCCACTGTCCATATTTATATCTCCTTCCTTATATAGTGGGAAGCCTAGCTCCCAACAAATTAATATATTTATTCCTTTGATCAATCCTATAATACATAAAGTAGGTTTAGAATTGCTATTCCCACACTACTGTGGAAAAAAACTACTAAGAAGAGTTCAAGATTTGTTTGCACCTTTTTTTTTTCTTTAGACAGGATATATAGACAAATTACTATATTCAGAAGTTACTTAGTTCTTTTTCTTCCTATTTCAATGTGGTCATGATGTTCATTTTAAAACATAGTTGGGCTTATATGCTTCTATTTACCTTCAATTTTAGGGTTTTTATTCTTCATCCCTGTTGATGTATTTTCATTTTAAAATACCTAGAACATTAACATAACTCTAAAAGTCAAAATTATATTAAAAGGTGTAGTCAGAGAAATGTTACTCCTACCTCTATAGTTTCTGTGCCTCCTCTATACACACTCTTTGTAGGTAACCAATTTTACTAGATTTGGGTTTGTGAAAATAAGCTGATACATGCACTTAAAAAAATTTCTTCTTCTCTCTTACACAAAGGTAGCATACTCTACATACACTTTTGCAACTTGCTTTTTTCACTTAATATACCCTGGAAATCATTTCCTATCAGTTCACAGAGATCTCTCTCATGGAACTCCATCATGAGTATATACCAACATTTATTCAACCAGTCTTCCAACATTTATTCAACCAGTTTGGCCATAGAAGTAGTTTTCAGTATTTTGCAATTGCAAATAATGGTGCAGTGAATCACCTTGTGAATTTATCCTCGTATTGTTTGAGGTACATGTTCATGTTGAATTTCCAGAAGTAGATGGCTGGGCTTGTTAGATATTGCCAAATTCCCCTTTGTAAGCCTGGTACCATTTGCCTTCCAAGAATCAACAAACGTTTCCTCCTAACCTCACCAACAGAATATATTATGAAGCTTTTGAATGTTTGCCAATCTGAAGAAAAAAAAATGGTATTTCAATGGAGTTTTAATTTCAGTTTTCCTTATGAGAATGAATGTCATTTTATATGTTTAGAGGCTATTTTTATATAAATAATTCATGAATTGATTCATTAAAAACTTGAAGCACCCTTTTAACCATCACCCACAATCTGGACCCATTTTCCCTTGCCCAAGGGTAACTACTGTGATCAATTTTGTGTATATCCTTCCAATTTTTACCTACTGTCTTTATATATGAATATATGTCCCTGTAGAAAGTACACTGTATACTTTGGTAGGTTTTGATTTTTTCTTTTGCTTTTCTCAGTGTATCATATAGTACATGTCTATCTGCAGCTTAACTATTCTTTTACAAAGAAGTTAAGCACTTTAATACTCAGTGTTTCCAATGTTTTAAATTACAGTATACTAAATAAATACTAGTTTTACTATTTTTCCATTTCCCTATACATCTACAAACAACAGAATTTTTAATGTTTTGGCAAAAAATTTTACTGTGGTCTAAAACACATAAAATCTACCGTCTTAACCACTTTTAAGAATACAGTTGAGTATATTCACATTGTTGTGAAACAGATCTCCAGAACTTTTTTCGTCTTACACATCTGAAACTGTACACATTAAACAACAACTCTCCTTTTCCCTTTGCCATACTCCTGGTAACCACCACTCAACTTTCTGGTTTTTGATTGCTTTAGATACCTCATATAAATGGAATCAAACAGTATTTGTCTTTCTGCAACTGGTTTATTTCTCATAGCACGTCCTCCAGACTCTTTTGTGTTGTAGCATTTGGCAGGATTTCCTTCCTTTTTAAGGCTGAATCATATTCCCTTGTACGTATACACCACCTTTTGTTTATCCATTCATCCACTGCTGGACATTTGAGTTGCTTCCACCTCTTGGCTATTATGAATAATGTTGCTATGAACATAGGTGTGCAAATATTTCTTTAAGACCCTGCTTTCAATTCTTTTGTATAGATACCCAGAAGTGGAATTGCTGGATTACATGGTAGTTCTATTTTTAATTTTTTTAGGAACCCCCTTACTTTTTTCCATAGTAGTTGTATCATTTTACAATCCCACCAATAGTGCAGTAGGGTTCCATTTTCTCCACATCCACAAATAACTTCACAAATAACACTTGCTATTTTTTGGGTTTTTTGATAGTAGCCATCCTCATTGGTGTGAGGTGTCATCTCATTGTGGGTTTTTTTTTTTTGGTTTGTTTTGTTTGTTTGTTTGTTCTGTTGTTGTTTTTTCTGGCCACACCACACAGCTTGCAGGACCAGGGATTGAACCGGGCCCTCGGCAGTGAAAGTGCAGAATCCTAATCATTGGATGACCAGGGAATTCCCTCTCACTGTGGTTTTGACTTGTATTTCTCTGATGTAATGATATTGAGCATCTTTTCATATGCTTCTTGGCAATTTGTATATCACCTTTGGAGAAATGTCTATTAAATAAAATCCTTTGCCCATTTTTTAATCAGATTATTGGATTTTTTGTTGTTGAGTTGTAGGAGTTCTTTGTATATTCTGACTATTAACCCCTTATCATGGGGAAATAGTTTCTCCCATCCATAGGATGCCTTTTCACTCTGTTGATTGTGTCTTTTTGCGCACAGAAGTTTTTAAGGTTGTTGTAGTCCCATTTTCTACTATTGCTTTTGTTGCTTATGCTTTTGGCATCTTATCCAAAAAATCATTGCCAAGTCCAAAGTCATGAAACTTTGCCCCTATGTTTTCTTCTGGGAGTTTTATAGTTTTAGGTTTTACATTTAGTTCTTTAATCTATTTTGAATTAATTTATGTCTATGGTGTAAGGCAAGGGTCCAACTTCACTCTTGTACATGTGGATATTCTGTTCTTTCCCCATTGAGTGGTCTTGGCACACTTGTTGAAGGTCATTTGACCATATAGACAAAGATTTATTTGGGGGATCTCTATTCTGTTCCATTGGTTTATTTATGTCTTTATGCCAGTACTACACTGTTTTTACTACTGTAGCTTTGTAATATGTTTTGAAATAAGAAAGTGTGAGTCCTCCAACTTTGTTCTTTTTCAAAACTGTTTTGGCTATTCAGGGTCCCTTGATATGCCATATGAATTTTGCAGCTTAACTTTTTAAAAAATATTTATTTATTTGTTTGTTTGCACCAGGTCTTAGTTGCAGCTCCCAGGCTCCTTAGTTGTGGCATGCGAACTCTTAGTTGCAGCATGAATGTGGGATCTAGCTCCCTGACCAGGGATCAAACGCAGGCCCCCTGCATTGGGAGCATGCAGTCTTATCCACTGCACCACCAGGGAAGTCCCTGCAGCTTAACTTTTTAACTCAATAATATTCCTTGGAGATTTATCCATATTAGTACATGTACATGTACATCTATCTCATTCTTTTAAAATGCTGTATAATGTGTATTAATGATATCATGATTTACTTTGAAAATTATCCATAATGACTGTTTCCAGTTGAACCCCGTGGCCCAGGTTCAATCCCTGGTTGCGGAACTGAGATCCCACAGGCCACACGGTGTGGCCAAAAAAAAAATCTAAGATACGTATAATCCCACCAAAATGATAGGCAATGTAACACAGATTTTGGAGATTTACAATATGGAGATGAAATCCTAGATCTTCCACTTACTAACTGTGTAACTCTAGGCAAGTTACTTAACTTCACTAAACTTAATTCCCTCACCTAAAAAATGAAGATAATAATAATTCTACCTCTTGGAGACTTGTGAGAATTAAATAATACTTTGTATAATGTTTAGTACTATATTCTACATCTATACTATATCCTATACTATAGATTCTCTAAGGAAATGGGTAACTAAATCATGGTATATCCAAACAATAGAAATTTACACAGTCATTAAAAATGAGGTAGATCTATATGTTCTGACTTGGAAATATTTCCCAGATTCAAAATAAAAAACAACATACAGTAATTTCATGTTTAAAAATGTGCATGTTTATATACATGTGTATAAAAATGTCATGTATAGTGTGACATACGTATGAAACAAAGGTCTGAAAAGTTACATACTAAACTGTAAAAATGGTTTTGGGGAAGCAGTGTAGAGAAAGAAATGAAAAGAGAAGTTCTACTTGTTGCTTTTTGCATTTACAAACTGTGTGAAACTGTTACAATGCAATGCACTATTTGGTAATTAAGAGGCCAACAAATTTTTTTTTTATCTAAAGAGAAATTCTAATTGTAAAAAAACCCAAAAATTTAATTAAAGAATTGCTTTACAGAACCTTCCACCTGTTGTTTTTTGAAACTTGAAAACACCATATGAAGAACAATTTTAAAGTAAATATAGCAAATAGGTCATTTAAAACCTTCTGATCGGGCTCATCTTGAAGTAATATCACAAAAGGTTTACTTTAAAACAGCTCTGCAGGAAGACTTGCGAGATTGACCTGAATCTTCTGACCTCAAGGGATCAACCTTGGATAGAATAACCACCTGCTAGGTCTCTCCTGGCTTTTGTTAATCTGGGCCTTCTGGCTCATTTGAAAATTGGCCACCCCAGCTCTCCTTATGAGGCACAGCAATCCATGTAAGTCTCTTAGCCTCAGCTGCCCAGGGCCACACAAGTAAACCACTACAACCACTGTCTTTTCTTAATTCCTAAAGGAAATCAATGGTGAGGGAAAGACTACTTCCACAAACCATGGGGTTTTCCACGATACACTTATGATGCTGCCATAAACTGATCTAAATAAAAGAATTGCTATTTTCAGGATTTCCTTGAATTAAGTTTGTAGATCAAGAAGAAGCCTCTAAAAACAATTATATTTATTCACTGGATTATTTATTCAATGAGCAAATATGCTGAAAACCCTAAAATGACTCCAAGAGACAGAATAAAAAGTCAACATCTAAGCAATATTTTTATAAGTCATTTACTCTTTATGGGCAATGAAGGAGCAGTAATAAACAAGAATTAAAAGAGTGATGTCTGCTACCAAATGTAAAATAGATAGCTAGTGGGAAGCAGCCACATAGCACAGGGAGATCAGCTCGGTGCTTTGTGACCACCTAGAGGGGTGGGATAGGGAGGGTGGGAGGGAGGGAGATGCAAGAGGGAAGAGATATGGGGATATATGTATATGTATAACTGATTCACTTTGTTATAAAGCAGAAACTAACACACCATTGTAAAGCAGTTATACTCCAATAAAGATGTTAAAAAGAGAGAGAGAAAAAAAAAAGAGTGATGTCTGATAACTTTATAAAAGTGTCTTTTAAATGGTGTTGTTAACGGAAAGGTGCCATCTGGGTCACAGATATAGTGAAGAACTGTTTGGTCCATTCAGACCACGGCCAGCTAGATGGTTCCTGGGTCCTCAAGGTGCCATATCAGTCCTAGATGAGAGAGCAATAAGCTTCTATCTGATTTAAGTCACTGTTATATAGGGTCTTTGTCCTAGGAGCCAAACTTGCATCCCAACTAGTACTGATGAAGTCTGATTCACTGAAAAAATTGAGGGTTTTTTCCTTCTGTAAAACAGAGAATTGTGCTCCCAGAACACGGCGATCTCACCAAGACATTACAACCCAAAGTCCTTTCTCTGGGCGTTTCTCTCCAAAGTCATCAGCCATGCTGCAAGAGAGGCTTGTAAATGAGCTGTCAGTAAAATCAAAGTGGCTCCCCAGCATCCATAAATCAAACTGAAAGACAGCTAATGAGAAATTACATATATATATATATATATATATATATATATATATATATATATATATATATATATATATATATGATAAAATCCTTCACTAGTCCGTTAAAATCAGCTCCACGGTCAGATTGTCCTATTTATGTTTGGGGAATTCTCCCTTGTCACACAAGCTTGAAAACTCAGTGGTCTTTGAATTCTTCTCCTTATGCCCTTATAATAAGCAGTTGCTGCATATGTTAAGACTGTGTTTGGCTGCATGTAAGAGGAACCCAACTAAAGTGGCTTAACTGAATAAGGGTATATTTTCCCTCAAAACCAGAAGACAGGAGTGGGCAGTCTAGAGCTGGTATGACATCTAACTCCATAACAATTATCAGAAACTCAGGCTCCTAGTTTTCAGCTGCATGGATCTTAGCAGGTGACTTTCATAGAGCTTGAAAGACGGTGCTTCTTATCTAACACCTTCTGTGTTTGTCTTAGCCTAGGAAACAGAGACTGGGGCAAGATAGATAGAAGTGCTCCTGCTTTATTGGGTTTTATAATCCCAGGGCATAGAACAATAAACAAAACAAAATTCCTGTATTCCTGGGAGTACATTTTAGTGGCAGAATCACACAGTAAAAAAATAAATAGATATATTGTGTAAACTAGAGAAGACAGCAGAAAGTGAGTTCTATTTTATATAGACTGACCAGGGAAGGACTCTCTGAAGAAGTTATATTTGAGCAGAAAATTGAATGGAAAGAATGAATAAATTATGTAAATATCTGGAAGACATTCCATGCTCAGGGAAGGATGATTGCAAAGATCAGAGATAAAAATGTGTTACACATTTTGGAGGAAAAGGAAGGAGATAGTGTGGCCAGAACCAAATGAAAGATGCCAACAGAAGTAGGCCATGAAGTTGGAAGGGAGGACTTTGGGGACCAGAAGATTTCAGGTCTTATGGGCCAAATGGTAGGATTTCATTCTAAGGATGATTAGATGGGCCATTGGAGGGTTTGGGGAATGAGAGACAAGAGTAGAAGAGTAGATGTCAATTAAGAGGGCAATTGCAGTGGTCCAGGAGAGAGGATGTGATGGATGTGGTGAGATAAACACAGAGGTCAAGAAGGAGCAGGGCTCCCGCTCAGGGATGGGGGTCAGGAGTAGGACGGCCCAGCAATGCAGTGCTGTCCCCTGCCTCACCTCCGACAACTCTCTCTCTCTCTCACTTTCTAACTCCCAGCTATACCTGAAAAGAAGAGGAGAAACCTAAGCCTGGAGCCAGACTGTCAGGATGCAACCCCAGCTCTGCCACTTACTAGGTGTATAACCTTGAATAAGTTACTTTAATCTTCTGTGCTTCTTCTCTATCTTCCTCACCTGTAAAATGGTGATAATACTAGTACCTATCTCTTAGATTGCTGTGAGGATTAAATGCCTTATTACTTGCAAAATGCCTAGAAAAGTGGCCACCATCTGGCATGATAAGCATCAGTAACTATTAGACGTTCTCAACATCTTGAATATGCTGTATCTCTCTCACCTCTACACCTGGCACCTGCTCTTTCCTATGCCTGGAATATAGCACTTGGATTAATTTCAAGCTCATCCTCCAACTCTCAGCCTCCATGTCACTGCCTCCAGGAGATCTTTTTCCCATCCCCTAGACTAGATTCAATTCTCCTCTTGTCTCTCGCCCCACCACTCTATTCTTCCCCTCCAACAATGACCCCCCATCATATTTTCCAATAATCACTTGTTTTGTTGTTTGATTTTCTTACTAGATCAAAAATTCTGTGAAGGGAGGAACTATTCTTGTTTGTCTTGTTTACCCCCGCATCTTCAAGGCCTAGCACAGTGCCTGGAAAACAATAGGCATTAAATAAACACTGAAAAAGTCTATTCATCTAGCAACCTTCTAATATTAGCAAAAGTCCCCAAAGCAGAGAATGTAGTAACCAAGCATCAGAACCACGTTACGACTTTCTTGGGTCCTAGTGCTTTTGCTTTCATGGGCCCCCTTTCTGCTTCAAAAATACATATATTAAGAAGTATATTTTAGGGACTTCCCTGGTGGTCCTGTGGTTAAGACTCCACGCTCCCAATGCAGGGGGCCCGGGTTAAATGCCTGGTCAGGGAACTAGATCCCAGGTGCTGCAACTACGAGTTCACATGCCGCAACTAAAGATCCCACATGCCACAACTAAAAGGATCCAGCATGCCGCAACTGAAGATCCCTCACGAGGCAACGAAGATCCCATGTGCCGCAACTAAGACCCGGCGCAGCCAAATAAATAAATAAAACTTTTTGTAAAGTATATTTTATAATTGACTTGGCATAACGATGAATATAACCCAGACTAGATTCATCATTATATATTCATTGTTATTATATTTGTTTTTTAAATTCTGATTTTAAGAGAAATTAAAATTTTTAAACACTTTTTTCTATATTTATAACATTTTATATAACTCAAAAAACAGTGCTTGTATAAAAATTCACACAAAGTTGCTAGAGAGCATACAATTTCTAAAAATGTCCTGGGTTTTTGCTACATTCAGTTTTCTAAGGATGTACTCAAATCAATGGTAAAATGCAGACATTGTGCGATATTTTATTATCTTTGGTAAAACTACTCTCATTATTTTGTCTCCTCACAGTATTAACTCTGATATCCACTTGGTGTAGGGTCTGTTATCACTAGGATGTGAGAAAAACATTAAGGCTTGATCTACGCGAGGCAAGTATCTCCAAATGACAGTCAGAGCCCCTTAGCCCCCCATTCCCACTTCATATCATGTATCTACACCGCAAGGCAGGGTAAGAGCTCAATGGCCTCCAATCTGGGGTCTCGAAACCCTCCTCCTCAATCAGGCAAGAAGTAAACATTTGGGGGCAAAGGTGGAAACTGAGGCCATCTCTGCAGGAACCTGAGTGGCCATGCTGTGGTGTGGTCAGGCCAGTGACCCTTAGCATTTAAACAGCTAATCCACTCACCACTAAGTAGATCCCACTGGTTGGCTGATGATGGCTGCTGATGTGGTGGCTCCTCCCCCCAGACGTAAAAAGAAAAGAGGGTTCGGGGCCAACGCTGAAGGGGGAGGGGCAATTTTAAAACATTTTTGAGGGCCTTAAGCACTGTGCCCACTATGCCTAATAGATAAGTTGCCCCACAAGTATCAGCAATGGAAGGGTTAAAGCAATGGAAAAAACAAACTGTAGATACAGAGAACAGAGTAGTGGCTACCAGAGAGGGGTGGGGGGAGGGTGAAATGGTAAAGGGGATCAACCATATGGGGACAGATGGAAACTAAATCTTTGGTGGTGCGCCTGCTGTAGGGTACACAGAAGTAGACATATAATGATGTACACATGAAATATACAATGTTATAAATCAACGCCACCTCAATTTTTAAAAATTAAATTTTAAAAAAAAGCAATGGAAAAAGTGAGAAGGGAGCAAAGGGAGTTCCAGAATCTGAAATTAACCTGACTTCTGGGATGAGTCAGACCCTGTAGTTGTAAATCAACGAGAATGCTTTCAGCTGCAAGTAATAGAGTCCTGACTCCAACTCACTAAACCAGTAACAGGACCGTCCAGAGGTATGGCAGGGTCTGGCTTAGTTGACTCGATGACTCAACAGTGTCTGCAGAGTTGCAGGTTCTTTCTAATTCTCTATTCTTCTGTCCACAGCATTGGCTTCATCTAAAGTCTGGTTCCCCTTTGGTCATCAGATGATTGTCAGCAGAAATGGAGGCAATATCCTCCTTGTTTATATCCAGTGAGACAGCCAAGGAATTTTAGTACTTTTTTGCCGTCTGACTGAGCCAATTTCAGTCATGTGCCCAACTGGACCAATAATTCCCTGGAGAATACCCCACACTGGCTGATATAGCAAATCAGGATCCATTCCTGGAGCTAGGGCTGTGGCTACACCAAAACAACATCAGGGAATAGGGAATGTCTGATAACCCATTCCACAGCTCTGGAGCCCTCTCAAGAGTTCAAAAGTTACAGAATGAGCTATCATACATGAAGTATATAAAAAAATATTTACATCAAGTAATAAAAAGTATTTCCATCAAGTATAAAAAAAGGGTCAAGGGATCTTTTATGCAAGGGAGGATCTTAAAGGGGATTTGTGGAAGTGTTTTTAGAGGAAGCTGTGCTGTGACCCTCAACCCAAACCCCTCCTCTTAAAGGGCGAAATGGAGGTGGGTAAGGACCTGCCCTCCTACCTCAAACCTTAGTGAGTGGGGATTGCACAGAGCATTGCAGAGAGCTTAATAAATGACTCCCACATTTGGGTGGCACATGGTTGGAACTGATGCTTAGAAAATTCAGGGGACTCTCTCTTGTTGACATTATCAAATCACAGACCTCCACAATGCAAAATCCAAAAGTCAACACTCAGTCTTCATCTTATTTAACAGATCAGCAGATCAAAATTGTGGAAACAGTTTCTTCACCTGACTTCCAATAGGCCAGCATTCCAGGTTTTCCTCTTACCTCCATGGCCACTCCCTCTCTTTTGCTGGCTCCTCCTAAACCTTCCACTCTCCAATGAGGGAGAACCCCAGGGCTCAATCCTTGGACCTCTTATTTTCTCTCTCAACACTCCTCTCTACGTGTTGGCAACTTCTAAATGTCGATCTCTGGCCCAGGAGACCTCTCCTCATTTATCCAGTGCCTTTAGAAAGTCTCCACTTGGATGGCTAATGATATCTCAACATGTCCAAAATGAAGTTCTTGGTTTCCTCCCCTAAAACGTGCTCCTTCCTGACTTCCCCATCTCAAGTAATGGCAACTCCATCCTTCCATTTTCTCAAGCAAAAAAGTTGGAATCATCCCTGACTCTACTCTCTGTCTCATATCCTACATACAACCCATCGACAAAAGTATTTTTGGAGTTGTCTCTACTTACAGAATATATCCAGTGTAGCTCACTTCTCACCACCTCCTCCATCATCTTTTACCTGGATTGCTTCAAAAGTCTCCCAACTTTCCCCTTCCTTCCCTACTTAGATGATCACAAAAAGCTCCCTAGTTTTTTCCCATGTCTAAGCAGATGGCTGCCAGAATAAACCTTTTTAAAATGTGAGCTGACATCATTCTCCCACATAGAACCCTCCAGGAGCTTTCCATCTCATTCAGAGCAACGGCCAAAGCCCTAACAACGGCCTACCAAACTCTACAGCACGTGCCTACCCACCGCCAACGCGTACACCTCTCTGACCTCATCTCCCCTCACTCACTTCATCTGAACAGCTCCCTGTTCTTCCTTGACCCCTGGGTCTTTTCATCAGCTGTTCTCTCAGCTACAATGCCTTTACTCGCAGAAAGCCACATGGCCTGCTCCCTCAACTCTTTCAAATATCATCTTCTCAGTGGGGCCTTTTCTGACCACCCTATCTGAAAGCACAATCATCACTACCTCCCCACTCCAGTCCCTACACCCTGCCCTGCTTTATTGTTCTTCATGGCACTTACAAAGCATGCTCACCTCTAAAGTAATTTAGTTGTCAGTCTCTTCCCACAAAAATATAAACTCAATGAGGACAGGGATATTTCTTGCCTGGGTTGTTAAATGCTGTATCCCCAGCATCTAGAACAGGGCCTGCCATATAGCAGGAGCTCCATAAATACTAGTTGAATGATTGCAGGAATATTGCTTTCTATAGTTAACGTATTATTTGAATATTTTCTAAGAAGAAAATGTTTGTTTATCCATTCAACAAATATGGATTCAGAGCAAATTCAAGCCTAAGTACTATGCTAGGTGCTGGGTCAAGAGTGCTGAGCAAAACTGAGCTGACTACCCCGCCTGGGATCATGGAGTTGAGTCTTGTGACTGATGATTGACATAATGACAAAAGGAGTGTCAAGAACTGGAAGGAAGGGACACAGGTAGACAAAAGCATATCACAGAGAAAGCTGGCCCTGCCTGGATGAGGTAAAGGTGGGTGGAGGAAAGGGATCTGGGGGACCAAGAAAGCCACAGGAGACTGGAAGCCTGGCTTCATGTTATATAGTTTCTGCAGGATTTTACTCAGGACTGCCTCTGTCCAGTATCAAAAGTGTAAGAGGTGTGCTGCATGCTCCCTGATGATAATTCCCTGAGAAAATAGCACCTGAGCCAATGAAGATCCACACCTGTTACTGATAAGGGGTAAAGGTCGGGTTGTGGGAGGCATGCAGTCTTAGCCGGAGGTAACTCCTGGAGGAGACAGTATGTCTCTCACAAAAAGCAAAGCCCTTACCTTGGAATGCACTCTTTTTCCCAGGCCTGAGGAATGTAAAAGAGATCAGCAAAGCTATCTCAAGCCAGGAGACCTCAGGGAACTGAGAGTCCTGGTTGTTCCTTATGGCTGGGGGCTGTGTGTGAGCCTGGTTAAGGGAAGATAATGTTCAAGGATAGTTGTTGTAAACTTGTTGACGTCTGTGGTAGTGACCGAACTGAGACGATAAGCAATTCCATGGGATTATTGTCTAATAATGAGTTCCTCTTCTGTCTATATAAGATTCAGTAGATTCTAAATAAAGTGCCTTGCAACCATCAGTTGTCTTGGTCCTTCTGACCCCATACTCACGGTGCTATTCAGTCCCTTACCCCTCTCCGTTGGGACCTGGAAGACCCCCTGTGGTGGCTGGACCATCGCATAGGGTAATGTGGAGGCACGGAGCTGAGGTAGAGGGAACTGTGTGGGTGAAGGTCCTGGAGTAGGAGGGACTATGGCACATTCTGGAACACAGAGAGCAAGGGGAGGGTGGTGGGAAAAGGGGCTGGAGAGGGAAAGGGTGGGAAGGGTCTGGCATACTCTCCGAAAGATTCCAGCTTTATCCCGAAAGGAATCAAAAGCCATAGGAAGGGCCTTGTTTGTTTTTGTTTTGTTTTGTGCCATTTGCACTGCAGTGACGTGACAGGACCTGTATTTTGAAAATATTATTGAAACTACCTTTGTGGAGGATGACTTACCTGAGGCACCCGACCAGGTGCAGGACAATCAGTCAAGAGGCAGCAGAGGCGTCCAGGGGAGCAAGGCTGGCAACTTGTCCCAGGGTAGAGGCAGGAAATGGAGAGAAGTCGACCGATGGAAGAGGCTGTATTATGGGCTATGTGTCTATGTGTGCTATGGGCTGAACTGTGAACGTTCAAAATTCACATGCTGAAGCCCTAACCCCCAGTACCTCTGAATGCGACTGGATTTGGAGACAGGGTCTTTAAACAGGTAATTAAGGTAAAATGATGTTACTCAGGCGGGCCCTAAACCAACGTGACTGGTGTCCTTATAAGAAGAGGAGATTAGGACACACGCACAGAGGGAAGATAATGTGAAGACACAGGGAGGAGAAGGCCATCTACAAGCCAAGGAGAGAGGCCTCAAAAGGAACCAAATCTGCTGACACTTTGATCTCAGATCTCCAGCCTCCAGAACTGTGAAAAATAAATTTGTTGTTTAGGCCACCCAGTCTCTGGTATTTGCTGTGGCACTCCTAGCAAACTAATACACTGTGCAAAAAAAATTTTAAGTGAAAAGACTTCCCTGGTGGCACAGTGGTTAAGAGTCTGCCTGCCAATGCAGGGGACACGGGTTCAAGCCCTGGTCCGGGAGGATCCCACATGCCACGGAGCAACTAAGCCCGTGCGCCACAACTACTGAGCCTGTGCTCTAGAGCCCACGAGCCACAACTACTGAGCCCGCGTGCTACAACTACTGAAGTCCGCACGCCTAGAGCCCATGCTCTACAACAAGAGAAGCCACTGCAATGAGAAGCCTGTGCACTGCAACGAAGAGTAGCCCCCGCTCGCCGCAACTAGAGCAAGCCCGCGCGCAGCAACAAAGACCCAACGCAGCCAAAAATAAATAAATAAAATAAATAAATTTATAAAAAAAAAAAAAAAGATTTTAAATGAAGAATAAGACCCTTGAAAAATAAAAACATATACTCGATTTATTCTAACTGAAATCAGGGTGGTGTATGACGGTAAAGTTCAAGCAAAAGAGCCTTTCTTCAGTGTTCCCAGCGATGGCTTCTGTAATACAATTGTATCGTCCCTAAAACGAGTAGTAAGAAATACAAGTAATATAAAATGTTAGATGCTTCTATTTTGTAAGACTTTTATAAGAATTTTATCTTACTAGGAGAAACCCATTTAAATTGAATTGGTTTTTACCTTCTCAGTTTTCTAGCCTAGCCTATGAAATCTTCAAACATTAGATATAATTTGTAACAAAATAGGTAAAGAATATGCATTATTAATGTTTATCTTAAAATTGTTACCAAAAGTGAAACATGTGCAAACTTTCATTGCATTTCTAATGCAAATATCTAGAATTACATCATTATTATCCATGGAGGCAGTTACTGAGTTATACACAATGGTCCTACAGTGCTTTCACCCAAAGATCATTCAACATATTAACAATGAGCATTACTTTTAGCAAGGTATGCTGGAAGGAAAAAATAAAATTTAAAGAGGACTTTCTTCGGTGTAAGTTTTCTATTTTTCCACATTCCACAGAAAGAAGAAATCGCAAAATATCCAAAACCAAAAAGAAGTGAAAAAAAGCCCTGAACGTCTTAATCTTGAATCGATATTTTTAGAAGTTGTGAATTGCTTGTTTCAAATTCTTAACACATCTGTTACTGCAAAAGGTTAAGGAAGTACAAAATGACTTGAACAATACCTTAGAAAATCGTATTCCCTTGAAGGAGAATGATATTGTTGTATTCACAGTCTCTGCAACCAAAATACAAAATACAAAAAGTTATTGGCTGACATCAGGTGACTTTTTTTGTTTGCTTGCTTGTTTGTTTGTTTGTTTGTAGTACGGAGTGCACCTCTTACAATTTTACTACTGGCAGAAGCAATCCCGAGCAAAATTGTAGAGAAATAATGAATCTTATACCCTGGCTACGATTCTCCTATGGTTTCCTCTGCCACACTGAGCCCCTCTCAGTATCAGCCTATATCTCATCCCTTAGCGGATACAAACTTGTAAGGCCCACTGGTCTCAATAATGAATGAATGATGAACAAGCTAGTACTAATGTGCTTCATCCCAAGTTACATATGTGCTTATTTATTGTTGCTGCCTCTTATCAGGGAATGATAAAGAAAAATCTTCCTAAAGGTGGAGGAGAGATTTGGGAGGCAGCCAGGATACCAAAGCTCCTTCCAATTCCACCACCGAGAAGCCTAGATATGTAGTCACTGTTGAAATGCACAGCCACGGGCCTGGCCCTGAGGAAGCTGTGGGACGGAGTCAGAAATGCAGGAAAAACCACACTCCACTGACCCAGTCAGAAACAACAAAGGAGTGAACTTACAGGGTGGGGATAGAAAGAGAAATGTTCTGAACCTCTAACAAAAGAAGTATTGACCAAAAATCTTTCTTAAAGTAATATAAATAGTCAAGTGCAAACTGTATTGATTATTTTTCTCCGAGTTGGCTAAAGACAATCCTTACCAGCAAATGAATAGATGATGTCTACATCTATACCTTCATTTCTCACAAATAAGCATTTATTTATTTGCTTCTGGGAGTATTCTTATTACGGGTACTAATACATTAAGATGTTGGTTCTTGAACTTAGTAAAGTGGTCATATCTTCATGATCTTACGATCTTTCATTCAAGGCTAATCCAGTTCAAATTTAATAGTTCAACCACTATTTATCGAAAGCCTACTATGTACCAGGGACTGGGGAGACAAGGGTTAGTACAATACCATCCTTTCCCTCAAAGAGTTAAAGTCTTTTGGGGACACAGACATGCAAAGAAACCATTCCAAATACAATGTGCAATGAAAAGATGCAGTAAGGATAAAGGCAGGATAGCATTTTTGTTAAGGGTGATGGCTCTGGGACCTGAACTGCTTGGATTTGAATCCCAGCTCCTCTACTTACTCAGTGTGTGACCTTGGGCAAGTCACTTAACTTCTCTGTGCCTCAGTGAAATGACAGTGGATAATAACACCTACCTCGTAGGATTATTATGAGGGTGTCAACTGAAAAAAATGCACAGCCTATAGTTGAGAATTATGTTTTATTCGGTGGACGTACTGAGGACTTAAGCCTGGGAGACAGTCTCTCAGATAGTTCTGAGGCACTGCTCCAAAGAGGTAAGCGAGGAGCCAGAATATACAGAAGTTTTTCCAAAAAAAACTGAGGTAGTCGGAACATCAAAAGATTACAGTTAATTAAAGAAAAACCAGACCTCTCAAGTTCACGAATTTAGCACTTTTCCATATATGGGAAGATGCAAGAGTCTGGGCTCACTGAATCATTCCTTTGATGTGCACCTTAACTATCTAGGGCCGGTATCCTGTGTTCTCCATCCTGAATCCCCTCAGTCTACCATGGTGGGGGGAAAGGGAGAGGAAGGAGGGGGCGGCTGCAGTGGCTGAAGCCTTGATAGCCACAACATTCTTTGTTTACTGATATGGCAGGTGACATTCTTTGTCCACAAGGGCTATATAAGTTAATACACGTAAGTGCTCAGAACAAGGCCTGGAACATAGCACTCATTAAATGTTATTAACATTCAAATGTCATTTATTATAACATTAAATGTTACTCCTTTCTAGACACCCCTCCCATGGCATCTTGCGAATAATAATGACAATGTTATGAATATTATAGTTGATGTTAATATTATTATTATTGTGACAGTAGGACCATCATAAAAGATGGGAAGGAAGGCAGGGGGTACATTCCACGTGGCTGGAAAAAGAGGAGCAAAGGCAGGAAGGTGAAAATCAGTATAGCTTACACGTATGCCTGCAAGGGGCTCAATGTTATTAAAGCAAAGAAGCAGCAGGAGTGCTAAGAAGTAAACCTGAAGAAGTAAGCGAGACTGCGCTCAGGTTCCACACTAAGAGAATGGAGGTGATAGGGAAACATCCAAGGATGTGAAATGGTCAGAGTTTGTTTAGAGAGATAAGTCACACGACTGTACAGTAGCTGGATTTAAGGGGAGCACTGAAAGTCAGGGAGACCCGTGAGAGCCCAGGAGGCAGTGACAGTGGTGAAGGGAAGAGGAAGTAGATGCCTCCCGTGACCTCCATCTCAGGTAACCTCCCCCATCATGCTCTGTCTCGTCATCCTGCTGTTTTCCTTGAGAGCACTTATCGTACACTGAATCTTATTTCACTTTCATCTTTATCTTCTTTCGTGACCTGGTTACCATCTTGTTTCCTCCACTGGCCTACAAGCTCCATGAGGACAGGGGCTTTGCTTTGGTCACTTCTGAATTTCCAGCTCTTGGTACTACCTGGTCCCTGCATACCTGGCTCCCAGATCAGCTACGTAATTTGCAAGGCTAAGCACAAAATGAAAATGGGAGGGCACTTATTCAGAAAGCAGGGGAAACATCCATTACAGGTACTAAAATATAAAGTTTTTTCCTTTCTTCCATAGTCTCTCTCTCCCTCTCTCTCGACTTGCTATGAGTTAAAAAATTTTTTTTCTTTCAATTTTATTGAGATATAATTGACATATAGCACAGAAATTTAAGGTGTACAGCATAATAACTTGACCTACATACACTGCAAAATGATTATCACGGTAATCCATCGCCTCATAAAACCAAAAAAAAGAGAAAAAGAAGGAAAGAAAGAAAAAAATGGTTTTTTTCCTTGTGATAAGAGCTTTTAGGATCTACTCTCTTAGCAACTTACAGATATACCACACAGCAGTGCTAACTACAGTCACTGCCATATGTTTTGTTTGCTATTTAATGTATTCAAAATAAAACAAAAATTTTAATCATTAGCATGAATTTTACCATTCCCCTTTATATTGTACAATGCCGACCGTAAACACAAATATCAGAGCGTTTAACTCTGAGGCAGAATCACTGAAGTTTCACAATTATATTTCGTGGCTCATCCCCAGAAGGTGCCTGAAGCTGGTCAGGAGAAAGTGACCTAAGCCAGGCTCAGGAAGTTTGGAAGGAGGAAGAGAAGGTCCCCCAGGCACGAAAGAATCTGAGGGAATGTTCCCTGGCACAGGGCGCAAGGTAAGTGTAGAAGCTCACAGGCACCCAGGGGCTGCTCCACAACGACCTGGGGGTGGGAGGTGGGGGGACACCTGTGCAAAGCTTGGGCCTGACAGCTGCCTGACAGGGTCGCCCTCCCACATGCTGCCAGATGCCTCATACCCCAGAGCGGGGCAAGAAAGCCAAATCGGGCATCTTTCTTTACCACAGGCCTGCAGATGCACAAGTGACCCTCAAAGGTTTTGCAACCTCTGTGCAATACTTCCACGAGCTACCTGCCGCGGGGGAGACCGTCTGGCCCCCACCTAGTCACGCACTAAACAGTGCCGCGGTGCTGCCAGCCCAGGTGGCGCAGCCACTGCCATACCCCAGTCCCCATGGTACTGCAGAATACCATGCCTGACCCAGAGGCACAGGGCGGCAGGTGTCACTGGATGGGATGAGAGGGGAGATGCCAGGCAGGCCCAGGGCACCAGCAGGTAGCGAGCAGCAGGAAGCCGAGAACCTGTCCAAGGGAGGTGGGCACATACACCACTGTCCCAACACACTTCGTGTACAAAACACACGCTCAAAGATAAAATGACTAAGCATCTCAAGAATGTGATCCCAGAATAGTAAACCACAAATGTGAAGCCCTTCTGAGTATGGGGCCCTGGTTGTGAAGGAAACCCTGTCAGCTTTGTAGGAGGGAGGGAGATGGATGGGACTTGAGTTTGAGGAAGAAATCAAGAGTAACTCCCAAGGGACTTCCCTGGTGGTCCAGTGGTTAAGACTCGGAGCTTCCACGGCAGGGGGCACGGGTTCAATCCCTGGTCGGGGAACTAAGATCCCGCATGCCACACTGTGCAGCCAAAAAAAAAAGTAACTCCCAAATTTCTACCTGGGGAAACTGCCCAAATGTTTACCAGGTCACGTGGGAAGGAGCTCTAACCTCTTCTGTGGAGTACACCTCTTTTTTCAACTGTTTTGTCTTTCTTTCCGAGAAAGACGTATCTCCCACTCTCCTCTTACGGGAAGTTAGCTTGAAGCCTCGTGAAGGCGCCAAGAGAGAACCAAGGCAGAGTCAGAGAAAAGGAAGACAGAACCTCAGCTTAGGCCCTTCTCTGCTCTTCCCAGAAGGGATCCACGCAGCTCACTGGTGGTCCAGTCCAGGTCTCCTGGCAACTATGCAGGACGCAGGACCCAAGCCTCGGATGGTGTTATGGGGTTGCACAGTGTCCCCCCAAAAGATCTCTTCAAGTCCTAACCCCCAGTACCTGTGAATATGGCCTTATTTGGAAATAGGATCTTTGCAGACGGTCAAATTAAGATGAAGTAATTAAGGTGGGCCCTAATTGAATATGACTGTGTCCTTATGAAAAAGGGAAATTTGGACATGCAGACCGACATGCATAGAGGGAAGACCACATGAAGGCACAGGAAGACGATGGTCGTCTACAAGGCAAGAGTCTCCTGGGGCCGCCAGATCCTAGGAGAGAGGCCTGGAGCAGATCCTTCCCGAGAGACTTCAGAGGGAGCACAGCCCTACCAGCACCTTGATCTCAGACTTCTAGCTTACAGAACTGTTAGATGATCAATCTCTGTTGTTCTAAGCCACCCAGTTTGCGGTACCTTGTTACAGCAACCCTTGCAAAATCCTGAAAGTAGGGCTAACAGACGTATTAAGTTTAAAACATCTTTGAAATATCCATTTATTTATTCATCAACGTGTTTTTGAAAGAAATGAAGGGGTGTGTGTGTGTGTGTGTGTGTGTGTGTGTGTGTGTATAAGAAGTGGAGGGACTTCCCTCGTGGTCCAGTGGGTAAGACTCTGTGCTCCCAATTCAGGGGGCCCAGGTTCGATCCCTAGTCAGGGAACTAGATCCCACATGCACGCCACAGCTAAGGAGTCCATATGCCGCAACGAAGATCCCACGTGCCGCAACTAAGACCTGGCGCAGCCAAAATAAATAAATTAATTAAATATTTTTAAAAAATAAAAGAAGTGGAATGATTATGTGTAATTTGTATTTTATGTTCACTTGCCCGTATTTTCTAAATATCATATCCTAAAAATGTATGATCTTTGTAACAACAACAGAAAGGAAAGTTATTTTAAAAGTTGGTAAGTATGTTCCGTACTCATTTGCTTCCCAAATTTTCAAGGGACAGTTGACAGCATTAATGCTTCTTAAATCAGAATGTCCTGAGCTCTAAGCCCATATATTTGGCTGCCAGATGGACATGTTTATCTGAATGTTCCCAAATGACCTTGAGCCCAACGTGCCAAACCAGAACTCGTTATCCTTTAAAAATCTGCCCCTTCCTTTTCCACACATCATTTCTGATAATGGCACTTCCGTCCATCCAGTCAACGGCCCTGGAGCAGTTCCTGATTTATCTAATGTTTGCCTGCCACATGAGATCAGTCAGCACTTCCTGCCTGTCCTGTTCCTCAATACGCTCTCTTTCGTCTCCTCCTCTTTACTCCCAGGGCCGCCCTCGTGGTCCCTCACACAGCCTCCCAGCTGTGTTTCCTTCCGTCCAAGTTTCTTGCCTCAGCCAACCCCACCTCCTTTTGAGACAGGCTGGGATCTGACACCCTTTGCTGCAGTGCTTGCACC